>NC_080752.1:13758027-14426777 GCF_020826845.1 Diceros bicornis minor | reverse complement strand
GCCTGAACAAACAGGTTGAAAATTATATTATTTACTCAGATAGGAAAAAGCTCATTTCTAAATGGATACTCTGAAACTCTAAATATATTTTTCCATTGAAAAACTATTTAAAATAATGGATTAAATTCCTGGGCCAATTTACAAAGATGTAATCTAAAGCAGAGCTGAAACACTACCAAAAGCAGCGTTAAGTCTTGAGGGCTAAATCGTTCTGAGACCTCACAGGAATAAGGGGAAAAAAATGGAGATTTCAATCTCCGGGTAGCTCCTGCAGTAGTACTCAGGGAATCAGCATTATAGAAGGTAGGCAGGGGCTTCAGTCTCAACAACTGTGGTGGGAGCAGAAGAGAGCTCTATGAGTAGCAGCAGAGATTGTGACTAAATTCAGTGGCTGAAGGATGGACTAGGAGTGACTATTTACATAGATGGTCATTTATTTGTGAAGTGTTCCTCCCTCAGCGATAGCTCAGTTGCTTGCTGGATACCTCAATGCAAATGATCCTCAGGTACCTCAAATTCAACATGTCTAAAAGCTTATCAGTCCATCAAATTATTCTTCCTATATTTCCTAAGTGTTGTAGCTGGTGGTACCACCATATACCCAGTCTCTAAAACCAGAAATTTGGGGTTCATCCTAAACTCTTCTCTCTCCTTCATCCTCCATATTCCATCTGTCATTAAGTCATGTCAATTCCAATCCCTAAATTTGTGTCCCACATACTACAGCTATGGCCTCTCAATTGTTCTCCTCTATGCTAAACTATTTCATTCCATTTTCCACATTGCCAGCAGTTACCTTTCTAAAATGACTTATTTCCTTCTTAAAATCCTTTAAAAGTTGCCCCTTGCCTACAGAATAAAATCCTAAGCTCCTTAGTACGGTATAAGACAATGCTCTAACGCCATATTACCTGGTTGTTTCATTTCCTACTATTCTTTATCCATTATATACTCTAAACTCTAGCTACACCAAACTAAAGCAAGCCATTCCATTAAGCATTGTATTATCTCAGCATCCTATGTGTCTTTGCATGTGTGAATGACAATCCCTTCTCACTCTACCCACTCACCCTCTCACTTGTCTACCTGTCACTATTTAGTGATAAACTCTTGTTTATTCTTCAAATCTCAACTCAGGGATGACTTTCTTGTGTCTCCTAGGCAAGAGCACCTTGTACCTCATTTTAACACTTACTATTCTGTAGTGTAACTGTGAACATGTCTCTTCCAAGCTGAGCTGTGTCAAGAGCAAGAAACCTTGTTTATCTACTATGTGCTCGGCACATAGTAGGTGCTCAAACTAGTTAAATGAATGAATGTGCCAACCACCTCGTTTAAAATATTTAATAGTGATGTGCTGCATCAAGCTCTTCCGGGTATATTCTATGGTTCTTCAATATCTCTAGTTTTTGCATTCGTACATTACAATACACTTGATGCTACAATGTGACTATTTTGGTTACATGAATGTGTTAATATGACTCCAGAGTCATATAACTGTATCACTATGAAAGGACAAAGTACTAATCACTTCTTCCCTTCTCCCTCTCCTATCCCCATCCCCAGGAACTGTGGTTATCATGAAAGTAAATGACATAGTGGGGCTGCTACATAGTTTCTTACCTACCCCCTCCCCAGGTCTGAGGTAAGTACTGTTCTTGCTTTTTTCCTTTTGTGAAGATTGCATTGGGCAAAGATGAGAGCAGAATATTCTCCTTGAGCCTAGGGCCAGAGCTGAAGGGAATCAAAGATTCTGGTGCTCAGAACTAGCTCTTCCATAGGTTTCAAAGTACATGGAATAAGAAAGCTTAGGTTCATATTCACCAACATAGAAGAATAGGTAGGAATTTGAGGGGAAAACCTAGCAATGAAAAAACATACAATCAGCTTGAGCATCTCCAGTTAAACCACTTGTAAATCTAACTGTAGCAGTAGGTCTATCCAGTCAATATAAGGTAACCTCAACATCTGGGATGCCCTGCAGGTGAGTCTAACATCATAATAGCTATCATTTATTCAGCATCTACTCTGTGCCAGACACCATGTTAGGTGTTTTATAAATATTACTCTAATCTTTAGAAGCATCTTATGCAGGATTATTTCTATTTTGCAGATGCAAAGATGGAAGCTTAACAAGGTTGGGTAACTTGTTCATGTCACATAACTACCAGATGTTAAGAGGATTCAAACAAATGTGGCTATTTCCATTGTACCATCAGAGAGAAAAGTCTTCTAGTTACCTATTTTAGATCTAGACAAGTTATTTTCAAATTGGAATGTGGTTTGATCTTGATTATTGAAAAGATTTTAGCCACAAATCCAAAATAATAATAATACTATCTGGTAATAATACATTCTCCTATCAATTTTTCTTATGCCACACTCACCTTGCCCCCTATCCGGACCTGAGCCTGAAGTTTGGCTAACTTTTCTTGATTCATGCTGTTGGTAAATCTAGGGGGGGAAAAATAGATTTGTTAAAGTCACTGTTTTACCAAATAAAATAACTGTTTATGCAACAGTACCTTCTGGTTCACTGAGCTTGCAATATGCATCACCACCATGATCATATTAATACTGTCTATATTTTTAATAAATATTAATGACTTGTTCTAGCTTCACAAACCAGACATTAAAGAACCAAAATTAAATAATACCATGCAGAAGTCGAATATACAAACAGAAAATAGAATGGGATTCAAAGTTACCTATTTGAATATCCCTTCTTAAAAGCAAGATTCAGTACTTGGGCATTCAATAAAACCTAACCAATTATAAAATCTCTGCAGGCAAGCCAGTTTTTTCCCTCAAAGATTTTTACAGCAGAGAGCTGTTAGCAAATGTTATTAGCACAACCTTCCAGTAGACTTTTTTCTGCCAAATCACATTCTGTATTTCTTGTAAACCATAAATGGAGGACAAAAAAAAAAAAAAAAGAAAGAAAGAAAAAAGCTGGACAAAGAAGAAATTCAACAATAGGCTGTCCAGCTGTCAAGATATGAGGTAGTCACATCCTCTATTCAAGGTCATATGGTATGTTAATAATAGGGAAAGAGAACCAGATTTCCAGACATTCAGCACTTCTGCAGCACCTTCCACAGAGTTCATTGAATACTGTGCACTGATAAAGTATGTCATACTTGTCAAGATATTCTCGCATACAGGGTAAAATGCCTCACTGCACAATCTGAGAAAAACATATCTCTGCTATATTAATACTACAAGTTTTGGGGAGGAGGGGGAGAGGAGCTTTTTAAGGCAATCTTGATTTTGAAAATTCTAAGAACATTATAAAGTCATGAATCCTAGTCTGGTCAGTGATATTCCTACTAAGGAAAAAATGTTCTTAAGTTTATAATGGGTCATAACATTCCACACTATATAAACAAATAAAAGCCATGTTAAAAGTCTTGTCTTGTTCTGTGGATCAACAGATCATTACTGAGACATGAGAGGGAGTAAAGGACAAGGCTGTTATCAAAACTTTTTTGGCCAATTCTCTAACCTCTTTATAATCATCATTTAGGTGAAAAAGATACTGTTTTCTTCATTTGACATATGAAAGGGAATGAAAGATTATATAAGTATTAACCATTGTGTATTCTGACACTGTACTTAGGCACTAACCTGTATATATCTCTGCTTTAAGGCCAAATAAAGTCCAGTTCCCAAATAACATTTAGAATTGGATTCCTCAATCTTTGCTCACCACTATATCACAATGCTCAAGCAGCTAAAAACACTCTTTTATAGGAGGAAGTTTGATTAGAGTACAAAACCAGAAGACCTATGTGTGTGCCAATCTCAACTCTGCCATAGACTTAAATTTGCTGATGTAAATCCCAATCTCTATACTCAATATCCACAGAAAAGGACCAATATTCACTTTTCTCAAAGGAATGTGGCCAGAAAGGTGTAGTGAACTAACAAAGAGCCTCAGGAATTCCCCCCCCCCCCCCCGCAAGCCTCAGGAACTTTTTACAAAAAAGGGGCTAAGTGAAAATATTAGAACTAGACACAGGGTAACCTTTTAGGACTCTTCTGTATTTTGAAGTAAGAATCGCCAAGAGAAGAGACGGATGAGAAGAGACAAAAGTCAAGATAAAGAGTCCTGACTTGTTTGAAACAAAGCAAGAACAAAATTAACTCTTTATATCAATGTGTAGATGAAAGAACATAGTCCATTCCAGATATTCAGGACAAACAAAAAACTTGTTCCCAAGGAGTATCTCAGAGAAAAAGCATCTTAGGGAGGTTGGAAGCTCAACGGGGTAGGGGAAAAAGAAGGGTGGTCCTTTGTCTACTAGCAGGTTGGGGTGTGTGGAATTCAAGTAGGTAACAGGATTGGACTTAGTCTACCAGAGATGAGACGTTCAAGCTCAGAATCTGGACTAGAACTCAAAGGTCACCTGGTTTAATTCTCTATTCCTCAATCAACCTTTACTTTATTGTACCCATTATTCCTATCTTGTATGTGAGGCCACCTCAAATACCTGCAAGCAGCAGCAGGGTACAAGTTATAAACAAATAAAACAGTTCACCTCCCTCCCAATTTAACAGATTTGGAAATAAAGACCCAGAACGGAGAAGTCACTTCCCAGGCCCAAAAGGGAGAAATACTTCCTAAGGCCATATGATTAGTAGGTTCTTCTTTAGGTATCCTAGGATCTTTTAGCCCTTTCCTCAAGGACTCAAGAAAGGGTGTTAACTAAGTTTATAATCAATATTTATTGAGTGCCTATGTTCCACGCATTATGGTAGGCACTTTCACATACATCATGTTTACAGCGATAAAATAATCTCAACTTTTAGTCCCGAGTTTTTATTATGTGGGGTTTCTCTAAGAGAGGCACAGGCTTTGGAATCAGAAGGATCAAGGTTCTACCACTTACGGCTTCGGAAAGATATTTTAATTCTCTGAAATTGTGTTCCTTCTGTATTAGAAAAGGTAAGGCTTAAAGGTTAAGTTATCAAGCACAGGGTATGGCTCACAGTAGATACTCAAAAACTGGTAACTATTGTTACCACTCCCGAGGGGACAGCTATGGTAGGTATAGTGAAAAAACGTGGGAACGGAAGTTGAAACCGCCATTCACTAGCTGTAACACTGTGCCCGTCGGTCAATCATCAATTTCCTGACAGCCTACTACGCATCAGGCAGTGTAATGGGGCTATAAAGACAGGTAAGGCAATGAATCTCTCAGAGAGGGAGGCAGACTTGTAAACAAATACTGCCATTACGAGGTGAAGAGCGCTGGAATGGATTCGGTCCTAAGCGCTTGGGGCCGAGGGGGCTGCTAACCTCAGTTTCCCTATTTGTAGAGTGGGAGGATCAAATGAGATGACAACAGATCGGCTGTATAAAGCTCAAAGCTCAAAGCATTGTTGTCATGAATAATGAAGAGTAACAGGACAGGCGGGGGACCACCCGCCACCTAGGGCTGGATCTGGGCGGCAACAGCGCGGACTCGCTCGCCTGCACAGGGGGCGGTGGTGCTGGGGACCTTCCCTCAGGTGCCGACCCCCAGCTGCGCCGCCGGTAACCGACAGGCCAAGCCAGCCGCCTCCGCCCTCACTCGGCGCTCCACGGCGGAAGTGGCAGCCCAAGCGGTTGGCGGGTGTCGGCAGAAGAGGGCGGGGGGAGACCGTGCGCAGCGGCCTATGGCCGTGGAGTGGCGAGACCGCCGGGGGTCTCACCTGAAGCAGGAAAGGTCCTCCGACACCAGCACGCGGCAAGAGCAAGATGGCTGCCTCAGTCGAGACAGAGAAAGACGACGGCTGCCGCGGCGGCGGGAGCGGGGCCCACGTGACAGGGTCGGCCCCGCCTCCCTCTCACCAAAGCAGCCTACCCGGGGAACGCAGATACGAACTACAAATCCCAGCCTGCTCTGCACCTCCCAGTAGAAAGGCGGCAGGTGCAGCTGGCCGCGCTGCATTCTGGAGCTTGCAGTCTCCTGAACGTTTTATTGTGCCTACAGGTTATAGGAAGCCTAATAAAAGGGCAGTGTGTATTTTTGTTTGGGTGTGTACTTTTGTTGGATATCCTTCACTAAGCATTAAGAACGCACTGTCGGACTCAACTAGTGCGGACTCACTAGTGTAAAGACTCAACTAGTCTTCACACAGGAGAAGAGACGGGAAATTTGATCTGTTTATTATGCATCAGAGAGGAAAAATTGAGGAGAAATACTCAATCCGCAAAGTTTAAAAACAAATAGATCTAACCAGAAGAAGCTTTAACCTTTAAATGCCTGCAGTGACTTATGTCCTAGTTACCTGAAGAGCTAGGTCAGTTTTGCAATAAGAGATCCCAAGCTTGCATCAGTTGGTTGCATAATCCCTGAGTGGAAGAATTGCGCTTGCAAGGAAAAATAAGGTCCAGAGCTCTCCTGCAGCAGGAAGAGGCATTCTTGCAAGGCATGAGACCATGCATCACCGCAGAAACAGGTTTGCCAGGTCTCCTGGAGACCCAAGCAGGAACCTAAGAATGAAATCCGGTTGTCTTAAGTCGTTTTTATTTGCAGAGGGATAAGGGAGACCCGAGACCAATGGGCAACCTGGCCACTGTTAGGAGCGGATGACTTCACCAATCAATAATTTGCGTCGTGAATATTAAGTGCAGTGGTTCTTGGGGGGAGGGGCTAGCCTGCTGGCTGACGCAACCAGCAACGGTTCTCCCGAGCCACCTTCCCACCCGCTACTATCTCGGCCCACTTTTTCCCTCTCGGTCCTCAAACCGAACATCCAGAATGCGGGGTAAGCTCCTCGCGCTCGGCAGCAACTCCCGCCCCCCTCTACGTGATCTGCACCTTTAAACTCACTCCCTCCCAGACCGGACCCCGGAGGCACCACCCACATCCGTCTAACATCACTTCCTTCAGGGTTAGGGGGGAAAAAAAAAATCTGAGAACAGGAGGGATTGGGCTGAGCTAGCCGCACTTGGGGAACCGCGCGGACCTTCTGCTGGGACTCCGGCCCCGCGTCTGTTTAGCCCAGTGGCCCCGCGCATCTACCACCATGGAGCTGCGGACTCGTCTCGGGGCCACCTGTTTGCTGGGCTTCAGTTTCCTGCTCCTCATCACCTCTTCTGATGGACATACTGGGCTTGGAAAGGGTCAGACCGCGTTCTTATCTTCATCTTTACTTATTCCTACACTCGCTCAGTATAACCCTCTTGTGCTAACACAATCCCCCTCTCGTTCTCTTTCTTAGGCCACGCCAGATTTCTTTTTATCCTCCTCAACTGCTCCTGGAGCTTGAGGAAAATTTCTCGGGGTAGGGAGTAGCGGGTCTGGGGAATATTGAGATGGGGAAGTTGTACTTCAGGCCGCCCTAATCTTGGTTTGGAGTAAGGAATGACCCTTAAATTAGGAAAAGCATGTTTAAGAACCCAGCATAGTGCCTAGCACTTGGTAGGGCCTCAGGAACGGTCACCTTCCCTCCTGGGAGAAATAGGGCCTTTGGGGACCTGCATATGCAGAGACCCTTGCCCTGGGTCTGAAGATTCCCCTCCTCACATCTTCCCTGAAGAGCTAGGTTACTGCCTGCTCCTTGCCCTGGTGGGAATAGCACCTGCATCCCGGGGAGGTGTGACTGGTGCTTAAGGAAGGGCCAGATTAAGGGTAGAAGGTCTGATGCTAGAGGGTCACCAACCATTTGTCCTTGGTGTGGTTAAGTCAGTGTGTCTGTCTGAAGAAACTGATTTTTTTTTAGTGAGGGGACAGTGGATATGAATATATGAATGGAGGATAGTAGATATGACCCCCTTCTCCATCCCATTACCTACATCTTCATTTGAACTCAGGTTTTATGCTTTCCTAGGTGGGTCAGTGGTAGCATGGTTTCTGCTTCTCTTCCATTTCTTGTACTGACCTTACTGTATGGAATGATTCTGCTGCAGTTCTTGTTTTTAATTTTGTTTTCTCTTATTCTCCATATTTGCACATTTATTGGTGGGTGATGAGACTGAGTGGACATTCAGTGTGCCTGAATGCAGTCACTCCTCCATTCAGTAAATAATTTTTGATCACCTGCCATATTCCAGGCACTGTCCTGGGCACTAGGGATATAGCAGTGGACAGGACAGACAAGGTTCCTGCTCTCATGGAGCTTATATTCAAGTCAGAGAGACAGAGCAGACATGTAAACAAATTAATAAACTAGACAGTTTCAGCTAGGGAGAAGTGCTGGAAAGAAAATGAAACTGTGATGGAGTAGAAAGGCTGGGGAGGATGAGAGAGCTGGCATTTCCTGAGCTAGGAAGGTCAGGAAAGTCTTCTCTGAAAAGGTGGTATGTGGGTTTCCATCTCAGAGATGAAACTGCATGATGAATTCTACTAGGCCAGAATGTTTTAAATACTGACAATCCCATTTTAAAGCAGATTATTGTATATTTAGCATAAAATTATAAGTGCCGAGGGAGATAGGAGAGTATTGTGTTGGGACTGTTGGTTTAGATCTGAGTTTTAATTTATTCTACCACTGACTAGTTGTGAGGTCTGGGGCAAGTTGCTTAACTTCTCAAACCTCCGTTCCTCATCTGTAAAATGGGCATAATAATAACTACCTCAGACACTCAACAAGTTATTTACTCTGTTCCAGTCACTGCGTTAGGTGGAGGCAATACCTTAGAGTCACGTATTCAGTATCTTTATTCTTTGTTAGACATTAGGCTCTATGTAGTTGTTCCAGTTACCATTGCTGCGTAATAAACCACCCCAAAATTTAGTGACATAGAGAAATCATAATTTTATTATGCTTACAATTCTCTGGGTCAGGAAATCAAACAAGACACAGTGGGGAAGGTGTATCTCTTGGTTCCATGGTGTCTGGGGCTTCAATTGAGCTTCTTACTTCTCCACGTGGTCTTTGTTCATGGGCTAGTGTGAACTTCCTCACAGTGTGCAAGCTGGATTCCAAGAGCGAGTGCCCTGACAGAACAAGGTGGAAACGTGTAGAATTTTTATCATCTAGTTTTAAAATTCACATAGGGGGCTGGCCCCGTGGCGTAGCGGTTAAGTGCGCGTGCTCCGCTGCTGGCAGCCTGGGTTCGGATCCTGGGCGCGCACCGAAGCACCACTTGTCAGGCCATGCTGTGGCGGCGTCCCATATAAAGTGGAGGAAGATGGGCACAGATGTTAGCCCAGGGCCAGTCTTCCCCAGCAAAAAGAGGAGGATTGGCATGGATGTTAGCTCAGGGCTAATCTTCCTCACAATAAATTAATAAATGTTAAAAAAAAAAAAAAGTCACATAGCATCACTTCCACTGTACTCTGTATGGGCATGTTCAAGGGAAAGGAACGTTAATTATCCAACCCCCGCCCCCAGCCCCCTACCATTGGAGGAGTGTTGAGGTCACATTGTAAGAAGAGCATGTGAGATGGGAGATACTGTTGCAGTCATCTTTGGAAAGTATAGTTGGCCCCAGTGAGCCAGAACCATTTCTGTCTTATTGGTTAGGAATGTTTGTTGAAAGAAGAAATGAATGGTACACATGATCATTGTGATTCCTGTCTTTTTTCAGTTTATAGTCTGAAGACTGTCAAGACAAGTAAGCAGGCAATTCCATGACAATGTGATATGTATTGGGAGCGGGGAAATACCGGGAAACTGTAGGAGCACGTAGGAGGGCAACTTGAGGCAGGGGAGCTGTGTTGTGAGGATTAAATGAAAAAACAGGGGCCTGCCCGGTGGCTTAGCGGCTAAGTGCTCACGCTCCGCTACTGGCGGCCCGGGTTCGGATCCCAGGCGCGCACGAACGCACTGCTTCTCCAGCCATCCTGAGGCCGTGTCCCACATACAGCAACTAGAAGGATGTGCAACTATGACATACAACTATCTACTGGGGCTTTGGGGAAAAAAAGGAGGATTGGCAATAGATGTTAGTTCAGAGCCGGTCTTCCTCAGCAAAAAAAAGAGGAGGATTAGCACGGATGTTAGCTCAGGGCTGATCTCCCTCACAAAAAAAAAAAAAAAAAGAGAAAACAAAAGGCACCTAATATTGTGTCATAAACTTAGAAAGTATTTAGTTAATGTTTTATTATTATGTCCTCCCGAGGAAGAATATTTAGTTGTTCCTGGAAGGAATTAATAATATGTGAAACTTTTGTTTTTTTGTATCTCTTGGGTATGGATTCTTGAGAAGTAGATTATAGCCCACCCACCCACCTCCCAAAAAAGTGCTGCCTGAAGCAGTGGTTCCTGAAAATCTTGATGAGGAAGATTTCTTCCCAGATGTTTAAGTAGCTCTGGCTCTTTCCAGAAGATGACCAGGTGGTTTGCAGGGAGAAGAGACTGAATGACTACGTTTTCATTAAGAAGAGGAAGTACAGTGGTGTGGTGTGAGCACTCAGTAGGCATCAGGAGGCCTAGGTTTTAATTCTGGTCAGACCATATATCCAGCTCTAGTCTACCCTGGGGACCATTTATTAAATGAGAGAGTTGGACTAGAAATGATTCCTTAGAGTCTTTCTAACTCGAACATTCTAGAGTTCTAAAATAATCTTGTTCTCTGTGTGCTTAAAATTTGGAATATATCACCTATGGGGAGAAATGTAATGACTAACATCTACTGTACATTTACTCTATTCCAGGCACTGTTCTGTGCATTTTTCATGTATTGACTGGTTTAATCCTCATAATAACCCTCTGAGATAAATAATATTTTTATCATCATCCCTATTTCACAGATGAAGAACCTAAAATGGGGCCCAGGAGTCACACAGCTAGTAAGTAGACTAGTTGGGATACAAACCCCAGAGTGAGTGCTCTTAAGCAGTCCACCACTCCTGCCTCTGAGTGCAGAAACTCCTTTGAAGACTTTAAAGGAGAAATGAGAAGGCTGTCAGTGGGGGCGGTTCATATGCTCTCCTATCTGAAACAGAAATGGATGGCTTTGTCAAGTCTCCAGAATGAAAATTTGGCACTGACACATATGGAGTGTCACACTGTGACACACTTTCACACTGTGTCCTGTTCACATTCACAGCAACCCTATGGGATAGATATTTTTGTTAGCTGTATTTTGCATTTGTGAAAGCAGTAAGTGGCTGAACTAGGATTCCAACCCCTGTCTGTTTGACTGCAGACAGACTTTATTCAGCCACTAGGTTATTCTGCGTCACAGGTACAGTGTTCCCTGTTTTAGAGGCTTGGCTGCCAGACACTTGACCTTTTGTTTTGTCAGCTGGGAGGGGGTGGATAATACTTTTCTGGTGCCTTTAGCTTACGCTCATGAAAACAATTTTAGGATGAAGGGCTTGGGAATTCTGATGTAAATGCTGTGTTTAGAAATGGTCACTTTCCTTTTTTTTTCTTTTCCCCTTTTATTTATTGTTTTGGGGAAAGAGCTGTTGATGTGGGATCCTTCAGCTCACTTGCAGATAACTGGCATAAATTAAGTGGCTGTGCATTGACACTTTAGGAAATTGGACTGTCTTCAGATGTTCCACGTTGGCCTGGGTATGAGTATTATTTTATTTTATTTATTTTTATTTATTTATTTTTTTGTGAGGAAGATCAGCCCTGAGCTAACATCTGATGCCAATCCTCCTCTCTTTTTGCCGAGGAAGATTGGCCCTGGGCTAACATCCTGCCCATCTTCCTCTATTTTATATGGGACGCTGCCACAGCATGGCTTGACAAGCGGTGCGTCAGTGCACACCTGGGATCCGAACCTGTGAACCCCGGGCCACTGAAGCGGAGCGCGCGCACGACTGCTGCGCCACCCGGCCGGCCCAAGAGTAGGTGATTTTAGTAACAAGGTAAACACTGTACCCTTTTTTTTTTTGAGGAAGTTTGGCCCTGTGCTAACATCTGTTGCCAATCTTCCTCTTTTTTTTTTTTCTTTTTTCTCCACAAAGCCCCAGTACGTAGTTGTGTGTGATAGTTGTAGAGTTGTGGTTCTCCTGTATGGGATGCCGCCTGAGCATGGCTTGATGAGCGGTGAGTAGGTCTGCGCCCAGGATCCAAACCGGCAAACCCCGGGCTGCCAAAGTGGAACGTGCGAACGTAACCGCTGCGCCACTGGGCCAGCCCCTACAGTCTGTTTTCAGCACAGAAGCCAGAGCAATCCCGGTTAAAACGTAAATCACATCATGTTACTACTCGACTCAGAACCCTCTGGGAGCTTAGTAAGAGCCAGAGTCTTGACAGTGGCCTGCCAGGCGCTGCATTGTCTGCTCCTCACTTCCCTTTTTGTCTTTACCTCCTGCTTTGAAGGACAGCATTATGTAGTGCTTAAAAGCAAGGAGTCCAGGCCAGCCCTGGGGCGTACTGGTTAAGTCCAGCACGCTCTGCTTCATCTGCCCGGGTTCGCAGGTTTGGATCCTGGCACGGACGTACACTACTCGTCAAGCCATGCTGTGGTGGCAACCCACATACAAAACAGATGTTAGCTCAGAGCGAATCTTCCTCATGGAAAAAAAAAAAGGCAAGGAGTCTGGACCCTGACTGCCTAGGTTCAGATCCTAGCTCTGATACTCATCCAGCTGTGTGAACTTGGGAAAGTTACTTAAACTTTGTGCCTCAGTTTTCTCATCTGTAAAATGGGATTAATAAGAGTACCTACCTCTAGAGTTATTATGAGGATCAGTATTTGTAAAGTACTTAGAATAGTGCCTGGCAGATTATATTAATAGCAAATACTTGTAGCAATTCTCCAGACCCAGACACTGTTCTAAGCTCTTTAATGTGTTCATTTATTTAATCCTCACAGCAACCCTATGAGGTAGGTGATATTGTCATCCTTCTTTACAGCTGAGGAAACTGAGGTTAAATAACTTGCCCAAAGTCATACAGCTAGTAAGCTACAGAACTAAGATTCAAACCCAGGGAGCCTAGGTCCAGAATCCATGCTCTTAACCACTACATAGTACTGCTCAATTAATATTTATTTATTGAAATAATAATGAGTGGTGAATGCCTGATGGTGGAAAAATATCTCAGATTATCTGAAAATGTCTATTTTTCTCTTGTTCTTGAAAGATAGTTTTGCAAGGCACATAATTCTGGGTTTAGAGATGTTTTCTTTCAGCATTTTGAAGCTGATATTCTGCTGTCTTCTGATTTTTAGTTTGTTCCTGTCAGTCTAATTACTGATCTTTTTTTTTTGTTTTGTGAGGAAGATTAGCCTTGAGCTAATATCTGTTACCAATCCCCCTCTTTTTTGCTGAGGAAGATTGGCCCTGGGCTAACATCCGTGCCCATCTTCCTCTACGTTATATGGGACGCCGGCACAGCATGGCTTGACAAGCGGTGTGTCAGCCTGCACCCGGGATCTGAACCAGCGAACCGTGGGCCACCGCAGCAGAGCGCGAACATTTAACCGCTGCGCCACCGGGCTGGCCCCAAATTACTGATCTTTTATAGGAAATATGTCATTTGTCTTTGAAATGCTGTTAAGATCTTAATATTTTTGTTGTTCTGCAGTTTCACCACAATTTGTGTGTGTATTTTGTTTTGTAATTTGTCCCAGTTGTTATACATTGTGCTTCTTACACCTGCAGATTCATGTTTTATCTCAGTTCTTGAAAATTCTCAGCCATTATCTCTTTTTTTCTTTTTAAATAGTGCAAATGTATTTTAAATAGGTAATATTTTAACATGGTTTAATACTTTAAATGGTACGTTTTTCCTTCCACTGTTGTTCCCCAGTCACCCAGTGCACCACCCCAGTGATGTTATCTCTTCAAATATGTCGTTTTCCTTCATCTTTTCATTCTGAGATTCCGATATTACATATGCTAGTCTTTCTTAATCTACTCTATATCACTTGGCCTCTCATTTGCATTTTCTATCTCCTTATCTCTCTGTGCTGCATTCTGGGTAACTTCTGATCTCTCTCTTCACTTGTCTCTTTTTTTTTTTTTTTTACATTTTTTGTGAGGAAGATCAGCCCTGAGCTAACATCCATGCTAATCTTCCTCTTTTCGCTGAGGAAGACTGGCTCTGAGCTAACATCTATTGCCAATCCTCCTCCTTTTTTCTCCCCAAAGCCCCAGTAGATAGTTGTATGTCATAGCTGCACATACTTCTAGTTGCTGTATGTGGGACGCGGCCTCAGCATGGCCGGAGAAGCGGTGCGTCAGTGCGCGCCCGGATCCGAACCCAGGCCGCCAGCAGCGGAGCACGCGCACTTAACCGCTAAGCCACGGGCGGGCCCTCTCTTCACTTGTCTCTAATTTGCTATTTTAACCTATCCATTGAATTT
Source organism: Diceros bicornis minor (assembly GCF_020826845.1). Lineage (NCBI taxonomy): Eukaryota > Metazoa > Chordata > Mammalia > Perissodactyla > Rhinocerotidae > Diceros > Diceros bicornis. The sequence goes on along the minus strand of NC_080752.1, from coordinate 14,412,568 downwards.
CTGTGTGTGTGTGTGTGTGTGTGTGTGTGTGTGTGTGTGTGAGGAAGATCAGCCCTGAGCTAACATGCATGCTAATCCTCCTCTTTTTGCTCAGGAAGACTGGCTGTGAGCTAAGATCTATTGCCAATCCTCCTCCTTTTCCCCCCCCCCCAAAGCCCCAGTAGATAGTTGTATGTCATAGTTGCACATCCTTCTAGTTGCTATGTGTGGGACGCGGCCTCAGCATGGCCTGACAAGTGGTGCGTTGGTGAGCGCCTGGGATCCGAACCCCGGGCCGCCAGCAGCGGAGTGCGTGCACTTAACTGCTAAGCCATGGGGCCGGCCTGACTTTTTTTTTAATTGAGTTTATTTTTTGAGCAATTTAAGGTCTATAGAAAAACTGAGCAGAAAATACAGAGTTTCCATGTAAGCCCTCACTCCTTCACCTCCCCCACTCACACTCTCCCCTATTATTAACATCTTGCATTAGTGTGGTACTTTTGTTACAATTGATGAGCCAGTATTGATACATTATTGTTAACTAAAGTCCATGGTTTACATTAGGGTTCACTCTTTGTGCTGTACATTCTCTGGGTTTTAACAAATGTGTAATGACATATGTATTACTGTGTTAGGGCTGCCATAACAGATACCACAGACTCGGTTAAACAACAGAAGTTTATTTTCTCACAATTCTGGAGGCTGGAACTTCAAGGTCAAGTGGTTGGCAGGGTTGGTTTCTTCTTGTAGATGGCTGTCTTCTTTCTGTGTCTTCACATGGTCTTCTCTCTATATGTGTCTCTTTTTATAAGGACACCAGTCATATTGGATTAGGGCCCACCTAATGACCTCATTTTAACTTAATTGCCTCTTTAAAGACTGTCTCCAAATGAAGTCACATTCTGAGGTATTGAGGGTTAGGACTTGAACATATGAATTTGGTGTAGGGGACATAATTTAGTAACAACATATGTCCACCTTTACAGAATCATACAGAATAGTTTCACTGCTATAAAAATTCTGTGTTCCACCCATTCATCCCTCCCTCCTCCGTGGACTTTTGGCAGCCACTGATTTTTTTACTATCTCCATGGTTTGCCTTTTCCAGAATGTTGTTATATAGTTGGAACCATATATTGACTATATAGCCTTTTCAGATTGGCATCTTTCACTTAGCAATATGCGTTTAAGTTTCCTCCATGTCTTTTTGTGGCTTAATAGCTATTTCTTTTTATCACTGAATATCCATTGATTTTGTATTTCAACAATTATGTTTTTAATTTCTAAAAGGTCTATTTGGGGCCTTTACAGATTTGCCTATTTCTTTTGTTGTTGTTGCATGCCCATTTTTGTGGTCCCACATGTTATTTCTTTAAACGTTCATACATGGTTATTTTTGTATCCTGTGGCTGATAATTCTAATATCTGAAGTCCTTAGGGGTCTAAATCTATTTGTTGCTTCTGCTGACTCTTACTTGTGGTGACTTGTTTTCTTATGTGTTTGGAGATCTATGATTGTGAGTTCATAATGGTTGTTCATCATTGGCTCTCCTGGAGGCCTAAAACGAGGAATGCTTTCCTCTAGCAAGGTTTAGCATTTGATTCATCTGGAAACCAGGGGGGGTACTACTGACCTGGGATCATTCTAATCTCCCTTGATGGTGGGTTAATATGGAATCTCAGGTTCATCTCCTCCATTTTGCCACATCATATTGGACATTTGCTTTCAGGTCAGCCTTAACTTTTGTTTGTTGCCCACTGTTCCTCATCTGGTTTTAGCTTACTTTGTGTTTATTACTGTGAGCCCAGTGAGTACATTTTGAAAGTCCATTTTATCTTGGATTTCATCGTTTTGTAGGTGGATATCCCTGCAGACTGTCTAGTCAGTCATCCTGCCAAACCAGGATTCAGTTGCCTAAGTTTAGCTATCGACAGGTAGAATGATGGTGATCACATTAGGCACCTTCCAATTCTCCTGGGCATCCTCCCAATTTCACTTTCACTTAAATCGTTCACTCTTCAGGATTAGACTTTGGGCCCTGGGCAAGTGACACATTTTCTCTTGGCGAGCAGCCCATGCTGTTGGGAATGAAAAGTGATTATAGTTGGTTTGGATACTGCCTCCATGTGCTAATCTGGATGAGCTGTTTATTTCTCTGTGGTAACACTGCTGGAAATTTGAATTTATTTCTGGGAAAGAAAGTCCTGGAAGATAGCATAGCATCTGAAAATTATATAATTGAAGGTTAAATCCCAACTTGGCCATTTACCAGCTATGTGACCTGGTACAGGTCTTTAAGCCTCAGAAGTCTCAACTGTAAAGAATAACAAAAGCTGCTATTTACTGATCATTTATAATATACTAAGCACTGTGCTAAGTTATATGTATATATTATTTAATATTCAGTAACAATCTTATGAGATGTAGCCATTATTATGCCTATTTTAATGATGAGAAAATGGAATAATAGAGAGGTTAAATAAAAGAGGGTTATTGTTAAGGCCAAATTTAAATGAGATAATGTGTGTGGTACACCAGGCACGTATAAGGTGGTCAATAAATAACAGCTAGCATTATTAAAATCAGTAACATTTTCCAGATATAAAATTAAGTAATTTATGTGATATAGGATAAATAAGATTCATTTACTCAATAAATATACTATGGAGCACTTACTATGGCCACATGTAGTGCTAAATGCTAGGGAAACAGGAGAGAATAAGACAGATATTGTCCCAGCCCTAAGGGATGTCCCTTTAGCTTGAGGGAGACAGACACACAAACGTTTATAGTTCAGCCTGGAAAGTGCTGTGGTGGGCCAAGAATAGGGTGCTTTGGGAGTCAGGGAAGATTTACCAGAAGAAATATCCTCTAGGTTTATACCTGAAAAATGAATTGGAGGTGAGAGTAGAAGGAAAGGCAGAGGAAGCAGTGATTATGAAGGCTGGAGGGAAGAGAGTGCATGCTGCGTTTAAGGAAATGAAAGTCTTTTTTTTTATTGAGGTCATAATAGTTTATAACATTGTGAAATTTCATTTGTACATTATTATTTGTCAGTCACCATATATATGTGCCCCTTTACCTTATGCCCACCCCCCAACCCCCTTCCCCTCTGATAAACACTAGTCTGTTCTATTTGTCCATGTGTTTATCTTCCACATATGAGTGAAATCATACAGTGTTTGTCTTTCTGTCTAGCTTATTTCGCTTAACATAATACCCTCAAGGTCCATCCATGTCATTGCAAATGGGACGATTTTGTCTTTTTTTTATGGCTGAGTAGTATTCCATTGTATATGTATACCAGATCTTCTTTATCCAATCATCAGTCGATGGGCACTTGGGTTGCTTCCACGTCTTGGCTATTGTGAATAATGCTGCAGTGAACGTAGGGGTACATAAGTCTCTTTGAGTTGTTGATTTCTAGTTCTTTGGATAAATATCCAGTAGTGGGATAACTGGGTCGTATGGTATTTCTATTTTTAATTTTTTTGAGAAATCTTCATACTGCTTTCCATAGTGGCTGCACCAGTTTGCATTCCCACTAGCAGTGTGTGAGGGTTCCCTTTCCTCCACATCCTCTTCAACATTTGTTATTTTTTGTCTTGGTAATTATAGCCATTCTAACAGGTGTAAGGTGATATCTCATTGTAGTTTTGATTTGCATTTCCCTAATGATTAGTGATGTTGAACATCTTTTCATGTACCTGTTGGCCATCTGTATATCTTCTTTGGAAAAATGTCTGTTCATATCCTCTGCCCATTTTTTGATCGGGTTGTTTTTTTGTTGTTGAGTTATATGAATTCTTTATATATTTTGGAGATTAACCCCTTGTTGGATATATGATTTGGAAATATTTTCTCCCAGTTGATGGGTTGTCTTTTAAGGAAATGAAAGTAGTTTTGTATGTAGGATTCTAGGAAAAGTGTGAAAAGTGAGCCTGGAGAGGTGGGCAGGTGCCATATTCTGAAAGCCTTTGTAAGCCCAACTACAAGAGTTGGACCTCTCTTTTTAGGGCATTGGAAAGCCTCTGAAAGGATTTTACCCAGCAGAGATGTGATTTTTAAAGATCACTCTGGTTGAAGTGTGGGGAATAATAACAAGAATAGCGTTAAATACATTATCTCATTTAATCCTCACACCAACACTTAGAGGTGGATATTATTATCTCGATTTTGCAGAGAAGAAATTGGGACTTGGAGGGCTTAATTTATTCATAAAATTCACACATTTAATGGGAAGTGGAGTCATGCACTCATGTCTTTCTGACTCTAAAGTTATATTGCTATATTGTCTCCAAATAGTAATGATTTGTTATGACCTGTTGTATTTTTACTCTATGGAAAATTCTATTCATTCTTATAGCATTATTTGCATACTTGTGTTAGTTTAGAAAGCATTTCACAACCGTTTAATTTAATCTCCTTAAAAACTGTGAATTAGGCCATGTTATTTTCATTTTACAGGAATGAAAACTGAGGCGTGAGGTATGGGACTGTCCATGGTTCCATACATCTAGAAAGTGGTGGAGCTGGGACTCGCACACCATGCTCTTGACAGAGGAAAGCCTTTTTTATGGGTATCTTGTGAACATGCCACACTTTTTTTGTGGGTCTTGGCTGTTTGTGCATGTGTGAGTGTTTATAAGGCTCTTTCCTTCCAGGTTTTGGAGATCACATTCATTGGAGGACACTAGAAGATGGGAAGAAAGAAGCAGCTGCCAGGTACAAGATATGGTTTTAGGTTATGTACAATGGTAAAACACTTTCCAGCCATCAACTTAGCATTTCAGGTAAGGGTTATGCCAAGGCAGGGCAAGAAGTGAGTAGTTGCCTGACAACAACAACCATAATACTAGCTAACGTTTATTAAGTGCTTACTATGCACCAGACATTGAATTATGTGAAGTAACTTGCCCCAGATTGCCCAGCTATAAAGTGGTGGAGCAAAGATTTGGACCCAGGCACTCTGGCTTCAGAGCCTGCACTCAACCAGTAAACCATACTGCCAAACAGTCTCAAGTTGAATAGTCTCAAGTTCCATGTAGGTTTAGTCTATGCACAGACAATTGATACAAAGGAGGAGAAAAGGCAGAGCAGGAGAGGGAAGGCTCAACATTGACCTAAGTGCTTTACATGCATTAATTTATTTAATTCTCACAACCTATGATGTTGTTTCAGCCTATAAAATAAGAACTGTTGTTATTATTTTACAGGAGAGGAAATTGAGATACAGAATGTTTAAATAGGGCCGGCCCAGTGGCATGGTGGTTGGGTTTGTGTGCTCTGCTTCGGTGGCCCGGGGTTCCCTGGTTCAGATCCTGGGTATGGACCTACTCACCACTCAGCAAACCATGCTGAGGCAGCGTCCCACATAGAGGAGCTGCCACTCTACAACTATGATACACAACTATGTACTAGGGCTTTAGGAAGGAAAAAAAAAAAAGAATGTTTAAATAACTCGACAGTAGTTTACATAGCTAGTAAGTGGTAGAGCCAAGTCTTGAATGTTCTCTACTATCTGTACTGGAGAGATACAAAGACCTGATTTATGTGCACCTACTTTATACACCCCCATACTTGCACAGAAACACTCACACTTTTGCACCTACCAAACTATAGTGCTTGCTTTAGCTAGAACAGATCCTACAGCTTCATGGCTCTGAGCCTCACACCTTCTGCAGGAGTAGGGTTGCCTGATTTAGCAAATAAAAATAAGGATGCCCAGTTAAATTTGAATTTCAGGTAAACATAAGTAATTTTAAATATATCCCATGCAATATTTGAGACATACCTATATTAAAAACTTTTTTTTGTTGTTTACCTGAAATTCAAATTTAACTAGACATGTTTTTGTTTTTGTTTTGAGGAAGATTAGCCCTAAGCTAACATCCGTTGCCATTCCTCCTCTTTTTTGCTGAGGAAGATCAGCCCTGGGCTAACATCAGTGCCCATCTTCCTCTACTTTATATGGGACGCTGCCACAGCATGGCTTGACAAGCAGTGGGTAGGTGTGTTGGTCCACGCCACTCCGAACCTGGGGACCCCTAGCAGCCAAAGCGGAGCCTGCCAACTTAAGGGCTGTGTCGTCAGCAGGCACCTAGACATCTTATATCTTATCTGGCAAACTTACCCAGGAGAAAAATTCCTGTTTTTCAGGTTCTAAATCAAATGACTATTCTTAGATAAAGTCTTCAACGATTTTTCTGGGCAGTTTGTTTTTCTCTTCTGTACTTTTACAACATAATCTACATCTATGCATTAAGAGTATATATTATTCTGCTTGTAGGTGCGTAACTCTTCCCACTCAACCCTTGATCTCCTTTGGGGGAACTGTTTTATGTTCATCTGTAAATCCCCAACTGTGAAAATGCTGAATGATTGAAATGGTTATTGAAGAAACAGTTACGGAGAGTCACTGGGTGTAAGGAATGAAGGAGAACTAGCATTTGTGAATTGCCTTCTATATGCTAAATTTATAGCACCGATTGTTTTGCAATATTTAATGCTCATTAAGGCCCCATTATAAATGGATGGGCATAGTCTTTGGCCGAAAGGAAATCACCTTCTCCTGAGACCTTTAACATTTGACATAAGTAACTGATGCCATCCTAGTCTCCATCTCCTTTCTTAAAGGGCAGGACCTTGGTCTAATTAGCGTAGAACTCCTGTTTCCATAGCAACAAGAGGTCCTTGACGAGTCAAGGGAGGCAGGAAGTGCAGTTTGCATTTCCGGTTCGCGTCGGAGACGGCGACAACCCGGAAGTTGACGCGGCGCGGTTGCACATGGCCGCGCCGAAGGAGTATGCCGCTGGTGGTGTTCTGCGGCCTGCCGTACAGCGGCAAGAGCCGGCGCGCGGAAGAGCTTCGCGGGGCCCTAGCGGCCGAGGGCCGCGCGGTGTACGTGGTGGACGACGCGGCGGTGCTGGGCGCGGAGGACGCGACAGTGTACGGCGATGCGGCCCGTGAGAAGGCGCTGCGCGGGGCCCTGCGAGCCGCGGTGGAGCGGCGCCTCAGTCGCCACGATGTGGTCATCCTCGACTCGCTTAACTACATCAAGGGCTTCCGCTACGAGCTCTACTGCCTGGCGCGGGCGGCGCGTACCCCGCTCTGCCTGGTCTACTGCGTACGGCCGGGCGGTGTGAGCGGGGGCCCTCGGGTGGCGGGCGGAGAGAACCCGAGCCGGAACGTCAGTGTGAGTTGGAGGCCGCACGCTGAGGAGGGAGGGAGACCTCTGGCGGCAGGCGCTGTTGTCCTCAGGGAGCCGCAGGCAGTGCAGTCGGTGGTAAATGGGAGAGGCCAGGAGGACGTACCTAAGGAACTGGAGCAGGAGGAAACCAGGGCGCCTGATCTTCCAGCTCTCGTGACTCCAGAATTCGAGAAATCTGCAAAACATGTGTCCAGTGCCTTTTACCCTCCCGAACTGCTGGAGGCCCTAATGCTGCGTTTCGAGGCTCCAGACTCTCGGAACCGCTGGGACCGGCCCTTATTCACCTTGATGGGCTTAGAGGAGCCATTGCCCCTGGCAGAGATCCGGATTGCCCTGTTTGAGAACCGGGCTCCCCCACCCCATCAGTCCACACAGTCCCAGCCCCTTGCCTCCGGCAGCTTTCTGCACCAGTTGGATCAGGTCACGAGCCAGGTGTTGGCGGGACTGATGGAAGCTCAGAAGAACGCAGTCCCCGGAGACTTGCTTAAACTTCCTGGCACTACGGAGCACTTGCGGTTTACCCGGCCGTTGACCATGGCAGAACTGAGTCGCCTCCGTCGCCAGTTTATTTCCTACACCAAAATGCATCCCAACAATGAGAACCTGCCTCAACTGGCCAACGTGTTTCTGCAGTATCTGAGCCAGAGCCTGCACTAACCAGAGAGGGCAGAGGGAAGACCCCATGGCTCCTTATCTAACTCCACTGCACTCTTTCCCTAGGAAGAATAATCCGAAGGTCTGCAGAGCATATTGATGTGTGGTACTAGAGCTGTTGTGACTGATTCACTCACGCTTTCGTGAATGCCTCTGTGCCAGGCCTTGAGTTTACAGCATAAATTTGAAACTAGAGAGAATGGAGAACTCGCTCAGAGGATGGTGGCAAATTTCTCCAGAGGACAGAGTTCAGGTGGACAGGACTTGCTTAGATTGTGTTCTACTTGAGATAGTGCACAGTGTTGATTTTCCGCATCTAAACTGTGGGAGAACAGACTGGGTGGATGAATTGTTTTAAAACAATTGTGAAGAGTAACTGTCCATATCTGCACTGGCCCTTCTTTCATACCACAGTTTTTTGAGTACTGTGCCTACTTTTTGCTGATCTCTGTCCTGGGGACTGGGGTCACAGATAAATCCACTGGTTTCTGTCCTTGGGAAGCTTTGGTTCTAGTGGAAGTGAAAGACATAACTACTAGATTATTTCATCCAATAAAATCTTTTAAAAGAATGTCTGCTGAAATCTCTTTTACATAATGTAACAATGTTCTTCATATAATTTACTCAACGTAATATTTTAGATACACATGTATCACTGTTATGCCATTGACTGAAATAGTAGTTTGATAGTGCTTAGTGAGAGACTAGATGTTTTGGTCTAGCCTAGAGTGGCTATGACAACTTCCATAACTTCTGCTTCCTTCTGTATTTCAAGGCAAATATCAATTTAAGCTTGTCTTTCATTCCTTCATTGATTTCATTAAGTGAATGGTAGGTACCCACCATACCAGCACTCGTGATTTTCAAAGATGAATTAGATACAGTCTTTGCCCTTGAGAAATTAATAGTTGGATGAGAAATACAGACAAGTACACAGATGTTGCCAGGATGAAGAGGGCTGGTGTTTAGAGGATGATGACAATGCTTTGGGAGCCCAGAGGAGGAAAGGAGTAACTAGCTGTTGGAGAAGGTGGTTTGGGGAAGGCTTCACAGAGGAGTTAACATTTGAACTGTCACTCTAGAACGAGGTTTCAGCAAAGGGCCAAATAGTACATATTTTAGACTTTGTGGGCCATAGGGTCTCTGTTGCAGCTTATCAACTTTGCCATTGTAGCACAAAAGCAGCCATAGACAGTGTACAAATGAGTGTGAATGTGTTGTAATAAAACTATGTACACTGAAATGAGAATTATATTTAATTTCAACATCACAAGGTACTATTCTTTAGAGGTACTTATTCTTTTTCAGTCATTTAAAAATATAAAAAAGATTCTGTATCTTACAGCCCTACAGAAGCAGGCAATGGGCTAGATCAGGCCTGCAGAATGTAGTTTGTTGACCTCTGCTCTAGAAGGATCAATAGGAGTTTGGTTGGGATAAAGGAGGGAGCAAGACATTCTAAATTGCTCTGTAAGTTCGTGGAGCTCTTAAAAGGATGGGCTGCCTTGACTGGTGATGTATTTCTTGCTCATCAGGCAATCTGGACCACCTTTTGTTTCTGATATACGAGAGAGGATTCCTGCATAAGATGGAGATTTGGTCTAGGCAACCTCCAAGGCCTTTTCCAACCTTCATTCTCTTATTCTAAATTAGTTGATTATTGGTTGAGTTGGGTTTAAACCCGTGAATTCTGGATTGCTATTCTAAATTGAAGTAAACTGTAATGGTCAGAAAGAGCATTGGTTTTGGAGTCAGACTTATGAATTAGCTAGTAAGTGGCAGAACCTAAAATCTAGGTTGGCAAATTGGCATTTGAACCTTGAGAGCTTAAGAGCTTCATCTAGCCAAGACTGGTTCAGATAGATTATATTGCTAATTATTTTTAAAAAGAAAAAGATTTTTCCTACCTGATTCTAAAAATTACATGTAATTGTAGGAAAATTGGAAAATACAGAAAAAGTATAATAAAATCCACAATCTCATTATCCAAAGAAAACTGCTATTATGTTTTGGTACATTTCCTTTTAGGCTCTTTTCTCTGTTTATATTTGTATAATTAAAAGCAAACTAGATAATTTATATTCTAGTTTTTAATTTAACGTTATAACAATGAAAAATTTTATTAATTTTTTAAATGGTTATATAACCACAACATTTAGAAATACTGTAATTTGATGTTTTCTTCTATTCTGCAATATTTTGTCCCTACCTTTAAAGCCCAAATATGAAGAATTTACAGGACTATCAGAATTTACCAATAATTTTGTTATAATAATCTACTATTACTCAATTATTGTCTTAAAATTTTCCCAGTTGAAATCATACTACATGAATGTCTTTGTACATTAATCTTTGTCTTCATAAGTTGGTCATTTTATTAGGATGGATTTCAAGAAGTGGAATTACTAGATTATAATTTCTTTGTTTTGTTTTTAAGTGGATTGCCCCTGATGGTGATTATCCATAAGTCCTGGTGTGGAGCTTGCAAAGGTAAATGCAAATGATTAAACCTCAGATGTGTTCTCAAATATTAACACTTAACATTTGAAAAATATTAGCACTGACTTTGGCCCAGCACTGGTGATTGTTTTAAGGAATACCAAAGAAATATATGACATAGATTCCCTACCCTCATGAAATTTGCAGTTACATTTGCAAGAGGTTGGAGGGTGAGGCAATTAAGATATGTAGACTATGGGATTAAGTGCTACAATAGTCGTATGGGCAGTAAATATTAGAAGAAGCTGAAATGTGCAGAGAGAGACATGAGAAGTGGTTAATGAAGTCTTTCTGGAGGAACTAAATTAAAACCCAAGATTATCTTACTTGGTAGCATGTATTCTTGCTATACCACCTTGCCACTCCCCAGTCAGATTTTTTCTTTTGTTTGGTATGCTACACTTAATAAAATCCTACGTGGAAAAAAGAGTATAAAATTAATGTAAATAGTGTAATAATATATATACATTAGTGGTAGAGTATTGTTACTCTATTGTCTATTATTTCTTCAATAGAAGTTATTGAAATGTGTAAAAAAGCAAATAGTAATAATTTTTTCTTTTGTATGCCATTATCCATATTTTATAAATGAGGTAAAAGCTTCAGAGAAATGAAGTCAGTCATTCAAGGTCACATAGCTATGCAAGTAAGTGGCAGAAGCAGGACCAGAATTCAAGTGTCTTGATTTTTGGTTCTTAAGATTAAAAAAAAAAAAAAAAAAGGAAAAAGAAAGGTCAGTTACATGAATCAACTCAGCAAATTATGGTTTGGATATGACAATGATGTTTTCTTCTATTCCAAAATCTTTTTCCCTCCTAGCTTTAAAGCCCAAATTTGCAGAGTCTACAGAAATTTCAGAACTTTCCCATAATTTTGTTATGGTAAATCTTGAGGTAAGACTTCCAGAGTTTCTCCTTTCTGCTATGATTTTAAGTCTTTACTATTTTAGAATTAGCATCATTAATGGTATAAAATCTTATTCAGCAGAGCTGGCTACTTGTATGTATGTGTTTTTCTCTTGACCTCTAATACTAAGGCTTGCGTCAGATATGGTAGAAAGCCATCCAGCCTCCACTGGTGGGAGGAAGTAGGAGAGGAGACATTGGATAAGATGACAAGATTTTAAGGTCCTTTCATTTTTAGTCTATGATTATGACATGTTTTACATCTTTGTATAGCTGAACTAAAGGTATAGTCACACTTGCAGGCCACAACTCCCTGCAAAATATGATTCAGTTGAAAACCTACTTTGTGCTTATATGTACAACGTTCCTGTTTCTTCATTAGATATTCTTTATGTACTTCACATAGACCAGAGGTCTCAGAATCCCAAGTCAGAATACCAGGTCTTTGAGTTAGAAGGGATTTTTAGGCTATTGGTACTATCCTCATTTTACAGAAAATGCATCTTAGGCCTGAAGGAGTTAGGTGATTTAGTCAACATCATAGAGCTTAATAAGTGATAAGAATAGGTACTATGACCTAGCTGTGCTGCCTCTTCAGATGTGGGATGCTCGGATGCTCTATGATGATACTTCTAGCCCTATGTTTCTGTAAAATAGTCCATCTGCTTAACCACTCAACCACCTTGTCACATTAAGTTTCTGTAAAATAACATTTACTTAAACATAGGGCTGGGAATCTTCTGCACACGTTAACAGTTAATGTTGAGGCAGTTAAGGGATTGCTTATATAGCTAGTGGATAGCCTGAATACTAATACACCTCACTCAAGGCAAAGTTATATTAACTGTTTGAAGAAATGACCCCATTGAACTTCTGAAATGGAGAGGACACCATAAATGACAAAATTACTGTTGATTTCTATGCATATGACTTCCTCACCACTTTCTATGGTAAGTTAGAATCACCACTCACAGGAAACAGAAATGTCTTAATGAGGTTCTCCAACTTTGGAGATTTCTTTCACAAAGAAAGCTAATTGTGTGGTTGTGTCTCCTGGGAGGACTATAGCTCCACAATTGTAGCTCAAATATCAGTCTTGTTAATTCATGCATTCAAGAAATACTATGTGCAAGTTGGTAATGTAGGTATTGGGAATCAACAATGAACAAAACAGACAAAATTCCCTGCCCTCATTGAAATTACATATGGGGAATTGAATATGGGGAGACAGACAAATAAGTAAAATAAAATATGACTGACAATAAATGACTGAACAAGACATGAAGTTAGAGAAGTGCCATGTAGGGCCTCGTAGGTCACTGCAAGGACTTGGGGTTTTATCCTGTGAGAGAGGAAGCCACTGAAAGGTTTTGAGGAGAGAGGGAACATGATCTGACTTGAGGTTTACACTTAATAGGATGAAGAGGAGCCCAAGGATGAAGATTTCAGCCCTGATGGGGGTTATATTCCACGAATCCTTTTCCTGGGTAAGGCAAAAGATCTTGATCTGTGGATCCATGATGTGGAAGGAGAGATAAATGAATCAAGGCACTGACTTCACCTAGTGAAATTATACTGGGATGGCTAAAAACAAAAACCAGTTTTAAGAGAGAGTGGGGGAGTTCTGAATGCCAGAATGTCAAGTCTGAAGGAAAACTTTTCCCATTAACTAACTGTTTTTGTGAGCAATGACAGAGTATTGACCATCCATTTATTCATTCAGCAATCATTTGTGCATCTGGCATGTGTCAAGGACTGGTGCTAGACACTACAGGCACAGAGATAAGCCACAATTCCCACCCTTGACCCCACAGTGCAGCTGAGGCAATGGAATACTATAACCGGACAAATGTCTTTCCACAAGCAATTTTATAAAAGATATTTAATGACCACCTAATATTTGCTCACCATCCTGCTAGAATCTGTGGGAGATACAAATAAAAATATAGTATCCCAGGGCCGGTCCCGTGGCTTAGTGGTTAAGTGCGCATGCTCCGTTACTGGCGGCCCGGGTTCGGATCCTGGGCGCGCACCAATGCACCACTTCTGCGGCCATGCTGAGGCCACGTCCCACATACAGCAACTAGAAGGATGTGCAGCTATGACATACAACTATCTACTGAGGCTTTGGGGAAAAAAATAAATAAAAAACAATTTAAAAAAAAAAATATATATATAGTATCCCACATCACCAAACAGAAAAGGAGCATGCCAGGGAGAGGGAACAATATATGCCAAAGCATGGAGTAGGGGTTATGTTAAGGGAACTTCAAGGAATTTATTGACTGGAACATGAAACACAAGGAGTAAGGTGGTGAGAGATGGGCAGGTCTCATTTCCCAGAAGCCCTAGTGTACCATATGATGTTTGAAGTACCTCTCTGTTGTGATTATTGCAACCCCTGTGCCATTTTGTCTATAATAGATCCCAGTGGCAAGGTGCGTCCTGAAATCATCAACGAAAATGGAAACCCCAGCTACAAGTATTTCTACATCAGTGCTGAGCAAGGTATGGTTATGTTGAGAGAGAGGAGGGAGGGTTGCTACTAGACTTAACTAGGATGAACCCCTACACAGTCTATGATGGGGAACTCAATTCAGCATGTTAGTTGAGCATCTCCTGCATGACTAGCTTTTGGCTAGATCTTGTGTAGAATGTAGGAGAAAGATAAGGGGCCGGCCGGGGGGCGCAAGGGGTTAAGTGCACGTGCTCCACTGCGGCGGCCCGGGGTTCGCGGGTTCGGATCCCAGGTGCGCACCGACGCACTGCTTGGCAAGCCATGCTGTGGCGGCGTCCCATGTAAAGTGGAGGAAGATGGGCACAGATGTTAGCCCAGGGCCAGTCTTCCTTAGCAACAAAAAAAAAAAAAAAGAGGAGGATTGGCAGATGTTAGCACAGGGCTGATCGCCTCACAAAAAAAAAAAAAGAAAGATAAGACTGAGCCCCTTCCCTAGCTACTTACAATCCAATTGAGAGCTAACTGACCCACAGGAAACTGAAGAACTGAATCTCCCAAAGACAATCACTTGCCCATGGTCTCATAGTTACTAAGTTACAGAGTCAAGATTTTAGTCCAGAACTTAATTTTTTCCCCTGCACTAATGCTACTCTTCTTGTAAGAATGCAAAGAAAAGGGAATGCCAGCTGTTAGCTGATCAAGTCTAAAAGGTTTTATAGATAGTAAACTTGAACTGGACCTAGAAGGATAAGAATTTGTCTCTATGGACAGGTATGAGGAGGACATTTCAAGCTACGGAAGCAAGCGGGGTGGGTGTAGCCCAACATGGAGAGTCCGTAAGGCTTGCTAGAGAAGCTGATGATGGGATGGAATCCTGAAGAATGAGACCTAGCCAGCAGAAGAACATGAAAAGCATGTTCCAGGCAGAGAGAGCAGCATCAGCACAATCAGGTGAAGGAAGGTTGAAATCACAAGGCAGTCGTGCTTTCTGTTCTCTAACCCTGGAGCACAGTCATTCTAGAAGCAGGGTTTGGAATTCATGCCATGTACTGTCACTGTTTTCCTTCCACAGTTCCCCCTGCCATCTTTAAAAGGGGGTTGTTTGCGAAGTTGCCGTGTGTCCCCCATTGCCATGCTGCTAGGTTGTTGATCACTTTATCTTTTGAGTCCTTGGAACTCTTATTTCTCAGAATAGGGGGAGAAAAGAGATCTAGAGAGGTGATCCTCTCTTTCCCATGGGTAAGGAGAATGTCTTCTTCCTTACCAAAATGCAGATCACTGGAGGTTGGTATTAGAGGGAAATTTTCCACATGGAGAAGGGCAGCTGGACTTTAGGTCCCCAACTCTTGACCTTTGAGATTCACCGTCCCTTTAGAACTTCATCCAGATCACCACTGCCATCTCCACCTTGGCATCCTCCTTTAACACATTAGTTCAAATGTAGACACAAGACCCTTGCCTGAATCCCCTGTGGCTCAACTGACTTGAAACTGGAACATTCAAACCTGGCTTTACAAAAGGCTTAGGCAAAACAAAAGGGAAATAACAAACTATACTGCCTGGCTCTTATGAGGTTATAGGCTTGCTTTCTGAGATTCTCAGACTCTGGCTTAACCTAACTCCTGGCCTGCCATTGTACAGGGAGTCTGTACCAAAACAGCTGCCCTCCTTGAAGGGATGCCCTGAGATAAACAAGTTTCATCTCCCGTCTACCTAGGGCCTTCCTTCTAGGTTTCTCTTTTGCCTGAGAACTTGGCTTCTTCCATGTATAGTTGATACTAGAAATGACCACCTCCTTCAGTGAAGACCATCCCGCCTCCCAGCACATGCACACACTCACATATCGGTGTAACCTGTAACCTCCACAGGAAATGAAATAAATGCAACATTCACCCAAAAGATGTGATGGGGATGGTAGGAAGGTGTTTGTTGCTCCCTTAGTGTCAAGTGAACATCTATAGTCTATGACAGCGGTTCAACTCTAATCCCGGAGGGTAAGCCAAAGTAACTACTAACGTTTTTGTAGGACTTCCTAGTTCATAAAGCACTTTTATTACCCATTCTCCATTTAATTTTTATAACAATCTTGTGTGGTGTAAGTGGCATTATCTCGTTTTGTAGACGAGGAAACAAATTCAAAGAGGTAAGTGACTTTCCAGGGCTAAAATCTAGAATTAGACCTTGAGTCCAGATCCTGTGCTCCTCTTATATTTCTCCTAAAACATAAAAATCCTATATTGGATGTCAAATGTCAAATACTAAAGACCTACTTTATATTTTTTCCCCCCAACTTTTATTTCACAGTTGTTCAGGGGATGAAGGAAGCTCAGGAAAGGCTGACGGGTGATGCCTTCAGGGAGAAACATCTTGAAGATGAGTTGTAACATGAATGTATCCCTTCTTTCATCAAAGTTAGTGTTTTGGAAGAAAAGCAGCAGGGGAGGGAATATTAAGGAATCGCTGTGAACAATAAACCTACCAGGAGACCCTGCTCCTGCCCTCATGGGAAGGAGCTCTCTCACTGTGGAAGAGTTTTGCTAGCAGAAGCTGGTCCATGTTTGTGGATCCAGCAGAGGGTGGCAGACTTCCTTCTCCTGCCCCCTCTCACCTGAACATCTGTTTGTCATTGAATGTAAAGAGTAACACCTTTTGACACAAAACTTGAGCCATTTGGAAGTTTACTCTGCATACTTAAGTATTTGAATCTTTTTCCATTTCCTCCCGCTGTACTCACCTTGGTGAAAAGAGACCAGTGGCATTTTTTCTACAATGTTAAAAAAATTGCAGAAAATCAGTTATTCTACCCCCACCAAGGACACTAGCTTGTTTCTTCTCTTTTTCTCCTGGGAATAATCTTGGGCTTCTTCCTGAATCCCTGCAGCTTCCCTTCTCTTCTCCTGCTTGGGCTTCCCTGTTTTCATGATGCGTGTGCAGGAATGACTGTGTGCTTGACTCAGCCCCAGCTGGAAGCATGCTTTCCCTGTTACTGTTGGAGAAACTTAAAACCTTCAAGCCCTAGGTGGAGCCATTTTTGTTAAGTTGTCAACTGTATTTTTGTACTGCAGTTAACAAAAAAAGAAAATATTAATTGTTCCATTGAACTTTAATAAAACTTTAAAAGAAAATGTGTTGTGATGGCCTTTTTGTTATTGGAGGGGTGGAGGTCACTTCAGGAAGAAAACTAACCTTGAGGGCCTAATCTAGGACTCTCCCCGCTCCTGTGTGACCCACATTCAAATGGGCATCAGAGTTCACCTCTTATACTTTTTATTTTATTTTATTTTATTTTTGCTGAGGAAGACTGGCCCTGGGCTAACATCCGTGCCCATCTTCCTCCACTTTATATGGGACGCCGCCACAGCATGGCTTGCCAAGCAGTGCCTCGGTGCGCGCCCAGGATCCGAACCGGCGAACCCCGGGCCGCCGCAGCGGAGCGCGCACACTTAACCTCTTGCGCCACCGGGCTGGCCCCTCTTCTACTTTTTAAATACCTGAATTCCCTCCCTCCGCACTGTCACTGTTTTAGCACAGGGCAGACCTTCTCTATTTCCTAGACTATTTATTGCGATGGCCTCGTAACTTGCCTACTTGCCTCCAGTATTCTCTCTTACAATCAGTCCATCCTCCTGGCTTCCCTCAGTGATCTTTCCAAACGCAAATGTGACCATGTCACCCCCCTGCTTGAAACCTGTCCTGCCACCTTCAAAGTAATAGTATTAACATTAGGAAATATTTGAGCCTCAGTGTGTGCCAGGCACTCTTCTAAGTGCTTTTTGTGTGTTATCCCATTTCTTTTGCCTTTAGTCCCAACAGCCGTGTGAGAAAGATAGTATTATGATCCCCATTTCATAGAAGAAGATTTGAAGCATATGAGGAAACCAAGGCACAGGATAAAGTCAAGCTCTTTACCATGGTCTTTTAAGGAGCTGCCTACTTCTTCAACATCATTTGTTCCCATTCATGTCTTTGCATTTTGTGTTGTGATGACACCAAATTGCTTCAAGTTACCCCTCACAACATGCTCTTTTATGCTTTAGTGTGTTTGGCTTGCTTCCTCTGCCTAAAACATCTTTTGTTTTTACTCATTCTTCACATTTTGACCCACCTCTTCTAGAAACTTTACTGACTTTTCTCCTAAGGATAAAATGCCCCTCTCCCCCAATACACCTATCTTGACCCCATACCACATTATATTCTAGTTGACCTGTTTGCATATCTGTTGCTGTCATCCGGCGGCCATGCTCTAGGGCAGAGGCTATTCCTCAGTCCTGTGTACCAAGGTCTTAAAACAATGTACTTTCAAGTGAATTGCCAAGCTCTATGGTAGGTTCTTTTCATTCTCTTTAAGTCCCATCAATGGTCCTATGGGATAGGTATTATTAGCCTTATTTTATGGAAAAGGAAACTTTGGAGAGGGAAGTAGCTTGCCCTCAGTTTCTGGACTAAGTAAATACTGGAGTCTGAACACCCCTATCTTACTCCAAATTCATGCTTTTCCCACCATACATTACGTTACCTCCTTTATGTTTCAAGGTGTGACTCAACAGTAATTTTCAATCTGTGGTACATAAAGACTTTACAAGAGATACATGAGCACAGAAACTTTAGTGAATTTATATCCAGATCTTCATTTTCGCAAAAGTGATTTCCCAGGATTCCTCAAAAAATTAAACATAAAATTACCATATGATCCAGCAATTCCACTTCTGGGTATATACTCAAAAGAATTGAATGCAGGGACTTGAATAGATATTTGCACATCCATGATCTTAGTAGCATTTTTCACAAGAGCCAAAAGGTGGAAGCAACTCAGGTGTCCATTGATGGATGAATGGATAAACAAACTGTGGTGTATACATACAATGGAATGTTATTCACCCTTAAAAAGGAAGGAAATTCTGACACATGCTACAAAATGGATGAACCTTGAAGACATTATGCTAAGTAAAATAAGCCAGTTACAAGGTGACAAATATTGTATGATTCCACTTATATGAGGTACCAGTCAAATTCATAGAGATAAAATAGAATGGTGCGGGGCCGGCCCCATGGCTTAGCGGTTAAGTGCGCGCTCTGCTGCTGGCAGCCCTGGTTCGGATCCCCGGCGCGCACTGAAGCACCGCTTCTCCCGCCATGATGAGGCCGCGTCCCACATACAGCAACTAGAAGGATGTGCAGCTATGACATACAGCTATCTACTGGGGCTTTGGGGGGAAAAAAATAGAATAGTGATTGCCAGGGACTAGGGGAAGGGGAGAGTGGAGAATTAGCGTTTAACAGGTATAGAATTTCAGTTGGGAAAGATGAAAAAGTTCTGGAGATGGATGGTGGCGATAGTTACACAACAATATGAATGTACTTAATGCTACAGAACTATACACTTAAAAGTAGTTTATATATATTTAACCACAATTAAAG
Source organism: Diceros bicornis minor (assembly GCF_020826845.1). Lineage (NCBI taxonomy): Eukaryota > Metazoa > Chordata > Mammalia > Perissodactyla > Rhinocerotidae > Diceros > Diceros bicornis. The sequence goes on along the minus strand of NC_080752.1, from coordinate 14,393,444 downwards.
AGAAGTGATTTCCCAGGAAATGTCATCAAGATAGTTCATTCCCACCTCCCTTTTCACTATTCACCTTTTTCCACTTTACAGAAAAATGGCATACCTCTCACCTTGAATTTTATTGTGGTGCATGGCTCTATTATGTAAAAACTTCTGGGGTACCAACAAAGGGAAACTGAAATAGTACCAAGCTTCCTTTTTTTTTTTTAAATTAATTAATTAATTAATTAATTTCCCCCAAAGCACCAGTAGATAGTTGTATGTCATAGCTTCACATCCTTCTAGTTGCTGTATGTGGGACGCGGCCTCATCATGGCGGGAGAAGTGGTGCATCGGTGCGCGCCTGGGATCTAACCAGCCGCCAGCAGCGGAGCGCGTGCACTTAACCACTAAGCCACGGGGCTGGCCCCAAGCTTCCTTGATTAAACGCTTTTTGTCTTATACGTAGTTCTGTCTTAAGTGCAGTTCTGTCAAGAGCAAAACCTGACATTAGATTTGGGCAGTTTGCACCATTTGGAGGTATTTTGAATTCAGGCATGTTGTATAGTGGAAAGTGATGAAAATTTGCTTCTTCCAATCCCCAATTATTATTAAAGAAGCATCTCTCCTGAGGAGAGTTCTAAGAGAATATAGAAAAAGTTTGAAGTCATCCAGGTGACAAACTCAGGACAAGTCTTCACCTCTTAGAATTTGGAATTAATCTTGGAATTAGAAGTTGGAATTAAGATAGTTGTCATAGGGATTCATATTAACATGTTCATTTGAATTGAAAAATGGAGTTGCAATGTTGCCTCTGGGCAAAAGATTTGAACAAATACTTCACAAAAGAAGGTGTGTGAATGGCCAATAAGCACATGAAAATGTGTGATATTATTAGGCAACAGAGAAATGCAGATTAAAACTACAATAAGATACCATTTCCCACCTGCTCCAATTGCTATAATTAAAAAGACTGATGATACCAAGTGTTGGAGAGGATGTAGTGCAACTGGAACTCTTGTATATTGCTGGTAGGAATGTAAAATGGTACAAGCACTTTGGAAAACAGTTTGGGAGTGTTTTGTAAAGTTAAATATCTTGAACATCCTTCCTAGCAATTCCAGGATTATATGACTATGTGGGTTATATGAAACAGAGGTCCACAAAAACAAAAACAACTTGTGCAAGAATGTTCATAGCAACTCTATTCATAATATTCAAAAACAGGAAATCACCTAAATGTTCAGCAGCAAATAAGTGGATAAATTGTGGTATATTCATACAAAGAGATACTACTCAGAATAAAAAAGAACAAACGACTGACACAAGCAACAACATGGATGAATCTCAAAAACATGCTGAGTGAAAAGATAGAACAAAAAGAGTACATTTAGGGGCTGGCCCCGTGGCGTAGTGGTTAAGTGCCTGCGCTCTGCTGCTGGCGGCCCGGCTTCGGATCCCGGGCACACACCCACATACCGCTTGTCAGGCCATGCTGTGGCGGCGTCCCACATAAAGTGAAGGAAGATGGGCACGGATGTTAGCTCAGGGCCAGTCTTCCTCAGCAAAAAGAGGAGGATTGGCATTGATGTTAGCTCAAGGCTGATCTTCCTCACAAAATAAATAAATACATAAAATATTTAAAAAAAAAAGAGTACATTTACATGAAGTTTTAGAACAGGCAGAACTTATCTATACTCTGAGAAATCAAATTAGTGGTTACCTGAGATTGGGGTTGGGGATGTGATGGAGTTAACTGTAATATCACAGGAAGGAACTTTCTATGGTGTTGGAAATGTTGGTTGTGATGGTTACCTAGGTGCATACATTTGTCAAAACTCAAGAACTGTAAATTAAATGTGAGCATTTTATTGTATGTAATTCATACGTCAATACATTTGATTTTAAAACACTATTCCAGCTTTCCAAAATAAAGTCTTTCTAAAAGAAAGTCTGATGTAGCTTACTGATTTAACAATGAAGACTGACTTGGCCACTTAGGTAATATATAATGCTTTTCCCAGAAGTTGAATGAGACAAGTGTTTGGCTAAAATATACTTAAAGCACATGATAAGATAAATGCATTTTATCAAAGCATGTTGTATTGGAAGAGATTTTCTTATCCCTTTCTGAGGAATTTGGGTTATGCAATTTACCTCTAAGGCAAGTGAAAAAGTCTATGTAGTTAATAAGCATTTGATAAGTCTTTGCAGTACACTTCCCAGAAATTGAGACAGTGAATGACTCTCATGAACAGGTAACAAACTCTTTTGCAAGGTAGAAGTTTCCTATTTCTTTGCTTACAACATGATTGAAAGAGGATCTAATTGAATTATCAACTGATTTATCATTTAAAATTTTTGATGTTAGATCACTGTGATTTTTTGGCATAATTCAGTAAGAGTTCAAAGAATTTAATGCCATTGCAATAACAAAACTCCTTGCATTCTCGTGTAATTTTTTTGTTTTGTTTTGGTTTGTTTTGTTTTGTTTTGAGGAAGATTGGCCCTGTGCTAACATCTGTTGCCAATCTTGCTCTTTGTTTTGTTTTTTTTTTCTTTTTTCTCCTCAAAGCCCCAGTACATACTTGTGTATTACAGTTGTAGAGCTGTAGCTCTTCTATATGGGATGTCATCTCAGCATGGCTCAATGAGCTGCGAGTAAGTCCTCGCCCAGGATCCGAACCAGCAAACTCCGGGCTGCCAAAGGGAAATGCACGAACTTAACCACTGTGCCACCAGGCTGGCCCCTCATGTAATTATTTATGTGAACATTTCTCAGCACTTATATTTCTAAAAGTAATAACTACTGTTAAGAAAAATTGTTCGAAACTTTTAATGTCATTGTAGAGCATTGTTGTAACAAGTCTGCTGGAAGGGTTATCTGACTTTCCAAGAGAATACAGCTTAGTTTGATTTACTTACTATTAACTAGGGTACAGACATTTTACAACTCTACAGGTGGAGTTAGATGTTAACTTATAGAAAGCTAATAAGATGCAAATGATTTCTTTCCCAGGGAAAGATACCCTCAAAGGTTATGGCTTTATTGCCTTTAGGTCATCAATTAGTTTTGTATCTGATTGAGCAGTCTTCTTTCAGGATTCCTTTTTGTCACTGACAATATATATGTACATTTCTTATATCCTCCTTTGAATTGGTTTTGACATCTTGCTGGTTCTCATTAATGAATTAAAATTTTGGCATGTGCTCGGAATCTGTTTGAGAATTAAGTTTTTAACATTTCAAGAATGACTTTTGATATAAAACATAGAGTTAATGCTGAATCCTGTCTCGTTCTAGCTATAAGTAATATTCTTCCCACAAATAACATGACTCACATTTTTAAAAAGTCCCCTCACTAAGAGATGCACTTTCAATAAAATTTTACTTTTTATGTTTAATAATTATCAGCATTTGTAATATTTGTTGTTTTGATTGACATACTAATAATTCTTGTAATGATAACTGAATTTATAAGAAAATATTTTAACTCTTGTGTTTTAGCTTAGGTGCCTCTAAAAGCAGGGCCTGAGATAAGGCCTTTTGTGCAGGTCAAATATTTCAGGAAGAGATTCTAGGGAACAACAGTGGGGATGGGGGGCCGGCCCTGTGGCTTAGCGGTTAAGTGCGCGCGCTCCACTGCTGGCGGCCCGGGTTCGATCTCGGGCGTGCACCTACGCACCGCTTCTCCAGCTATGCTGAGGCGGCGTCCCACATACAGCAACTAGAGGGATGTGCAGCTATGACCTACAACTATCTGCTGGGGCTTTGGGGGAAAAAAAATAAATAAAATTATAAGAAAAAAAAGAGTGGGGATGAGGAAGAGTGAAGCACAGGAGGGAGAGCCAAAACAGGATTTACTGTTGAGCTGGTTCTCCCATTGGTCAAGGGTTGCCCCAGAGGTGTTAATTTCCTGAGTGAACAGACACACAGAGATGACAGAGAGCCCTTGAGGCAGAAAGCAAGAGATAAGGGAATGCAGTTCCAAATGTAGCTGGTTACAACAGCGATAGCCAAAGGAGAGAAAAAGATCAAGAGGTTGTAAAATAGGGTATGAAACTTGTCTAACATAACTTAGATTCTTATAGTCAAAGGAAATTTTAACACTTTAATTCCAATTAAATACATATTTTTACTATTGAGAAATATGGCACGGTGGTCAGTAAGAGACTTTTAAGCATATGAATGCATTACATTAGGTTAAAAATCTGTGGGTAGAGTGAAAGAAATAAATTCCAGGAGAAACAGAATGATGTAAAATTTCCAACTGCTTTTTTTTTGAGGAAGATTGGCCCTCAGCTAACATCTGTTGCCAATCTTCCTCCTTTTTTCCTTTTTTCTCCCCAAAGTCCCAGTAGATAGTTGTATGTCAGAGTTGTACATCCTTCTAGTTGCTCTATGTGGGACATTGCCTCAGCATGGCTTGATGAGCGATGCATAGGTCCACGCCCAGGATCCCAACTGGTGAACCCTGGGCCGCAAAGAGAAGTGCACAAACTTAACCGCTATGCCACCGGGTCGGCTCCCCAACTGTTAAAAGGAGCTTGTGCATGTATTAGTTTTAAGCAGATAAAGTGGGTATAAAATTTCTATGGCACTTTGATTTTAGTAGATACGTTTAAAAAAGTGACATAGTTTTATTTTTAAATGTTAATATTTACAGTATGCCAGAAATTATGTCCTTTGCAGTTATTTAAATGATGAAACTTTTAGATGTCAGCTTAAAAGTGTCAGCTTAAAAGTACGTAGTTTTCCAAAATTCTTTCAGGGATCATTCAAAAAGACTACTGATTTCAAACATTCCTCACCTGATAATGCAAACATTTATATAGCACAATGTGCCAGGAACTGTTCTCAACCCTCCAGTCATATTAACTCATTTAATCCTAACAACAGCCTAATGGATTTGGTTCTATTACCATCATCATCATCTCTGCTTTATAGATAGGAAAACTGAGGCACACAGGGGTAAGTAATTTACCTAAACTAGTAGGTATCAGAGGTGTGGGCAGTTTGACTCCTGAATCCATGCTTTTAACCACTATACCACACTATGCAATTTGTATTCAAGTCAACCAACTCAAGGGTAGCATCAATGCCTTATGCTGTGTAGGAGGTGTCGACCCAAAATAACCAATAAACATTCTATAGATGAGAGAGAGAGATAAAGTGAGTTTTACTTGAGCCAGGGTGAGGATTATAACTCAGGAAGGCAGTTTCCACAAGGGAAGAAAGCATTCTGGAGAAGCATGGTTTTCAGTACAGTCTTATACTTTTTCAGAGCAAAGAATATACATTAAACACACGCAGGATACACATTCATCAAAGTTTCAAAGAGGTATTCAGTTGCAACTTAGCAGGTCAACATGACCCTGATGTTGGGAAAGGGACAATTAAGGGAGTTACCTATAGGGTGTTTGGATACTGGATACTGGCGTAGGAGGGGGAAGTATGCATTCTTATCTTAAGAGAGTGCATTCTTTAATGGTTAAAGCACATGTACAATGTATGTTTCATAGGCCGTAAATCAGGCTTCTTTAGTTCAAGCCAAATCTGTTTTGAACCAGAATAGTTACCCCATATACCTCAACCATATACCTCGATATGTGAAAATCGCTTGTCACAGATATAAATTTTCAAGACAACTAATATAACTGCAAAAAATGAAATGTAATTGTATATTCCAATAACATTTCTTTTTCAAACTGCCATTCTGCCTGAAGACAGAGCAATCTGTTTTAGTCAGGTCCAAAGTTTTTCAGGAATTTGAGGTTTAAACTTGGTCAACTTTAGGATTTTTTTCTCTATTTTCTGCTCCCCAGGGTGGTGTCTAAGTCTCAGAGAATTATACAGTGCCATGACGTCAGAGAGGAGACATTGCCCATTCTAGCATCATCTGAGGCATAATACATCCTACCTGGTCCTAGCACATACTTCCATGAAGGCATCTGCTGAAATATCTCTTTTTCTATCAGCCTCCAGTGGTCAGTCCACTCACTCTGCCCCTTTATCCTGTCAGCAAGGCCCCTCCAGGTCCATCAGCCCCTCAGCACCCCTTCTACTCCCTTCAGTGGGCAGGAAAATTGGGCTGCTCTCCCCTGCCACCCTGGGCCATGAGGAGCAGTATAGCTTCAGAGCCACTGCTCATAGTTATGCAGCCTCTCCAAGGCTGACCTGGCACTTGACACTATTGGAAGCCTAATTTGCCAGCAGCAGCAACAGACACTGAGCCTCTGGACTTGGTACCACAATCCAGAGGCTGCAGCCAGGCACCTAGTGTCAGTTTGATTGCGCTGGATTCCTTCTATCGTGGATGAAGCAGCGATTTGACTTTACTGGAATAGAGTCTTAATCTGGATTTTCTCCCACCCAGCTTCTGCTGTAGTACCACTGTCTCTGGACTTACAGGCCACTTATTCACCATCGTGCTATCTCACAATATTGCCTCTGAGCAGTGCACTCACTTTACACTGATGCTTTCATGTGAGAGCTGAATGGGGAACTGTGCGAGGAGAATTGCCAGAGTGTGAGGCCTCCATCTTGCTGGCATGACCTTGCAGGTGTAACATGGCTCTGGAGCCAACAGTTCTGGCAGCAGCTTCCTGATCTTAGGTTGTAGCGATGGCAGTGTGTTCCAGGAGGACAATGGCTTCCTTATTCCCAGATTGTGGCCAAGGTGGTATGATCCTGGAACCAGGACTGGGGAGAGCAGATTCCTGATTCTCCACCTTTCTAATTGATGTAAAGCTTTCATTTCCCTTGTCAGAACAGTCTGCAATGTTGTTCTGGCAGTCATTCCTTGACGCCCAGATCAGTGGCTATTCCTCTAGCCCTTTTTTAGTATCTAATTCCCTATATTAAATGCTTTCTGATTAAAATAGCTAGAATGGTTTCTGTTATTCACAATAGAACCTTGCTGGTTATACTGGTGAACTTCCTAATTAAGATATCACAAATACAGATGTGATTCCAAAGTCATCACTTAGAGGTTCTAGATTTGTAACTGGATGTAGTAAGTGATGAGACTTTGGGTTGCACCATTTTTGATGATGGGTAATTGCACTTTGAATTGCATTATATTAATTGTGATTTTTTTTTAAACTGTAAATATGGGGAAAAAAGGATATAGCTCATGGAGGGCAAAGAAATTGGTGGATTAAGTGGACATTTTAAAATTCTTTTTGGCCACTGTATTAAAATCCCCTTCTTAGGTTCAGGAAATCCTTCACTTTATAAATTTTGGAGGGAGGCAGAACCTGCTTTCCATTTTAGAAGTTAGAAATACCAGATAATTGCTTTCCCAGCCTTCTTTGCAGCTAGACTATAGGCACACGACCTAGGCTCAGCCAATCAGATATACCCTCCAGAGCTCTCCACAGCAGAGACAACAGCATTTGCAGGAATATGGAGTTCTTAGCGCAATGGTGGTTGTGGTGCTCATGGTGGTGTCCAGTGTTGGAGGCCAGTGGTGTTGGTAGTACAAGCTTAGTGCTTAGTGTCAACAGCAGTAGTGTCTTTCCCAGCATGTCTGCAGCGTGTACCCCAAACCCGGTTCTCCAGCTGGGTATTTTATGATCTATTCAACATTATTTAATAAATTCTTTTCTTTCTTAAATAAGCCAGAGTAAATTTCTGTGGCTAGCCACTAACTGTGACTGACGTAATAGTCAATAATCATTGTTTAACAAGGTTATTGCAGCATCTTCCAAAGTATATTCCATGGAACACTAGTCTCTCCTGTAAAGGATTCCATGGTTAAATAAATTTGGATAGCAATGTATCTCTTGGAATGATTCATAATTCAAATTAATATTTTAGAAATTCTGAGAGGTCTCACAGGAAAGAGATTTTTACTTGCTACCAGACTGAGTGTGAAGCTGACGCATGGAGAGAGAAATACTGAGAAAGCTGCAATGAAACATGGTTGGAGCCTGTGGATTAAGACAACCTTGGATCCCACTTTGCTTTTGGACTTTGAGATATGTAAGCTCGTATTCCCTTATAGTTAAGCCAGTTGAAGCTCTGCTTCCCATTACGTGCCATGAAACACCATGAAAAACATCATCTAACATCTTGGCCTCTCATTTATTTGCTTCTTCATCACCAATGACCTCCACTCTATCTCAGCCACCCACTCCAATGGTCTCATCTTGTTATCACTCAAAACTGTTCTACATTTGAAATCTCAAACTCAGAAATTCCACTCTCTGACCACAACCACCTATTTATCTTTTCAACCTAATGGGTCAACATCTTCCACTACACTTTGATCTTATACAGCCCTTCTGATGTAATTCCCTCAACTTTCCACTGGTAAATCTACAGACCTCCCCTACATCTGCCCCATCCTCTCCTCTTTTCCTCTTGTTCAGTGGAGGAGAGGGCTCCTGCTTATCAGAGGCTAATCCTTCCATTGAGCTTTGGAGCCATCCCCTCCTTGTCCTCAGGTGTTTTTTCTTTTTTATCATAAATGTTCCTTTCTCTCTCTTTTATATCACTAACCTTTCTATCTCTATTGGATCTTTCCTATGCAAATTTAAGCAAGCACTGGTATTTCTCATCTAAAAATAAACCAACTGTGGACTTTATGTGTCTCTCCAGCCTGACCCACGCTGTCAACCTTTCCTTACCTCATTCTCTCTTCAACCTTCTACCTCTTCCACCCTGGCTTCTGCCTTCACAACTCCACCTAAATGGCTCCCGTTCAGGTAATGGGAGGAGATATGGGATTGGGAAGTGAGTGAAGGAAGTTTGGCCAATAAAATCATTTGTGAAAGTTCTCTTTCTAATTCAGACTTGCAGGGATAATGCTTGATCCAACAACCCCTTCCCCGCCCCCGCATATTTGATATCATGTGCCAGTAAATATTCTGATATGCTGCTGGCCAAACAACTATATTTTTGTACATTGCTTTAGGACCCCCAAAGGACCACAACTACTGAAAAAGAGGAAATGGATACTGGTGGGCCTAACAGTGAACTTTCCTGCAGTGTTCCTTATCAAATAAGTAAATAGCACCTCCACTGTTTTACAGTCAGAAGCTGAGACCTATCCTTGACATCACCTTCTCTCTTACTCCTTAATCATTGAGAGAATTACTGTTCATTCTCTCTCCTAAATATTTTTTAAATCCATCCACTCCTTATTATGGGCTGAATCTTGCTCTCCTGCCCCTGCAATTAATATGTTGAAGTCCAAACCCCCAGCATCTCAGAATGTTACTGTATTTGGAGATAGGGCCTTTAAAGAGGTAATTAAGGGGCCGCCCCGTGGCTTAGCAGTTAAGTGCGCGTGCTGCGCTACTGGCGACCGGGTTCAGATCCCCGGTGCGTACTGATGCACCGCTTCTCTGGCTATGCTCAGGCGGCGTCCCACATACAGCAACTAGAAGGATGTGCAACTATGACATACAACTATCTACTGGGGCTTTGGGGAAAAAAAGGAGGAGGATTGGCAATAGATGTTAGCTCAGAGCCGGTCTTCCTCAGCAGAAAGAGGAGGATTGGCATGGATGTTAGCTTAGGGCTGATCTTCCTCACAAAAATAAATAAATAAATGAATAAATAAAAATAAAAAAAATAAAGAGGTAATTAAGTTAAAATGAGGTCATATGGGTGGCCCCTACTCCAATATGACTGACGTCCTCACAGAAAGACATTAGGACACAGACACACACAGAGGGAAGACAATGTGAAGACACAGGGAGAAGATGGTCATCTACAAGCTAAGGAGTGGGGCCTTAAGAAACCAACCCTGATCTCAAGATTTCTAGCCTCCAAAACTGTGAGAGAATACATTTCTGTTGTTTAAGCCGCCCAGTCTATCGTACTGGGTTATGGCAGCCCAGGCAACAAATACACTCTTCTTCAACCCTATCTTCACCACCATGGTCTAAACCACCAGCATTTGTCGCCTAGACTTTTGCAGTGTAAGATCCATTAGGGTGAGTCTTTTATCTGTCTTGTTCACTGCTGTATCCTCAAAATCTAGTATAGAATCTGGCACGTAGAGAGTATTCAATAAATATTAATGAGATGGTTAAATAAATGAATAGCTATTTAGGTAGTTTCCTTGCATCCATCCTTGCCCCTCTCTCCAAATATTCTCCACAGGGCCGGCTCTCTTTGCAAAATAATTCTGGTTCTATCATTTCCCTGCTTGAAACTCTTCATTGTCTCTTCTCCATTACTCTCAGGATAAAGTCCAAAATCAATAATATTGTTTAAGTGGATGGTGTAATTTGGCCCCCAAGTCTCTCTCCAGCTTCATTGCATGTTATTCTCTCATTCTGTCACGTATTCCAGCCACATTTATGTTCTTTCCATTTTTCAAAGTTCCTCGTGGCTCTTACACATGCTGTTCCCTCTACTTGGAATGTCCTTCTCCATATTTTTGCCTAACTCATTCTTCAGAAATCCCATTTGGGGCCGGCCCGGTGGCATAACGGTTAAGTTCCCGCATTCTGCTTTGGTAGCCTGGGCGGGGTTCGCCAGTTTGGATCTTGGGCGTGGACCTACTCACCAAGCCATGTTGAGGCAGTGTCCCACATAGAACTAGAAGGACCTACAACTAGGATATACAACTATGTACTGGGGCTTTGGGGAGAAAAAAAAAAAAAGAAAAAGAAAAAGAGGAAGATTGGCAACAGATGTTAGCACAGGGCCAATCTTCCTCAAAAAGAAAAAAAAAGAAATCCCATGTAAATGTTACCTTGTGAAACTTTCCCTGATCATGCCACCAAAACAGCTTTTTCTTTTATATCTCTCACTGCTTTTCCTTCAAAACAATGATCACAATGGTAACTAATTATTGACGTGATTATTTGTTTAATGTCTGATTTCCTCATCAGAATGTAAGTTCTATGAGAATAGGGACAGTACCTGTTTTGCTTACTATTGTATTTCTAGTGCTCAGTACATGCAGCCATGCCTGTACACCACAAATGAATAGCTGTTGAATGAAAGCCTGGGCAGTGTGAATTTCCTGGGGCTGAACATTGTACTTTAGCCTTTGTGTACCAACTGCAATCCTAACGCCCAGAAGTAGTACAAAGGAAGGAGTGATTAAATCCTCCTCAAGTGAGAAGAATGGGATGGATGGCAGGATGAGCAGGAAGGAGTTTTCTAGATAAAGGAGAGGAATTCAGGAAGGCACTCAAGGTAGACACAAAGGGCTGTGCAAAAGCCCAGAGGTAAAATGCAGTTTCTGGGAACTCTAAGTCATTCTGTGTGGCCAGAGAACAAGGACCAAGGGGGTTAGTGGTGGGAGATAAAGCTGGAGAGAAAGGGACCTGATTGAGTTGGCTAAGGAGGTTGGATTTTATCCTATCATGCAATACACATCACTGAGTTTTCCAGTTCTTTCCTTTGTTTAGATCAGCTTCATCTCTTATTATCCATGAATACTTGGAAAAGTCATTTAACCTTGCTGAGCTTCCGTTTCCTCTTGTTGAATGGTTGACGAGAGACATGAGATGATGTGTGCAAGGCACTTCAGAAGGTTCCTGGGATATAGTAGGTGCCAATCAAATGTTAGTTCCCTTCCTTTCAGCCCACTCAGGCTGATTTCAGCACTACCACTAGTGGTCAGTCCTGAGAGAATGTAGTTTCCATTTAGAGCACAAGGGGGAGTAAGAGACTAAACCTTTGCAAAGGATCACAAGGCAGCCTTGGCTGCCTCCCTTTGCAAGGCCTCTGAGAAAGAGGAAATAGGAACTGTTCTTTTAAAATTAGAAAGGCAACCTGACTTATTTTATAGATTCTACATAAGTGGCAACTGTTCTTCAGTTCCCTGGACATGTATTTGAAGGGGGAAATCGTTGGCAAGCATGATGTACTTAGTTCTGAGAGCTGTCAGGTCCCTTAGAGTAGCTGATGTTTTTGAATATCCTATTATGCACCCACCACCTATTTTACATCCATTTTCACTTTTAGTTGAACTCTCTTAAAGAGCCAATGAAATAATTCTCATCCCCATTTTACAGATGAACAATCTATGTGATCAAGACAAATTCAATCACATAACTAGCAAATGGTGAAAGTTGGATTTGAACACAGATCTCTTGATTCCAGAGCTTATGTCCTTTTAATTATCCCACACAGGTTTACCTTAGAAAGCCTTGGAGTTTATTTTAATTGAATTCTCCTATTTAACAGAGATAGTCCAGAAAGGGACTGGTCAGTGGTGAGTGCTAACTGATGAGACCAGGGGTAGTTGATTGGGCTTGTGGACACAAGTGCCGCTGACCACAGACCAGAGTTGTGCCCTTGCCACTGCTGTGTAAACACCCTGCAAGAGGGGGAGGCTTTAGGGTTGGTCATTTAGCCATGGTCTCACCCTGGGAGCATCTCCTGTTCTCTCTGCCCCTTAAGTGTCTCACCTTTAAAATGAGCTGACTCCTTCTCTTCCATCATGTCTCAACTCAAATGTCACTTCCTCAGAGCGATTTTCCCTGTTTAATCGTTCTAAAATAGCTCCCTCCCTTTCCTAGTTACTTTCTGTCCCAACATCTTGTTGGAATATTTCCTTAAATGTGCTCATAACCAGCTGAAATTATCTCATATATTTTGTTTACTTATTTATTATTTGTCTCTTCTCCTAGGATTCATAACATCCATGTGAGCAGGGGTTCTGTCTGTTTAGTTCACGTGTATGTACTCTGTGCCTGGAACACTGCTAAGTGTTAGCACATACTAAGTGATCAACAGATCTTTGTGGAATGAATGGATGATATAATGATGAAGAACTAGGACCAGAGGGTAAAAGCTACAAACAGGCAGATTTCAGTAAAGAAGAGGACTTTCCTGATAATAAGAGTTGTGCAAAGACAAAGCAGTCCACTCTGGAGGAGGTGGTCTCCCCATCCTTGGAAGTGAGCACGCCAGTGCTATCGAGGGGGCTCCTGTGTTAGATTGGTGGGGACGGCTGATTTGAGGTTCCTTTGGCTCCTTAGGAAAATCTTAATTAGGTTTTGAACTAAAACCCTGATAATAGGGTGCTGTCTAGTCATTGTCTGTGTTAAATTATGGACAGGGTATTCTCTATATAATGACTAGGGAAAGAGAGGCCCAAAGGGTAGGGGAAGGGGAAACAAGGTATTTTTTTTTTTTTTTTGTGAGGAAGATCAGCCCTGAGCTAACATCCATGCCAATCCTCCTCTTTTTGCCAAGGAAGACTGGCCCTGGGCTAACATCCGTGCCCATCTTCCTCCACTTTATGTGGGACGCGGCCACAGCATGGCCTGACAAGCAGTGCGTCGGTGCGCGCCCGGGATCCGAACCCCGCCGCCAGCAGCGGAGCGCCTGCACTTAACCGATAAGCCACGGGGCCGGCCCGGAAACAAGGGATTGACGGTGCTAGATTCTGCTTCTGGGCTCCAGGGGAGAGGCCTGACTGAGATGCTGGTGGGCTTGCTTAAATTTGAACAAAATTAATGAAGATAATTATGAATAATCATTTCCAGTTCGGTTGCTACTTTAACCACTGGGCTCTTGTTCCCCTTCTTCTGGACCCTGCTTCCCTGATGGCTGTCTCTTCTGTTTCCGTTTCTCGTAGAGAATGGCACCACCCAAGTCAGAAAGCTCTCCTAGTTGCCTCAATTTCCTATCTCCCCGTCTACATCCAAATAGTCACCAAATCTTGACCCTTTCATCCCTCTAATGTCCCACTGCATCTTCCAGCTCAAGTCTCATAATCTCTTCTGAAGTCTCTTCACCAGCCTTCTCTCTGGCCTCCTTTTCCCCTGTCTTGGAACCTCCAGTCCCTCTCCCATTGTACAGGCTGAGTTCTTTCTAAAGCATGAATTTGGCCGTCTTCCCCCGGGATAAAGAGCTGTAACAGCTCCGGCATTGCCCTGATCATTGAGTCCATCACCCTTAGCGTGTCTCCCCTGGCCCTGGCTGACCTCTGACTCTGACTTATCCTCCCACCTCACTCATCCTGTACCGTGCCCATCATGTCTGTGCTTCCAGAGACTCACAACTCCTGCAGTTCCCTGAAGACTTCATATCATTTTACACCTTTGGGCCTTTGCTCATGCTGGTTCATCTGGCCTTGGGTTGCTTCTCCATGAGTTTAACTCCTACTTATCCTTGAAGACTCAGCTAAGTCTCAATTCTCCATCCCAGGACCTGTATCCCAGCGTGGGCCTAGCCTAACTCTCAGGCTCCTCCCTCCTGACATGTCCCACAATGAGAAAACAGCCATGTCTTGCCAAATTCATTAATGTGGCTGATTATAGTGCTGGCTTTCCCTACTTTCAGTAGCTAAGAAACCATGGGCTAGTTGTTTCTTTCTCACATCCAAGATGGTATGAATCAGTCCCCCCTTCATAGGTCTATTGTGAAAGTTAAATGAGATGGTGGATGTGAGAAATCCTTTGTAAATATTTCTATGCCTATTTATTCAGCAAATATCCCCTGACCCCTTCTAAGAATGCTCTAGGAGGCACCGTGTTGGGTAGTGGTGTCACCTTTGCCCTTGTGGAACTCAGACAAGTGCATCTTACAGCCCGCTATCCTGCAGCAGCACTGAGCAACTTGGGGTCAGGGACCATTTGTTATTTACCCCTGTGTAGAGTAGGTACTTAGGAGATATTTGCTGTGTGGGTGAGTGAATGAATTAATGAATGAATGAGTGAATGGCATTCCAGGTAGAGGGAGAAACAGATGCAAATTCATGGAGATGTTACGGAGCAGTTCACATTTAGAGAACTTCAAGTAGTTTAATATTGTTGGAGCTTAGGGCATGACGGGGGAGTGTCCAGTAATGAGGCTAGAGGGTAGGTGGGACCAGACCAAAGGGGCCATATGTGCATATTAAACAGATGGGCTTCAGAGTAGGGCAAAGGGAGTGATTTTAGACTGGGTTTAGGAAGAGTCCTCTGCTGCAATGTGGAGTGTGGATTACGGGGGAAGATTGGAGGCTTTCGTGGGAGTAGGACGGTGAGGAGGCTGTGGCTGTGGAATGAAGAGGAAGAGATGGCATGGAGAGCTCTTGGGAGGTAGAATGGACAGGCTTTGGAGAAGGATTGGCAGGGTGGGCAAGGGAGAGGGAGGAGTGGTGGGTGGTACCCGGGTTCCGACTATTCATATGTTGAATGTTTGTCTTGTGTGTGTCTCAGACTCCACCCCTGCTGACAGTGGTGTGCCCTGGTGATGGGACAGTGTCCTCAGCGTGCGTTTTAACCAGTTTCATCTCATAAACTGATGCAGGTGGAGAGAAGAGACCTGCACACTCATTTATTTTACAAATGAAACTGAAGCACAGAGAAGAAGGAAAGAATGATTAGTGCATGAAGTGGCATTTGAGATACTCATCATTTTTTCTCATTATCCACATCTGTTCCCACTCCTGTGGTAGATTGATTAAAGGCCATAGATTCCTCCTTTCCCTGTATCCATGCCCCTTTGCAACTTTGCACTTCTTCCTAGTCAGAGGTGGAGTTTATTTCTCCACCCTTTTGAATCTGGGCTGGGTTTGTGACTTGATCTGGCCAATAGAATAAAGTATATGTGACATTATGCAATTACTGAGGCTCGGCCTTTAGAGATTGTATCTTCTGCATTTACCCTCTTGGAATGCTGCCCCGAGACCACTGTGTAAGCTGGTCTAGCCTACTGGTAGATTAGAACGTGGAGAAGAAACATGACACCCAGCCCTCAGCCAGCACCAACTGCCAGACCTGTGAGTGAGGCCATCTTAGACTTTCCAGTCCAGCCGACCTTCCAGCTGAATGCTGCTCATGAGCGATCCCAGGTAAAACCAGGAGACAAACCTATTCAGCCACCCACAGACTTGTGAGAAATAATAAATTATGCTGTTTTAAGCCACTGAATTTTTGGGAGTGGTTTGTTCCACAGCAATAGATAACTGAAACAACTTCTGTGCTCCCATTATCATATCATATCATATTAAAGGACTTCACTGTTTACCTGGTTGTTTATGCCAATTCCCTTTCCCTCATAGCTCACATTTAATCTGTCACCACGCCCAGGGAATTTTATCTCCTAAATCCATATCAAATCCCTCTACTTTACACTTTCCCCACTTCTATGACATGAGTTCTCGTCTTCTTCATCTCTCACCTGGATTGTTACAGCAATCCCTGTGTTCCCTATCTCCTGTTTCCCTGCTCCCTGCCCTTCCCATCCCATCGTCATACCCACTACAGTCAGAGCTATTTTTCTTGCATGCATTTGTAACCATTGTTTAAACCTTTTGCTTGCAAGGTAAATTCCCAAATCTCTAACATGATTTATGGGCCTTAGACCATCTATCTGGCCCCTGCCTCTCTTTCCAGCCCCAACTTCCACCACTCCTCTCATGGAACCCTATGTTTCTAGAACTGCTTCACAGGTTCTGGTGACCTTCTGGCACCTGCTCTGGCTCCCCCATTGCATGAGACAACCCCCTGAAGGAGTCAGATGAAAACATTTGACCTGTCAACACATCTAAGTCCCTAGGCTGGCCATGAGGGACTCACTCTGGGGGGTAAATTTGAACCTTGTGATGATTTGAACGTTCCAAGTGACATCCATACTTATGCTATTACCTTTTCTAAGTGATGGATTCTCATTCAATAAAAAGCATAAATTTTATATTTGATCTAAAAACCAGGAGCTGGAGCAGGCTGATTAGTCTGGCAACTAGAAAAGATTTAAGGAAATTTTGTTTGTAGAACTCTTAATTACAAAGGTATTCACTGAGCAACCACAATTCTGGGGTCGAATAGAAAAAGCCCTGAACTTGGAGTCAGACAGACCTGGTATCTGGTTCTGCCATTTACCAGATATGTGACCTAGGCAGTCACTTGAATTTTCTGACTTCCCTTTCCTCATTTGTAAAAAGGAGATGACGATCCATACCTTGTATGATTGTATTGAGAACTAAATGAGATAAAAGACGTGAATGAGCCCAGTATATATATATTTTTTATAATTTTATTTATTTATTTTTCCCCCAAAGCCCCAGTAGATAGTTGTATGTCATAGCTGGACATCCTTCTAGTTGCTGTACGTGGGACACGGCCTCAGCATGGCGGGAGAAGTGGTGCGGCGGTGCACGCCCGGGATCCAAACCCTGGCCGCCAGCAGCGGAGCGCACTCACTTAACCGCTAAGCCACAGGGCCGGCCCAAGCCCAGTATATTTTAAAGTCTTAATGATTATCATTGCTAACCAATCTGATCCAAGGCAAAGGTAGACTTTTGTCTTTCTTCCTATTCTTACTTGGGCATTTGGATCTGGAATTGAAGACAGTCTAATATAATTTGATTTGTTTTGTTCTTCTCTCTGGTGGTCACCTGCTAGTCAATAGGGAGGTAGCTATTGGGGGCATAATTGATACAGCCCAAATGTCAGATGTGCTTCTTTGCCCCTTTAAGATCTAAACGCAATGGGCTTGAACCTCGGTTTTCACGTTTTATAACGCTTGTAAGTTTATAAGGATTTCTGTGAATTCCACGAGGGCTTGTGCTCTCAGTCTCTACCTCTAGTCTCCTTTTTCAACTCAGAAAAACAAAGCCCATTGCTCAATATCCCTACTCACTCACCCTCACAACTCCCCTCTCTCACAAAGCATTCTTGTGTGCAATGGCCTTTACTGAAGTCTTGAGTCACAGAAAGTGGTTACTTCATGTGTGTGACAAACAACTTACCCCACTTTGTGCATTCCAGTGCTTAAACACCCTTCTGTCCGCCTGCCACGGGAGTGTTTCTTCTGACCCTTTACCCATGTAGCACCTAGCCTTATGCTGATTTTCTTACTCATCTTTTTCCTTCCCCCTCCTAGCTCTCTTTTGACCTCTCTCTCCTATTTTGTCAAGTGAATTCCAAATTGTCCTCCCTTTTTCACACAGAGCAGTTTAGTGTTCCCCCCTCTCCTCCCACACTTACATATCCACACTTCTCAAGGCCCTAAGTAGGACAAAAGGACCTTCTATGTATTAGGGTCTATCCTTCTTGGAGGGCAGTTGTGGTTAAAAATAGCATTTTGTTGTTATAATAACTAATGTTTCCTGTTCACTGAGTGCTTACTATGTGCCTGGCACTCTATCACATGCTTTCCAAGGACTATCTCATTTTCTTATTTGATCTTCACAAGGACCCTGGGAGGTACCTCTCATAATTGCTATTTCTACAAATTCAGGAAAATGACGTAATTTGCATAAGATCACACAGCAAGCAAGTGGAAGAACAGGATTGAAAACCAGATCTGTCTGGCCCCAAGTCTGTGCTTTTTCCACTTCACTACATGGCCTTTCAGGGGAAGGAGCAGGAGAAAGAGAAAGCAATCAATCAGAAGACCCAGGGCTACATAAACGCGATACTGTCTGTTCTCATTGTCTCACAACTTTAAAAGGATGGTTTTATATTATTATTCCTGTGAAGAATGAATAATCATTATCATCACATCCATTTTGAAATGAGCAAACTAGGGCCTTGTGGGAGAAAGGGAGTGAGGGAGCATGCAGGGTAGGATATTTGATTTTGAGATCACAGAGGCACTAGCTCTGGGTGATTGAGAAGTTCAGGGTGCGACCATGGGAGTCAGTGGCCAACGTGATGTGAAGAGGAGACCAAGGACTGAGGGATCAGGAAACCACACAGCTACTGAAGTCACCAGGAGCATGGCCAGACAGGGGCTAATGAGGACAACCATGGACCAGGAGCTGAAATTTTCAATGCATAAGGAGCAACTGGGGGTCAGTGATGTCCTTGATGAGGAGGGGTAGGTTGTATGACTGGAGAGCAAAGGAGAAGGAATTTTTCTACAAGGGTGGAAGTGGCAATGCTGACCCCATCTCCTGGTTTTACAGTGTGTGGGGAGTGAGATAGTGAGAAGGCTTCTTGCAGAGGGCTACAAGAGGTCCTGGGGGAGGTTCAAGTTTCAATAAAGGCAAAGCAGTCACTGAGTACTCTGAAGAAGCAGAGGGTATAGGAGAGTTTGTTGACAAAGGAACAGGGTTCTAGGGGGCACAGAGGAAAGGTCTGCCAGGGAGGTAGCCAGTGGGAAAGTGAGTGACAACAATATAAGGATGAGTCTGAGAGAGAAGTCAGAGAACCAGAGGGGCTGTCAATTGGGTGGTTCCCCAGACTGCAGAGACAAATTGTAGATAGGGTCATAAAGGAACTTGGGGAAAAAGAGGTTTTGGTATTTGACTCAGACCTCTAAGATTTGAGATAGGGGAAGAGTGTGGGGAAGGACAATGATTCTAAACCAAAGCTGGCAGCTGGCTCCTGTGACCTCAGGAAGACTTGAAGTGAAGTCTAAGTCAGGATGGGAGGGTGGAGTGCTAATTGCCTCCTATCCCTGCCTCCCCTGGTGGAGCTGAGACTTCCTAACTACAAGGCCGGAACATTTTCTCACTCCAGCTACTGCTGGTAATGAGGAGCCATGGAAAGCTTTTGTTTTCTTTTGTTTTAACAATGTTGATGGTAACATGGTGACATTTAGAACAATCACTCAGCCTGCTGGTGTAGAGGATGTTTGGAGAGTGGAGGCAGGGAGACCCATTACGAGGCTGTTACCTTAGTCCAGGCAGGAAGTGATGAGGCCTGAACCAGAGTGAGAGCAGTGGCGACAGAGAGGAAGGGTAGGGACAGGATAGTTAAGGAGGTGTTATTACCAGACTGATGCGATGTGAGCATGAAGGAGTGCGTAGGGTGGAGGACAATGCCCAGGTTTCCAGCTCAGTGTCCTCTTGTCGTCAGCAGTCCAGGTTCTGCCTCTCTCCCTGGGCTTTTGTGCGGATGAAACGACATAACTGACAGGAAAGTGCTTTGGAGATGGCAAAGCTCGGTACCCAAAGCTCCCTCATCACCCTAGTAAGTTCAGTCTATGGAAAATTAACATAAATCACGATAGCCACCCAGATATTGGGGAGCTCACGGCCCCTGAGACGCCTTGGATTCTCTACAACTGTGGGGAACTGGGGGCCGGGGCGGGGCGATAACGGACTCCGCCCCTGGGCGGGGCGTGGGTGGGGCCTGGACGCGGCTGGAGCCGAGCCGAGCCGGAGCCCGAGCCCGAGCCTCAGCCCTAAGTCGCGGCTGTGGGCCCCAGACCCGCCCCGCACCGCCTGCTCCGCGAACCCCGCTGCGCCTGCCGCTGCCGCCGCCGCCGCCAGGTCCCGCGCCCCGCTGCGCTGCTGGAGCGAGCCGCTCGTCCCGCGCCCGGAGTCCCAGGTAAGGGGCGCGGCCCGGCACCCGCCCAGGAGGATCAGGGACCGGTCCCCGGCTCGGGGCGCTGCGGACAGCGAGTGGCACTGAGAAGGAGCGCAGGGCAGAGGAGGGGACCCCGAGGAGAAGGGGCTGGGGGAGGCCGCTAAGGAGGGGGCACCGCAGCGGTGAGGTGGGCGCTAGCCTGGGGAAGGGGCACTGAGGGGTCCACCCGGACCGTCAGGGCCGCACGGGGAGCTCCCAGGGTGGGGGGCAGCAGGAGAAGGGGAGCCAGAAAGAGGGCGCCCCGGCTGGGGGAAAAGGGCGAGCAGCAACCGGAGCGCAGTGAGGGATCGCAGAGGGGAAAACGCGGGGCGCTGGGGGCGGGGGAGATGGAAGGAGGGAGCTGAGCGGGGAGGTGCGGGGACAGGACACCGGACAGCCGAGGGGCGAAAGGGGTCCTGAAGCGAGAGGATTGAAGGGACGAGGCAGGGGGGAGGCGTGGAGGTGAGGAGCTAAGGGGAGAGGACTGGGTCGGCGGGGGTCGTTTTGAACTGGAGAGGAGTGAGGTGACGAGAGGAAGGGAAGCTGTGCAAGAGGGGGTGCTGGTCGGGGACAAGGTAGAGGGGCGAGGGGACGTGAGTGTGGAGAGCTGGGAGCGAAAACGCTGCGGAGCCCAGCTAGGGACGGGCCAGGGTGGGGTAACCTTGAGGGGGGGCAAGGGGTAGGGCTTGGAGGCGGGAAGCCTGGAAGAATGGGAAGGTAGGAGGCAAGGCTAGATCTACCCTGACTGCAGAGGAAGGGGGCAGGGAACTGGCGGAGGGAGAGGGCAGTGGCCTTGGATCTGGGCCCTGGCGCCTGAGTTCTGGGCAGGGTTGGGGGTGGAGGGGCACTGGAATAGAGCAGGGGTCTGGCGGCTGGGAGTGGAGGAACTGTCAAGGAACTTGGAGAGTTTAGGGTGGTGGGTGCGCTGGGTCAGGTTGGGGAGGAGGCCAGGTGTGGGTTGTGGTGTGAGAGTGGAAAGATAATGGGGGCCTGGAGTGGAGTCCTTGGGCACCCAGGTGCTGGCTGTGTCTTAGCGCCTCAGAAGGCCGAGGAGGGGGCACAGGCACTGGACCTTGTTACATGCTACCTGGGATCACAGACAAGAAGAGAATCGTGGACAGAAAAATTCATCCACAGGCAGCTCTGTTCTGGAGTCCAAGTGTGGGAAGGGGCTTTAGGGAGGGCAGGGCGGCAGCATCTGGAAGCTAATAGAGGTGCACAGAAGGGTGGGAGAAAGACAGGGCCCTCCATCCCAACCTCCTGGAATCCAGATGGAAAGGGGTGGGGGACAGTAAAATGAGAGGATGTGTGTGTGCACAGGTGGATGCTCACCTGTTCTCTGCCTATAAAGGGAGGAAGACAATGGAAGTCCGTGAAAAGCCCTATCATGGAAGTGGAAGTCTTGGCCCTGTGTTAGCCAGAGGAGAGACATTTTGCCAGAGGACCATGGGTAAGGGAAGGCTTCCTGGTCATGAAGGGTTTAGCTAGCAGCGGAGGAAGGCATATTCTTATCAAAGGAAACACTATGGAAAAAGGCAAAAATCTAAAATAATCTCCAGTCCAAGAAATAAATCTCCAGTTTCTTAAGGATTATGATATGAAGGGAAGCATCAGTAACCTATAGAGGATGCTTAACAAGGGTTTCCCCTCTGAGCTCAGAACTCCTAAGGTTCCTCTCCATCACTGCAGAGTGCAGCACAGGGCCTGGCACACAGTAAGTGCTCAGTGAATGTTGATTGAATGAACAGTTGACCCGTGGTGGTGCTCCTGCCTCAATTTCCTCCTCCACCCCCAAGAATTGTTGTGAGAAGCAAATATGATAATGTGGGTGAAAAGAGCTTCGTGGACTGTAAAGTACTGTCCAAAAGAGAGAGGCCACTAATATTATTACGCAGGTGTGCCTACATTCTGTGCAAGATAGAATGCATTAAAATCGCCCAGTAGAGTGCCTGGCATTTAGTAGGTGCGCGATAAATGGTAGCTATTATACTGTTTCTGTGGCTCTGAGAGACCTGGGGAAACCATGAGGAGGTGGGCTGGGCTGGTGGTGATAGGTTGGCAGTGGGGAATGGTCTAAAGAAAGGTTGAATTAGAAAAGTTGGTGGAATGTGGCTTTAAAGAGGAGGTTGCATGTAGTAGGGTGAGGTCCACATTTGCCCACCTCCCTCCTTATCCTCACTAATAAATGTTCTCAATAGGAAGATGAATTACATTTATTGAGCACCTGCTATATGTCATATACTATCTAGATGCTTTATCAGCATTGACTATAATCTTCCCAACAGTGCTTGTTTTATCAACGAGGAAACTGTGTCTTATGTAAAATTTCTTGCTAAGATCTTATAGACCTGGAAACTGAATCTAGTTTGTGTGATTTGGACCTCCAAGTTATTTCCACTACCCAGGATGACTTGGTAGAAGAAAACATGAAGCACACAGACCAAAAAAAAAATTTTTAAGGGGTTTGTAAAGCACTCTGCCATACACAGATCTTAATTCTTACAACGGTTTGCCAGGAAGTCATTTTATTAACTTTTTATAGATGAGGAAACTGACCTGCCTAAGGTTACACAAGTGCTGAGAGAGCCGGGGCTCAACCCAGGTCTCTCTGACTCAATCTTGTGCTCTTTCCATCAAAAGAGAAGTTCATCCATTCACTTCTGCACTACATGTATCCAGTTGATCTCTTCTTGCTGGATTTTAGGGCTCTCTCCTCTCTCCCCTCTTTCCTGGCTCCTGAAGTTGGCTTCTTCCTTAGGTGCTTATTCCTGCTGCCTATCGGACTGAAAGCATTATTTGCTTTTCGCATCAACCCTTGGAGGAGCCATTTCCTTCTTTCCTCCAGCCTGGGACCAGGGATGACTCCCCAGATGGTCCCTGGGCCTTCATCTGTCTTGCTTGTCACGGAGATAGTGAGCTACCCAACTCTATCATTTATGTGACTGTCACAAAAGAGAGGGAAGATCTGATTGATGCTTATCTTACAAATGCGGTTCTCTGCACGCATCACTGTGCAGTGACCTGTCTGCTCAGATCTGCCTCAGGCAGCTGCCTGCTGGGATGCTTTTTGCCTCTCTTCTAAATGTCTGTGTAGCCCCTGCCCCCACCTCCTGAAAAGACCCCTTGGGGGCTTCCATCTGAACATGCCTTCCAACTGAACCTCTGGCCCTCTGCCTCTCCTTATTCTCACACCACCTACTGGGAAAGCTACGCTGTGTGCACATAAACAGATGCTGACAGCACAGTGTGGCAAGTGCTAGGAAAGAGACGCTCAGGGTGCTGGAGATGCTTCTTTACTCACCCTAATATTGTTGTGGTTTTTATTTTCCCTAAACCCAACCCAATGTGGAAGTCATTAGATAACAGAAGTTCTAGTATGACACTCCGGCTGCCTTGCTGTATGACCTTGAACAAATCATTTCTCTTTGTGGATCCTCAATTTTTTTACCTATAAAATGAAGGGAAGGGGATCAGACCAGGAATTGAATCTATTTTTGACTTTTGCCTCACTCCCCACTCTCACAACTGTGTCAGACATAGCTAATAAAGACAGGCACATTTCCTGCTGATTCTACACGAGGCCATGTGCATTTTTCTCAGCACTGTACAGAGCACATTTATATACTTTGTCTTATGTAAAATTCACAGCAGCCTTGTGAGGTAGATATTTTTACTATATCATAGATGAGACGCTGAGGCTCAGAGTTTAAGTGACTTGCCCAAGTTCATACATTGAATTACTGGGAAAGCTGGAAGCAGTAGCCAGGCTTTTGTTATGATAAAGATGCTGCTCCAAAATCCCTTGTAATTCCAGCATTCTAAGAGTGTAAACAGCTGCATCAGAAAAATGAAGATCAATCGTATGACGTTTACATCGATAGGCTGGTGCACGCAAATGCTCAATGAATGTTTATTGAAAGGAGTAACATGCCCTAAGGATTTGCTACAGGTCCAGTGTTGACTGGGTATAAGGATGGATAAAACTCAGCTGAATCCACAAGGGGAGGCAGTTAATTGTAAAACAAGCTCAAATAATGGAGCCCAGATCAAGGAGAGGGCGGTTGAAGAAGATTTGACTGCAGAGGTGAATTAAAGGGGCCAGTGAAATAATTTTTGAGTACCTCCCATGGGCCAAGAAATCATGCCAGATTATTTACATACGATAGCTGCTCATTCTACTTGTACCATAGCTCTGTGAAGTAGGTGGTATTTTCTCTATTTTAAGGTAAAAATGCTGTGGCTTGGAGAGGCAATATGACTTGCCCAAGAATTCAGTTGAGGAATGAGTTCCATTTCTCGAGATCTCTCCTAAAGAAATAAATAGGAAAGTGAATAAATATTTATGTAAAGAAATGGTCATTGCACTCAAATTTATAATAATTAAGAATAGAAAAATAACTTATTTGTACAACATTAAAGAATTGGTCATATGACACATCCACAGGATGGACTATAATGTAGCCAATTGAAATGATATTTATGAAGAATTTTAAAAGTCTCAGTAAAATATTCACGATATAATGTTAAGTGAAAAGGAGCAGGATACAAAACTAATGAAAGATGATCTCAGCTATTAAAATATACATAGAAGATATAGACTAGAATGTATGCTATATTTGTTAACAAATATAAACAGACCTCTATGCTTTTACATGCAAAGACTATTTCTGAAGGATACATACATTGTAATATGTTTGCCTCTGGGGAGGGGAACTGGGGATTGGGAATCAGGGTGCAAGCAAGACTTACTTTTCACTGTAAACCTTTAGGTTCCATGTTATTTATTTTTTATGCTAAAAATTAAAATAATGCAAACTACAGATAGTGATAAAGTAATTGCAGTAGTTGCAGATAGTAAAAGTGTGTTAGTAAAAGTGTTTGAATTATTCTCAATGTGTGTTACATTTTAAATTAACAAATAATAAGCTATAATTTAAAATAATTTAAATAGATGGCACTTTTTTTTTTTTTTTTTTGAGGAAGATCAACCCTGAGCTAACATCCATGCTAATCATCCTCCTCTTTTTGCTGAGGAAGACTGGCTCTGAGCTAACATCTATTGCCAATCCTCCTCCTTTTTTTCCCCAAAGCCCCAGTAGATAGTTGTATGTCATAGCTGCACATCCTTCTAGTTGCTGTATGTGGGACGTGGCCTCAGCATGGTCAGAGAAGCGGTGCGTCGGTGCGTGCCTGGGATCAGAACCCGGGCTGCCAGTCGTGGAGCCCGTGCACTTAACCATTAAGCCATGGGGCTGGCCCAATAGATGGCACTTTGTTGCATGAAAAAATAAGGAAGGAAATACACTCAAAATGTTAACAATGGTAGTTTCTGAGTGAGTGGGATGTCTGGTAATTAAAAAAATTTTTTTCACACTCATTTTTTCCTAATTTTTTATAATGAATATGTACTTTCAAAGTAGATATTTTCTCTTGTAAAGAAACAAAGATGACTGGCGGCAGCAGAGTGGAGGATGGTGTGAGGTTGTTGTGGTTGCTTCCCTTGTTTTAAGGTAGAAAAAGCATAATTCCTTTGAATTGCCAGTTCTTGAAACAGGCTCTGCATCTTGTCCCATGAAAACTGAAAAGTCAGGGATACAAAACAGTTTAGCAGGTGATGGCACCCTCCCCTCCAATCTCCCTTTCTTCTTCCATGTAAATGCTACGCCTCAGTCTCCAAGTGTGCTGGGCATGTTCCACACCCACCCAGTGAGCCTTGTCATGGGGCAGATTGATACAGGAATGGGGCTGAGGGTCTCAGATAAAGGCTTGGGAGCTGGGAGAAAAGAGAACAGAGGCTACCAGAGGCTTGTGGTGGCATATTCAAAGAAGTATTATTAAAGGGCTGCTAATAATCCCACATGTGTGTCTGACCTTTCTTCAAGAGGGCTTTAAACCTTCTATATTTGTCAGCTCCTTGTCCTTACAGCTCACCTGAGAGGCCCATAAAGCTCAATCCACCAGTCTCACTTTCTTTTCCTTTGGGGAAAAAAGCAGGAATTCCTAAAGAGAGTGATACCCTGGACATTATCTCACGTTAGGGCTATGCTCCCACCCTCCTCTGACCACTTACCGAACCCATCCAAGTACCCAGTGCTGAGCGCAAGGAGAGATTGCAAGTGGAGAAGCAGGGCACCTGTGGCTGCTGAAACGCAGAAGATGCAATTAAAGACTCAAGAGTATGGGACCAACTGCTGGATTACGGGGTTCTGCTCCAAAGTGTTCTAGGAAAGGAGAGGATGGTGGCAGGTCTGAGAGGGCTGGGGTCTCAGGGAATGGCTGGCGCGTAATAAATACTTGTTGAATGAATGAGTGAGCAAATGAACAAAAATAAACAAAAGTTATAGATTTTGAAGGATTTGGAATAATAATGACTTATGGTCACACCTGTGGGGGATTTACCAGTTTACTAAGGTCTTAATCATTGTTCTCTCATTTGACTCCTCTAATAGCCCTGTGAGAAAAGCAGGGCAGAAATTGTTCTCCCCATTTTCCAGATGATGAATTTGGGCCCCAGAGTGGTGATGTGACTTTTATTAATTCAACACACATTTACTGGGTGCGGATGTGGATTATGTGCTAGGACTTGTGCTAGAAGCTAGGGATGCAGAAATGAATTACATTAAGTCCTACATGCTCAGTCTAAAGGAGGAGCTGGAATAGTAAACAGTTCTGAAATGATACAAATGCTGTTAGGGTGCTCTGGCAGCACAGGGGCAGGAGTGCATCCTCTCCATGCACAGGAACAGGAGACTTCACGTGGATCTGCAAGGATGAATCGGAGTCTATTAGGAGGAGAAGAGGGTTGTAGGCAGAAAGAAAGAATACATGTCTAAAGGGACAAAAGCAAAAAAATAATGTGGCATATTTGGAGTAACGTGTGTAATTTGGTATAAAATAGCACAGGTCGGTGGGAGATGGCTTAGGGGAAGATAAAGTTCAGAGAGTTTATTCTTTGGTTAGTTGGTTCTCTGTCAAGTTGAACAGTTTGGGCTTGATCTTTAGAGCTTTGAGAAGCCATAAAAGTTTTTGCAACAGAGGAATGATAGCCCTGTATGGGCCTTTCCTGGAATGTTCATGTGATTGCTGTTTTTGGCTTTTTTTCTTTTCAAAGCTCCTCAGCTCAGGAGCTGCCTTCTACAAGAGCCTCTCCTTGACCACCTGCCTCCAGGTTGGGTTAGATGCTTCTTGTGGGCTTCCTCAGCCAAGGCGTCCCTCTGTCTTATCACTTATCTATTGCATTGTTACTTTGTGTTTATGTGCTTTTTATGCTAATCTGTGGCCACTCAGAGGTCAGACACCATGTCTGATTCATATTTGTATTCTTCATGCCCAGCACGGGGCTTGACCCAGAGCAACGTGCTCAGTAAATATTTGTTGAAGGAATGAATGGGAGGAGCTGGGTTCCACCCCAATCCTGAACCAACATTTGGGGCAGGTGCAGTGATGGGGTGATTCTGAGTAGTGTGCGTTTCCTCAGTGATGCTGGGGTGGGGAGTAAGTGAATGGCGGGGTGACCATTAAAAGATTGGTGACTCAGAGTGACACTGGAGGTGTGTTCCTGAATAACTATAAGTCTCTCCTGCAGATGGCTTCAGTGACTGATGGTAAAGCAGGAGTCAAGGATGCCTCCGACCAGAATTTTGACTACATGTTCAAACTGCTCATCATCGGCAACAGCAGTGTTGGCAAGACCTCCTTCCTCTTCCGCTATGCTGATGACACCTTCACTCCAGCCTTTGTCAGCACTGTGGGCATTGATTTCAAGGTGAAGACAGTCTACCGCCATGAGAAGCGAGTGAAGCTGCAGATCTGGGTGAGTACTGGGCATCCTGGGCAGGATTGTCCTAAGAGGTAACTGGTCTGCTAGTACAAGGGCTGGCTGGGAGGTGGGACCTGTTTGGAACTTCTGGGTCTTATGGCATCTGGCACCAATGCTGCTGCAGGTCTGGCCCCTGGGATGCCTCTTGCTGGTTTTATACAAGTTGGCTCTCCTCTGGGGGCTCAGTTGCTTCTGCTGCTTAACTGTCCAAGAAGCTTTGTCCTGGTCTGTATAAGTGAGTGACCAAGAATCTGGGCTTTGGAGTTAGAGACTTGGATTTAAATTCCAGTTCTGCCACTTACAAGTCATGGAACCTTGACTAAATTACTTAACATCTCTGGGCTACCATCTCCTCTTTGGGTATTATAACAGCATCTACATCATAGGGCTGTTGAATGCTTAGCATAGTTCCTGGAACATAGTAAATACACAATAAATATTAGCTACTGTATCCATAATTTGTCACCACGTAACAAATCACTTCAGAACTTGATGGCTTAAAACAACGATGATAATTCATTATCACACAGTTTCTGTGGATCAGACATTTGAGAGTGGCTTGGTTTCTGGCTTGTTGCCTCTCATGAGGTTACATCCAGATGTTGGCTTGGGCTGCAGTCATCTGAAGGTTTGAGTGGGGCTGGAGGATCCCCTTCCAACGTGATTTACTCACGTGTCTGGTGCTGGCTGTTAGCAGGAGGCCTTAGTTCCTTCCCAACTGGCCCTCTCCACAGAGCTGCTTAAGTGTCTTCATGGCATGGCAGCTAGCTTCTCCCAGAGGGAGAGATCCAAGATACCAAAGAGGAAGTGGCTACACCACCAGGCAGGCTCCGGCAGGTATTCTTTTAATAGAGTCCTGTTTTACAGAAGAAAAAAATTCAGACTCAGAGATTAATTAACTTGCGTTAGTTCAACCACACAGCTGCAAAGTGGGATTCCAACTCAGATCTCCTGATTCTAAATTGTGTGCTCTTTTCTCTACACTGTGCATGTTAGGTCTTATAGAGCCCATATTTCCATTTATGATAATGTTAAATATTAATTTATATAGAGATAAAAGTTCATTTTGTTCATTTAATCTCTATTAAAAGTATTGAGGAATCATAAATCATTAGAAATGTGAGAAGCTATACAGACCATTTGTTCATTGGTTCTAGAAGTGTGGTCTCCAGATCAGCAGCATCAGCATCACCTGAGAATTGGTTGGAAGCACAAATTCTCAGGCCCCTCCCCAGACCCACTGAATCAGAAACTCTGGGGCATGGCTCGACAATCTGTGTTTTAATAAGCCTTCCAGGTGGTTTTGAGGCAGGCTAAAATTGAAGAACCACTGATCTAGTTTAACTTCTTCATGCTGAGAATCAATAAGCTTTATTAAGTACCTATTATGTGTGACCGCTTCCACTTGTGTTATCTGACATCCTCCTTGCACCCCATGCACAGAGGTGGGTGAGAGCACAGGATATTTGGGGCATGGTGAGCAATCTAGTGAAACTGGAGCAAGGCTGTGAAAGAGCAGGGAGGGGTGCTCAGAGACAAATTTGCTGGTGACGCTGTCAGGTAGCAGCAGCTTGTGGATCAGGGAGACCTTGCACAACAAACAAAAAGTTCTGGCCATGGGCTGGTGGGCACATGTCTGAAGACTCCTTAGGGAGCTGAAGAAACTATTACAGTTTATTTTTATCTATTAATATGAAATAAATTTTTACTAATGTTTACTACATGGATTGACACAGATGTCTTCATTTGATCTCCACATCAGGTGGTCACATCCTACGCTTGAAAAATCTTCAGGTAGGAGACATTGTGCCCTCCTAAGGGGTTGGCAGTGGCGGCTCCTTCACTCCTTCTATCATTTTCAGCCCATTGTGAGCTTTTGCAGTTTTCCTGTGTCTGGTTATGTGGATTTATTGATTGTACTACCTAATTTTAACTAAGTGAACCCTCACAGTGGATATGGGCTTTAAAAGAGTCCTGCAAAGGAACTTCTGATTGAAGATGATACTAATTATAGTGAGCCCGAGTGAGCCCAAGAAAATGGCTGAACTGATGTTTCTCTGACTCCTAGCACAAGTTCATTGTCAGCCGCATTTCGAGGTAAAATCAATGATGATCTAATTAGAGCTGACATAGTCAATCACATTGCTCTTGCTAAAAAAAATATTAGCAAAGAGTTTTTGTGTATGTGTCTATATGTGCTTTTCTGTAGCAAAAAATAAAGTTTTCTGTACTGTTCATAAATCCATTAAATACATAATTGCATTAAAATGTAAACATTTAAATATTATTTATGTCATTTTAATGTACTATTTATGTTATTTAATGTATTGTAGATATATTGTATATATAATCTAAGTAAATGCACAAATATTGTGGGTGCTGTGCCTACATTTTTCTGACTTACAGGGGTATAAATTTGGAGACCACTACAGTAAGCACTGGGGAGCCATAGAAGAGTTTTAAAAAGATAAGATTTGCATTTTAGAAAAATCTCTGGCTTCAGTTTGGAGGGTAGATGGAAGCAAGGCAAAGAAACTAGTGGTTTCAGTAAGTTTAAGGGCCTGAATTAAGGGTATAAGTCTGCTTGGACTACTAAAAATATAAGAGACTGGGTGGCTTAAACAACAGAAATTTATTTTCTCACAGCTCTGGGGACTAGAATTCCAAGATCAAGGTGCCAGCAGGATTGACGTCTGGCAAGAGCTCTCCCCTTGGGGTTGCAGACAGCTCTCTTGCTGTGTGCTCACATGGCATTTCCTTGGTGCATACACGTGGAGAGAGATTGAGAGAGCCATCAGGGCCCCACTCATATGACCTCGATTAACTTTAATTACTTCCTTAGAGTCCCCATCTCCAAATATAACCATACTAAACGTTAGGCTTCAAAGTTTGAATTTGGGGAGGACACAAATATTTAGTCCATAACGCTAAGACAGTGTCAAAATTATATAAGGGATGGAAATGAGGAGAGAGGTTTAGGACTAGAATTTACAGGTTTTGATGATCAATTAATTGTACAGGGAGAGGGAGGAACACATATCTACTTATCTATATCTGCTTACATGTATTTACTTTTGTACACAAAATTTCCATGATTTTACCAAAGCTGTGTGAGCTTTGGTAAGTCACTTCACTTCCATGAATAGATGATATCCTCAACTGTAAAAGAGACTTTCACAGGTTGGGGGGGGCCTGCATGTGATAACACACTATTGTGCCTGGCTCATATCAGGAATGCAGTCAATGTTAGATTCTATCCTTTCTCTGCTCCTGATTCACATGCAAAGGATGACTGGGTCACCTCCCAAGGTTTCCCACCTGTGGTTCCAGGAGTGCTGGAACAGCATCCAGGGACTCACTAGCACTATATGAAGTGTTCAGTTAAATTCCTCCAGCCCATTTAATCTCTCCCAGGGGATTTCAGAAAGCCATCGTCAGGGTGGAAGGTGGAGAGGGAAGAAGAGGAGGTTATGCGCATTGCTGAGCAGGACCATTCACAAAAGGAGATTCTGTCATCTCAAGGGGATGTTGGATGCTGAGGGCATTGGTAGTGCCTTGCTCCCTGGGGCCCCTCCCCACATAGGTCCCTGAGAGCCCCCTCTGTTTTCTGAGAGGTTAATTATTGTAGATCAGAGAAGAGACTCTTACTGGGGAGGTGGGAATAGGGGAGGAGTCTCATTAATAGGGAGTGAGAGCACACACAGGTGCGAAGGGAAGGAGACTCGGTAACTCCACAGCAACAGACCTGACTAGAGGCCAGTTACTGCTGGGTGCTGGTTGCTAAGCAACCACTAGCCCTGTGGGAAGAGAAAAGTGGGAGAGGGCCTTCTACTACCTGCACACGGAGGCCCATTGCAGAGGCTGTTGGTCAAGGGAAGAATCGGGGGTCTGGGAGGACTGAGCTGACCTAGGACTCTGGATTCTTGGGTTCCAGTCCTGGCTCTGCCCTGCAGTCGTTGTGTGATCAGGAGTGACCCTTCCCCTCCATGGGCCTGTTTCCTCAACTATCAAATGGAAAAAGTAATCCTTGCTTTGCTTGCCTCATGGGTTGTTATGAAGATCAGATGAGGAAATGGAAGGGAAAGCCCAGGAGACCTATGAAGACTTGAGTAGATACAAAGAACTACGGATATTGTCAGCGATATATGAATGTGTTTCTTCTCGTACGTGCTTTTTTTTTTTTTTTTTGAGGAAGAGTGGCCCTGTGCTAAGATCTGTTGTCAATCTTCCTCTTTTTTTCTCCTCAAACCCCCAGTACATAGTTGTGTATCATAGTTGTAGAGTTGTAGCTCTTCTATGTGGGACGCTG
Source organism: Diceros bicornis minor (assembly GCF_020826845.1). NCBI lineage: Eukaryota > Metazoa > Chordata > Mammalia > Perissodactyla > Rhinocerotidae > Diceros > Diceros bicornis. The sequence continues at coordinate 14,361,139 of NC_080752.1, read as the reverse complement.
CCTCAGCATGGCTTGATGAGCAGTGAGTAGGTCCGCACCCAGGATCTGAACCGGCAAACCCCGGGCTGATGAAGCAGAACGTGCACAATTAACTGCTGTGCCACCGGGCCAGCCCCTTCATGTATGTGCTTTAAATCATTCTTTGTGTCTTTCGTACCTTCCCCCTCACCCAGGGAGGTAGTTATCTCCTTAATGGCTGGTTGAAACCAGAGAAGTCAAGTTACTTGTGCGGAGCCAAACAGTAAACAACTTCATGCTTTCATTCATTCAATACACATTTATCTGGTACTCACTCTGTGCCAGGCATTGTGCCAGCTGTGGGGAAACACCCTTCCTGCTCTCATGGAGTGTACACTCCAGTAGGATAGACACTAAGTACATGAATGAAGAATATCTAATTTCATCGTGATAAGGGCCCTGAAGGAAAAGAATAGACTTGTTTCAAACTCAGGCACTGGAACTCAAAGCTCAGGAATCACTGAACTGGACTTAGGTCTCATCCCTGGGCTTGCAGCTGAGGTTCAGGCTCAACTGTACTCATGGTTTAAAAGGCTAGCTTAGCTGATGAACTTCACCATACCAGCTCACCCCAGGCCTTGTCCCTGTCAGGGTTCGTGGTGGCAGGGGCCTGCATTGTGGAGAGACAGAATATCCTGCTTTCCAATCCCACCAGTGAGGCTTCTTTTTGGTGACCTGCATGTCAAGAAGACTTTAAAGGTGGGAGTGTTTCCTGTGTCTGAGGATAGTTGCATAAAGACCGGGAAATGGACTGGCTGGCCTGTCCAGCATTCTTCTATTGAGGGTTCAAGAACTTTCTGTTTGTGAAGGGCTTATAGGCCGCTGTCCTTCCTCCTGGGCATGTCCTGGTATCGCTGTTCTCCTTCCTCTTTCTTCCTCTTCAGCTTCCTCCTCTGAAGCCCTCAGTCACTATGGTACTTGTGTGTACCTTCATTATTCTACTTGTTTTGCTGTGTTGGTGATGATTTTAAAAAGATAATGTGGGAACCAGCCCAGTGGCATAGTGGTTAAGTTTATGTGCTCTGCTTCGACAGCCCGGGGTTTGCAGGCCCGGATCCCGGGTGCAGACCTATGCACCACTTATCAAGCTATGCTGTGGCAGTTGTCCCACATATAAAGTAGAAGAAGATGGGCACAGATGTTAGCTCAGGGCCAATCTTCCTCAGCAAAAAGAAGAGGATTGGCAACAGATGTTAGCTCAGGGCTAATCTTCCTCACACACACACACAAAAAGGTAATGTGTATAAAGCACCAACACAGTGCCTGGCATGGAGTCAACACTCAACAGATAGTAGTTTTTATTAAGGTTCTAGGGAGATCAAGAAATGATACTCCTGGGGCCAGCCCCGTGGCGTAGCAGTTAAGTGTGCGTGCTCCGCTGCTGGCGGCCTGGGTTTGGATCCCGGGCATGCACCAATGCACCCCTTGTCAGGCCATGCTGTGGCGGTGTCCCACATAAAGTGGAGGAAGATGGGCACGGATGTTAGCCCAGGGCCAGTCTTCCTTGGCAAAAAGAGGAAGATTGGCATGGATGTTAGCTCAGGGCCGATCTTCCTCACAAAAAAAAAAAAAGAAATGATACTCCTTTTCTTCTCCATGTAAGTTTGGAAACAATTGAGATAGATGCAGGAATCAGAAAATGGGGAGTGATGTGACAGCCTTATTACTGATAAAAGCTAGGATGAAGCACATGGCCCAAGTCCTTACGGAAGGAGGGCTTGCCAGTACTTCACTCTGGAGTCAGACAGACATACAAACCCAATCACAGGCCATCATGGGTCGCCAGCTGCAATTAGCTCATACAGCATGCACCCAGGGTCAAAGTCCATGTGGCCCAGACTTACTAATGCTCAAGGCCTAAAGCATCCCACCCAGGTCTATAGCAGAAGCCTCTCTCTCCATGGATGGTCTTCTTTATGGAAGGGGAAAGGAGAGTTCTTCCTCCAACAGCTCTTTTTATAATTAAAGAGATAGATAGAAGTAAACATTAGGTCCAAGGGGAGACTGGACAGAATGATGAAAGCTGGGACAAATAGGAGAAGGAATCGTAAGAGATCTTGAATTCCACAGTGATGAGAGTGACTCTGTGTAACCCGGAGCTGAGAACAACAAGACCAGGTGAGATGGGGCTGTTGGGCAGTCAGCTAGGTTCACTCACTAGCCAACTACCTTATTCTCACACAGCAGCCTCGATGAAATGAGGTCACCACATGGCTTTGGAGTCACTTATAATATTAAACTAGTGAATATTAAATCTGGGAATGTCAAAGATCTATATCTTAGGACCAGTAATATGAGAGTACAATAAAATGTAATGGAGCTTAGGAATGTGGGAAAGATAATAATACCAGAAACCTAGACTAAGGAGGACTGTGGCTCTTGAGCAGTCATTTAACAAATATTTACTATGCCAGACACTGGAGATAGAGAAATTAATATGAATATGATACATTCTCTGCTCTCCGGGAACTAGTGAGACTGAATTTATCTTTGAGCTCCAAAAGTGAAATAAAATGAGTAGCATAGTTCTTTTGTTCTGGTTAAGGGAAGAAAACTAGGACACCAAGAAAGATTGACTTTTCCCTAGAATTTAAGAATATATAATAATGGATTATGTGAGATTGGGCAGCTGTCTAATCAGCATCTATATTAGATTCCTATTGCTACTCTCACAAATCACCCCAAACTCAGTGGCTTAAAAGAACACGAATTTATTATCTCACAGTTCTGGGGGTTGGAAGTTCAAAATGGATCTCACTGGGCTAAAATCAGGGTTTGGCAGGTCTGCATTGCTTCTAGAGGCTCTAGGAAAGAATCTGTTAACTTACCTTTTCCAGCTTCTAGAAGCCACCTGTATTCCTTTTTTGTGTGTGAGAGGAAGATTGGCCCTGAGCTAACTTCTGTTGCCAATCTTCCTCTTTTTGCTTGAGGAAGATTGTCCCTGAGCTAACATCTGTGCCAAACTTCCTCTATTTTGTATGTGGAACACTGCCACAGCATGGCTTGATGAGCAGTGTGTAGGTCTGTGCCCAGGATCCGAACCTGTGAATCCCGGGCTGCCAAAGCAGAGCGTGCAAACTTAACCACTACACCACCTGGCTGGCCTCCTGCATTCCTTTTCTTGGGGCCCCTTCTTCCATCTTCAAAGCTGGAGGTATAAAATCTTCCAATCTCTCTCTCTGACCTTCCTGCCTTTCTCTTGTAAGGACCCTTGTGATTACCTTGGGCTCACCTAAATAATCCAGGATAATCTTCCCATCTCAAAACCTTAATTTAATCACATTTGCAAAGTTCCTTTTGCCTTGCAAAGTAACACATTTACAGGTTCTGGGGATATCCTTGGGGGTCCATTATTCCGACTACCATAGCATCTATTGATAACATGGAAAAGATCTAACATAAATTCTCTCTATCCTTCAAGGCCCTAACTCAAGTTCCCTCCCCTCTGGTGACAGCCCTCTCTGCTAACTGCCTGAAACAGACACTGTTTGTGTCTCAGGCTCACACTACCTGCTGAGAATGCCTGTCACCTTGTTAGATGCCAACAAGCCTGTGAGTTTAGAGCTCATCACATCTCAGGCTCTTGTTTTAGACCTGAGGAGGCTGAGGTCCAGAGAGATATACAGACTTTCCTAAGGGCCCACAGCAAGGTTTCCTAACACCTTCTAGTGCTCCTCCTGCCGCCTTCAGGAAGGTGAAATCTGGCCACCTGCTGGGGACCTATAGAGAGACCACTGGGCAGCAAAGAAGAGGCTGGAGGATGAATAAGGGCTCTGGGACTCTGACAGGTCCCTGTGGCTCCAGGAATATGGAGACAGTTCCTGTGTATAACATCCCGTACTCAGCTCTTATGATAATGAGAATTGATTTTTCTAGGCAGCGAGTTTCCTGGTGTGCCTGCAGAAACATGTTGACACTTTCATCTCTCCAAAGCCTGTAGGAGCCAGCTGCTCGAGGAGGTTTAATCTGATTTTTAAAATCACAGCAAAGACCATGGGAAGTCAAATCAGAATTGCAGGCATAGTCTGCTTTCGTAATTTGCACATGAATTAACCTGCAATTCTGACTAGTTTTTCAAGGGGCCTCCACTCTTTGGGGCCACCACCCCTTCCCTCCACGCAAATTGGTGTGGGAGAAAGAGAATTAGCCTACCAGCCACTTGTGCATTCATTCATTCAATAAACGTATGTCATGTACCTATTATGTGCCAGGCACTGTCATAAGAGGGCAAATAAACAGTTACAATGCAACATAAATGATATAATAAAAGGATGAAGAAAGTGCTGTAGGAACACAGGGAAAGGAGCAGTTTCCTCTGCCTGGAGAAGTTATCGAAGGCTTCACAAAGGAGGGGACATTTGATCTGGGTCTTGGCAAATGAGTAAGAGTTTTTCAGGTTAATGTTGGGGAATATCTTTACAAGCAGAAGAAGTGACATTTGCAAAAGCACAATTGCTTTCAAGGACCCATTATGTGCCTGGCTGTAGTAGACTCTACAGCGATTGGTGAAACAACATCCCTACCTTTAAGGGGCGCTCAGTGTAGTAAGAGACGTATAACATGTACACAAATATCAATGATGCCACAGACATGAATGATGCCTTGAGAGACGTATAGAAAGTTTTAAGGGAGTTCAGAGAGGCAATGCTCCCTCTCAGCTTGAGAGCATCGGGGAGGGCTTCATGGAGAAGGTGGCCTTATGGTATGAGAGGTGGCTCTAGCAGATAATGACATTCTCAGAGGCCAGGCTCTCTGTCTCGTTCATCTGGCTTTGTGGTCCAGGCTGACCTCAGTTGTGGACTCAGACAGTGTGCTGACATCCCCTGCAATGATTTCCATGTTCAGGAAGCATTGCAGCTTGTGGTTGGGAGCACAGCCTGTAGAGTGAGCCAGACCTGTGCTCCAAACTCATTTCTGCCGCTGTCAGCTTGTTCAAGTCCTATTACCTCCCTGTGCTTCACTTTCTTCTTTCTAAAATAAGGATAATTTTAGTAACAACCACATAGCGTTGTTGAGACAATGAAATAAGATAATGGTTAGCCTAGTGCCTGGTACATAGTATATGATCATTAATTGGTAGCCTTTATTGTTATTAACTATTCCTCTCAAGGGTTGATTTGTGGCAGCCTAGAGTCAGGATGTGATCTGAGCTAGACTCTGCATCCTTTTTAGGAGTTGGTGATTATCTAGCTGAGTTCTTTCTGAGTCCTGAGCTGAGTTTGCAGTGGTTGGTGGCTGACCCCTTTGGCTGAGCCCTCCCTGATGGCACATGCAATTTAGCTGGGAGATAAAGCAATTTAGAAAACAATAAAGAGCTAAAATGTGTGGTGCTCAGTGAATGCAGTGGAAGTTTAAAAGCAGGAGTTCAGTATTGGATAGAGTGGGTAGGAGAGGCCTCTGGGAGGAAGGGAGGTGGGGGGCATTGCAGGATGGAGAAAGCGGGAGAGGGTGTAATAGAGACATCCTAAGCAAGGGGGTCAACATGAGCTGAGGTGTTTTGTGTTTTGTGCAGTGTACTTACTGTGAGGTGACTGGACTCCCGCACGTCCCAGCCACAGCCCCTGCCTCTGCTGCATATACCACGTGCTCCAGCCATTCCGGCCACACAAAACTTCTCCTTTATGTGTTTGGTCATTGATTTACTTATTCACTCAGCAATATTTACATTGTACGCACCAAGCATTGACTAGGTGCTACAGATACAGCAGTGAGAGCAACAGACAAAATCCCCTAGCCCACATTCTCCTGGATTTAAGGGTGAGACTGGCAATAAACAAATAAAATATACACTGTGTTCTCTGATGCTAAATGATCTGGAGAAACATATAGCAGGATAAGGGGAATAGAAAGGGGGGTGTTTACGAATTTAATCAAGGTGGTCAGGGTAAGCCTCACTGAACAGGTTTTACTTTTGAGTAAAACCCTGAAGGAGGTGGGGGATATTTTGGAGGAAGAGTATCCCAGGCAGAAGGAACAGCAAATGCAGAAGCCCTGAGACAGGGTATCCTAGCACATTCCAGGGATAGTAGGAGGCCAGTGCAGCTGGAGCAGGGCCAGCAGGGGAGAGCGGTCAGAGATGAGGCCAGCGAGTTAATGGGAGGGCCAGATTGTGTAGGGCCTTGGAGGCCGTTGTAGAGGCTTTGAGTTTATTTTTTTAAACAGCTTTATTGAGGTGTAATTGATATACAACAACGGCACATATTTAATATATACAATTTGATGAGTTTGAACAAGTGCAAACGCCTGTGAAACCATCACCACAATCCAGATGATAGACATAGACACATCACCTCCAAAAGTTCCCATGTGTCCCCTCCCCCCCTTTATTTTGGTGGTAAGAACATTTAACATGAAATTTACTCTCTTAACAAAATTTTAAGTGCACAGTGCAGTATTGTTATCTGTAGGCACTGTGTCGCACAGCAGATCTCTAGCATTTATACTTCTTGCATAAATGAAACTTTATACCAGTTGAACAACTCCCAATTTTCCCCTCCACCCCAGCCCTTGGTAACCACTGCGCTAGTCTCTGCTTCTGAGTTTGACTATTTTAGATATCTCATATAAGTGGAATCGTGCAGTATTTGTCCTTCTGTGACTGGCTTATTTCACTTAGCATAATATTCTCTAGGTTTATCCATGTTGTTGCAAATGGCAGAATTTCCTTTCTTTTTAAGGCTGAATAATCCATTGTGTGTATATACCACATTTACCTTATGCATTCATCTATCAATGGACATTTGCATTGTTTTCATATCTTGACTATTGTTAATAATGCTGCAATGAACATGGCATTGCAGATATCTCTTTGAGATCCTGATTTCAGTTCTTTTGGGTATATACCCACAAATGGGATTGCTGGATCATATGGTAGTTCTATCAAAGGACTTGAATAGAAGAAACATTTCTCCAAAGAAGACCTGCAGATGGCCAAGAGGTATGTGAAAAGATGCTCAACATCGCTAATCATCAAGGAAACGCAAATCAAAAGCACAGTGAACTATCCCCTCACACATGTTAGGATGGCTATTATCAAAACAAGTGATAAGTGTTGGCGAGGATGTGGAGAAATTGAAACCTTGTACACTGTTGGTGGGAATGTAAAATGGTGTGGCCACTATGGAAAACAGTGTGGAGGTTCCTCAAAAAAAGTTTTAAAAGACTTTGGGTTTTACTCAGAATGAGATGGAAGGGTTTTTGTTTGTTTGTTTTTGCTGAGGAAGATTCACCCTGAGCTAACATCTGCTGCCAATCTTCCTCTTTTTGCTTGAGGAAGATTTTCCCTGAGCTAACATCTGTGCCAATCTTCCTCTATTTTGTATGTGGGTCTCCACCACAGCATGGCTGCTGACAAGTGGTGTAGGTCTACATCCAGGAACCGAACCCCAGGCTGCTGAAGTGGAGTGCGTGCCGAACTTAACCACTAGGCCACGGAGCCAGCCCCTGATGGGAGGGTTTTGAGCAGTGGATTGACATGATCTGACTTACATTTTTAAAATAATCTTTACTTTTGGATAATTTTAGATTTATAGAAAATTTGCAATGATAGTACAAAGAGTTCCCGTATATCCTTCACCTAGTTTCCCTAATGTTAACATCTTACATAACCACAGCGCATTTGTCAAAACTAAGAAATTAAAATTGGTACAATATTAACTGTAGACTTTATTCAAATTTCAGTAGTTTTTCAACTAATGTTCTTTTACTGTTTCACGATCCAATCCATGTTGCTTTTTTTTTTTTTTTTTTGGTGAGGCAGATTGGCCCTGAGCTAACATCTATTGCCAGTCTTCCTCTATTTTGTGTGTGGGATGCTGCCACAGCATAGCTTGATAAGCAGTGTGTAGATCTGCACCTGGGATCTGAATCTGTGAACCCCAGGCTGCTGAAGCGGAGTGCGCAAACTTAAGCACTATGCTACCAGGCTTGGCCCCATGTTGCATTTAAAAACATATTTTTTTAAATCGAGATATAATTCATATATCTTAAAATTCACCCTTTTAAAGTGTACAGTTCAGTGATTTTTAGTATTCACAAAATTATACAACCATCACCACTAATTCCAGAACATTTTAGTGACTTATGTTTTAATATTTAACAGGATTGCTCTGAGGCAGGATTATGCCTATTTCAATAATAAATTATAAACAGGCAAAGGGCAGAATCAGGGAGGATCAGTTAGGATTTCCAATAATCTAGGCTGAGAATGATGGTGGCTTGAAGTAGGATGGTAATAGTGGTGGTAGTGAAAGTGGTCAGGTTCTGTGTATATGTTGAAAACATTGCTGACAGGATTGGCTGGTAAATTGGATGTGGGAGAAAAGGAAGGGGAAGAGTCAAAGATGATGCTGAGGGTTTGGCCTGAGTGACTGGGAGGTTGGAGATGCCTCTAACTGAAGTAGAGAAGACTGCGGGAGAGCAGGATTTGGGGAGACAGTTGGGGCCTGAGTTTTGGTTATGTTAAGTTTGAGATGCCTGTTAGATAACCAAGTAGAGATATAGAATAGGCTGTTGGATAAATGAGTTGGCAGTTCAGGGCAGAGGCCCTGGATGGAGATATAAATTAGCAAGTCATCAGCATATCGGTGGTATTTAAAACCCTGAGGCCAAATAAGATCAACAAGGGAGGGAATGAAGATAGAAAGAAGAGTTCTAAAAGGGCTGGCCCGGTGGTGTAGTGGTTAAGTTTGCACACTCTCCTTTGGCAGCCTGGGGTTTGCGGTTTGGATACCGGGCATGGACCTACACACCGCTCATTAAGCCATGCTGTGGTGGCATCCCACATACAAAATAGAGGAGGATTGGCACAGATGTTATCTCAGGGCCAATCTTCCTCACCAAAAAAAAAAAAAGAAGAAGAAGAAGAAGAAAGAAGAGTTCTGAGGACTGAGCCCAGAGACATTCCAACACTAAGATGTTGGGAAGATGAGGAAGAATCAGCAAAGGAGACGGAAAAAGAGCAACTGAGAAGGGAAAGTGTGGTGTCTTTGCAGCCAAATAGAGAGTTTTACAGAGAAGGAGAGATCAACTGTGTTAAATGCTACTGCGAGGTCATGAATATGAGGACTGAGAATCCACCCCTGGATTTAGCGACGTGGAGCTCATTGCTAACCTTGACAGAAGCTGTTTTGGTGGAGTCGTGGGCATGAAAGCCTAATAAGAGTGGGAGAAGAGAAATTGGAGATACAAAGTATATATAGCACTTTCAAGGATTTTTGCCCTTAGGAAAAGGATACAAATGAGTGGTAGCTGAAATGACGGGGAAAGTGAGTCAGAAAAGGTTTTTGTTTGTTGTTTTTTAACATGGGAGAAGGAGCAGCATGTTCCTGTGCTGGTGGAACAATCCGATAGAGATCAACAAACCAGGCAACCAACAAAGAAACAAACAAAAAACCAGATGCTATAGGAGAGAGAGAATTGCTGGGACAATATCCTTGAGTTGGTGAGAGAGGATAGGATCACAAGCGGAGGGTGAGTCCTTGCTAGGAGCGCAGACTGTGCATCCACGTTAACAGGGGAGAGAGCAGAGGCTATGGACACAGGTGTGGCCGGGGCTACATGTGCTAGTGGAGTTCTCTTGGATACAACTTTCTGATGAAGTAGGAAGCAAGGTCATCAGCTGGGAGTGAGCATGAGGGAGGAAGAGATTCAGAAGAATGTCATCTAGGCAGGTGAGAGAGTGAATAGACTAGGGAAATGTAATTTGATGGCTGATTAGCATTAAGGCTCCACTTGAAATTAGTGATCATAAATTTGAATTCATGAATTTGAAGCATGGTTGTGTTTTTCTCCAACTCTGTTTTGCTCTGTGGATACAGTCATAGAAGAGGCAGAGAGTTGGCTTTAGTGAAAGTGTTGTTTTGCTGAGGGAGTATGACAAAGCAATAGAGGGCCAAAGGAGTCAGGAGTGTGTGCAGGGAAGCCATTGTCATAATTGACCGTAGAATTCAAACTGGGCAGAGAGGGAGGTGAGGACACAAGGGGGTAAAGGACAGGGAAAAGATAGTAGGGATTGAAGCTGGGAATCTAGAAGGAGTGAGCTAGAAGGATCATAGAGATCTGAGAGGAGGAGGCTTGAAATTACTCTTGGTAATGACAAGGTGCAGGGTATGATGTGAGAGTGAGTGGCTGAGGTAGGGTTAGAGATCAGCAGCACTGGAGGAGAGGAGTTCGAGGAAATGAGAGTCATGATGTTGGAAGTCTCATCTCTGTGGATATTGAAATCACCAAGAATTATGGAGAGAGTAACAATGAACCAGGATCTGGTCACTGGTCAGTGGAGGGATTTGTGGGTGGCCTAATCTCATGATGTGAGATTCAAAGCTGGAGGTGTTTTGTTTTATGAAGGAGGGAAGGAGAATGATCTGGAAGCAGGGGTGAGAAGCAAAGACATGTCTCCCACCTCCTGGCCCAGAGATTCGAAGGTGGTGAGGGAGGAATAACTATCAATTTGGAGGCTTTAGGGGAAGCTGTGTCCTCAGGGGGAGCCAGGTGTCAGTTACAGCAAGGAGGTGAAGAAAACATTCAGAGAGGATGAGGAAACAGAGACTTTTCTGATGACAGGCTGTGGGTTTCACAAGGCCCAGGGAAATGTTCCAGTGGGGAGAGGAGGAGATAGGGTTAGAAAAGATGATGTACAGAGCTGTATGGGAATCAGAGTCCTCCCATCCCAGGGATGGCCTGGGAGATGGGCTTCTCGCCATGACTGACGTGAATAGGGGAATAAAAGGGGCAACAAAATGCAGACAGATGGTCCCAAGACAGACAGGGGTTGTGTGGGGGGCGTGGGAGGAGGGGTGAGGGCCTTGCTTCCTCTGGATCCCGGCTTTTAGAGGCCCAGAGGCTGGCAGAGGTGCCATTCTTAGAACGCCTGGTGCTTGTCTCATTTCACACATCAATAATTATTGTGGCGATAAACAGCAACCATCATTTATGTAAAATATCCTCTCCTGTCAAATGGGGTTGGTGTGTGCTGGCAGTGGCACTGGCTAATGGCCAGCACTGTGCTCAGTGCTTTTATCAACTCAGTTCATCCTCATAAACAACCCTGTGAGCTAGGTGCTGTTATTATCCGTTTTACAGATAAGTAAACTGAAGTCCAGAGAAGTCAGATAGCTTACTCAAGTTCACACAAATAAGAAGTGGCAGAGTCCAGATTTGAATTTAGGTCTGTTGGACTTCAGGTTCTGTTGGTCTGTGCATGTGCCGTGCCCTGTACCTCTCTCCTCCTTGTTATATCTTCACATAGGTAAGGACTTGGGTGCTTGGAAAGTACTCAATAGTTGGTGAAAATGTTGTACAGAGTTATAATTTCTTGGGCAGCAACTGTGTATTGTGCAGGTACTTTACATGCATCTTTTGTTTTTTGTAATCACAACTATTCTGTGGAAACTAAGGTGATGAGGAAGCTAAGACTGAGAACTTCAGGAACTTGACCAAATCTTACCAAGACTAGGAAATGACACAGCAGGAATTCAAAATGAGGGCTCTCTGCCGCCAGAGCTGTGTTCTTTTCACACCCAACCGTCTTCCCCACTCTTCCCACTGTCCTGTGGGAAGGACCTCACAGAACCAGAACCTCACAGGTGGTTGATTGAGAGCCGATGTCACAACTGAAGTTTGGAGCCTCCAAGCAAACACTCTCAGAGAGGGCTGGGTTATCTGTTGCAAACTGTCTGATGTTTGCTTCCCAGCTCCCCTCCCTTTCTACCCGCTGTCCTCTCTTGACCCCACTACAACTTCACAGGTGATTCTGGTGGCCATCCAAGGTTGTGCAACACTGATATATAGGTATGTAATTAAGTGACTTGGCCCTTAGTGTAGCGGTCTGTAAGGAGCTGCTGCACGATCTGGCACAGTGTGAGAGGAGGGCTGGGAGCTTGGTTTATTTAGCTGTGGTATAAGTAGAATGAACACATGGCACTAGCAGTGTGACAAGTAAAGATGTCTCTGAACCTCAGTTTCCTCAGCTGTGAAATAGGACTGATATTAATGGCTACTTCTTAGTAGTGCAGTAAAGATTAAATGAGACCGTATAAGGAAAGGACCTGTCATGGCACCTGTAACATATTAGGTGCTCAGTAAACTTGCTCAAAGTCACGTAGTGAGTGGTAGAGCCGGGATAAGTTCATGAATGTTCTATTGTGCTATATTGTTGAGACTGATCTTGGTTACAACCACTTTTAAGATTGTGAGCTGTAGGGTTTATAGGGTGAAATTCATCAGCAGAGAAATTAGATATGAGTCATGGCCATTTTACCCCCATTTTCAATGAGTGGAGAGAACAGCAGTGCTCTGCCCCTGAAGATGCCGTTACCTTAGACGGTGAGAGATTCTCCTAGCTTGCCTGGGTCCTGCCTGAAGTGTTGCTAAGGGCAGGAGTGGGAGTAGGGGAGGCCATTCAACTGAGAATTTATAATCCTTCCTTCTGTAGACTCCCCCTTCCCCCACACCATTGCCTCACACCTTAGGTTGCCAGGTGACAGATGGAAACTCTTATCCTCTCTGTACTCCTGTGCTTCTCACCTTCCTCTGTGCAGTTTGTCAACTCTGTGCTAGTGACGCAGAGGCTCTGAGCTCAAGCCCAGGGGTGGAGGTGGAGGAGAGGGGCGATAGATGGGAGGTCAAATCCAAGGGGATGTCTATGCCCCCTCTCTTGAACACCCCAACCACTGCCCCCAGCTCAAAACTGAGGGTCCTCCTTCATTTCTCTTAGCTCTTGTCCTACTCATCCAGTTGTTCATGGGAACTATCAATTCTCTCTCCCAAATTTCTCTTGAGTGCATCCCCTCCTCAGTTCTGTTCCATTAACATTTATTGAGGACCAACTGTGAGCCTGGCTCTCCCTTCTGCCCCTTTCCCACCTCAGATTCTCGTATCTCCTCCTTAGACTGCAGCAGCAGCCCAAATGGATCTCCCTGCTCTCAGTCTTGCTCCCTCCATCTGCTCTGATCACTGTCACTCCACTACTTAAAGCCCAGGGAGGGCTGTCCATGGATCTGCAGTAAATGCCTTTGCCTGGCACTCCAGGACCTTCCTTGCCTGCCCAGCTCCATCGTCAGTCACTCATCCTTCAGGCAGTCCCCACCCACGTGTTCTCCAAAGCCCCCGTCCAAACACAGGATACACACACACACAAAAAAAACAACTTTATTTTTCAGAGCAGTTTTAGATTTACAGAAAAATTGCCAAGATAGTACAGAGAGTTCCTGTTTATCCCACACCCAGTTTCCCGTTATTGCCATTTTACATAGGGTGGTCCATTTGTTCTAATTAACCGATGTTGATGCCTTATTATTAACTGAAGTCCACAGTTTATTCAGTTTCCTTAGTTTTTCCCTAATATCCCTTTCTGTTCCAGGATCCCATCCAGGATACCATTTTGCATTTAATTGCCATGTCTCCTTAGGCTCCTCTGGGCTGTGAGAGTTAGGATGCACTTTTTTGCTCCTTGCTTTCCCTTCCCCCTAGGAATTACCCCTGCTCTCCATTTTCCGCCAATTTCCATTTGACTTTAAAGACTCAGTTCAAGTATAACCTCCTCTGGGAAACCTTTCCTGACCTGTCTCTTCTCCAGCCTGGGTTAGGGGCCCCTCCTTTACTTTCCACACTTACCAGCTGTATTGCAAGTCACTGGAACTTGTCTGACTTCCTCCTAGATTGCAAGCTCCCTGAGGGTAGGGGCCAGGTCTGATTCATGTCTACAGTTCTATCACCCAGCACAGTCTCTGACAAAGAGTAAGTGTTCAACAGAGGCTAGCAAAATGAAAGTGAGCACTCAGGCTATGGCTTTACACCTCTTAGAGTTGAGACCCCCTATGCTCCCTGCACATTGAATGTAACCCTTCTCTTGGGCCCCAGATCAAGTTTTGTCTCCCCCAGGAACCTCCTCTGATCAGTTCTGCCCCTCAGTGGCTGGGAGGTCTGCGGCTTCTCTCAGTTAGCCTCTCTGTAGAATGGGCATGCTGCTTTCTTACCTGGCTTTCCTCTCAGGGCCATGTGGACACCAGTCCAGTTAGATCATCTGATACATCCGTGATCTCATTTGATCCGGGGAGGAGGTCTTGTCATTCTCATTATACACTCGAGGACACTGAAGCCCAAAGAGGTAAAGTGTTTGTACTTTACCAGAGGTCATGCAGCTGGTAAATGGATTAAGTAAGACTTGAACCCAGGCTTTTATGACTCACTCCCAAGCCTGGGCTCTTCCCACTGGACCACACTGTTTCTGCATGTAAAAAGGGGGACCTAACCACCAGCAACAATTAAGTGCTGTACTCAAGCCATCTCAGTACATCCCAGCCTCATCTGCGGGAACCATTTAAATAGGGCTCGAGGCTGAACCCACAGCACCATAAACTGGCTGAACCCTTCAGTTCCCTCAGCTAGGACTTCAGGAGGGAGAGAAAAGGGAGGTAGGAGAGAAGAGAGAGTGACTAGAGTAAATCAGAGGTGATTCTAAGTTTGGACATTGTGTTCAGGCTCCCATGAGGTGCCATTTTATGAGGAGAGAAAATGCCCTCTTGGGATGCTGTGCTCCCCCACCAGTGTGTTGCTGTGTCAACTGATTGAGCCCAAAGGCTGGCCTGGAAATTTACCACCAGCAGAGGCATAATTAGCCCTTTAATTTCCGGCCAGCGGAAGTTTGCTCAGGCAGTTACCAGCCCTGCTTTGTTGGGCTCCTCCCTCACACTCTCCTACACCTCCAGTTCTCGGGGAATCTGAGGCCTGTCCTGGGTGTGGCACCAGGGGAAGAACAGATTATCGAGGGCCAGCTGTAAATGAATGAACCTGACTAATGTTTTTACAGAGCTTTACAGCTGCCCAAGCACTGTCACCACACGTATCTCATTTTAGCCTCACAACAACACCGAGAAAAGGATGTCGTTATCAATCCCATTTTGCAGCTACCGAATCAGCTCGGAAAGTCAGATAACTGGTTCAAGGTCACATGCCAAGAGTTTGCGTTCAGATATGCTTGACCCCAAAATCCGTACTCTTACCGCTGCCCCTCACAGTACCCACTGATTAAATGCTTACGGTGTTTAATTAAATGACACATAAGTGCTGAAGGGACACTAAAATTAAGGGGATGAGGAGAATGAGGCTTTTAAGAGGCTCTTGGAGGAGGTGATCCCTCCCCTGAGACTGGAACAGAAGTGAATCCAAGATGTAGAATGTTTTATTTGCCTTGTTCCCAAGGGGATTTAAAGTGGCAAAGAAAGATTAGACAGAATGAGGGGCTTCATCTTTTTATTTTTTTTCCCAGTTTGGTTCTGATTCTAACCTGATTTTTTCCCATAGGTATGCTGCTCCATATTGCCTCCCAGCAGTTCAGTCAATCATAAAAAACAAAACAAAACAAAACAAGAGTTTATAGTCTGGTGGAGGAGACAAACACCTTGGCAGTTCATATGGTGTTTCCTTAGAGAGAGGGTAGAAGAGGGGTTAGAAAGGCTGTGAGGTCAGACTGTCCGGTTCAGATCTTTACAGCTGTATGACCTTAGGCAAGGTATTCAACCTGAGTCTCAGTAACTTCATCCGTAAAATGGGTATGATAATGGAACCTCTCTCAGAAAGTTGTTGTAAGAATTAGCACCATGCCTGGCACACTCTGAATCTAAACAGGTGGCAGCCAGTCATCACTTCTGCCCGTGGGTCTTGGGGGGAAATGTGAATCATAGAGGAGGAAGCACTTGAGCTGAATTCTGAATGGTAAGGAGTGACTTGTTCAGCAGGGCAAGAGTCAGGCTGTTCCAGGCAGAGGGAACAACTTGAGCAAAGTGCAGAGACTTTGAGGAACACAATGTTTGGGACCTCAGGAGTAGCCTACGGTGGTTAGAATCTGGGGACAAATAATAGGGAGGGGTGGCATGAGCTGAAGGCAGTAACTGTTAGCTTAGAAAACCAGGGATAAGTTTGGCATCCTAGCATTCTGGAAGGTTTATAGCACAGCGGTTAGACTCTTGGCTCCAACATTTGCTAACTTGGGCAAGCACTTCACTTTTCTGTGCCTCAGTTTCTTTGTCTTACCTGCCTCAAAGAGCTGGTTGTGAGGACTGACAAAGTAATGCATGAAAAACCCATCTCAAAGTGCCTGACACTTAGCAAGTACTCAATTCATGCTAGCAATTATTATTATTACTGTTCATCCTGATTCCTTAGAGCTAGAAGGGGCCTTAAAAATCATCTAGTCTAATATCCCTATTTTAAAGATGGAAAACCCAAGGTCCAGAGTGGGGGGTATTCATAAACCCACAAAGCAAGTTAGTGGTAGAATGAAATCATACCCAGGCCTCTTGACTCCCAGTCTGCACCATGTGGCTCCCTTACTGTTGTCAGGCTGCCTCCAACAGGTTCCCCCCTCTCTTCAGATGGTCATCTCCCCTCCCTTGTAAGTAAATTTCAAGGCATTTGCTTTGTGGAGCTAAGTGTTTATCCTATTTTTAGAACACTCTGGCACCTGTATGCAGATGATCCTTAGGTGACTTGTCTGCTGTGGTGACTCGGGCCAACTCCCAAAAGAAAGCAGCTATGAGACCAAAGGGAAAGCACAGCCCAGGGTGGGATGGAGATCCTGAACTATCTTTCTAGTTAAATCCACAGGCTCATTCTAGTCTCTTACCTGCCCTGTATATGTTAACTCCTTGTGTCTCTGTTTGGAAATGAGTTCATAAGTAGGTCCCTGGGCCGGGCTCCAAGCCGAGGTTTTGGCCCTTGGAATGTCGTGTCAGAAGGTGCCGTGGAACCAGCCCTGTGGACATTCACATCAGCTGTTCAGCTGTGGTACCCACTCAGGTTCTGGGGAAATGTTTCTTACTGTCAGGAAAATGGATGTAATATGGGGATTAGAGGGAGAAGGACAACTCTATCAGACAACCCAAAGGTTCTGCCCTGCAGAGCTGGAGAGAACTGGGACTCATGAGATGACAAGAAGGAAGGGAGAGCAAGGCCTCAAACACTTTTCCCGTAAAAGTCGATGTCCCCTGCCCCTTGGCATAAGCAGCAGAGTCCCCATCCTCAATGGTCTCACCATTTAGCGCACACTGAATGTCCTCCAGGCCATGGGCCCTATGTTGGGCACCACTAAACCCCTCAGTGGCTCCCTGTTCTCTTCAGGACAGTGTCCAAGCGCCTGGCCTGGCATTCAAGACCTCCATGATCTAGCTCCAGCCTCACTTTCTACCTCCTCCTCCACCTAGTATTTTAAGTACTGTGTTTCAGCAAATCTAAAATACTATCAATTGTAAGATATGTCCTTATTTCAGAGATGCTGATGTGAAAAAATGGACATCTTAGAATCCATAAAATATAGTATTTTACACTCCAGGGAAAATGGAACCGCTTGTACTCTCCCCAGACACCATGCTGTTTCAGGCCTTACTATTTTTTTTTTTTTAGCTGTTTATTATGGAAAATTTCAAACATATACTCAAGTAGGGAGACTAAACAGTACTTGAACTCTCTCATTCCATCTATAACAATGATCAAATCTTGGTTCGTCCCCATGTTTTTCCCATATTTCCTTCTCTCCGGACTATTAATGATAATAGCCAGTACTCACTATGGGTTTAGTTTTTCTTAATTATAAAAGTAATATATGCTCATTTAAAAAAATACTTTGAAATCATAGCCAAGCATAAAGAAGAAAATGTTATTGACATTTTGGTTGGTTTCTTTCCAGTTTCTTTTCTATGAATTTTTAAAATAGTTGAGGTCATACTGTATATTCAACTTTATATCCTGTTTTTTTATGTAGAATTATAAGTATAACTAACATTGTTAGAAAATCTTTATGAGTATGTTTTTAATGACTTTATTGTACTTTATAGGGAAGATTACCATATTCAGTTATTAATTCATTCATTCAGCAATATTTGTCGCACTTACTATCTGTTGGGCACTTGGCAACAGTGGTCAAATAATGAGGCACAATCTCTGGCCTCTGGAAGCTTAGTTCTCCATTGTTTGAACATTTAACTACTTCTCAGTTAGGGACTGTTATGAATCATGTTGCAGTTTTCAGGGATCATCCTTGTATGTAAAAGTTTTCCTAGGTTTCAGATTATTTCCTAGACAGATTTTCAGTGAAATTCCTATTTTACTGTACCTCTGCCAGCATCAAATATTATCTGTTTAATTTTAGCTAATTCAATAGGTTAAAAAATGGTTCTCATCATTTCAAATTTCATTTGTCTGATTGCTTATTGAACAATCATCTATATATTTATTAACCATTTGTTTTCTGTAAACTGTCTGACAAGGGTCCTATTTTTATCACCAGCAATTTTTCAGTACAAGACCTGACTCTCACTTCTTTTCACTTAGTGTGACCTGGGGAAATATTAAGTCTAATCTTGTTCCAAGCTTCTCTTTTTCCTCCTGGCCCTCTTCCACCTCACTTCTTCCCCCACCTCTTCCTGTCTTGAAGGGGAATTGGGTGAGTCACGTAAAGGGTACAGCAGGTGGCAAATTAAGTGAATTCCCAGAGAGACTTCTCAGAATGTGGTGAATGGTGCTGATGTCAACTGGAGGCAAAAAGAGTGAAGAGGAAATGGGTTGGCAACTCTGATGCTAAATTTGTCCATGCCAAAGCACTGGGGTGTTATGGATGATGGGTCATTCATCAGACATCTTTAAAATACCTGCTGTGTGCCCAGTTCTGTGCCGAATGCTGATGAGGGCTTATAAGCTAGAGAAGACATAAATGAAATAGGTCATAATTAATAGTCAACTATGTACATGTCAGAGGCATTCAGCCTAAGTAGAGATGTCCAGTTTGGAAATTTCCATCTGAAATGTGGAAGTGAGGGGCTTAGGAGAGGATAAAGAGCCAGTGTAGGAGACAGAGCAGGAGCAGGAGGAGATGAAGGGAAAGAACTGGTGAAGTGAGGTTTCACAGAAGCTGAGGAAAGGAGGGGTTTCAAGAAGAGGAGTGTGCATTTAGGGGATGTTATCTCTGTTATTTAGGGCAGCAGAGAGATCACATTATCCACTCTTCTCTCATTCATTCATTCCTTTGTTCATTCATTATTTTTGGAATACCTGCCAGGTGTCAGGCTTTGCTCTAGACATTGCTGAGGGTACAGAAATGAAAATCACTGTCCTTAACCCACAGTCTAAATGAGGAGATAGAGATGGGAGTGGAAACAAATCCCTGATATAGGTGCTATGATCCATTCTTTCAAAAAATATTTATTGAACACCTAAGATATGCCAAATACATTGAGGAGCAATGAAAGGAAGCCCTACGACCTTTAGTTCATCTGCTTGAAGTAAAATGTAGTGCCTGTTATCTTAGTGGAAGTCATGGAAATCAATCGTCATAGCTGTGAGAGGTTTTGAGTTTTGAGTTTTTGAAGGTTTTGTGTGAGAGACCAATGCCAAAAGTAGGAATCCAGGGCCCTCATCTCTTTTGGCCTTGGTTTCTCATTTGTAATATGAGAGCATTGACCCTCTATGTACCTATCATAGGCTTTGTGACATATGAGGTAACTTCCCTGCTAGACTGAGAATTCCGAGGGCAGGGATCACATGGGTCTTATTCACCGGCACAGTGTAGACTCAGTAAATATTTGTGGAATTGATCCCTCTCACAAGGGCCTTTTAGCTCTAATATTCTGTGCTATCACTAAAATAAAGGCCTAAGTACCTTCCGTGGGAGCCCAGAGGGAATGATGATGAATTTTGATGCTGGATCCCAAAGAACTTCCCAGAATAGTTGCCCCCTGACCTGGACCTCAAAGGTTGGTTAGGATTACAGTGGGCAAGGAAGTGCTTTATAATCCCCAGTCCTGGATTCCAGTGACCTCTTTCCTGTCCTCTGCCCTCAAGGATCTACCAGTAGGGTCGGCCCAGTGGCATAGAGGTTAAGTTCGCACGCTCCACTTCAGCAGCCTGGGGTTCACAGGTTTGGATCCTGGGCACGGACCTATACACTGCTCGTGAAGCCATGCCTTGGTGGCATCTCATATACAAAGTAGAGGAAGATTGGCACAGATGTTAGCTCAGGGACCATCTTCCTCACCAAAAAGAAAAGGATCCATCAGTTACTACTTATGTGCCCTTGGACTCCAATTTTCTCATCTGTAAATCAATAGTGACAGTAATGCATGATGTGCTGGAAAGAACACTGGGTGTGGAGTCAGAATATTTTGATTTGACCCCCAGCCCAGGCAAAAAGTAAGTAGCTGTGCGACCTTGGGTAACTCACTTTACCTCTCTGGATCTCAGTTTCCCCGCCTGCAAGATAAAGCAGTTAAACTGCATGACCTCTAAGATTGGTTTCTTGTGGCTCCAAAAAGTCTGCATCACAGGGTCATTGCTGGTTTCCAATGAGATGATGCAACAAAAATGCTTGTAAACTGTGGGGTGCTCTATAGCGTGGTCTGTACTACTAAGGACAGGTGGGTGTAACACGAAGCCAGCCCGAAGGGATCACTCTCTCCATTCCTCAGTCCTCTGCTTCTCCCTGACACCACTGAACCTCCCTGAAAAGCTCTCGCCCTCTAGTTTCCGCTCATTCCCGCGAGACATAATGCCTCGGTTCCCAGCTGCTGCAGATTACAAAGGGCTTGGAGCTTGGCAGCTGTGGGTCAGAGGGTGGGGTGTGGGGAGAGCCAGCCAGGAAGCTCTCGTTACCTGCCTCCCTGGTGCTCATCATCCCCACCCCCAACCTGGCCTGGAGGGAATGAATTGAAGAGTGGGGAGGGAGGAGTTTGGCTGGGGTAGCGGGCACGCAACAGGGCAGGATCCAGGGATGGAGGCCCCAGAGATAACCTCTTACTAGTTGTGTGACCTCCCGAATCTGTCACTGCTCTGGACCTCCCGCTTTTGTCTATAACATGGAAAGGAACCAGAAAGAGGAGGTGGTTAGTATGATCTCACAGACCTTTTTCCAACCAGTCCTGAGGTTCCAAATGAGTTTTCTCTACTCAGCACATAGTCAGCCCCTGAGTTTTATTCACCAACATTCTTATTAAGTGCCTACTATGTGCCAGGTGCTATAGTTGAGGGCCTGGGATTTAGCTAAATATAAGATTGGATCTCAAGATGCTCCGAGTCTGAAAGAGGAAACAGATAAATAAACCAGTAACTATAATAAATGTGATGTGTGCAATGATGCAATGCCAAACCATAAAAGGGCAAAGAAGGAAGTTACTTTGTGGAGAGAGAGGTCAGGGAAAGCTTCAGAGGATGTGACCTTGAATAAGGTTGTGAATTATAAGAGAAGAGGATTCCAGGCAAAGCTTAGCATATTAACATGATGCCAGGAGCAGTGTGTTTGGGAAACCACAAGTAGTTAGGCACAGCTGGAACTCATTGGTTCAGGGGAGAAACAAGAGGGAAGGAACTGGAAGGGAAGCCTGAGCTAGATCCTGAAGGGTCTGTATATTCCACTGAGAAGCTTGGACCCCATCGTGTGGGCTATGCAAAGCTGCGGAAGGGACTTAGACTGAGAGGGAGATGATGAGATTTGGATTTTAGAAAGACCCGTCTGGCATTCAGTGTGCTCTATCAAAAATGTTGCAGACACCCAAAAAATCCACCATTTCAGCAGTATTTATTGGAAATCTCCCCCACCCCATGTGCCAGTGCTGTGCCAGGCAACGGAGACACAATAGTAAGCAAAACCAGACACCCTGTTCTCATGGCATGTGCAGTTAGGCAGGGGAGACAGACCCTAATCAAATAATTACACAAATAAATACAAAATTACATGGGGATGAGTGCTACAAAGGAGAAGCACATGGTGCCAGGAAAGCGTGTAATTGGAGCATTTGACTTTGCCAGGATGGTCAGGGCAGCTTCTCTGCTGAGCTGAGTTCCAAAGGAAGAGTGTTGCCTCAAGGAAAGGCTCTAGAAGGGTCTGTGGGAATGGACCTCTCCTGCTTCAGAATCCCCATCCAGGGCCGGCCCCGTGGCTTAGCGGTTGGGTGCGCGCGCTCCGCTGCTGGCCGCCCGGGTTGGGATCCGGGCGCGCGCCGACGCACCGCTTCTCCGGCCATGCTGAGGCCGCGTCCCACATACAGCAACTAGAAGGATGTGCAGCTATGACATACAACTATCTATTGGGGCTTTGGGGGGGAAAATAAATTAAAAAAAAAAATCTTTAAAGAATCCCCATCCAATGCATGCTTACCTTCTCCAGTAAAGACGCTGTACACTTCATGCAGGTATCGTGTAGTATTTCACCTTTGATCTTCAGGACCTAGCCAACGCTTGCCACAGAATCAGTGCCCAGTGAGGATTTGAAAGAAAACAAGGAAAACCCGTTAGGCATGTTAGATATTTGAAGATAGCAGTACTATTCCCTAGAGTACTAAATATCTTCCTTCCTTCAGTTGTTTCTCCCATGATGCTGTTTCAAGTTCCCATCACTGTTCTGGTCATTCTGTTAATTGTCAAGGTCCCTGTGACAGGTGATTTAAAACATCAGCGATATAGCCTTGAGCAAAGAGCACTGGTCTCTGGGAGCCGGAAGACCTGGCTTTGTTTAAGCCCCTTTTCATCATTCAGTGTCTTTTACCCCTTTAAGCCTCAGTTGCCTCTTTCGTGGAATGGGGATATTGGTCTGTCTCTCACAGGATTTCTCTGGAAATTAACTGAGATAGTAAGAAAAAACTTTGTAACTCTAAGAGCTAAACTAACATAGGATTTAAATATTTGGAGGGCTGCCACATGAGTGAAAAATTAGATTTATTCTTTGTGTCTCCAGAGAACAGAATTAAATCAATGAATAGAAATTACCACATGCAGATTTCAGCTCAAGAGAAGGAAGAAGTGTTCTAATAATCAGAACTATCCATCAGCGGAATGGCTGCCTTTTGATGTGGTGGGCATCCAACATCGGAAACACTTATGCAAGTATGCTGTGGAAGGAATTCCTATTTTGAGTGAGAGGGTGGATTGAATAACTTTTAAGGTTTCCTTTTAATTTTAGAATTCAGCAATCTGATAGTGGAGGAGCTGAGAGAGGGCATATTTGGCAGAGAGAGTAGCAGGAACAGAAATATGGAGCAAAAATGAGTGTGGCATGTGTGGACGACCATAAGGAAATTCCAGAAAGAAATGAAGGGTCTATGTTGGATTGATGATTCCATGGAAGATAGAGAAGGTAACTAATAATGGTTGAGCACCTGTGTGTCAGACCCATGTGATTCCATTTAAGGTTTGTGAGTGATGCTCCAGCCTTACCCTCTGATGGAGGGGAGATTGACCCCAGGAAGCCTAAGACATAGTTGGAGGACCTCCTCTCTGCGAGGCTACAGAGTGGGCTGCGTCCTTCCCTAGCAGGGGAAGGTGATCAAGAATACACAGTCTGGTTGGGCTGTATGCTGTGTGGAAAATGCACAGGCTTTGATCAAAAGACAGAATTTGAATCCTACCTCCTTATACCTTGTGACTCTAGCAATTTACTTAACCTCTGTGACCCTCAGTTAATTTATATATAAAATGGGGACTCAAGCTTGTTCTGCTTTAGGCTGGTGTAACAATTAAGAGAGATAATGTAGAGTAAAGGGCATCCTGGGAAGAGCACAGGCTTTGGAATCAGACAGACCCAGGCTTGAACCTCAGTCTGCCATGAACTGGTTGCAAGATCTTAGGCAAGTTATTTAACTTTTTCTTATCTGTAAATAGAGATAACAGTATTTCAAGGCTGTTTTGAAAATTAAATAAAATAGGAAAAATGCTTGGCATAGTGCCTGACATATAACAATGCTCAACTAGCAGTTTTATTTTGTTATGACAAATAATAAATGAGATCCCATATATAAAGCACTTATCAAAGTGTCTGGCACACAGTAGGTGTTCAGTTGACATTAGCTCCTTTCCCCCTCCCATGTGTCTGCCACACTGACAGGGCTGCTGGAGGCCAGGACAGTGGCTTGCTCACCCTGTGGTCCACTCTGGCGTAATGCTCTGCCCATATGAAGATCTCAGTGAAGTCTGTTTCATAGAAGTGAACTGATTGCTCTTGATGACATGGTCTCCTTCCTCAAGTAGCCAGTGAGTCATGCCTCTTTCTCTCTCCTCCTTCCTGTCTCCTCTTTGGTTCTATTTCTGACTCGCATCAGCGGGAGGGGAATCAGTGTTTGTCAAAGTGATTTTTAAAAATAACAGAGAGAGGGCGTTTCAGGAGCGATTTTCTGGGCTACTTTCCATTGAGCACAGGATAGTGAAAGTTGGACTGTTGTTTCCAACCTTGCTTTTCTTTTGGTGAAATAACAATAACAACAGTATCAACAGTAATAACAGCAGCGCCTACGAGCTAATTGAGCACCTACTATGTGCCTGGCACTCTGCCAGGTGCTACCCATACATTATCTCTAATCCTAACACAACCACTTCAAGGTTGGTATTATTATCACCACTTTACCAATGAGGAAATTAAGGCTTAGAAAAGTTAAATAATAATGAAAATGATGAATACTCCTATATTTGAGTTCCTTTTATGAGCCAGGCATTTAAAAAAATCTTATTTAATTACAAACGCCCTACAAAGTAGGTGTTATTATTTCCATTCCAGTCGTGAGGAAACAGCCTCAGAGAGATGAAAAACCAAGCTGTCCAAAATCACACAACCGATGAAAGGCAGAGCTGGACATCAGGCCAAAGCCTGTTCACCTCTTATGCTCCTCCATTCCCTTTCTATCAAACCATTTGCTACTCTTTGAGGGAAGCATCATATTGAGATTCTGGCTGGAGACAGCCCTGGGGAGGTTTGAATGAGAGAAAAGTGACACACGGCCTAAGACTCATCCACTCATCCAGACCCTGGGAAGCTGACCTTCTCCTGGGGCTGACTCTGGAAGTGCAAAAATAACAACTGACGGGCCCGGCCCCATGCCATAGCGGTTAAGTGCGCGATCCACGGCTGGCGGCCGGGGTTCGGATCCCGGGCGCGCACCGATGCACTGCTCGTCAGGCCGTGCTGTGGCGGCGTCCCATATAAAGTGGAGAAAGATAGGCACAGATGTTAGCCTGGGCCAGTCTTCCTCAGCAAAAAGAGGAGGATTGGATGGATGTTAGCTCAGGGCTGATCTTCCTCACACACACACAAAAATAATAATAATAATAATAATAATAATAATAATAATAATAACTGATGCCTATATGGCACTTACTATGAACCATTTTAGATATAACAACTGTCTTAATCTTCACAAGAACTTTAAGAAGTAGGCATTGTTATTATGCCCATTTTATAGATGAAGAAACTAAGGCCCAAAAAAGGTAAATTGCCCAAGGAGGGGATTACACAAGAGCATGAATACCAGGAGACAGTGATCACTGGGAGCCATTTTAGAGGCTGCCTACCATAGTTACATAGTAAGTGGTAGAACAGGGATTCGCACCCAGAAGTCAGACTACAGAGACCATGCTTTTAACCTCAAGACTATGTGGCCTTTTTGTTTACCAAGCAATGATTGAATCCCTACTATGTGCCCAGCCTTGTGCTAGGCACTAGGAGTACAGAGATGAAACTCATTCCGTATCCAAGTTCATTTTTTATTCCATACCTGGATTTCCAATTAATTTGGCACCAATTGGGTGACAGGACTCTTCTGTCAAAGAGCTAGGACACAGGGCTGGGCTCCAGGCAGAGATGGGAGACTAGAAATTCCCACAGAGAAATGACATAACACAGGTAGAGTGAGAAGAGTTGAGACCTGGTGGCAGTGCAGGAACTCAGAAATCCTACCTGGGTCCTCTAGATCACCAGTCTGGAAGGGTGGCTTGATTCTAAACCCTAGAGGACAAGATTTAGGGTCTGAGCCTGTAGATCGATGGGAGGAGTCTCATCTGTGGTGTTGGTTCTGAGGAGCTCAGGAAGCAGAGGCAAGGGCATGGGAGGGGGTGGACCAAATACTGCTGCAGTGTTTCATAGGTACCAACACACAGAGCTTTTGTGTAGCTATGGCAGACTGAATATTTTTCTCAATAGTGCCTAAAATTCCCAGTGTTAGATGTTCACTCACTCACTCATCCATTTCTTCATTCCTTCATTAATTCATTCATCCACTCACTTATTCATGAGCTGGAGAAAATTGTATTTGCCAGAATTCTTAGGAAGAAGTACTGTATGTGGTCAGAAGGAATACTCTGATAAGCTGCTTGAGATGAAGTGTAAGACACCCAAAGACCGTGCTCAGTGAACAGAAGATGGCGATTCATATGCTCTCCAAGGATGCTGGGTGTGTTAAGTGCAGATTTTGTTTTGCTGAGTAACATTGTGCAAGTCTGGGCCAGAGCTGTATTGCTGAGAACGTGGAGAAGCTTAGCCCTGCCAGAAACATAACTGTTATGTTTGATTTCTCATTTCTTCACATCTAATTCATCTCCATGCCCTGTAATTCACTTCTTAAATACCTCTTGAATCTGTTTCTACTCCTTCCCCATTGCTACTACTCTGGTTCAAATCCTTATCGGGTCTCCCCTGAATCACTGCCAAGATCTTCTAACCAGCCTTCCTGCTTCCCATCTTTTCTCCTAGTCCCTTCTCCATATCATAGTCAGAGAGATCTTTCTAAAATTCATATCTCATCACATTAATCCCTGGCCTCAAAATGTTTGATCCTAAAAGATAAAGTCCAAACCCCCTGATACAGCATTCAAAGGTCTTTCTAGCTTTATTGCCTACCTATTTCCCACCATTCATTAAGTTCTTCTGGAGTACTCACTGGCAGAAACTTTTCCTTCTGCCAAAATACCTTCCCTTCACTTCTGTGCTGGGAAAATTCTTCTTTTGAAAAGTCTCTGTTGTCCTCCTGTTGCCAAATAAGCACATCTTGAGGCGATGTTCCTGGGCTCTGTACACATTCCACCTGTGGGAGTTGTTATGGTGTCTACCACATTTCCATTTCTCTTCTTTTTTTTTTGGGTGTGGGCATGTGACTTGCTTTGGCCAGTGAAATGGAAAAAGTGGAAGTTTAAGAGCCAACACATGACTCACACTTTCTTTCCCTCTGGTAGCTGCTCTGTCAGTCTTTATCCTGGAATAAGAAAGACAAAAAGCAGAGCACCCAGCCAGCCCTTAATGGATATGTAACAATAGTGAAAAATAAAACCTTGTTGTTTAAGTTGCTGAGATTTTGGGACTACTTTTTACCTAACGATCCAGTCTATCCTAACTGATACACTATCTCTGCTTTGACATCTTCCATAACCACCCCAAACCATCACATTTCTACCTTATCTGACTGTGTGACATGTTTTCTTTATACTGCTTATCTGGTACTGATGACATACTGCCACATATTGCCTTAGCCACCTCTACACTTTAACTGAGGCTTGCTGAGTGCAGGGATGGTGCTTGTTCCATTTTTATATCACACAAAGTATGGTTCACGGCCAAGGCAGAATGTCTATACAGTCAGACAGACTGGTTTTGAATCCCAATTCTTATGCTTAGAGGGCAATCTCTCTGAACCTCAGTTTTCTTATCTGTAAAATGGGAATAATAATATGTACCCTACAAGGTTTTTCTAAAATTTGTGGCTAACAGGTGCAACATATATACAAATAATAGCATGCTGTAGTTATTATTGTTTTCGTTATTTATTTTCATAATCATTATAGATGATGTTCAGTGAGTGTTTGTGGATAAATCTTTCATTGATGTGCATTGGACTTGGAATCAGAAGTCCTAGATTTAAGGGATAGCTTTTGTCACCAGCTTTGTGACTTTGGCAAAGTCACTTACCCTCTCTGCATTTTTGTATTCTCAACTATAAAATGTAAATACTGAGACCTACCTCACAGAGAGTTCATAAAATTTAAATGAGATAATATATGAGGAAGTGTTTTATACATGCTCAAGCATCACACACCTAAAAGTGTAATGATACAGAGAAGATTGGCTGGTCCCTCTCATAAGGACTATATGGACATTTGTGTACTCAGTACCCAGTGTACTCCAGTAGCACTTTATTGTTGGTCTTGTCTTTGCTTCCTTATGTGTTTGTGTTTCCAACTTGACAGTGAGCTGCTTGAGATAAAGAGTTGTCTTGGGGGCCAGCCCGGTGGTGCAAGCAGTTAAGTGCGCGCGCTCCGCTGCGGTGGCCCGGGGTTCGCCGGTTCGGATCCCGGGCACGCGCTGACGCACTGCTTGGCAAGCCATGCTGTGGCAGCATCCCATATAAAGTGGAGGAAGATGGGCATGGATGTTAGCCCAAGGCTAGTCTTCCTCAGCAAAAAAAGAGGAGGATTGGCAGATGTTAGCACAGGGCTGATCTCCTCACACACACACACACACACACACACAAAACAGTTGTCTTAGTGGGTTTTTTCAGTAAAAATGTTTATTTCTCCTCATATGAGTAATACATGCTTATTGTAGAGAAAATAAAAGTACGTAAAGAGAATAAAAATCCTGATAATTCTTATCTCTCATAACATAGATAATCACTGTTAACCTTTTCATGTGTTTCTTTCCAGTTTTCTTCTCTGCATACAGAGGTGTAATATTATATCATTTGTACAAGCATTGTCCCATGTCATTAAATATTCTTATATAAATAAACACATAAAACATTCTTGTATTTTAACCATTCTCCTATTGTTGAATATATAAGTTGATGATATTTTCACTGTCTAAATAAAGTTATAACAAACATTTTTGTGCATAAGTATTTGTCTGATTTTCTATTTTTGTAGGAAAAGTTTTTAGAAGGAAACTTTCTGGGTCAAACGGTACAAATATTTTTAATGCTCTCGAGACTTCAATGTTGATTTCCAGAAAGATTGAACCAAGTTCCACTCTCACAAACAATGTGTGAGGTTGCTCATCTCACTATATCCTCATCTATAGTGGGAATTAGAATTAAAAATAAGGCTAAAACCTTTTTATATAATAATTATCCATTTACATTTCTTCTGTGAATTGTTCATTCCTCTTGTGCATTTTTCTATTGGGATTTTAATTATTTTCTCATTATTTCTGTGAGGTTTTAAAAACCATTTTATTCTAGTTACCACGTACAATACAAGACACATAATAGGTGCTCCTTAAATAAATATCTTGGATTATTAGTTAGTTGTCCTGGGGACTTTTTAGGAGCAAAAGCAGACTTTCTAGGAGGCTGACTCTTTCCTTTTTCCACCCAGGACACAGCTGGGCAGGAGCGGTACCGGACCATTACCACAGCCTATTACCGTGGGGCCATGGGCTTCATTCTGATGTATGATATCACCAATGAGGAGTCCTTCAATGCTGTCCAAGACTGGTATGAGATTCATTCATTCATTCATCAAACTGCTCATGAAAACCTAACATGTGCTAGGCCTTGTACTGTGCTAGGGAAACCCAGATGAATCTGAGATGGCTCCTGTCCTCAAGGAGTTCAAAGATGAGAGGAGAGGACTGATCAATAAGCAGGCCGTGAAAATATCATGTGACAGGTGCAGTGATGAAGAGAGGCACCAGGGGCTCTAGGGACTCAGTGGAGGGCTCTGACCCAGCTTGAGGAGTCAGGGAAGGTGACCTGAAGTTGCTGACGCATATGCTGCGTTTTGTGAGATGAACAGGAGTTAGCCAGAGGGGTGAATGGGTAAGAATGTTCCAAGAAAAGATGACAGATGGGCAAAGGCAAGAAGGTACGTGAGAGGATAGGAAGAGCAGAGGTCATAAACAATTTTGTGTTGGAGTAAGGAGTTTGGATTTTACCCTGTAGGTGGTGACATTTGAACAGGGAAACAACAGGTTCAGATTAATGTTTTAGAAGGATCATCTGGTTATAGTGGTGAACAAATTCCCATACTGTTTCCCTATAAAGTTTATCCCTGGGCTGGGCTGGAGGTCCAAGAACAAGTCCAGTCCAAGTTCGTAAAGTTTCAATATATGATGGAAATCAGCACAGCTCCCCAGAGGTACAGCCTCTGAGCAACTTATGTCTTTCTTCCTGGAGCATTACTCACAGGGAGAAGGGAGCGTGAGGGGAAGGACAGGTGAGAGAGAGGGGCCAGGACCCTGTGCCCCTAATCCGTGGAAAGGATGAGGATGGGGGAAGGTGGAGCATCTGTGCCCTGGCCCTTCTTCAGAATCAGAGAGGCTTGGCAGGCCGGGCACACAGCAGCAGTGCTGGCCAGTGCCAAGCTTGTCTCCTGCTCCCTTCTACCCAACAGCTACCCTTTGAGGATTTTCCTTCTCCCAAGGAACAGTTGTCATGACTATGTGAAGCGCTGTTGGCATCTTGGGGCCTTGAGCTGAGGGTGACCTTGCAAGCTGCCTGCTGCACCCCCTGTTCTGAACAGCAGTCCAGGGTGCCAGCCCCATATCTGTCATTCATGGTGGTCTATGTTCTTCTCAGACTCTCAGTCATCCTCTTCTTCCTCCTTTCTCCCCCTTGCCTTTTAATAACTTTCTCTCTACCTTCCTTCTTTCTCCTTTCCTTCCTCTCTTTTCTCCTCCTTCTTCATTTTCTTATTCCCTCTCTTCCTTCCAGTCAAGACTTTTCTCCCCTCCTCCCTTCTCCTTCCCTCCCCATCTTGCCCCCACCTCCTACCATGAGTGATTAGCTCTTTCTTTAAGTGTCTCTACACTGCTCATTGCTTGTTGGCCTTGACCTCCTTCCCTTTCTCAATCAGTCCCTATACATTCTGCCTCAGGAACATAGTGACTTTAACACCTGGTGACAATTCCTCCAAGAATAACCTGAGTTGCTAATCTGGGAGCTGAGAGTGGATGGAGGTGGGTGGAGGGAGGAAGATGACAGGAAGAGTAGCCTGGGACACATGGAGAGTTGCCTCCAGTTACCTGCCTTGAGGCCAAAGACTTAGTGTCTAGCTCTTTCAAGCCCTGGCCTTTGAGATTTGTTTCTGGGAAACTTGGTCCTAGCCTACCCCCACCTGCCATCTAAGCAGCAGTGCCCAACAAGGAACCTGGGTCTTTGTCAGCCCACAACAAACGGTAGTTGAGTAAATTCCATTCTTTGAGGGAATGGCTTCTCACCCTTAAAAAGAAGTTTGGTGATGAGATCAGCTTTAGGAGCCAGGTCAGTAACAGGTCCAGATTGTAGTTAGGGTTGAGTTAGATTGGGTGTCAATGTCAGAATAGGGTCATATTTTAGATCTGCTTTAACCATTTGCTGTCTTATTCATTCATCAGACATTCACTGACAACTTCTCTGCTCTGTGCTCTGTCCTGGGAGCTGGCACCCCAAACGTGAATAAGCCTGTCCCCGCCCTCAAGGAGGGGCAGATAAATTCAGCCAAATGTAACAGGTGCCACGGTAAAAGTGTAGGGGACCCAAAGGGGAAGTAATCGTTTCTACCTGATGGGGTAGTTGGAGACAGAGTTAGGCCCATCCCCACAAAAAGATGTCTCCACAATATTCAAATTTTCAAAAATTTGAAAAGTACAGAAAAGTATTTTTTAAAAGTTTAATAATCATCCTTTGTGAAGGAAACCACTGCTGACATTTTGGTTTCTGCGGTAATCATAATCTAAGGCCTCAGTGAAGGTTTATGAGTCACAGAGGAGGGAGAGGCTGGCTGGGCCAGGGAAGGCTCCCTGCAAGGAATTGTGGGATCAGCCCTGGGCCTTGGGGGATGAGTTAGTGTGGAGAAGGGATTCCCACTATAGGCAAAGGAACAAGTCATGGAAGAACATTTGGGGAATTGGTGAGAAGGTTTGTGGAGTAGGAGGAAAGGTGATGAGGCTGGAGAGACAGAACATGAATGGTCTTGAACGCCTAACTGAGGATTCTAGACTTCATTGCATAGCTAGTCAGAGGGGGCCAGAGAAGGCTTTTAAGCAGGGATGTATCACGGTCAGATAGACATTTTAGAAAGGACTTGCTGCCCAGTGAGGAGAGGGATGGGCAGATGCATTAGAGGAGGGCTCCAGGAACTGGGTGAAGTTTGCAACCAGGGATCGGGGGTCAGCATCTGTGAGAGCCAGCCGGGGCAAGTATCTGCCTGTCTGTCCTCAGCTGAATTGACTGACAGTAACTTGGATGTTGCTAACCCTGTGGAAGGGAATTGGCTTCTTGAAACTTCACGGGGTCCTTTTCAGCCTAGAAGGGTGTCCCTAACACGATCCTCTTTCTGTCTCTCTTTAGGGCTACTCAGATCAAGACCTACTCCTGGGACAATGCGCAGGTTATCCTGGTGGGGAACAAGTGTGACATGGAGGAAGAAAGGGTTGTTCCCACTGAGAAGGGACGGCTCCTCGCAGAGCAGCTTGGTATGTGCACAACACATGTGTGTGCATGCACATGTGCATGGGAGTGTGACATCAAGGGTGTGTTGCGATTGTCAATTGTGTGCATATGGGCTCTGTGTGTATTGTTTTATATTTGTGTGATGTACATTTGGGCTTCGTGCTATGTAATTCATTATTTATGATACATGTATATTTTGTTACATTGAATGTGTAAGTAGAACTTAAATTTATAAACTCTTGGGGCCGGCCCCGTGGCTTAGCGGTTAAGTGTGCATGCTCCGCTACTGGCGGCCCAGGTTCAGATCCTGGGCACGCACCGACGCACCGCTTGTCTGGCCAAGCTGAGGCGGCATCCCACATACAGCAACTAGAAGGATGTGCAGCTATGACATACAACTATCTACTGGGCCTTTGGGGAGAAAAAGGGGAAAAAAGGAGGAGGGTTAGCAATAGATGTTAGCTCAGGGCCGGTCTTCCTCAGCAAAAAAGAGGAGGATTGGCATGGATGTTAGCTCAGGG
The DNA here is from genome assembly GCF_020826845.1 of Diceros bicornis minor. Taxonomy (NCBI): domain Eukaryota; kingdom Metazoa; phylum Chordata; class Mammalia; order Perissodactyla; family Rhinocerotidae; genus Diceros; species Diceros bicornis. The sequence continues at coordinate 14,328,435 of NC_080752.1, read as the reverse complement.
CTGATCTTCCTCACACACACACAAAAAAATTTATAAACTCTTTTTTTTACCAGCTCCTTCCACAAAGGATTTAAGGTGTCTTATAAAAATCATTATAATACATCAATAAAAAACTAAATAAGTGAGAAAATTGAAGCAAAGGGAAAGCAAGGGTAGGAGGAAAATAGAGGAAGCCAGGGGTGAGATTAGCATATATGTTGTAAATTCTTGGGCATGTGCAAGAGTTGGGCCAAAATATTGGCTTTGAGCTTCCTAGCAACCATCCCAAAGAGGGAAACATAATCAGTTACATGGTTCAGAGATGGTCCTTAAGATTAAAACAAACCCATTATTCCAGAGAAACATTGCTCTTCATTGGCAACAACAGAGCAGACTCTAAATGCTGCATGTGACAATGTCCTTAATATCAAACATCCTTACAGCAAGTACAACACTGAACATCATAGGCCGTGTCTTACAATTTCTCTCAATGTAAACTGATGCTTCCTCACCAAAACACCATTCACAACAAAAGTAGTTGTATGGAGGGATGAAACAATGTGGTTTAAGTATGCAGCTCAGGGGCTGGCCCCATGGCTTAGTGGTTAAGTGTGCATGCTCCTCTACTGGTGGCCCGGGTTTGGATCCCGGGTGCGCACTGACGCACCGCTTCTCTGGCCATGCTGAGGCCGCGTCCCACATACAGCAACTAGAAGGATGTGCGACTATGACATACAACTATCTACTGGGGCTTTGGGGGAAAAAAAGGAGGAGGATTGGCAATAGATGTTAGCTCAGAGCCAGTCTTCCTCAGCAAAAAGAGGATTAGCACGGATGTTAGCTCAGGGCTGATCTTCCTCACAAAAGAAAAAAAAAAAAGTATGCAGCTCAGGGATGCTCTGACTTTTTCCAAGGTTGAAGCATCTTGATCCTTGTGCTCCACTGAGACCCAGGTCCCTTAGGTATGTCTCAGTGGCCCCGTAGCAGGACTCCTACCTACACTCCCTTAAAATAGCAGCTTTTTCTTTTCTTTTCTGTATTGGCATTGAGTGCAAAATCGCCTTAGAGAAATCTTCCTCTAGAAGAATGGAGGTACTGCTTAGCTTTTAGCCAGTCTTCCTAAGTATTTCTCACAACCTAGGTATTGTAAGTATTGAGGAGTAGGGAGTTTAGAGTTATATTCTCTGAAAGTTTCTGAAGTACAGATATTTGGGCTGGTAGGTGGGTAAACTGTATAATATACGAGTGTGAATTGTGTGTTGTGTATATTTGTATTACGTGTATTATGAGCGCATGTGTGTGTGGGGCAGTGTCCTATACTTCTTTCTCCCCTTCTCTATTCCCCAGGGTGGCCTGGGGATAGAAATTAGCAAAATGTATGTGCTTAATAAACAGGGAGTTTGGGTCATCTTGGGTCTTGCTGTTCCTACCCCATCACAGAGGTTTCCTGGGTGCAAAAAGTACCTCCACCCATCCGTGGTTCACAGAACAGTAAGCATATGGTGAAGCCCACACTTGGGTGACCTCAGGCTATCTCTTTATGTCTTCAATCTACTGTTCCCAGGGAGACTCCCAGCACTCTCCCTGCACCGACTATGCCCCATCCGCTACCCTCATCAGCCAGTGAACCCCCACTCAGCTTTCAAAACAGCTCAAGCTTCCCATCTTCTATGAAGCCTTTCCTGGCCCCGCAGAGCTCTTTTCTTTGTGTCCCAATTTAATGTACCCATACGCACAACAGTCACAGGACCCATCACGCTTGGCTGCACGTGTTTACTTGTCCATCTCCTGAAAGCTCCATGAGGACAGGAAATGAGTCTTGTTTATCTTTGTACCCACAGTGCCTAGCATATGGCCTGACCCTGGGTAGACGCTGCAAAAATATGTTTTGATTAAATTTTTATTAAGTATTTGGCTACTTCATTTTACTTCAATCCAATTAAGACTTCCTAAGCACCTACTCTATGCCAGCTACGGTGCTGTGAAATAGGATACATTCCCTGGTCTGAAGGACAGAAACAGTGATACCCCAGTGATCAGTGTTGTGGTAGAGGGGTGTGCCCGGGGATTGTGGGAGCACAGAGGAGGCACCTAATTCAGTGGGGGTCAGAGAACACGATGCCAAGCTGAGTCCTGAAGACAAGGAGGAGCAGCCAAGTGAGGAAGAGAGGCAAGGACATCCTGGGCAAGGAGAATAACACTGGCAAAGGCGAGGACCAGCACCGTGAGTCCGGGAAACTGTGAATCACTGGATTGTGTGAGCCTAGAGTAGCGTTTCCCAAAGAGAGAGATTCATGTCACTGGAAGTGTGCAAGGTGATTTTATGTATATATTTTGATGTGTGTTAGAAAAAATATAATCAGCATGTCAAACTCTTAAACAAGACTGCTTTAAAAAGGTGAGTTAGTTTTATATTAGGATAAAATATAGCCAGCATGCCAGGCCCTTATGACTAAGATTTTAAAAAGACAAGTTGGTTAAATATTTATTAGGTGTTTATCATGTGCCAGGCACTATTCTAAGTGTTTTTAAAGTATTACTCATTTAATTTAATCCCCCTAGAACTCTCTGAGATACATACTTTTCTTAATTCCAAGTTGCTTTTTTTTTAGCAGATGAGAAAACTGAGGCACAGAGAAGTTGAGTAACTTGCTTAAGTTCACACAGCTAGTAACAGGTGGAATCAGAATTTGAACCCAAGCAGTAGTCTGGCTCCAGAGCCAGTGCTCCTAACCACTTAACCTCACCATACAGCAAATATGGTAATAATAGGTGATATATGCCAGGCATTATATGAAAGGCTTTGCGTTATCTCATTTAATTCTCACTATAACCCTTCAACGTAAGTGCTTCAGGGCATGTCCAATACTCTGAAAAATGAAGTTCGGAGAGGTTAACTAACTTGCTCAAGGTTACACAGTTAGGATGTTGTGGAGTCAGTATAGATCTATCAAATTTATGTAGGAACTTAGACGCAAGTGAGGTTAATTCTTACTGTAGGGTTTAGGGAGGCACTGGAAAAGGGCCTTAATGAATTGGTGAGATTTGGGCAGGTCAGGGTAACCCATCTCTGTCCTACACAACTTCCTGAGCTTTCCTCACTGCTTACCAGGACTTGCCTATCTACGTGTCTCTCTCTCACCCTAGGCCTTGAGAGCAGCCGGAGTTATGTCTAATTTGTTTCATTATCCAAAGCACCTAGCACAGGGTAGATATTCATTCATTCATACATTTATTCACTTATTCATTGAAAAATATTTATTGAGTAAATATTCTGAGTCAGGTTCTGTCTTAGGACTTGGGATGTAACGGTGAACAAAACAGTTATGATCCTTACTGTCATGGAACTAATGGGGAAAGAGACATAAATAATTATACAGGTAAATATATAATTAAAAATTGTGTAAATGGGTGAATTGTGTGGTATGTAAGTTATATCACAATAAAACTGTTAAGAATTATGATAAGTTCTGCATGAGTTAGGACTCTTGTTATGGCAAGTGATAAGATCACAAATCAAACTAGCTTTAATTTAAAAAATGGAATTTATTAGCTCATAGCTGGGAAGTCCACTAGACCCAGGACTCAGTTGCACTCTCCATTTCTCAGCTTTGCTTATCCCTCAGCCTCCTTCTGTAGCCAGACTCTGCGTGGGGAATAAGATGGATGATGGTAGCTCCAGATATATATTGTTCCAACTCCTGCAAAAGGGCGTCTTCTCCCTTCCAACTACCATATGTCAATCTCAGGGAAGACTGTGATTGGCCCCCTGTGAGTCACATGCCTGTCCCAGTAGCTAGGGGAGGCAAGTATTGTAACCTATAGTCCCACCACAACTGTTTAAAATAGTGGTTCCCTAAAGGAGGGAAAGGTGGGCAGATAAGTTTCATAAGTCCACCACAAGTGCTATGAAGAAAGTGAAAAAGAGAGACCTAATTTTAGACTGGAGAGTCAAGCTCTTCTGAGAAAGTAACACTTAACGCTGAGAACTAAAGGATGAGAAAAAGTTAGCCAGGCAAAGAATTGGGGAGGGGGAGGGGAGTGTTCGACATCAAGAATATCCTAATGTGGGTTGGAGCGTGGAACACTCATGAGACTGAAAGAAGGCCGTGTCTCAGGGACTAAATAACCAAGGGGAGGCTAGTGTGAGATGAAGGTGGAGAGGGAGGCAGGGGCCAGATCATGCAGGATCCTGCAGACCATTTTGCAAGAATGTGATCAGATCTGGGAACAGTGAGGGACAATGCTCAGCCTTCCTCATCCCACCCCCTAACCACCACCTCCGCCCCGCAGTCCTATCCCTCTGCTATGCCAGCTATTAAGTAAGTTTCAGTGCTCTGCTTGCCACTGCAGTGGTGCCATTCCTGCTCTATGGGATTCCTCTTCAGGACTCTCTTTTTTTTTTTAGCTTTTCTCAGCTCACTCAGCCAAGACTATTGATATGGCCAGACTATTGATACAGCATTTATTCAAGCTATGAGTAGCAACAGGTCTTCTATATCCTCAAAGTGTCTGGGACGTAGGTGAGGCGGTAAAGAGGCTGAGGCATGTGGGTCTTCGGGAGGATGGAGGAGTTTCAGGGACTTCTATTCCAGGAAGCATTTTAGGGCCTCTGCCTCCCTGTGCCCCTCAGAAAGGGGCTTCTTATTCCCTTCCCTGGATCTGACTGGGAATGGAAGTAAAAGAGAAATACACTTCTGCCTACAAAGGAAGGAGACACCACCCATTTAGAATGTGGTATTGAAACACACACATACATGCATTCCAGCAAAGTGTAGTGGGAAAAGCAGCAGACTGGGAGTTAGGAGACTGAGGGTTTCATCCTGCTTCTGCCACTAGTTTACTCTGTGACCTTGAGCACCTTGTTTCCTGATTCTGGATCTCAATTTGCCCCTCTGGAAAACAAGGGATTTGGATTAGTTGAGTGGGAAGGTCTGTTTGGTTCTATCCCTCTTTGATTCCATGATTTCAATTCACACAATTTTCCACTTATCACTCAGACCCTGCAGACCCTTATACACTGCCTTGCTTGTTGTAGATGCTCCATAAATGTTTTTTGGATTGGGATGAACAATTGAAACCTTGCATCACTGAGCCTGGTTGCAGAGAGACAAAGACCTAGTTGGCATTGATAATAACTAACTTGAGTGCAGTGACTTAGAGTTCACAGTGTACTTTCACAGCAATTCTCTTGTGACCTCACTTTCCCTCCTAGCCTGGAAGGTGGCATTATCATCGGCTCCATTATACTAATGAAGAAGCTGAGTCCAGACCACTTGTATTTTCTTATACGCAGTGTGCTTGTGCCACACTTCTGTGTGTTTATTTTTTCACTTAAAGATTATATATCTTTTCTAAGCCATACAGGAAGTAGGTGGCAGGCCCAGTACTCAAACTCAGCCCTTAGACTCAAAATTCTAATGCTCCCAGTATATCATCCAATGGTGTTTTCCCAAAAGCCTTCCACAGTTTCTCTTCAAATTTTGACCCTCAGTCACAACGTTAGTGAGATTTCTTTAGATTATATGTGGTAACACATAACCTGAGTCAGGAGCTTAGATAATAAAGGTTTATTTCTCACTCACATTACATGCCAGCTGCAAGTCATCTGCAACTCTGTCCCATCTGTCTTCTCACTCTGGGATCCAATCTGGGATGGCTAAACCACACAAAGGCTCTTAAAGCTTCTGTTGGGACTTGGAACGCCCACATCCATTGGCCAAAGCAAGTCACATGATCAGATCAGATGTCGATGGATGGGGGATATATTCCTCCCACAAAGAGGGACTGTAAACCACTGGGCATGGATGGGGATGTAAAATCCTCTAAAGGGAGGGCAGTGAATAATCTGCCACAGTCACTGAACACATGGACCCTGAGGACACAGAGGTGAATGGGTTCCCTGCCCTCAAGATGCTCATTGAGCAAGGAAACAAAATAGTAGAGAGATAATTTCAACATCTTTTGAGTAGATGGCTGTGCCAGTCCTTAGCCTATTTGTTATCATTCTTTACCCTTCTCTTGCTCTCTCTCTCTCCTGCAATCCCCTCTGGGAGGTTGACCTTTGCAGGCTGTGTTTCCCAGGCTCCTGTGACAGTGGCTTCCAGCTGGGATTAGCCAAGGAGAGACACTGGCAAATGATTAGAGATGGGGAGAGGAACGATCCTGCGTATTCCCACGCCCCACCCCTCTGCCTTGGCTGGCTCCTCCAGCAGAGGCTGCTCCTCTTCTCTGACTCCATGGTTCTAGCTTCCTTTAGCTCCAGTATTAGTTTTTTTGCTACTGATAATCTCTGGGTCTCCTCACTATTCTATTTGTCCTCTCAGTTCGCCCAACACCTTTATAACCAATTGCCACTGGTTTAAATGTTAAGAATTGTTCCCATTTTCTGGTCGGAACCTGACTGAAATGATTGTGTGAGATGCCATGGGAGTACAGGGGAAAGGTACATGTGTGTTCTGAGTGGTGGAGATGAGGTGAGAGGAGAAAGGGAAGGCTCTCTGGAATCAGTGATTGCACAGAGGGGTAATGAAGATGGTTAGAAGTAGGAGCTGGAGAGTCATAGCATGAGCAAAGGCCCAAATGAGAAAGTATTGTTTCTAGAGCAGAATGTGAGCCAGAAAGATGAGGCTGGAGAAGCAGACAGAGGCCAAGCCAAGTCAGTTATTGGTCTTAGGCCAATGAGGCTGGATATTGCATTAATTAGAGCTCTTTCAGGTCCAGTAACTCAAATCCAAGTCAAAATAGCTCAAGTTAGGGGCCGGCCCAGTGGTGCAAGCGGTTAAGTGCGCGCGTTCCACTGTGGTGGCAGCCCAGGGTTCACCGGTTCGGATCCTGGGCGCGCACCAACACACCGCGTGGCAAGCCATGCTGTGGCGGCGTCCCATATAAAGTGGAGAAAGATGGGCATGGATGTTAGCCCAGGGCCAGTCTTCCTCAGCAAAAAAAAAAAAAAAAAAAAAAAAGAGGAGGATTGGCAGATGTTAGCACAGGGCTGATCTTCCTCAAAAAAAAAATAGCTCAAATTATAAGGACAGGGGCACAGCTAAAGCAAAATGGAAGAGAACGCTGCTGGAGATGAGATGGTCAAGAAATTAAGAGGCCAGGGTGTTAGACGGATTGTCCATATGAAACCCAAAGTTCCTGAGAGTGAGAACAAGCATGGATGGAAAGGAAGACAGGGAGTCCCTTGCTAAAATCATCAGTGACCAGAGGGGCATGGGTTGAAGATTGATACATGATGGAGATGAGGAGATATCAGAGCAGGATGGAGGAGGTATTTGAACACAAAGGTGGAGGAGAAATGTTTTGGGGCAGTGTCAGGATGAAGAGAGGCGAGTTTAGCTGGTTGCAAGTTTCTGAATAGAATTTTGAGGTCAAATTCAGAAGCAGGCAGTGTGGACATAGTCTGTGGGTCCACGATAGCTGCCTTTGGACAGGATAGGTAAACACAATCACTTTAGGGGGTGCAGATCATCTCAGATTCAGTTAAGAATTGGGCTCCATTAAAGACAGCATAAATCTCATTGTTCTGAAGCTAACTCGAGAGAGGAAATGACTAGGGGTTAGTCTGATTAATTGGTTGTCATCTTGACCTCACTAGATTCTCAGCTCCTGAGAATCCTTATTAATGAACCTGAGGAAAAGGCTACCTTCTGGGCCTACTAATGAAGAGCCTTCCAGGAATCTGACAGTAATTGGGTGGGGATGCATCTGCTGCAGAAGAGACCCATGAGCTGGTTACTTGAATCAGAGTTACATTTCCTTGGCATGACATGTGAGCTCTGCATGTTTGACCACCTACTGCCACATCTCTTACCATTTTGAGCTTTCTGCTGTAATGATAGCAAACTGCTATGGTCATTCTAACATTACTAAGGCTGTTTTTTGCCCCATTATCATGCTATTTCCCTGCATAGTGTGCTACACATGCATTTGCTCACACATGCACTCACAATTACATGTCTTTATCTAGCTGATATCTGCTTAGGAATCAGCTTCTCCAAGAAGCCTTCCCTGGACCCCATGCTCATTTAGATGCCTCCTTTGTGTCCTGAAAATCCCCTGGCTTCCCACCATTCCAGTATTTATCACTATAATATTGTCACTGTGTCTATCTCCCACACTAGACTAGGAGCTCCTCAAGAGTGGGAACTGTGTCTGATTCACCTCAGTGTCCCCAGTGCCCAGCACAGGGTCTGCCATGCTTGTTCAGCTGCGCTCTCATGACCCACACTGTCTACCTCCCCTCAACCACACCCTCTGTGCTCATTCTTAGCTGAGCTCTCATGACCCACACTGTCTACCTCCCCTCAACCACACCCTCTGTGCTCATTCCCACCTCCTTCATTCATCTATTCATTCAACCAACACTCACCAAGCACCTACTCCTCCAGCTGGTGCTGGAGCTCAGGTGAATGACATGGTCCCTGCTCAGGGAGCTCCTTGTCAAATGGACTTCTACCATGCAGGTTAACACATGCTATGACAGAGGGAAGCACAGAGGAGAATGAAGAGGCCATATTTTAGCTGAGTCCTGAAGAATGAGAGGTTAGTTAGGTGAAGAGTTTTGCTCAATTCTGGCCTTAAAGGCTCCCATCCCCACTAACTTCTGGAAGCTTCCTCTCCTTTTTCTCCCCTGTCACTCTCTCCTTCCACCACATTCTTGCACAGCCTCTGGTTTGCTCTACCTAGGTTAGAAATATTATAGTGTTTTCTGCCACTGTTCCAACTGAGAGCAAGACAAGAGGGCATAAAGGATAGAGCCCTGGCTCATGACCCATCTCTGAGCCTTGGTTTCCCTATCTGTAAATTACAAGTATAACCCTTGCCTCGCCCTACTGCCCTCATAAGTTTGTTTTAAAATTGGTATTGTGAACTAATAAGGGTGATGCACATGTGAAGGTTAATACTCTGATTAGTGTGTCTTTTCTCCACAACTAGATTTGGTCTCCCTTTGTCCCTTGCACTCAACACAAGACCTGGCACAAAGTCAATATTCAATAAAGACCTGATTGACCCCGAATGATGAAGAAAAAGAGGGTTTACCCAGAGGTCATGGGAGATGATCCAGGAGCAGGAAGCTGGGACTAAAGTGGTCTGGGAACATAAGGGAAAGGGACTTGCTATGTGTTCCACATGCCAATCACTTCACATAATTTTGTGCATTTAATTCTCATTATCACCCTATGAGGTAGGTAATATTCACCCCATTCTACAGATGAGGCAACAGAGGCTGAAAGAAATTAGGCAACTCGCCTAAGGTCACACAGCTAGTAACTGACAGAGGCTTTATTCACATCCAGGGTTTATGGCTCCTGTGCCTCTACCCAAATCATCAGAAGGGATTTGTGCCCCTGGCCTTGATCTGTGTCCTCATCTTCATCCAAACTGATAGTTTAAGCCTATTTACTTGTTTACCTGTTTGCCCCTTTCCTAGGCAAGCAACACACTCCCCCCACCTCCCCAAACACTGTCACTCGTGATAGCCAGTCAAAGCCCAGAGTCAATTTTTATGATATTCATTAAGGAAAAGCTACATGCTGGAGGGTCTCTGAAGCTGAGTAGGTTTCTAAGGCCTGAGGATAAAGAGCCAGCAACTTCCTCCTTCTTCATCCGATGTCTGCAATTAGCGGGCACTTCTCAGCTTGCCTTTCTCAGGTTGGGAAATGGGCCACAGGAGAGGCTGTCAACTGGAGGTGGGCTGGCAGGAGCTGTGAGTGCCTTCAAGCTGGGAAGGCCAGGGGAAGAGGAGCCTTGTTTGTACGGGGCTTCAGCCCTCTCTGTGGACGGTGGGATAAGAGGGGGAAGGAGGGAGGAGGACGGAGACCCCTTTGTGGGAGAAGATGCTAAAAGGAGGTGAGAGGAGCAAGATGAAAGAAGAAGAGCAGAAAGAAACTGTCAGTCTAACAGGCAACTTTTGTACAGCAATTTATCCATCGTCTCACTCAATCCTCCCAGCTGCTCTCAGCAGGAAGACACTTGTTATTCCTACTTGACAAACGAGGAGTCTGAGACTTAGAGGGGTTAAGTGATTCAGAAAGGCAAAGTGACTTGCCCAGATTCAGATACTGTGGTGGTAGTCAGATAAAAGCAAAGGAGGTCAAAGAGACTTATAAAGGCAGAAAAAGATATGATCAGGGAATCAAAAAGGAAAGAGAAAGGGAGAAAGAGAAAGAAAGGGGAGGCAGGCTGAGTATGGCTTTAGAGCCAGCCAAACCCAGACCTAAACCCAATTCCCACTGATACAGCTATGTGACCTCACGCAAGGTATGTAATCTCTTGGAGCCTTCATTTTCTCATTTATAAATTGAGATAATTATATTTGCCCAACAGGCTTTGGGGTATTAAGTAAGATGAGACTTGTAAAGCTCCTAGCATAGCATCTGGCGTATAGTAGGTGTTTGACAAATATGAGGGATCCCAAGCAGAGTGTGAGGAATATAAGGGAAAAAGAAGGAGCTAAAATGAAAAAAAAGGGAAGAGAGAAGCTTTGGAGAAGAAATAAAGATGGGTTCAGAAGGAAGAGAAAGAGGAAGGTGGATGGACAAAAGAGGAGGGAGCAGGCTGGGGGGGGATGTGACAGAGAAGGCAGCTTATGCTTCTAAGGGCTGCCACCAACCTGGCCAAGATTCCTCAGTTGGGAAGCAGCCACTTTGTCTGAATCAGGAGGGCGTTTCTTGTGTCTCCTGGGACAACCAAGTTCTGTTCGTTGTCACAGAAAGTGTCATTAAGGATCTCAAGGTCCAAAACAGACAAGAATGTCTCATCCTTCAGGTACAGTTTCCCCTGGGCCTTTTGTTGGGTTTGTGTGGTGGCGGGGAGATACAGGGGAATTCCAGGGGAATTCAGGGTGGAGGAACCCCACTGAGTGGAGATAAGCCTGTGTGTCTATGGGTAGAAAGAGCAAATGAAGCTTTGCTTATTTATTGTGGATCTTGAGGTCCCTCCCAGAGCTGAGACTAGAGCTGGCCAGGCTGGGGTGAGTGGGAGGCAGGGGAAAGAGGAGGAAATGCTCTGGTCAAAAAGGCCAAAGCCTGGGCTTCTCATACTGGTGCCTCTACTTATCTTGGGCAAGTCAGCTTACTTCTCTAAGCCACAGTGTCTGCACTGGTGAAATGGAAAGGGTCTGCCTGGACACTCCTTCCCCTAGGGCTGACATAAGGATCAAATGAGATAATGGGTATGATAAATGCTTTGGAAACTGTGAAGTGCTGTGCACACATATTGAAGTATTTGCTCTTCCAGAAAACACGTAATGACCCCACACACACATGTCAGGCACAGGGCTATACACTTTACATGCATTATCTTGTTTAATCCTTGAAATAATTCTATGAGATAGGTAAAATTATCCCTATTTATAAACCAGGGAATTGATTCATAAAGAGAATAGGTGGCTTGCCAGGGGTTACACAGCTGATCAATGGTAGAGCCAGGATCTGACTTTAAAACCAGTGTAGGTAATCCCTGTCCTGTACCGTCTCCTTGGAACAGAATCCTCTGCCCACGGAATTAGGCCTCCTTGCTTCACTCCTGAGCACTGGCTGTATTAATCCAGAGTGTTCTGGCCAGGAGGCATAAAAGGGAAGGGAAAAATTCTTACCTGTATCTCTTTTCTCTCCTCAGGGTTTGACTTCTTTGAAGCTAGTGCCAAGGAGAACATCAGCGTGAGGCAGGCCTTTGAGCGCCTGGTGGATGCCATTTGCGACAAGATGTCTGATTCGCTGGACACGGACCCCTCCATGCTGGGCGCCTCCAAGAACACTCGTCTCTCTGACACCCCACCGCTGCTGCAGCAGAACTGCTCGTGCTAGGCAAGGCCCACCCTCCTGATTGCCCCTCATTGTGGCCCCACACCCTCTCTGCCTCCTCAGTTACACTCTGTCCACTCCCAGCCCCAAGCAAGCTGAGTTGCTGCTGCTCTTTGCCTGCAGCAGAGGTGGAAGCATGCCCCTGGAGTTCTCTGCAGATGGCCCCACTTACGGACACTTAGCACTAGACTAACAGCGAGGTCACAGATGGGTGGAGATTTGCTTTACAAAAGAACACTCCATTTTACAAAGGGGATATACTACAGGGACTTGGAAAGTGAGTCTCTTTTCTGCCTTTATAATAAGGTTTCCTCCCTTTACCGAAATTTGACACACACTTTTCAGGGCCTGGCCAACTGTGTAAAGTGAGGCCCACTGGCACAGCTAACCCTATTGAAGAAAACCTCCCCATACACAACATGCTTGTTTCCTATCAGGCTCCCTGTGGGGCTTCCTCCCACCACAAGTCAAGCTTTGGCCCTCAAAGCCCTATGCCTGTTACCACAGATCCCCACAGGGCCTGGGCAGTTGCTGTGGTGACAGGCCAGAGCTAATCTCCAGAGAGCTCAGCCTCTCTAATGATGCTGAAGGAGCAAAGGCTGAGTCAGAAACACACAAAAGAAAGAGATTATCTCTTGCCAAACGTCAAAGGTTCCTGCTACATGAAAGAGCAAGTGAGTGAACTCAAGAAAGACGAAGAGAAAGAAAAAGAGAAACACAGGCAAGATAAAGAAACGGGTCCTGAATTTCTGATTTTGCTGCTATCCAGCTGGTTCTTAACTGTGGGAACTCCATAAAGTTGGTCATTGGTTCTTAGACTCCCAGAATCTGAAAAATTTAGAGTTGATGGGATCCCAAATTTTACCTAGTCCGACTAGTCAATTCCAATCTTCCTATCTCTGACAAGTGGCTGTCAGGCCTCACAACCAAATCTTTCTTCTAAAGCACACCTTCTAGGCAAGGATGGGAGATCATTGTCCACACCATCTTTGGGCAGCTCTCATAATTAGAAGGTTTTCCTTGCTTTAAGCTGAAACCTGCCTGCTGGAAATTCTTCTTCCTCTTTCCGCCCCATTTGTACCAGCTCTGTTGTCGGAAACCTCACAGTCTCTGCTCCCTCTGCCCCGTGACATGCTTAGATGATTTGAGAACAGAAATCATGACTCCTGGGATCTGCCCTTTCTCTAAGTCAAAAAGTTCTAATTCCATCTGCCATTCTTCCCAGGGCCTTCCCCCATCCTACTCTTTCCTCCAACCCATCTTTCAATCACTCCTGAGTAGTCCAACTGGGAAACATGATTCAAAGCAGAATAAATCTAAGGGGGCATGACCCTGAAAAAATTGGGAAAACTGAACTCAGAGGTCCCATCCCAGCCTCACTCTCCTGGGAGTGAAGCCTTAGTTTCTACCAAAGAGCAGGTGTGAAACCACTCCTGGTAGAAGCCACTTAATTAAACACCTGGAGTAAAAAGCAAAAACAAAAAACAAAAAACTCTCTGATGTCAGAAACAAACTAAATGGATTAGCTCATGATTCTAGCTTGTTTGGACACCACACATGTTTGGTTTTTAGCTGACATGATGACATGGCAGTGGCAATGATTCCTAAAAATCTTTCCTCCCAGCCCTGGCCTGAATCCCCAGCCTCCCTCTGCACTAACATGGAGGAGGGAGGAGAGTCTTTTCCAAGTTTTCCCTCCATTTCAAATGCAGCTCATTGTCCTAGGAAAGTGCATTAACTACCAAGAGGGCCAATGACTGCATAAAAGGACCCTCCAGAGTCAGCCCCACGGAGATGTTGCTTTCTTTGATGCAGTGCAGAGGACAGAGCTTTGACTTGGAATCAGGAGACCCAGACTCTGCCCTTAAATCAAGTGTGACTCTGGACCAGTTATTCCCCATCTCTGAGTCTTGATTTCCTATCTATAAAATGAGGGGGGTTATTTGGGTAATCTTTAAGGTCCCTTCTGGCACAAATAACGCTGCATTTTGCGACTCTTTTTTTACACCTTCGTCATTTCAGTTGATCTGCAAAATAAACCCGAAAGATGAGGATTATCACCCCAATGTCATTGTAGCCAACACTGATGTCATGCTTATTCAGTACTAGGCATTGTTCCAAGCACTTGACATGTATTAACTCATTTATCTTTTCGACACCTTTATGAGAGAAGCACTGTAATCAACCTCGTTTAAAGAGGAGCAAACCAAGAAACAGAGAGGTCCTCTAGCTTGGCTAAGGTCACATAATGATAAATGGGAGAGCTGAGGTTTAAACTCAGGCAGTCGGCTCTGAGGTCTGTGCTCTTCACCACATTCTATACTACATTTCTTATAGATAAACTGTGATCTGAAGAGGTTAAGAGACTTGGCCAAGATCACACAGCTAGCAAGTGGTGGAGCCACGTTAGGATTTAATCCCAAGGCCATCAGATGCCAAGTCCACTGGAGAAAAGACATGTCTCTAATCTGTTGACAAATTGCTCAACTGTTCAGGCTAATCTGAGGTGATGAATGTCTAATGCTTCTGGAAAGGAGTCAGTCTCTGAGGCAACCAGGTCCCATGGGCCTGAGCAAAAAATTCCCATTGTTTCTCAGGCCCAAGTTCTGGCTTTCCCTGTCTCTGCCTCTGTCAGACAATGCTTATCTAGCTCTCGAGCAGTGCTTTGAGCAGCCTTCCTGCTCCAGCAATGGGGAAGTTTGGGGGAGCGACTTGATTAACTCCTGACCTGGAAGCATGAGGTCCCTTCACAGGGCAGTGGTTCTGGATGTGCTTTTTACACTATAGTCCCATAAAATCCCATACAAGTCAGAGATAATTGCTATTTTTCTGAGCAGTAACATCCATCTACCCTCATAGTAGGATTTCAGACTGAGGTCTTCATGATCCCTGGATAGTTAGTACATAAATCAAATAATCTTTTCTCTCCTACTGATTATCCAGGCAAAGATTGAAATTTTTACTTAAAAACTGTCAAATTCTTTAAAACTCAGGAGCCAGTTCAAGGGAGCAAGGATTTTCACAGCAGATGGAATCAGGAGCTAAATGTAAGAGTGGCAAACTCTTCTGCTGGGCAACAGACAAACAGACCTGCTTGTTAGATGGCAGTTCCCCAGCCCTGCTCTGTGACCTCGTTTCTGCCGAGTGTGGAAGGCAGCCGCTTCTAGCTGATTGCAGTGCAATGTTCATCAATCACGATAATAGTGCAATTAGACAGCAAGGTTCAAGCTGCATAATATGTGTTAGTGGCAACTTGTCCCAGTTTTCATCTTGCTTAACAATCCAAATAAAAGAAGATTAAAAAACTCTTAACCTCTAAAGAGGCAGAAGTAGGCCAAAAGTGTAATACAGTATTGTAGCAATTTATAGAATCTGTTTTAAATGCATGTGTATCTGTAAATACAGAGTGATTTGTGACTTATTGTCTCCTCAGTCTGTAGCATTATTAACTTCTAGGAGCAGCAATGGGGTAGAATGTACTGAACATGGTCACAGACTCATCAAATATTAGATATGGAAGGGAGCATAGAGAAAATCTTGTCCAGGCTCTTCGTTTTGCAAAAAGGAAGGTTGAGGTCCAGGGAGGGAGAGCAAATTTCCTTAAGGTGACCCTGAGAGCCAGGGCCGTTTGTGATGGAGCCAGAACTAGGTTGGATCACCTCTAAGAAGAAATTCACCTGTTCTGTATCTACTATGGGCCTGGCACTATTAAATATTCAATAAATATAAATGAAAACAAGTGATCTCTGCCTGCCAGTTACCTATAGTCTAATGGAGGTGTGTTTCTAAGATATTATTATCCCAATCTGGCAGAGAAAAGTTTGCCTTGGAAAAGTTAACATGCCTAAGTCACCCACTAGGATCATTTGAACCCACCTGTGTCTGACTCATGCTCTTTCAATTTTCCTCTTCATATTTTTTCTCAGATGAAGGGTATGTAGGATGGTGGTAGTGAGAGACTCCCAAGGATTCTCAGAGTTAATTAAATAACCTCAGTTGGGACATTGGTTTCACAATTCCTTTGTGACTGCAGCCTTGTAACGTCCACAGAATTATATGAACATCCTCCAGACTTGACTCTCCCACTCACATCACCTGCTCCTGCCCCAAAGCTCCTTGCTTGGGTATCAAGTTTCCTGGAGTGTCTTAAGGAATGTTTGTTTGAGTTTGTTTGCCAACAGTTTAAGATAAGGGGAACTAATTACAGCAACCAGTGTCCTGGAATCTCATCAATTTCAGATTCCGCATCCCAAACCTACACCTGATTACCTGCCACAGCTGGAGAATCCAGTGGCAGCCTGTGACTGGGAGATACAAATAGTAAGTGATGTTTTGAAGTCCTGGATCCCTTATATGAATAGGCAAAACTCAAATTTATTCATCATTCAACAAAGTGGTGTCTAGTATGTGCCAGGACACAATCAGCGGCAAATCAGACACAGACCTTGCCTTCATAAAGTTTATAGTCTAGTAGCTTGTGATTTAGTCTAGACATTGTAATCACCCAAATATAATTACAAAGTGCTCTGAAGGAAACGTACATCATTCTATGAGAACACATAACTGAGAAATCTGAGTCACCTTTGTGGAGCTGTTTCAGGCCCTAGGAAGACTCCACTGCCCACTAATAACTTCACTACCCAGTGGCCATTGCTTTACATTCCTGAATTAAGCTTTCATCTTTTAGTTCAAACCTTTGATGGCTGATCAAACACAAATCTTCCCAAAAAAGTAAGGGTGAGAGAAAGAATATCTGTACCTGTGAAACATCTTTAGACTGCCTGGTTCAGAGTTAATTGTTGTCCTCTGAGGGACATAACAAACCACTCCCAAACTTAGTGACTTAAAGCCACAAACATTGTTTTTCATGATTCTGTGGGTTGGGTGGATGGTTCTTCTGGCTGAGGCTGGATAGTTTAGAATGGCTTCACTCACGTGTCTGGGGCCCAGCTGAGATGACTGGGGTAGTTGAGGCCTCTCTCCATGTGGTCTCATCCTCCAGAAGTCTTCCCAGACTTATTCACGTGGTGGTGAAAGTTTTCCCAGCAGCAAGAGAGGGCAAGCTCCAAGCAGAAGCACTTTTCAAGCTTCTGTTTGCATCATGTTTGCTAATGTCCCATTGACTAAGGCAAGTCACATGGCCATGCCCAATTTTAAGGAGTGGAGAAATAGATGCTATCTCTTGATGGGAGGAACTGCAAAATATTGTGGCCATTTTTTCAATCTACCAAAGGAAATCAGCCCTAAGTCATCTGAAACTAAGTCTGGTAAATTTCCCTGTGTCTCAAAACCTGGCTCTGAAGATATCCCCAAAGACAAATGTCAAAATGTTTTAGAGCAGGGCCGTCTCATCATTTGTCTAGTTGTCCAAAGGGTCTACATTGGAGGAATCAAGATATATCTGGATGGAGAAGTTTTGATGCTTAATAGTCCATTTGGTTACTTCTTAGCTATCCCTTGAGGAATGAGTCTGGCTTTTCATTCCAAGAGATTCACTATAATAATAGTTGTGATTCCCACCTGAAGTTCCTGGCCAGAAGCCCAGCAGAAGGATTCATGTTTGCTAATAAGGATATGTAGAAGAGATAGCTCAAAGAACAGTTGGGTCCTCTGCTCTAGCTATTCTCTTTTCCTTGGAGACTTCATCTACTCTTGAGGCTTTAGATGCCAAGTCTTTGGTAATGACATGCATACACAAGTGCCTACTAGAAATCTCCACGTCTCCAGCTTAACATGTCCACACTGGAACTCTTGATTCTGTCACAAATTATTTCGACTCTAGTCTTCACAGAAACCTAGGTGTCATTCTTAATTTCTTATTTTTTTGTCTTTTTTTAGTGTGCAGCAAGTCCTATGATTCTACTTCTAAAATATATCTCAAGTCTGCCCACTTTTCCCCATTTCCATTGCCTTGACCTTGGCCCAAGCCACCATTGTTTTTCCTCTAGGGAGCTACCACAGAGCTCCTAACCAGTTTCCCTACTCCACACTTGCTCCCCTACAGTCCATTCTCCACACAACAGCAATCTTGAAAATATAAATGAATGAACAACTCAGTAACACTGAGGTTTACTTCAATACCACACATGAAAAGAATTCAGAGACTTCCATTGCTATTAATTATTATTTTATTGATTCTGTTTTTAGCCCTGAATCTGCCCCTAACTTGCTGTAGGACCTCTAATAAATAATTTCCTGTAACAGCTAGCTATCACATTTCCCCACGTTTCTTCAGGAAATAGCAACCTCTTCTTTTGTAGTACTACTACTTCCTCATCTAAACCCGGTGATTCTAGTGAAGACTGTTGGTAAAAGGGGCATGTGATCAAGTGGGGACAATCAGGATCCTTCCCTAGGATTTTTTTTTAACTGAAGCTATTTTCTTTTGAGTGGCAAATATGTGAGGATGTGTGCTCTAAAACTGTGATGGGTTATCCTCAACCTAGGTGTAGAATGCTAGTCTGTAGTAAGAGAAAACAAGTCCACCATGCAGAGAGAAGCAGAGGCATAAGATGAGAGAGTGTGTCCTGTGGCTTTCCTGACTCTGATTCTGGCTTCTTGAGGTTTGGCTGATCACCTCTCCCTTTGATTCTGCTAGATGCCTCAGTATATGTTTCTAGTAAAGCCCCCATTTAGTTTTGCTCATTGGAGTTAAGTTCTTATCACTTGCAACCAAAAATATATTTTTCCCTCTTTGGTTCTCAATTTTCTTACTGCTCCAAAGTGCAGTAATTCTAATTTTTAAACTGAGTCTTTCAGAAAATCCTACTTCTGTAGACTTTCTGATCAAGACTTTGTATAATCTGAAACAAAGCCTACTCTTCAGCATTTTCACTTCTTGTACCTGAATGCATGAGGAAGAGGGATTTCACAAGGTGAGAAGCAGTTCTCCAGGAACACTGATGACAGCACAGGCAAAGGTTCCTATGATTAGGTCATTGGTCCACACAGGGTCTGGCTTCCCAGGTACTCAGAAGCTAGACAAAACATCTAACACCACTGCCACTATTTCTCTACATCTGTTCCTATTTCTCTGCCAACTCGGCAACACCCACCATCTTGAGAGAACACCATTGATTGGACTGAGTTGTGTGGTATATGCTTTTGCCTGCTTCTTTCCTATCATTTTGAAGTCGTCAAACAGCAAATACCCAAATAGAAAGTCTCTGGGAGACTTGAATAAAAGAGTTTCCTTTGCTTGGTGTAAAATCATGTCATAGAAATACTAATGTTGGGCAAAGTAAATCAGCAAGTCCCTGAGGGGTGTGATTAGGATTCCCAGCTCCCTTGAGATTCTAATGCATCTCTTCATGGGGTTTACCAATGGACTGGGATAAAGCTAATAGGCTGTGCAACCTTGGTTAAGTCACTCCCTATTTCTGGGCTTCAGGAGCTAAGATCAGATGGTTTCTGCAGGCTCTCTTGGCACTAATGCTCTGTGATTTTATGCCCATTTTCTGTAAGATCTGCAAGTGGCAAACAGGATTTTGGCAGGAATCCTTTCATTATGAAAGCCTGCTTTTTTCTTGGGTACAATGAAAACAGCCAAGTCTGAGTGATCCCCTCATCACTCAGCCAGGCTTGTGGCCCTGCTTTCTGAGGCTGCCAGAAAGCATCTTAGCAATTAAGTGCATCTGGATGGTCCATGACTGC
This sequence comes from Diceros bicornis minor, assembly GCF_020826845.1. NCBI lineage: Eukaryota > Metazoa > Chordata > Mammalia > Perissodactyla > Rhinocerotidae > Diceros > Diceros bicornis. The sequence goes on along the minus strand of NC_080752.1, from coordinate 14,308,990 downwards.
CTGTCACAGGCCAGAGGTTGCTGAAGGGTAGCAAGAAGAAGAGGAAAAACAAGAATGTCTGAGGATACTGGTTGAGAAGGGAGCACAGACCCATGTGTTTGAGAAGAGAAACCAGGCAGCCATGTTTAAGAGCCAGAAATGTATTCTAATTCAAGAAAGACTTAATTTATAGAGCACTAAGTGTGTGCCAGGCTCAACTGGGCAAGATCTTTCTAAGGACAATCTCTGCCATGCAGCTGGAAGCCTAGAAACTAAAGGGCTGAGAGATTTGCACATGCAGAACTATCTTCCAATCCCTTCCAACATCAGACCACGGGATGAGGACTGAGAAGGTAATATGGCATGGTTAAGAGCATAGGGCTTGTAGTCTGACCGATCTGGGTTCAATTCTTGGTTCTTCATCACTAACAAGTAGTGTGATTGAGCAAGTTACTCTCAGAGCCTCAATTACTTCACCTGTACACAGAAAAATAATATTTACCTCAAGAGGTTGTTGAGAAGAATAAATGTGAGAATGGGTGTAAAGACCTTAGTGCAGTGCCTGACACATAATACAGGTCAAACATGTGGTGTTGACCACTGTATCATACAAGGTCATTCCAATCAGACAGAGCCAGGGAGGCAAATCCAATCCAAAATCTTTGTAAGAAAAAGCACTAAGAACAGAGACTGGAGAGACTTGTGTAAACACTATGAGCAAAAGAAGGGGGATTTTAAGTAGGAGATGAAGCCTGGACTTGGAAAGTGGATCAAGGTAGAATCTCATTAGGGACAAGGGAGGAGAGTTCAGGAAAATGGCCTTGAACAGCTGTGTTGCATGACCTTGTTGGACTGGCTGCCACCACACACCTGACAGAATGATACCTCATGTACTTCCTCCTTCTCCCCAGAAACTAGCCTCCAAGAGTGAGGGATAAGCCAAAAATGAGGGTTTAGAGTGTTCTGGAGCCTTTGTTAGAGGTGCCCTCCAATGCTCAGAAAACCAGGATTCTAGAGACGTGGGTTTGAGTCCTGCCTCTCCAACATACTAACTGTGTGACCTTGGACAAACATATTTTCATCTATAAAACGAGATTAGTAATCTTGCCTACTTCACAAAATAGTTGTGAGAGTCAAACAAAAGTGCATTTTATAAATGGTGGAATGTTGTGGACATATAAGATGGAGGCATTGTGAGGGGCTGGAGTAGGCGGCATTCAATCCAGAATGAAACTGAGCATACCCCTCCCAGAGCCATTTCCAAGGGTTGCCTCCTCCCTCCACCTTCTCTCCACACTCCCCCGACATTTTGGTCCCAGGAACCTAGCCTCACGTGGAAATACCAGGGCCAAGATGCCTTACACCCAGAGATTTGGTTGGCTTCAGAGAAACTTCCGGAGGCTAAGAGCAGCCAAAGAGAATCAGCCAGTGCATGCTGGGATTGGATGAACAGAGGAGTGAGCTATGACATGATTGGAGCCCAGGAGGGACAGACAGTAGAATCTGTATGCACTATGATTAGAATACCATAACAAAAGTCATCCATCATATGTTCGGCACTTCACAGTTCCCAAAGCACTTTCTCATTGAAGTCCCAATGATCTTTCACACAATCTTGTGTTATGGGTTTATTATTCCCAGTACTCAAAGGAGGAAAACTGAAGCCTGCATCAGTGAAGCAATCAGCCCAAGAGTACATAGAAAAGGCAGCAAAAGGCTTGATTGGTCTCAGAACAAGGTAGGGTCTGCCCCCAACAGTGGGCAGTCCTCATCTTGAACTTTGCTTACTGGGGGTGTGGGGGGCGGGCAGCTGAAGAGAAAACCTAAGCATCAGTTGTATCTACATCTGGGTGCTTCTCTGCTTGTGGGAGAGAAGGAAGGAGACAAACATACAATGTCCTCTCTACCCCTCACACCCTCAATAAAAGTAAACCCTGGAGCAGGGTTGAGCAGCAGAGGCCTTCCTCATATCACAGGGCCAGGAGCAGATGCTCTCTGCAGTCACAGACGAAAATGTCCCCTTACTCAGTTTGCACACCATCTTCAATTCCCCCCAATTGCTGTTTCTAATTTATTCAACCAGGGACAAGGCTGGTCTCATGCCAGCCTAGAAGATGCACCATAACAGGCTGAGCAGAATTCCTCAGGAGGAGCAATTAGCAAAAATTAGAGTTAGCCCTCTATAGGACCGAGCAGAGAGAGGCATAATAACCCTTATGTCTCTCCCCATCAGATTCTAGCTAAGCGGATGTTTTCATGCTGTGTTATTTTTCTGTATTCTTTTTATTTTTCTGTATACTGACACCTCAGTGACATATGAAATATGAAATGTCATGTGGTGTTGTAGTTTGTACAAATATAAAGAGATATATGGGTGTATAGGGGTATACACAGTAATGAAAGATCTCATTTGCGAATATCCATGGTGTCTCCTTGTTCTGTGTTGATATGTTTTATTGATACAAACTGGCTGTCTTAATGTGGCTCCTATCCTTATTGAAGTGGCAGTGATGGTATGTGCATTAAAGTTCATCTGAACTATGCCTCATTTATGGAGTGACTCTTCCCTGAGTTTGTGCTAAGAACTTCAGGAGGAGACTCCTGCCTTCTGAAATCTTGGGAACTGAGAAAACAAGTCCAGCACCAATACAACGAAAGCCACAATATAAGGCAATAGTGCGTGAATGACTCAGAAAAGGGGGAGATCATGGGGGACTACAACCGTCAGGGAAGGCTAATGGAGGAAGAAGGACTGGGGCTGCAGGGGGTCAGGGATAGCCATTCAGCTTGCACTTCTGAATACCCCGTGGGTCCTAGCTCTGTGCTGGGTGCTCCGGGGGATGCAGAGAGTCACAAGGAGCAGTGCGCGCCTCCAACCAGCTTAGCTCAGTATTAACTCCCAACAGAGGGTTAGGATACACTGCTGGACAGCCTGTGGGAGCGAGGCTGCTGAGCTGGACAGAAAGTGCTGAGCCCACAGGAAACTGAAATAAAATGCGGACAGAATTGGCAGCTCTGGGGAGGGGCAGAACCCACTCCCCATCCACCAACCCCCAAAAGTATAAACAGTCTAAGCAGGTAGCAAATTCAATTCTTCACCCATCCCCACCACACCACGGTGGGGAACCCTTCCCCTTTCTTTAGTTGGGTTGACACCTACTCATCTGTCAGCACTCAGGCATGGAGACTCTGGTGGCCAGAGAAGATGCAGAGCTTTGGAAACGCAGAGCAGAGGTGATAAAAGTGTCAGATACTGCATTCAGTCAGGATTCTTTCAATTATAAGTAACGTATACCCACTTTTAATGATCACAAGAAAAAAAAAAAGAAGAGGTAATGGTGGGAGGGGAATTTGTTAGCTCATGTTACTGTAAAGTCCAGGGGTGGATCTTGCTTCAGGGTCAGCTGGAACCAGGTGATTAAATTATATTATCAGGATTCTCTTTATCTCTCAGTTTCACTCTTCTCTGGGTTGGCTTCATTCTCAGGCCGTTCCAAGCTTATCCCACCAATACAGACATCTGGACAGAAAGGGAGTGCCTTTGCTTCAAAAGTTTTGGCCAAAGTCCTGGGTCATGTACCTATTCCAGGATCAATTATCATGCCAGGAGGAGAGGTGTTCTGATTGGCTAAGCCTGGATCTCGTGCCCATCTCTGTATTCCGAGGGTAGGGTCAGTCCCACTCATACCAGGTGAATTACAAGTGCGAGAGGAGTGGTTGCCCCAAAGGAAAATTAGGGTGCTGTTTCCAGAAAAGAGAATGGGTGTTGGCCAGGCAAAAAACACCAGCTATTCACAGGAGATACAGAAGTAGATCATTCCACAAAAGACATCCAAAAACTGGACAGAGGAGAAGTAGAATGAGTTCTACCTTCAGGATATGAGAATGAAAGGAACAAAGTGGGTGGGGATTGGGGGGCAGACCTGAGGCGGCCAACTGAGGGCAGAGCAGGCAGGGTCAGTATATATGATTAAATATACTATGTCCCGCCAAGGGGGGCAGTGAGGGCTGACTGGGGTTGAAATCCAGCCTAGGCTCCGAGTGCCAAGCTTTGTGTCCTAGTGTGGAGCTGTCTCCACCAGGAGGAAGAGTTCCTGTGTGTAATTCACACAAAGGTGCTATCTGCTCACTAAGCCACGAGTAGAGGAGCAGCATCCATCCAGAGGGGTCACCTGTCTCCAATTTGCACCAAGGTGCTATAGTGGGTTGAATTGTGTCCCCCGAAAGATATATTAAGTCTGGGGCTGCCTGGTGACATATCGATTAAGTTTGCATGTTCCACTTCGGTGGCCCAGGGTTGGCTGGTTCAGGTCCTGGACGCAGACCTACTCACCACTCATCAAGACATCCTGGGGTGGCGTCCCACACAGAAGAACTAGAAGGACCTATAACTAGGATATACAACTATGTACTGGAGCTTTGGGGAGAAAAAAGAAAAAGAGGAAGGGGGCCAGCCCGGTGGTGTAGCAGTTAGGTGTGCACGTGCTCCGCTGTGGCAGCTGGGGTTCGGATCCCCGGCGCTCACTGACGCACCACTTGTAAAGCCGTGCTGTGGCAGTGTCCCATATAAAGTGGACGAAGATGAGCACGGATGTTAGCCCAGAGCCAGTCTTCCTCAGCAAAAAGAGGAGGATTGGCGACAGATGTTAGCTCAGGGCTAATCTTCCTCACAAAAAAAAAAAAAAAAGATATATCAAGTCCTAATCCCTAGTACCTGTGAATGTGAGCCTATCTGGAAATAAGGTCTTTGCAGATGTAATCAAGTTAAGATAAGGCTATACTGGATTAGGGTATAGAGACTGGTGTCTCTATGAGAGAAAGTAGAGGGAGATTTAGACAAAGAGACATAGAGGAGACACAGGGAAGAGGCTATGTGATGATGGAGTGACTGGAGACTGGAGTGATGCAGCTACAAGCCAAGGAATGTGCAAGATTGCTGGCAACCACCAGAAGCTAGGAGAGAGGCATGAAACAGACTCTTCCTCAAAGTCTTTAGAAGGAACCAACCCTGCCCACACTTTGATTTTGGACTTCCAGCCTCCAGAGCTGTAAGAGAATAAATTTCTGTTGTTGTAAGCCCCCTAGTTTGTGGTACTTAGTTATGGCACCCTTAGGAAATGAATACAGGTGCTATATGGGCTAGCACCCATATAGCCCCGAGACTGCATCTACCCTCGTGTCCTACTGGAAGATATAGAAAACCCAGGTGCTCAAGAGGTCCCAGCAGAAGTATTTGGGCTTCCTCATGGGTACTACTACATAGGAGTATCCTGGAAGCGCTTGTTACCTCCACCCTCACACAGAAAGTAAACAGTGTTTTCAAACTGTAATAGTTCACAGAGTGAAGGCTGCCAATAAAACGAGCAGCAGCTTCTCCTTAGTTTGAGAAGAGGACTGGGGTACACTTTAAATCTGAGCCTCTGCACATGCTGTTCTTTCTAATCCTGTGTCTCCCAAGCTCGGTTAGGTACCTCCTCTGGAAAACCACATCCCCCTTTCTTTTCCTTTGCCATATTGTAATTTTCTGGTTACTTGTGGGAGTAGATTGTCCAATGATACAGAACACATTTTTCTGTGAAATAAACATATTTTTCTGTGAAATAAACCAGGCAAAAGGCAGGCAAATGTGCATAAGGAGTCTTGAGACCTACTTAAACAAAGGAAATGAGACTCCAATAGTTTCACTAACAAGATTCAGAATTATTGAAGTGTGTTGAGGTAAACCAGAGTGGCTCTGAACATAGGCCAGAGACAGGGAAGTGTCCCTGGAATGTCATTCCTCGAAGTCTTTATACTCTGACTCTATCACACCCGCTCCTCTTGTTTTATTTTCTTCATTGCATTAATCATCATGAAATTATTTTATTTGTTTAATGGAAGTTTCATGATAGCAGGGACCTTTCCTGTTTGGTTCACTGCTGGACTCTCAGAGCCTTGGGCAAGTTACTTTAGCTCTGTTTTACTTACAAACTCTGTTACAAACCTCTCGTTTGTAAAATGTACCAACCTCATAGGGTTATTGTCAGGATTAAATGCGTTAACGTGAGATCTTAGATGGTTGCCCAGCACATAGTTGATAGTCAATACTAGTTGGCATTCACATTGTGCTTACTATGTTCCGGGCACTATTCTAGGCCCTTTACATTTACGTTAATTTAATCCTCACAACAACTGTATAAGATAGGTTCTATTATTATCCTTATGAAATAGGTATGTACTATTATTATCTCCATTTTTATAGATGAGGAAACAGAAAGGATATTTAACTTGCCTAAGGCCACATAGTTAGTAAATGCAGAGCAGGGACTAAAACTCCAGAGTTCCTGCCCTGAACCACAACACTGTATTAAATCCTTTTTGAATGAATAAAATCACTGAGAGAGTGAAAAGAGATGGAACAAGTGGACTGGCTCAAAAATCGAGACAAGTATTGAAGGGTATAGTGGTTTGAGGTCTGTGATGCAGCCATACTGGAATTTGCATCTGTTTTATCTTCCTGTGGGCAGGCTTGTGCCTGGGGAAATGGCTGTGAGGGTCAGTTTACAAAGCGATAAGGAGCAAGGTAATTCTTGACTGAGTGTAGCGCTGGGATGAGGTGTTGTGTTCCCTCACATCCTGAAGAGCCTCTGAAGCCTGATCAGGGATTCTCACTAGTGGCAAGAGCAGGGACTGGTGCTGGAGACCCAGCCCCCATCGCATCACATGGGACACATCCAAAGAAACCCACTCCAGCAGTAACAGAAGCAGGGGAGAGGGTCTCTCTCAACTGCCTGTGTTTCGGCCCCCTCTGGCTTTGGCAGCTGCACCAGTGCTTTATGGGACACTACTGGGGCATTCTTTAAGAAATAAAACGTTAGGGCACCCAGCCGATTTGTCTTTGCCACCACTACAGAGTGAGCTCTTGGAGGTCAGGGAAGAGGATTTTCTTTCTTTCTCAATCCTCGGAACCCCCACGTGTTCCAGCACATTAAGGATGTCCAATGGCCATTTGTTGAGTGAAGAGAATTAAATGCTCATTCTGAACAGATGGGATGATGCCAGACAAGGCAGCAGCTAATATCCTAGATTTTTAGCTGAAGGGTGGTGGTGGTGATGGTATTTTGGAAGGGCGTTGAGAGGGTGGAGAAATCACAGTCAAGCTAGTTCTGGAGGGGGCCATTGAAGGAAATCGTTTGTTCAGGTGGTCATGAGTTTAAAGCCCTTCATGGCCAAAGGTCTTATTTAAATCCTTTCCTAAAACTTCTGTGGTCTGCTTAAGTTGGAGAACCTTTTTTTCCCCTGTTTTTCTTCAAGGATAACTTGGCTGTAGCATTTAGAGTCCACTATCAGGCCCCTATGAGGAGCTGTTTTTCCAAGCTCCCAGTTTTTGCAAGAGCTGCCTGGATCACAGTTGTGCCTAATGAAAGGGAGGCCTCTGCACCTTCTTTAATGGTATCTTTCTGCTTTTCATAGTGGATATATAGGTTGCCTGTGAATCAGGTGCTAATTGTCTAAATTAACTACTTGCACTGTCTATGCATGACTCAATAAACTGACTCTTTAAAAGAACAGCTAAAAATAAGAGTAGCTTTTTTCAATGTAGGTATATATATATTTTTTTTACTCTTCACATAAGCAGATTTCTTTACATTATATTGAAAATATGATTCTAGAAATACTTCTTCTCCACAAACCTGCTCATCCTCAGCAGATTAGATCTACATAAATATCCTTTAGCTACTAGGATCAGGTCATCCCTCTCTATCTTCCTTCATCTGCTCTCCTTTGCAAAGGGCATCACCTTTCAGGTAATGGGTGTCTTCATGCTGCCTTAGAGTCTGTTCTCCCTTCCCCCAACATTAAAGTGACCATACTCTCAGATACTGCTAGACGATAAATGCTAATAAACTATTCGCCTACTGAGATGATCTGAAAAATAATGGCTTAATATATCATATCTCCAGGGGAACGAATATCAGATAAGAGTCTTCAGGACCTGCATCCCAAATGCTAGACTCTCAGGCACTGTGGCAGGCTAGAAGAATACACAGAGAATACAGGAAATATAAATATGGAAACAAAATTTTTGTCACAGAAAGCATTTGCAGATCGGTTGGGAAGAGATGTACTCTTCAATAATTAGTTATCTATATGGAAAAAATTAATTCTGATCCCTGTCTTACACAATACACAAACATCAGTTCCAGGTAGATTTAAGACTTAAATATGAAAGACTCAAAGCTTTTAGTATAGTATAAAACAAACGAAGTTTTAGAAGACAAAATAGGAAATATCTTTATGACCTCAGGGTAGAAAAAGATTTCTTAAAGGGGGACCAAAAGTGCAACCCATGAAAAAAAAAGTATAAATTCAATTACATTAAAATTAACAACTTCTGTGCACCAAAAGATCCATATTATGAGTGAAAAAAACAAGGCACTAAGAGAAAGAAGATACTTATAACACATATAACTGACAAAAGAAAGGCAGAAAACCTCTATATTTCTATTGAGTTTTTCAATGAGCAAAAGAAAAAAAATCATCATATGTATGGCCAATAAGCATGTGAAAATATGTTCAACTTTGTTAGAAACAAGGAAATGAAAATTAAAACCAAAAGATACTATTTCCCACCTATCAGACTGACAACAATTAGAAAGTCTGATAATGCCAAGTGTTAGTGAGATTGTGGAGCAACAGGAACCCTCATTTAATGCTCGCTGTAGTGTAAATTAGTGTGACTTTGGAAAATAATTTGGTATTAGCTATTAAAGTTTAACTTGCACAATCCTATTACCCAGAAATTGCACATATATATGCACTCTTGCATTTGTCCACCAAGAGATGTACTTAAGAATGTCCACCGCAGCATTGTTTGTAAAAACAAAAAGCAGGAAACAGTCCAAATGTCCATCAACTGTAGAATGGATAAATACATTGTAGTAGATTCATGCAATGGGATATTATACAGAACCGAATATGAATGAACTACATCTATACACTTGAACTACTCTAATGAATAAACAAAAAACGCAAGTCACAGAAGAATACACACTGTTTGATTCCACTTATGTAAATTTAAACAGGCAAAACTAAGCAATGTATTTTGGCCGGATATCTTCAGTTTGTCCTTCCAGATTCACTCTCCACACTTCTGTTCCAGGAGGCTGAGCTATGTCGACACACAATAACCAATAATCATTCTATAGATAAGAGAGATAAGGTGAGTTTTACTTGAGCCAGTGTGAGGATTATAACCTGGGAAGGCAATTTCCACAAAAGAAGAAAGACTTCCGGAGAAGCATGGTTTTCAGTCCAGTCTGATACCTTTTTAGAACAAACATACACTAAACACACACAAGATACACATTCATCAAAGTTTCAAAGAGGTATTTAGTTGCAAATTAGCAGGTCAACATGACCCTGATGTTGGGAAAGGGACTAATAAGGGAGTTACCTATAGGGTGTTACCCAAACTGGTTAGGAGGGCAAGTATGCATTCTTATCTTAAAAGAATACATTCTTTATTTTAATGGTTTAAAGCACAGGTACAATGTATGTTTGGTAGGCCATAAATCAAGCTTCTTTAGTTAAAACCGAGTCAGTTTTGAACCAGAATAGTTAACCCATATACCTCAACCATATACCTCAATATGTGAAAATCTCTTGTCAGCTGCATGAACTGAGTCAAAGGGCTCTTTTGACTTCTGGCTTTTGGTTAGGTTTGGCTGATGGTCGGCACCAGCAGAAGATTGGGGAGCTAGAGGAGAGTGGGGTCAGGTATTTATTCTTTGGTACTTTCACTGCTGGTTGCTGTGGGCTGGTTGGATTCCCTCCACTGAAGGTCTCAGCTCCTATGAGGTGGCCCTCTCCACACAGCCCACTGTTTCTGACTTCCAGTAACCACTTTCTGCTTTCCCCTTCAAGCCTAGGGTGGAGAGCACTATTACTAGCCTCAAGACAATATCCTATTCTTGTGTTCTTACTATACCCTGCCTGCACCTTTGTAAATAGTTCCTTTAATAAATTCTTCTCAAATTATCCTAATTTGAGTGTGCCGTCTGTTTCCTGTCAAGACCCTGACTGACACAATATTGTTTAGGGATACACAGACGCTGTGGTAAAACTTATAAAGAAAAGCAAAGGAGTTATTAACACAAAATTCAGGACAGTAATTAGTTCTGTGGGGGAGGGAAACATGACACAAAAAAGCCACATGGGGACTTGTTATGTACTAGTAATATGCTATTTCTTAAGCTAGGCTGTTTGTAGATGTGTATTTGCTTTATGATTTTTCTCTAATATGGTCCCGTATGTTGTGGATGACCTTTTGTATGTATGATATATCTTACAATAAAAATTAAAATATAATAAACTCCCACTAGAATGACAGCTTGTGAGGGCAGAGATTTTTGTCTTATTTCTTTGCTAGAATGATGTTGACACATAGTAAGTACTAATAAATGTGTTGAACGATTGACTGAATGGATCTCTAACTTTGGCAGATCCACCCCATCCATGATATGGAGTCAAGGAATCTTCACTCAGACATTTTTTTTTGAACTCTAAATCCCATTGCAAAAGCCAGGAATAGCTTCCTTTATTCTGTCTTCCTTGTTACAAGCACCACGGACTCTGTCTCTCTCCCTCTCGTCTTGGTTGTTACCACCACACACTCTACATTTGGGGTACTCTGCCACCCCTCCACCCCATCCCTCTCTCAATTCAGCTGCAGAATTAGACACTCTCTCTTTTTTCTTCTTTCTTAGACAGCAAGCTCAAAGAATCATGTTGTTTAAAGGATTTTATTACCAACAATCTTAGGGCAATAGAAAAGGAATAAAAAAACCAAAAAGTATTTACAAAGATCTTGGTTGCCAGACTGTGGTTTGACTTTCTTGTAGGAAATCAGGTTCGATTTTAGCCTTTCTCTTTTAACTAATCTCCCTTTGGGTTTGGTCATTACAACCTTCTTACTCAGTTGGGCTTTGAAGAAACAATGTTGGTGAAATGACAGTAAACAACTCTTTTTTTTTTTTTTTTTTTGCTGAGGAAGATTTGCCCTGAGCTAACATCTGTTGCCAATCTTCCTCTTTTTGTATTTGAGCCACCGCCACAGCATAGCCATTGACAGATGATTGGTGTAGGTCCACGCCCAGGAAGAAAACCCGGGCTGCTGAAATGGAGCACACCAAACTTAACCACTAGGCCACAAGTTTGGGAAATGCTGCATATTATATTGTCCTCTTGAAGAATCAAAACAAATGTTAGCAAATTAAAGACACTGTGGATCAGTTTTACTTTGTTTAACCTTGTGGTTTCTCAAGTTTATTTGACCACTGAACAAGCTCTTTTCTGGACCTCCATTAATATTCTGCTGAAGTTCTACTGAACACACTTTGGGGAAATTCTACTGTCATTAGAAAGTAGAATAGGGTCTATTTTAGTCTGCTAGGGCTGCCATAACAAAATACAACAGATTAGGTGGCTTAAAGAACAGACATTTATTTTCTTACAGTTCTGGAAGCTGGAAGTCCAAGATCAAGGTGTTGGCAAGTGTAGTTTTCCCTGAGGCTTCTCTCCATGGCTTGCAAAGGGCCACCTTCTTGCTGTGTTCTCACATGGCCTCTTCTCTGTCGCATGCATCCCTGGTGTCTCTCTCTCCTTATAGGGACACTACTCACATTGGATTAGAGCCCCACCCTTGTGACCTCATTTAACCTGAATTACCTCCTTAAAGGCCCGATCTCCAAATGTGGTGGCATTGAGAGTTAGGGTTTTAACATATGAATTTTGGGTGGACACAATTCAATCCATAGTAGTGTCACACCTTTATCCTTTCCCTTTCACCTCATCTTTACACAATTCATCACATAAGTAAAATCATACTCCACAGGCCTTAGTGTTTATCCACTGGGGTAACAAAATCAAGAACTTGGATTGGCAGGCCATGATTCAATAATACACATATTGAGTACCTACTTGGTACAAAGTATTTTGCTAGGTATTGCAAGGGATACAAAGATGTTGCTGATAAAGGCCAGGTCTGGCTTTCAGGGAACTAAGACCTTCACCAAGACTATCCCTCAAACATTGTTTTGTCTACCACCTACTTTTCCTATTCTTTGACAGAAACTCTGGGTCAAAACATCTAGACTGTTATATTAGTTTTTAGTCTAAATATCACAGGGGCTCCTTAGTTTCACAGAGACTAGACGGTCACAACATGATACAGCTTTGGAATCAGTTATGAGCTTGGTGACCTCAACCCTCTTGGTTCACTAATATAAGATGGATGCCCTTCTGGAAAACAAACTTGGAAAGACCTTATTTTTCATGAGAATCATTCCATTTAATCTTAAAGTAGTGCTTGAATGAAGCACAGGTGGACAAGCAAGGGATGAGGGAGGTTATTTTTCTCAGAATGGGGAGGAGAGAGACGTACAGCGGAGATGGCCAAGGAGGGCTTCTGATGGGTCAGGAAGCAGGTAGTTTGAGCTAAATCTTGGTGGACGGGAAGAATTTGAACAGGAAAAAAAAGCATTTCAGGCTGAGGAACTAGCCAAGTTGAGGAGGCGGAAATGGAAACTAGCATGTTGTTTAGGGCAGTGAGCAGAGAGGAAACGTCTGACAGGAGCAGAAAATATCATACATTGGCTGTGCAGCGGATCATGAGAGATTTTTTTGTGTGTGTGTGAGGAAGATCAGCCTGAGCTAACATCCGTGCTAATCCTCCTCTTTTTGCTGAGGAAGACCGGCTCTGAGCTAACATCTATTGCCAATCCTCCTCCTTTTCTTCCCCCAAAGCCCCGGTAGATAGTTGTATGTCATAGTTGCACATCCTTCTAGTTGCTGTATGTGGGACGCGGCCTCAGCATGGCTGGAGAAACGGTGCGTCGGTGCACGCCCGGGATCCGAACCCGGGCTGCCAGTATCGGAGTGCACGCACTTAACCACTAAGCCATGGGGACGGCCCACGAGAGATTGAAACTTAGGGCTAACTGGGGTCAATTCTGGAGAAGCAGGAAAATTCAGTCCAAGGTCAAGGACAGGGTGGCAAATGTCAAACCAATTTCAGTTATCAAATTGATCTGTTAAGATCCTAGTGCAGTGTTCCTCAAAATATGGACCTAGGAATTTGTGTTTCTGATTTTTAAACTATCTCCCTTGTTGTTTCTTAAGTCCTCTAAAGTCTGAGATGTGTTTGTCTAGTGTTGAGGGGGCCAGACTCAGAGTAATGCCCTGTGTACTAGGCTTCACATACCGACTTAAAAAAAAGAAATAATGGATGGTGGTCCCGCCCTCAGCACCATGAAGCCAACATTAGTTAAGCCCTCGCTATGAGCCAGCCAACATTGTCTTGTTTAGCTCTCACAATTCTTTTATGTCTAACAGATAGGTGCTATTATCCTCATTTTACACATGAGGAAATTGAGGGACATTGAGAATATATAACTTGTTTGACGTCTTACAGCATTACAGCCAGGATTTGAATCCAGCTAATCTGACTCCACAGCCTCCACTGTGCGAGGCTGCCTATTACTGTAATTGCTTGATGTTAGTTCATCCATTTAACAAATATTTACTAAGCACCTAGTGTGTGCCAGGCTTTGTGAATACATAAGAAAAGTAATCAATAAAGCAGCACATCTGCTTTATTCTCATCTTCATGACGGCAGGAAAGGCAAATTGAGATAAAACTCAGGGAATAATTTCCTAGGAGTATTGTGTCATTCGTTCATTCAACAAATATCACTGAGCACTTACTGTGTGCTACATATTATAGTAGTAACTAAGGATAAGAATATGAATCAGGATTTTAAAACTCTGTTCCTGCCTAATGGAGCTTGACGGGGGAGAGAGACATATAAACCACTAAATCTACCATCAGACAGAGTTAAAGAAATGCCATAAAGATGACCAAAGTACTGTGGGCACCCAAAGGAAGAAAAGGTCCAAGTGTTGTCATAAGTAGCAGGATGTCCCTCTTTTTTAAGGCTGAATAATATTCCATTGTGTATAATATGTATGTATGTATATATATATGTATATGTGTATGTATATATATGTGTGTGATATATATATATATATATATATCTCAAATTTGCTTTATCCATTCATCCATTGATGGACACTTAGATTGTTTCCATGCTTTGACTATTGTAAATAATGCTAGAGTGAATGTGGGGGTACAGATATCTTTTCAAGGTAGTGTTTTTGTTTCCTTTGGATAAATACCCAGAAGTGGAATTGCTGGATCATATGGTAGTTCTATTTTTAATTTTTTGAGGAACCTTCATACTGTTTTCCATAGTAGCTGTGCCAATTTACATTCCCACCAACAGTACACAAGTGTTCCCTTTTCTCCCCATACTTGCCAACACTTGTTATTTCTTGTCTTTTCGGTAATAGCCATTTTGACAAATGTGAGATGGTATCTCATTGTGGTTTTGATTCGAATTTCCCTGCTCATTAGTGATGTTGAGCACTTTTTCCTGTACCTGTTGGCCATCTGTATGTCTTCTTTGGAATAATGTCTATTCAGATCCTCTGCATATTTTTTAATTGGAATGTTTGGGGGTTTTTTGCTATTGAGTCATATAAGTTCTTTCTATATTTTGGATATTAACCCTTTATTAGATTTATGATTTGTAAATATTTTCTCCCATTCTGTAGGTTGCCTTTTCATTTTGTTGATGGTTTCCTTTGCTGTGCAGAAGCTTTTTGGCTTGATGTAGTCCCACTTATTTATTTTTGCTTTTGTTGCCTTTGCTTTTGGTGTCAAATCCAAAAAATCATTGCCAAGAACAATGTCAAGGAGCTTACTCCTCATGTTTTCCTCTAGGAGTTTTATGGCTTCAGGTCTTCAGTTCAATCCATTTTGAGTTGCTTTTTGTGTGTGGTGTAATATAGGGGTCCAGTTTCATTCTTTTGCATGTGGCTGTCCAGTTTTCCCAACACCATTTATTGAAGAGACTGTCTTTTCCCCATTGTATATCCTTAGCTCCTTTGTTGTAAATTAATTGACCATACAGACAGTCCCCAACTTATGACAGTTTGACTTAAGATTTTTTGACTTTACGATGGTGTGAAAACCATATGCCTTCGGTAGAAACTGTCCTTTGAATTTTGAATTTTGACCTTTTCCTGTGCTAGCAATATGTGGTCCAATCCTCTCTCGTGATGCTGGGCAGGGCAGTGAGCTGCAGCTCCCAGTCAGCCGTGCAATCATGAAGGTAAACAACCAATACACGTACAACCATTCTGTACCCATACAACCATTCTGTTTTTCACTTTCAGTACAGTATTCAATTACACGAGATATTCAACACTTTATTATAAAATAGGCTTTGTGTTAGATGATTTTGCCCAACTGAAAGATAATATAAGTGTTCTGAGCACATTTAAGGTAGGCTAAGCTAAGCTATGATGTTTGGTAGGTTAGGTGCATTAAATGCATTTTCAACTCATGATATTTTCAACTTACAATGGGTTTATCGGGACATAACCCCATTGTAAGTTGAGGAAGACCTGTATATGTATGAGTTTATTTCTGGACTTTCTATTCTATTCCGTTGATCTAAGTCCTTTTTTATGCCAAAATCATACTGTTTTGACTACTGTAGCTTTGTAATACAGTTTGAAATCAGAAAATGTGATGCCTCCAGCTTTGTTCTTTCTCAAGATTGTTTTGGCTATTCTGGGCCTTTTGTGGTTCCATACAAATTTTAGGATGGTTCTATTTCTGTGAAAAATGCCATTGGAATTTTGATAGAGATTGCATCAAATCTGTAGATTGCTTTGGGTAGTATGGACATTTTAACCATACTGATTCTTCTAATCCATGAGCACAGAATGTCCTTCCATTTATTTGTGTCTTCTTCAACGTCTTATAGTTTTCAGCATACAGATCTTTCACCTCCTTGGTTAAATTTATTCCTAGATATTTTATTCTTTTTGATGTAATTGTAGATGGGATTGTTTTCTTAATTTCTCTTTCTGATAGTTCACTTTTAGTGTATAGAAATGCAACTGATTTTCATATATTGATTTCATATCCTGCAGCATTACTGAACTCATTTAGTAGTTCTAACAGTTTTCTGGTGGAGTCTTTAGGGTTTTCGTTCTTTTTTTTTTTTTTGTAAGGAGAACTAGCCCTGAGCTAACATCCGATGCGAATCGTCCCCTTTTTTCTTGAGGAAGAGTGACCCTGAGCTAACATCTGTGCCCATCTTCCTCTACTTTATATGATACGCCACCACAGCATGGCCCACCAAGCGGTGCGTTGGTGTGTGCCTGGGATCCAAACCTGCGAACCCCAGGCTGCCGATGTGGAGTGCATGCACTTAACCTCTTGCACCACCAGGCTGGCCCCATTTAGGGTTTTCTATATATAAAATCAAGTCATCGGCAAATAGAAGACAGTTATACTTATTTCTTTCTGGTTTGGATGCCTTTAATTTCTTTTTCTTTCCTAATTGCTCTGGCTAGGTCTTCCAATACTTTGTTTAAGTCTTATAGTAACTCTATAGAGTAGGTGTTATTGGTCCCATTTTACAGATTAGGAAACTGAAATCCAGAAAAGTAAAGTGACTTACTCAAGAGCACCCAGGTAGTAAGAGCCAAAATATGAACCTGGATCCATCTCATTCCTAAACCAATGCATTTTGTTACCTCTTGATACCAGTTGATCCTCAAAATTATGCTGAGATTAGCAATAATATCTTTTTTTTTTATAATTTTATTTATTTATTTTTTTTTCCCCCAAAGCCCTGGTAGATAGTTGCATGTCATAGTTGCACATCCTTCTAGTTGTTGTATGTGGGACGCGGCCTCAGCATGGCAGGAGAAGCAGTATGTCGGTGCACGCCCGGGATCTGAACCCCGGCCGCCAGCAGCGGAGTGCGTGCACTTAACCGCAAAGCCACGGGGCCAGCCCAGCAATAATATCTTTTAAATCCTTTCATTCCTCTCCATCCCACTGCTATTGCTTCAGCTTACAACATCAACTCTTACCTCACCAAAGGAGCATAGTGGTTAAAAACACAGAACCTGGAAACAGATAGTGTGGATTTGAATTCTGGTTCAGCCCCTCACTAGCTTTGTTACTTTGGGAAAATCACTTAATCCCACTATTCCTCAGATTCCATATCTGTAAAGGAGGGATACTTCACAGAGTTGCTATGAGCATTAAATGAGTTAATGTATGTAAATTGTTGAGGAGAATGCCTGGACCATAATAAATGTTAGCTATCAATATTATTACTTGTTTCTTTCTATATCAGTTAGAGTTCTGGCAGGAAATAGATGGCACATTCAAAATAGATAATTTGTAGTATGTTAATAAAAGAACTATTCACAAAATGTTATCAGAGTTTTGGGAGACCAACACTGGATATAAAGTTCACCTGGTGCTAGCAACAGTGGGAATCACTACTAGCCAAAGGCATGAAAGGATAAGGGGAGGGAGTGATTACCAGAATCTAAAGAGGGCAGTTGTATGGAGGGTGCTGCCTGACAAGAGCTGTGGCCTTTGGCAGGGGGAAATATCCTCACAAAGTGACTCAGTAGGGAGGGAGGTGGGGGATAAATACTTGGATCTCTCTTTCCTCCTGACCTCTGATCTCCTGCTGCTATCTTCCAGCACTGGACCCAACCAGAAGCCAGAGGACAAGGGAGTCTGTTGGGAGCCCACAAAGATCAAACTTCTGAGACACAGAACAAGTAGAGTAGGGTGGAGAGGATATTTGGAGAGGCAAACAGAAAATATCTAGCATGTCTTCCATTTAGTCTTGCCTTCCTCTATTCTCTATCTTGCAGCCAGAATGATCTTTCTGAAGAGTGGATCTGATCTTGTCTTGCCCCACCTTGATGTCTTTTGGTGGCTCCACATTGCCCTCAGATAAAGTCCATACTCAATATAAAATATCAGGGTCTACTGACTTATCTCTAGCTTACCTCTCTAGTTTTAACTATTGCCACTCCCCTCTCAACCTATAATGTCAAGCCATATGTAATTGCTTTCAAACCTGCGGGAATATAGCTTTCTCTTCTTTGACCCTTTGCATGTCCTGGAACTCAGCCTGGAAGGATCTTTCCTCTTTCATTCTCCTTCACTTGGCTAATGCCTATTCATCCTTTATTTTTACATAGAAATGAAGGAGTTTCTCTTATCCAGTGAGATTTGGGGGGAATCTAAGCTCTGTTTCTATAACAATGCTTTCTTGAGTCCTAAAAGTAGTGGCACTTCAAGGTTGGTATTTGATAGTACCTTCATCTTTTAAGTGGACTTTGTGATTTTCTTGAGATTCTAATTATAATAGGTACATAGTATATAAGATCATGCCTGAAAGTAATGAGCGTTGAGTTTTTAATGAGCTTACCAAAATATACCTTCAAAGTGATCCTCTGAGAACAATTGAAGCCTAATCTACATCCTGAGAACTCTGGGATGCTAAGATAGACTTCTAGGAGTCCTATTTTCATGGGGACCCAATGGGCTTCTAGAGAGAAATGATAAGTATGCATTTTGGAGCAAAGAGTGTAGACAAAAACTGCCTCTGGCCTCTGGACTGAGGAAGAAGAAAATGAAGTGTATGAATGGTTTTCTCTCATGACTGTACAGTCATCTCCTCTGTCCCAGATACTATATTTTCTCCAAGGGGAAGTAAAATTCACATTATTAAAGAACATCTATTAAAAGCTCCTTTGTCTAGCTGAGTATCCCTTTTTGAAAAACAACAAACAAACAAACAAAAAAAGGCTGTCAAGATGGAGGCACATGAGCGGCGGCTTAAAGGGAAGTAGCATCTATTCTGTCAGGACCCAGATGGAAAGGCTACTTCTTTTTTCCCCTTAAACCAAAATTCCTGTTGAGGAACAAGACATACATTCCTATGTCTCTAGCTCCACCTTGTGGTTGCTCAAGAAATCACCCATTCCAGAATCAGGTGAATCGGTAAAGCCATCAGGATCTTTACACTTGCAAACAGTTCTTGAACACATTGCGTCAAGCTCTGTCATAAGTGCTCTTCAAGAATTATGGCGTTTAATCCTCACAACAACCCTATGAAGGATGTATTTTATAGATGAGAAAACCAAAGTCAACAGAGTTTACCAGAGTTTAGGACCTGTCCACGATCATACAAGCGGCAGAGTCAGGACTTGAATAGCCTCTTCTAGGCCTCTTTTTTCTTTCACAACTGTCTATGTGCACACTAATGCATGCATATATCACATGTATTTTTTCTTTCCCTTTACAACACACGTGTACATCCATCATCTTAATTAATCCTCTACTGGAGGGATTTGCATTTTCAAGGCAGTCCATAAGAAATGGATGATCCAAAGGAACAAATCAATGTTTAAATCACAGGCATTAGATTAGGGCATTAGACCCTAGGAGGAGCTATTATTGGTGGGAAAATGGTGTAATGGAAAAGCCATGAGTTTTGTAATAGGACCTAAGTTTGAATTCCTGCTCTGCCACTTACTAGCTGTGTGTCTTTGGGCAAGTTATGTAACATCGCCGGCCTCAATTCTCTTATTTGTTGAATTAAGAACCAGTGGGCTTAAGGAATACTAACTTTTGTAAATCAAACTGTGGCTTATTTTTCATAGAAACTAATTTCTAAAAGTTAATAACATATCAATAAATCCAAAGTGTCCTGTTGGGATCTGATGATTAATTTTTAGTAGATGAAAGAATTGTTCACATCATGATTTAAGATGTTGAAGTGCTCAGTGGATCTTTGGGAAGTGAAACTGTGAAGAACATCCACATGATAGGCAGAATAGCGGCCCTCCAAAGATGTACACATGTTAATCCCTGGAATCTGTGAATATGTCAGGATACACAGCAAAGGAGAATTAAGGTTACAGAAGGTATTAAGGTTGCTAATCAACTGACCCTAAAATAGGGTGATTATCTTAGATTACCCAGGTAAATTCAACTTAGTCACAAGCGTTCTTATAAGTGGAAGAGAGTGTCAGAGGTAGATGTAATTATAGAAGAAAGGCACAGAGCCATGCCTTGTTACTTGTTTTGATGATGTCTGAGAAAGGGGGACACGAGCCAAAGAATGTGAGCAGCATCTAGAAGCAGGAAAAAGCAAGGAAATGGATTCTCTTCTAGAGCCTTTAGAAAGGAATGCAACCCTGCTGACCCCTTCATTTTAGCCCAGTGAGACCTGTGTCAGACTTCTATCCTACAGTTCCTACAGAACTGTAAGATAATGTATTTGTGTTATGTAAGCCACTAAATTTGTGGTAATTTGTCACAACAACAATAGGAAACTAATATAATACCTATGACCATCAGTGTGTCCAGACTTATTGCCTGTTTCCTCTGGTGGTATGGAAAAAGCACCAGACCTGGAATCCAAAGACCAAGGTTGGCATCCCAATTCTGCTATTAAATTAGCTGTGTGACTTCCAGTAAATCACAGTTCCTGAGCATGTTTATCATGTGGCAGTGCCTACCTCACAGAGTTGTTATGTAGAACAAATGAGATAAACGGATGTGTAGGTACTGCACAAATTGTGAAGCATTCTATACATGTAAGGAATTATTATTTACAGTGCTTAATGCATAGTTGATATGCAAGAAGTGTTTGCTAAGTGAGATAATTGTTTTTTGACAGTCCTCGGGATGTGGAAATTGATTGCAAAACATATGCTAGGTACTTGGGAAGAAAAAGAGATCATATATGGTATGTGCTCCTCAGTTGATTACAACATGATAATGGAGGTAACATATTCACGAGAAGATTTAAACAAGAACTCAAAATTTATGTAAGATAATCGTACAAGAGAAGTCACAAGGTTATATATGATTAAGTGCCAAGGAAGTGATGCAAAAAATATGTACCCTGAGTTCAGGTACAGAATAGATGATGAGTGTGGACTGGAAGAGTCAAAGACGGCTTTTGGGAGGAGGTAGGTCTTGAGCAGGATCCTGGAGGGTGTGGTTAGATGGAGAACAATTGCTACTATTACTCCCACAAAGCACTGTTTTTTTACCCACAATTCCAAGAATCACATTTTACACTTAAGACATTGGCAGTCAGTTCCAAGGTTTCCAATGGTATTCTTTTGGACACCCTTGCTAATATTTTTTCCTTCTTATTTTAAGATTTTTATTTATTTTTTCCCCCCAAAGCCCCAGTAGATAGTTGTATGTCATAGTTGCACATCCTTCTAGTTGCTGTATGTGGGACGTGGCCTCAGCATGGCCGGAGAAGCAGTGCGTCGGTGCGCGCCCGGGATCCGAACCCGGGCCGCCAGCAGCAGAGCGCGCGCACTTAGCCGCTAAGCCACGGGGCTGGCCCATTCCTTCTTATTTAAAAAAAAAAATTTCAAACTTACAGGAAAGTTACAAGAATAGTACAAAACAGGCACTTTTTTTTTTCTGCATCTTTGAGAGTAGGTTGCCCATATGATGCCTCATCACCCACATATTATCAAAATCAGGAAATTAACATTGATGCATTATTATCATCTAATCCACAGACTCCATTTAAGTTTAGCCAATTGTCCCAATAATGTCTTTATAGTGATGCATTTAATTATTGCATCTTGTTAGTCTTTAATCAAAACAGTTCTGTAGTCTTTCTTTGATTTTCATGACCTTGCTACTTTTAAAGACTATAGGTGCTCGGCCGCCCCGTGGCTTAGCGGTTAAGTGCGCGCGCTCCACTGCTGGCGGCCCGGGTTCGGATCCCGGGCGCGCACCGACATACTGCTTTTCCAGCCATGCTGAGGCCATGTCCCACGTACAGAAACTGGAAGGATGTGCAGCTGTGACATACAACTATCTACGGGGGCTCTGGGGGAAAAAATAAATAAATAAAAATTAAAAAAAAAAAAGAGTATAGGTGCTTTATTCTATAGAATGTTCCTCAGTTTAGGTTAGTCTGATGTTTCCTCTTGATTAGATTCAACGAAGGTTTTTAAAAAAATTTTTTTTCCCCCAAAGTCCCAGTAGATAGTTGTATGTCATAGCTGCACATCCTTCTAGTTGCTGTACGTGGGACTCAGAGTCAGCATGGCCGGAGAAGTGGTGTGTCAGTGTGCGCCCAGGATCCGAACCCGGGCCGCCAGTAGCGGATCGCGTGCACTTAACCGCTAAGCCACAGGGCCAGCCCTGCTCTTGATTAGATTCAGGTTATACATTTTTAGCAGGAGTAGCATAGAAGTTTTTCTTCATTGCACACCATCAGCTGGTAAAAATTTCAGCTGGTCCCGTTATTGATGTTAACTGTGTTCACTTAACTGTGTTAAGTATTTTGTAGGGAAGTACTTTGAGATGATGTAAATATTCCATTCCTCATCAAATTTTCACCAACTAGGTTAGCATACACAGATGTCCCTTGGTTGAATTAATTATTGCTATTATGGTTGTCAAATGGTGATTTTTCTAATTCCATCATCCCTTCTACATTCATTGTTGGCATTCCACTGTAACAAAAAGCTTTCTTCTCTCCCTATTTATTTATTTATATCAGTTTAGACACCTAGATTCCTAGTTTAAACAATGGATTATAATCTGTTAACTATTTTATCTATTTTGATTCTCAAAGTGTCCCCATTCTGGTCCTTGGGGGAGAATGGGAGTGCTTTCAAGCTGGCCTCTGTGTCCTTTTGATATGTCCTCATCATTCTTTGAATACCTCTTTACTTTCTGGCATACAAGATGTTCCAGGTTCATCTTGTACCTTTCCTGCTCTAGCCTTGGAATCAGCCATTTCTCCAAGAAGCGCTGATTCCTTTTAGTGGAAAACAGCATTTAGAAACCAAGATGGAGGGATTAGGTGTGCTCATTGCAATTGGAATGTCACTGCTCCCAGGCCCTCTTAATGATCACGGCTTGAGAATATATGTATGTATATACATACTCACATATGCATACACACACGACATCCACATCTGTATTTACTTCTATATCTATCTATTAAAAATTATGAGTTCAGACTAATACACATAATTTCAATCCAACACCACAGAGTTCATTCTAATTTCTGCCTTTCCATATTTGTAACTCCCCTCTCCTACAGTGAGAAACCTGGATCCCATTATCTTCAATATATTTACTTATTTGATAAATCACCTCTGTATGCAATCAATCTCCATTGCCACTGCTGCCCTCACCTCTCACCCTCCTTACTTGGCTTAGACTCTGACACCTCGCACCATCAGCCCACATATATTCACCCTCCTCACACTGCTCATGCTCCAAGACCGAGAGGCTGCTCTTGGACACCCTGGGTGCAGGTGCCTAGCTTGCTTAGCCCCACCTAAGAAAATGGCTTTCAGACATAATTATTCAGAAAGGAAGGAAGGAAGGCTGATGAAAAGCCAGATGCTTTCTTTTTTTTTTTTTTTCCCTTTTTCTCCCCAAAGCCCCAGTAGATAGTTGTATGTCATAATGTCACAGTTGCACATTCTTCTAGTTGCTGTATGTGGGATGCCGCCTCAGTATGGCCGGACTAGTGGTGCGTCAGTGCGCGCCGGGGATCCGAACCTGGGCCGCCGGTATCGGAGTGCTCGCACTTAACCACTAAGCCATGGGGCCGGCCCTCCAGATGCTTTCTTAGTGATAGTTATGAACTGTCCTTTTGGGATATGTAAGTTATGACATTTGTTACTTTGCATATTGCATTTAAGAACTAGATTGGGGGTTAACCACAGGGAATATCAATGATCCAATTAATGAATGAGAAGTCTGTTTATTCTAAGTATTTGACAGGCAGCATGCAAGAGACAAAAGAGGAAAATCTTTGGAATTAGATTCATGTGGTTTGCAATTTTGGTAATCCCAATATCTTGTTGTATGGTTTTGTTCAAGTTATTTGACCTCTCTGAACCTCAGTTTCTTCATCTGTAAACTGGTGAATAACAGACTTAGGTTGTTGTGAGGGCTAAATGAGTTAATGTAAGTAAAATGCTTGGCCCAACATATTATAGTTACTCAGGAAATGAAAAATACCAACCAGGCTTCAAGATGTGTGAAATTTAAAAAACAACAAAAAAGCAAATATCTGAGCCAGCCCTGATGGCCTAGTGGTTAAAGTTCAGCGCTCACCACTTCAGTGGCCCGGGTTCAGCTCCCAGTCACAGAACCACATCACCATGTCAGTTGCTGTGCTGTGACAGTGGCTCACATAGAAGAACTAGACTGACTTACAACTAGTATATACAACTATATACTGGGGCTTTGGGGAGGAAAAAGAAAAAAAAGGAGATACCTTATTTACTGATTCCCATGGAAGCAGGACCTATCACTACCTATCCTCTCATTCCCAGCATTGACTTTGTATCACTTTTCAAAGAGAAAATGGAGGCCGGGGGCTGTCAGATAGGAACTCCTTTAAATTCCTAACCCTTCCTTCCTCCTAACAACATTTTAAAATCTTTGCTGCTCCTGTGCCTGTCTGTGCCTCTTTGCCCCCAGGCCCAACGATAGAGGTGTTCCTTTCTAATTTAAGGCTAATCTCTCTCTTCTGCCTCCCTAGAGACCTCGCAATTTCAATTGTCCCTCTTCTTCCTGTATCACTCATTCATTAATTCAACAAGTATCTACTGAATACACTACGTGGCAGACACTATTTTTGATGCTGGGGATATGGTGCGGAACAAGACAGACAAACTATCAACTTGTCAATAGATCTTATAAAATAGAGAGGTGACACAGACAATAAGCTAATAGATAAGTAAATAATATAATTTCAGATAATGAGTACCATTTTAGACAGAATGATATGAGAAAGCCTCCCTTAAGAGGTGACATTTGAGGGGCCGGCCCGGTGGCGCAAGCGGTTAAGTGCGCGTGCTCCGCTGTGGCGGCCTGGGGCTCGCCAGTTCGGATCCGGGGCATGCACCGTCACACTGCTTGGCAAGCCATGCTGTGGCAGCGTCCCATATAAAGTGGAGGAAGATAGGAACGGATGTTAGCCCAGGGCCAGTCTTCCTCAGCAAAAAAAGAGGAGGATTGGCAGATGTTAGCACAGGGCTGATCTCCTCACAAAAAAAAAAAAAAAAAAAAAAAAAGGTGGCATTTGAGCTCACATATGACTGGCGAGAAGGCGCCCATGATGCAAAATCTAAAGAAAGAACAGTCCAGGCAGAGGAGCACATGTGATGGCCCTAAGGCAACAACTACCCTAGTGTGTTGAAGGATGTTAAGAAAGCCAATATGAATGGAGCAAAGGGCAGAATGATAGATGAGATTGTAAACATAGAGGAAGGATGGAAACTATAAGTGAGCCTTACTGGCTATGGCAAGTGGCTAGATTTTATTCAAAGTGCAAAGAGAAGCCACTGGTGGGTTTTAAAAAGAAGAGGAAGATGATCTGATTTCTGATTTATATATTTTAAATATCATTTATATTTAGGAATGTGTCTTCATATTTTCCCTTCCAGGCAGAGTCTCAATATCTGTATCTTTAGATCAGAGATGAGGAGCATCTAGCTGGATTTGTGATAGAATAATCTTCCATTTGATAAGAAAGTATTTTTTTAGAGTTATTCCTAATTTTTCTTTTTTTTTTTTTTGGTGAGGAAGATTGTCGCTGAGCTCACATCTGTTGCCAATCTTCCTCTTTTTGCTTGAGGAAGATTGTCGCTGAGCTAGCATTTGTGCCAATCTTCCTCTGTTTTGTATGTGGGATGCCACCACAGAATGTCTTGACAAGTGGTGTGTAGGTCTGTGCCCAGGATCTGAACCCACTGTGGGAGATCAAAATTAGCCACCCTGAAATATATCTTTTTACCTTGATTGTTTTCTCTGACAGACATTTGACCTCCCCCACTAACTGCCTAAAGAATTTGACATAGAAGATCTGTTCCAGGAAGGAGTTACTATCTGATGGCTGTAACATGATGTAAAATAGATGTTACATTAGGAAAGGCACCAACAAGCCCATCTTATCAAAAATTCTCTCTGGCCACATTCTCTAGATGGCCCTGCAAGGAGTTGCCAGACAAACATTTACATTTATAAGGGACATCTCCATTTGTAAAGGTATCTCCCTCTCTGTATTGGGAAGAAGGGGGATGACCTCATTTCTAGAAACTTATCAATGTGGAAGGTGAGGCCTTAAATCTGCATAATAACCTTACTCTAGTTTACTGTGCTTTAGTGGTAATCTCCTGTAACTGACTCCCCCCACACCCAACATCCTCCTTTGTCTTTAGCTGAAGATGGTATTTAAGATGAAAATTTCTGCTATTGTGTTGAGAAACACAGTGTCCCTGGTTTCTCCCATGTATACATGTTATTAAACTTGGTATTATTTTCTCCTGCTAACCTGTCTTGTTAATTATTTGGCCAGCCATAAGAACCTTAAGGGAAAGGGCAGAAGAGGATTCTCCCTCTTCCCCCACACTGCGAACCCTGGGCCACTGAATTGGAGCATGCGACTGTCGGGGGAAGAGGGTGAATCCCCCTCTGCCCTTTTCTTTAAGGTTCTTATGGCTGGCCAAATAATCAACAAGACAGGTTAGCAGGAGAAAATAATAGCAAGTTTAATAACATGTATACATGGGAGAAACTCAGAAATGAGCAACTCGTCCCTCTGTCTAAGCTGCTTGCTTAAGTATTGCAGCTAAAGGCAAGGAGCGTGTTGGGGGCGGGTAGTGGCCTGGGACTTCAGAGGGCAGGAGGACAATTCTTTTTGGGGTCATCTATAGATAATGTGGTCGGGGAGAGACAGAGTTTTTTGATAAAAGAGGCTTGGTGCCTTTGCTATTGTAACCTCTATCCTACGTTATCTTTATAGCCATCATGATAGAAGATCTGTCCCAGGAAGGAGCCACCATGTCAAATTCTTTAGGCAGTTAGTGGGGGAGGTCAAATGTCCCTCAGAGAAAACAATCAAGGTAAAGAGATATATTTCAGGGTGGCCAAATCTTGATCTCCCACAGTCCCGCCTTTGAAACTAAAAGTTTCACAGTCCTTTTGAAACTTAAAGAAGTTTCATAGTCCAGAAGCTGAGTTGGTAGATTGTTTCATCTCACTGAACACATTTCTTAGTCCTGATAATAGATCAGTTCAATTAAGTTCATTTCAGAAGGTGGTGATGCACATGGGCTCTCAAGGTTACGCCTATATTGTGGAAGCAAGCAATCAAGTATTTAATAAGAAGCATTTCTATGTAAACAAAAGAAAAACAAGGTTAATGGTTGGAGCAAATTGTAAACCAGTTTTTGAGGTCAGAGGACAGTCAGTTAAGATGATTTTTAGATGTCACCATCAAAGTATCTTTTGCAGTTTAAAATGTCTCTGATGGTGTCGTCAGGTCATCTCTTAAGTTTATATCAAGTCCATCAGCTTCAGTTTGTAAGGCTTCAGGGAAAAGGGCAGGTTCAGTTCTCAGTGATTCCAAATGAAAATGATGGAAAAAATAAAAAACGTTAGTTTGGAGATCTGTAGCCAGATATTTTAGGAGACTAGAAGAAATCAGGATCCAGTCCAGTCAACAGATATAAAACAAAAACCTCAAAAGACAACAAAACTAGGATCTAATATCTGCAAATGTATACTAGACTTTTTACTGAAATATAATTTTTCTCTCTAAAATCACCCTCATTTTCATTAAGATGGCCAAATTAAAACTAACTAGTTTGCAAAAATAAGTCTAGTTCCAATAGAGTTGGCACAATTATTTACATAAGTACAGCAAGAATAGCAATTGATCACATAGGCTCTTTTAAATCTGCTTTGCTGGAACTTTTTATAAGGAATCTCAGATTGAACTTTAAAGGTCTCTCGAGGCCAGGAAAGCCAAGCCAAGGATTTTGTCATCAGACTTTGCCTGCAATACCTATAGACTTGGGTGAATTCCTCTCTTCCGAGGTTCCCCCAAAATATTTCGAGGTTCCTTGTACCTGCCAGATAAGTGACATTCTTTACTTATCCTGGTAAGTGCTGCTTGGAACATAAAGGTACCAGGCCAATATTTCCACGTGCCTTTATTCCATAAAGTCCAATCTTCATTCCTCAAAAGCTGTATGGTTATATCGCAAATATGATGTTCCAGTCACAACCTTGGTAATAAAACCAATGTTTCCAATTGTGTCTTGTTATAAGGAGAACAGATTCTTACTGAACTTATGCAAATAACTATATTGCCATGAAAACAACAATACTCACTCACTAAGAGTTTCCAGATTCGAGGGATCAGATAGAAAGAAAAAGATAAATATTTTAATTTTACTTACAAAAGTATCATTTACCAAATTGCTATAAATCATAGCTAGCTCAGGAGAAAAGAGAAAAAGTTTTCCTTAAATCTGAAAAAACAAAACATTAAAAATTCAGCAACACTTCAAATGAAAAATCATAAAAATTATAATCATCCTTATCAGTTGATTCAGTCCTGTGTAATCCATTCTCGATCCCAGTCTTTTTGTTAGCAGCTTCATGAAGTTATCAGTCTCTCCATCAGATTTCTGTAATTTCTTACCAAGTTCAGTTTTATGATCAGAAAGTTTGTCAGAAACCTGTATTCCAGTGTAAATATCAGAGTCCTTTCCATGAATTTTTCTGAAGTTGAAACATATTTTGCAAAAGCATTAGAGCAAAGAAATAAGTCTGTAAAGAACAAGACCTCAAAATGGCAATTGACAGAGAAATTTGGTTAATTTTGTGACATACAACATTTTAAAATAATAATAACCAGAATTATGACTAATAACCAGGACAGATCAGAATTTCAGTAATGTTATACAATTTTAAAACACCTATGTCAATAACATTTGCCCACATAATAGCACCTAAGCAGACTTATCATCACTTGTCTGACAATGCTTTCCATGTAATTTAACATACTGAATCAGCCTAATAAGTTTAGTATCTTTCTCCTTATAGGAAGAAAGCAAATTTCTTTGAGAAGTTCCAGGGCCCTTTGAAAATTCTCAAAGAAAAAAAAAAGACTTATTTTAAGATATGAATTTTGGTGGAGCTGGTCAAAAATATAAACAGTCAAAGCAAACAGAGCATTAACAGTCTAAAAAGCCTTAATAGAGAGACTTCAGTCTTTTGAACACAGGAAATTATTTTAACAGGTTTTTTTTTAGGTAGACTTACTCAAAGGTAAAGAAAAATCTTTTGTAACCTCTTTATCAAGTTTAAGCAAATTATCTTTTTAAGAGACAGAAGACTAAATTTTAATTTTGCACCAGCTTACTTTTGCTATTAAAACTCATTTATTTAAGTTCATTTTAATCTTAGCCAACTTGACCATGCAAAAACTCTTTTTCCAGAATTTCTCTTCCACAAACCTATAACTTTCTTTTTACATTCAGAATTTGTCCCATGTCTTTTTTTTCCCTGCTAGTACTTGAAGACAAATTTATCTTTCTTAATCAACCAAACAAAACATTTCCATTCTTTGTACCTTTATACATCTTACTTTCCTTGTACACAGACATATTTTTCTTAATTTTTTAGTAGCTTCAATCACATATATTAATTAGAAATTTTAACCCTTAGAAACCTTAATTTGTAAGTAAAAACTAAACAATTATAAACTTTCTTTTACATTAGTATCTTGTGGCTTGGAAAATTTATGAACACTTCATAACTTCTAGAAATATGTTACTTTATAGTACAATCTTTTAATAAAACACATGTTTACCAATAGACCCAAAACATCTTTTAGTTTTCCTGTAATGAAAAGCCAAAAGTAGACAAATGTACATTTAGCAATCAATGTCTAATATCTGATCTTATTTGGAAATGATGAGACTCAGAGAATTTTTTTCATAAAATTTAGCAAAACTCTAAAAGTCACCAAAAAGAGTTTGGAAGCTGTAACCACCATAACACATAATTATTGTTTAAAGTTCATCCAACATTTATCTTTTTCACAACTATTTAGTTACTTATTCCCAATAATTATTTAGATTGCCTACAAGACTTCGTAAGACATTAAATAAAATTAGCCATCATTTAAATTACTATTTTTGTTAACTAGTACTGTAATAGAAATAACATCAGTTTTTTCCTACAAAATTTCATGCAATTTTCATCACTTCTTATACCTTTAAACATAGTTATCATTAAGATTTTTATCAATAGGTCTTGGTCTTCTAATTTTGGAAAAGGGAAGCATTCCCAGTCAGACATTTTAAAACATACTCAGGCAAAGTTGCTGTAACCTCTTTATATAAAATTAGCTCAAACATTCCAACCTTTATAATCTTATCAACACTTACACTTTTACATGTTCTCAATTCAATTGTAACCTGAGTCAAAGTCTTAAGGCTAGTCAAATTTTTCCCTTCCTTTTTCTGGCCTTTTTAGGTACCAATTAAACAATTATGTGAGAGCTCTCAAAACAATTTTTTTTCCCCTAATTTAGAAGTTTTTCCAATTCAAAGGATCCGTCGTCTGGCCATTGACGAGTAGGATCTTCATTTGTATATTTATTCCAATAGTGACTCGAACCAATAAGCCTTTTTAAGGAAAGACCCGGAGGTAACTTTCCACGCTTAGAATAAATCTGCCATGGACGCAAGAGGCGTCCGTGTTGAGGGCGCAGATGATATAGCCCCCATGATCCACAGAATTCACTCCAAAAGATATTCAGAGAAAGTAAAGACCTTCGTTGCACAGGCGGTAAGGATGGTGTCTCCGGTCTCCCACAATAGTGTGGGACACCTCCAGTCACAGACCCGCTAATCTGTGACACCGGGCGGGCGGGCGATACTGGAATGGGATTTTTCCAGCACTAACAAGCAACGAAGGTTAAGACGACAAAAGCCCTTATGGACTGGGCCCTTTATGACAAACTCCCCTGAGAGCTTGGCACAGCCGGACAAAGAGACAGTTCGGAACCCCAGTCTACTCGACTGGCCACCAAGGTGCACTCCGGTAAATGCACCTTCCGTATGGTGGAGACCAAGGAGAATATTCTCACTGGTCACAAATCCAAGTTTTCTCAGGACACAGAACAAGACAGAGATTACTCTGGGAGGAAAAGGGATCAAGATCAAAACCAAGAGTACTCTACCAAATTTAAACCAAGAGTCACTAAAAGCCCAAGAAACTAGTTTCCTAAATATTTTCTCCTGCCAATCTAAATTTAGAAAGAGAAAAAATTCTCACCATTTCCTTCCGCCGGACTCCGCAGATAGAGATTCCGGGAGGCTGACATGGTAAGAAGTCTTACCTTTTTGCCAGCTTTTGTCAGGCGTTCCCGTATCTCATCATCTGCAGTAGTTCAGGGAGAAGGCAGGTCTTCCAACCAGAGAAGGCAACTTGCCAGCCAGTGTGGCTCCTGGCGACTACGCCAAAACTGGCGGGGGAAGAGGGAGATTCTCCCACTACACCACCAGACCGACCCCTAGAGTCACTCCTAATTTATTTTGAAGTTTGAATACCAAATTCTTCCTAGAACTATGTTTGTAGTACAGGAGAAAACTATTTTTGTGGTCACACAAACTCACATTTGCTCTCCCAAGAGAAGACTCTGTAAAAACATGCCTACTTCTTAACCTAGATACAAAGCTACCAAATGTGGAGAGCAATCACTGGGCAGGACACTTAATAACTAGGACTCCAAGGATATAATTCTTTTTTTTTTTTTTGAGGAAGATCAGCCCTGAGATAACATCCATGCTAATCCTCCTCTTTTTGCTGAGGAAGACCGGCTCTGAGCTAACATCTATTGCCAATCCTCCTCTTTTTTTTCCCCCCAAAGTTCCAGTAGATAGTTGTATGTCATAGTTGCACATCCTTCTAGTTGCTGTATGTGGGACGTGGCCTCAGCATTGCCGGAGAAGCGGTGCATTGGTGCGCGACCGGGATCCGAACCCGGGCCACCAGTAGTGGAGCGCGCGCACTTAACCACTAAGCCACGGGGCTGGCCCAAGGATATAATTCTTTAGAGTGTGGGCTCAGGACAAAATTGTAAAGTAAACAGCATTTCTCTTGTGACCTACCTCCTCTTTCTGTGCCACATTTAGCAAACTCTTCACCTGTCTCATGTTCATGGTGATCTCAATTGCCCATAGTATGTGTCAAAAAAGGGAAAATAAAACAAATTCATTCACAAAATGGTGCTAGTTTTTCACTGCTTTCAAGGGTATGGTTGGCATTTAAGAGGAGTTCTAAAGAGGACAATGAATCACTAAGGGGAGAATTTTAGACACCAAAGCGAGACAGATAATTTTGGGCTTGAGACTTTAATGGGCTCACAGCACTCCCAATATACTCAACCTAGAATCTACATTTCATAGTTCTGACTTATCCTGACTTTCAAACATAAAGGCAGATAATGGGGTTAGTAAAATAATTCACCCTTGAATTTTTAGAAGTAGGGCTCAGATCTGTCCCTCTGGGAGGTAGACAGCCATTGCATTGACTAAAATAACTTTAAGAGGCAAGCAGCAAACATGAAAATGAGATGTTTTTAATTTTCATGATTTCTGACCTCTCATCAGAAAAATAGGGGGAGAAGGGTCAGCAAACCTCATGGGAAGGAAATCCTTGAGGTAGAAATGGGAAGGAGTATAGGGTAGCTGAGGATGGAAAAAAGCACTTAAATATTCTAAGAGAGCCTGGGCAAA
The DNA here is from genome assembly GCF_020826845.1 of Diceros bicornis minor. Taxonomy (NCBI): domain Eukaryota; kingdom Metazoa; phylum Chordata; class Mammalia; order Perissodactyla; family Rhinocerotidae; genus Diceros; species Diceros bicornis. Next base: position 14,276,461 of record NC_080752.1, on the reverse strand, counting down.
TGAAGCTAAAAATTATAGTCTAAATTCATCTTTCTTGGGCATCTCAAGATCTTTTTACCTTCCTAATGTCTCAATTTCTCATAAAATGGTAATAGCTTAATTTATCTGGTTTGTCTGAGGAACACTTTTTACTATAATTATGAATATTCAAATGGAGGATGGCAAATTTCTAGATTATTTTATTTTTTGTGAGGAAGATCAGCCCGGAGCTAACATCCATGCCAATCCTCCTCTTTTTGCTGAGGAAGACTGGCCCTGGGCTAACACCTGTGCCCATCTTCCTCCATTTTATATGGGATGCCACCAAAGCATGGCCTGACAAGGGGTGCATTGGTGCGCACCTGGGATCCGAACCTGGGCCCCCAGCAGCGGAGCGCGCGCACTTAACCGCTATGCCACGGGGCCAGCCCTATCTAGATTATTTTAAATGGAAAAACAATACTTCTGGTTTGGAAGTCCTGGCTGTGCCACAGGTCATTGTGAGCTTTACCTCCCTGGGTAGGTATTTCTCCTTAAATCTGAAGAGGCCAGACTAAAGTACTTCTGTGATCCCTTGCTAGTTATCATATTTTATACAACTAACCTGACACTTTTGACATTTGCTATGGGGTCAGAATTGTACTGGGCCAAACATCAAAGAGGTATTCTTCCTGTGATATTACATTCTTCTGGTTTTCCTCTTCCCATTCTGTCATTTCCTTCTCAGTCTCTTTTGGGAGTTCTTTCTCTTCTGCAAGCTCCCCAAAGCTTGGTCCTTGGGCCCTTTTCTCTTTTCACTTCACAATCTCATTGTAGGTGATCTCATTCAATAGGCTTTGCTTACCACCTGTAAGCTGATAAACTTCCAACTGACATCTCCAATTTAGGCCTCTTTTCTGAGCTCCAGACCTGATCTTCCTTTTATATGGCACACAAATGACTCAAACTTAACATATCCAAAACTGACCTTATACTTTTCTCCTCCCAAACCTGTTCCTCTTTCAGAATTTCTTGTTTACTGAGATACTGGCACCATCATCTAGCCACCCAGAAGACCAGACACCAGGGAGTTATTCTTGACACCTCTCTCTTCATTCCTCCACATCAAATCAATTACTATCAAAAACTAGTCAATTTCACCTCCTAAATATATGACATATCTGCATACGTCTCTCCATCTCCACTATCACTCCTCAAACCCCAGTTGTCATTTTCTGGTGCCTATATTACTTTAAGACCCTTTTAACTGCTCTCTCTCTTACTTCCACTCTTGTCCTCACCCTCCACCATTCAAACTATTTTCCACATATCAACCAGAGTAATCTACTTGAAAAACACTTGTAATCATGTCTTTCTGTTTCATCTGTTCAACCATTATTTACCGAGTACCTATAACGTGCAAGACACTATTCTAGAAGCTAGGAATCCAGTGATACACAAAATGGACAAGGCAATGACTTTTTTTTACTCTTAGGAAGGTTCTGTATGATCTTGGCCACTGACTCACTTCCCCTTTGCTCCCAGATTACTACTGTTTAGTCATAGTGACCTGCTTTCTCAGAGCTTTTGAACAAGTATATTCCTATACATTCCTATACCAATTCCTATACATTTTTCAAATGTAAGCTTAAATGTCTCTTGTTAAGAAAAATTCTCCGACCAGACTAGGTCCCTGTGTATTTCTCCTTCTAGAATATTCACAATGATAAATTTAAAAATTTGCATGCTTAATATCGCTCCTGCTAGCTCTCTTGTAAGCTCCAAGAGAACAGGGAAATTTCTTGTTTATTACTCTATTCCCAGTGTCTGGCACATATTAGGAGCTCAATTTGTTGGCTGAATGAATAAATGAATGCCTCACTACAGAGCTTTAACAAATGTCTACAGTTTGGTGACCCGTAAGATTCAGAGGCCTGTTTTTAAAGGGAAAAACTAACAGGTCATACTTTAGGATGTGTTTGTTTCTAGTTAGAAAATTCTAATTGCTGGCTGAATTTGAAGTTTTTGTACTTACAGCATTATTGCTGTAGAGAGTAAAAACCAAAAAAACTTGCTCTGAAGGAAAGCAGTCTAGTGGAGTTGCTTAGTTTAAAAATTGATAGTTTCTTGAAAAGATGTATGAAAACAAACTGGAATATTTAAACAATATTTTTTCAATTAATTGATCTCATCTGCTGCCCTAGTTCAGGTTTTCATTATCTCCTCCCCGAATCCTTGCACTTTTCCTTCCCAATTTCTTATTCTCCTATCCTGCGTTATTTGTCATCATGGCATTCATTGTTTTCAAAGTATATCGTTTATTTCATTGTCTGTTTCTCCCCAATAGAAAGCAAGCTCCATAAGGCAAGAATTTTAACGATTTTATTCCGTGTCTCGAGTTCCAAAAGCCTAGAAAAATTTAAAGACTTAGCCATCAATACCTCTCCTTGCTTCAAGTCCTTCTCCATTCATTTATATTCTTTTCATGTTCTGGGATTTCTTGCTCCACGGTGTCAGTATATTGCTTCTTATTAACATGTTAGTTGCTTTTTATTTTTGAAGTATGTCTGTTTCAGTTACATTTTAGATGACTGCCCCCCAAAGGCCATTACAAGCAGAAAAAACTTTGGGAAAACGGACTTGAGGGCAGCAGCCTGACACGCTGTAGTTGCTCGCTAAAAGTTGGCTGAACTTAATGCTAACTGTGGACTCTAGTCTGTGCGGGAGCTAAAAAATGTTTTCGCCTACAAAAGTGAGCACATCTACACTGGTCTTTTAAGCAGTTTCTTAGGCCTTGAGGTCGAAACTACGGTACCCGATAAAGTGGAGAAGCGCAAGGGCTATTTCTGGCGTTCAGATTAGCTCGGCTTCATTCCCGAGCAGCTTCCATCCGGCGGCGAAGAAAAATACTTCCGGCGTTCTGCTTTTTTACGTGCTGAGTCACGCCCAAAGGCTCCGCCCCGGGTATGAGAGGCAGGATGCTCAAAATATGACATGAACGGAGAGAAAAACTTGGGAATTCATTTTCTTCACTCGCTTCTCAGTTTTCTCATCAGGGGAATATTTTTCTCTGAGCCGCAGAGCACCATTCAGTGGCTGCGGCCACAACCAACTTCCCATGTACGTCATAAACACGGCGCGGCCGCTCAAGATCCCTGCTCCCGTCGTCCTCCGCGCCACTCTCCCCGCCTCTTCTTCCTCGCCCCACCCACCCTAGGTTTCGAAGAGCTCGCTGGGTGCTCTGAGAATCCGGCCGGGTCTCTTTGGTTCCTTTTATTTCTTGTTCCCATTGGTTGCTTACGTGCGCGTGACTGCTCTCTTGCCTCCTGATTGGCTAGGATTAGCCCGTCATCGGCGGCTGAGAGGGCGGGGGATGAGGGAAGTTAGCGTGGGGGAGACCGGGTTGGGGGAGGGGTTCAGGCCTGTCCTTCCCCGCGGCTGCGGCAGCACCAGCGCTGGCCGCCACCGCCTCTGGGTCGCGGAGGAGGAGGAGCGGCTGGAGGAGTAGGAGGAGGAGGTGGGCCCTGGGGAGCGGGATGCCCATCGCTCCGGCTTGGTGGTGAATGCTGAGGAGAGTCACGGTTGCTGCAGTCTGTGCCACCGGGAGGAAGTTGTGGTGTGAGGCCGGGCGGGAGCTCGGGGCTCTGAGGAGAATTGGAGCACGGGGTCGGTGCGAAGACTCGGTTGCTGTCAGACCCTGTCGTAATCTGATCATGCCTGGAAGGAACAAGGCGAAATCTACCTGCAGCTGCCCTGACCTGCAGCCCAATGGACAGGATTTGGGCGAGAGCGGCCGGGTTGCCCGTCTAGGAGCCGATGAATCTGAGGAGGAGGGACGGAGGGTGTCTGTCAATAATGCCGGAGACCCTGAGATCGTGAAGTCTCCCAGCGACCCCAAGCAATACCGGTGAGGGAGGAGGTTTGGACCGGGGAGGAGAGCAGCGTGCGGGCCTCTGTTGCGTCCATCACTTCTTGTCTCCGTATCTCCCGAAGGAGCAACAGGGGCACACTTCCCACCCCCAAATACTTCCTTGGATGGAGGTGGCAAGGGCAGTTAGGGGCTTCCATCTGGTGTCAGCTAGACAAGTGGGAAATCTTGGGTTCCACAAGGAATCAGAATGTCAGAATGGGAAAGGCTGTTCGAGTAATCTTGACATTGGCTTAAAGCAAGAAGGGAGGTTTCTCGGAGGAAGGCACGCTGGATGGTGAGGGAGTCTTGGTATTATGTTATGAGGAAAGGTTGAATCAGTTGGGGGTTTTAATTTTGGAGAGGATGTATAAGGGGCATATTATCGCCATCCACAAATATTTTAGATGCCCTTAGTTGAAAGAGGGGTAGAACTAATTGGTGGAAGTTCCTAGAGTATGATGTGGTTTCAGTAAAAGAATTTAGGCATCAGAGTTGACTTAAGATGAAGTGGTTTGTTTCCATGGGTTGTTCCTCATTAATGGTTGAGTGACCTCTTCCAAGAATATTTTAAAGAGAATTTGGGTCTCAGTTGGGTGTGTCCTAGAAGACTTGTAAAGTTTTTTCTAATCCTGAAATTCTCTACTTTTGGTTTATGGGAATCCTCTAAACATCTCTAATAATTGGTGGCTCAGTCCCCACCTGAGTATTTCCTTCAGAGGTAGCTTATTTCATAGAATGTCATGACTGTGATGTATTTTAAAAAGAGACCATATTGTCCTACAACTTCATTTTACAGGTTGAGGAAATTGAGATCAAGAGGGTTTGCTTCATCCTCAGAGTTACATTTCTAAATAATTAACAAGGCTAGTATGAAAATCCTCTTCATCTGACACCAAATCTAGTGCACCATTTACTGATATTTATAAAATTCTTACTTATATTGAGTTGAAAGCTGAAGGATTCTAGGTCCCAATTTGTTATAAGCCCCTACACTGTTAGAGCAGGAAAGAACCTTAGAATCCTTTCCACTCCCCACTACCCCCATTTGACAGCTGACTGAAACTGAGGTGTAGAAAGAAGTGATTTAGCCCCAAGTTTAAGACCAGCCTAATTTCTTCTTTCACTCCAAGTCTAGAGATTAACAGTACATGACTTTTTTGTACTCTTTTTCCCAAGTTTACAGAGTCAAGAGATTTTTTGTGTGTGTTTGTGTGTGTGAGTGAGAGGAAGATCAGCCCTGAGCTAACGTCCATGCTCATCCTCCTCTTTTTGCTGAGGAAGACTGGCTCTGAGCTAACATCTATTGCCAATCCTTCTCCTTTTTTTCCCCCAAAGCCCCAGTAGATAGTTGTGTGTCATAGTTGCACATCCTTCTAGTTGCTGTATGTGGGACGCGGCCTCAGCATGGCCGGAGAAGCGGTGCGTCGGTGCGCGCCCGGGATCCAAACCCGGGCCGCCAGCAGCGGAGCGCGAGCACTTGACTGCTAAGCCACGGGGCCGGCCCAGGGTCAAGAGATCTTTATGGATGTGCTAAGTTTTCTCTTTTTCTTGTCAAAGATGTGGTTGTATTAGTAATATGGCAATAAGCAAGTTGAAACGTTAATAAAAGGTGCTTGGTTTTTGCCTTCCAGATTAAATGTTCAATAACAGCTTCAGTTTTTTTCTGCCTACGTAAAGTTACATGATAACAGCTAATGTTTATAGAATATACACTATGTGTCAGATACTATTCTACCTGCTTTAGAGATATTATTTTGTTTAATGACCTCATTTTCGGCAAATTCATTTGGCAGGTACTTGTTAAGTTCTACTGTGTGCCAGGCACTGAGCTATCTTCAGTCATTTCTGAAACTTGGTCAAATATAACTTAATAACATTTTATTCTGTGTGCTAGGCATACAAAGATGATTAAGACAGTCATTTGCTTTAGGGAGCTTCCAATGTAGTAGAGGGATACAAACACATAAAAAAGGTAAAATTAGGTCGCTGAAGTTTTATAGAAGCCATACTGGAAGTATATGCTAGGTATATTGGGGAATAGAGCAAGGAATGGTGAACTCCACCTGGGGAGAAAGTTAGGAAAGACTTTCAAGAGGAGATAATGCTTAAGAGGTATTCTTTGAGTAAGTTGTTGCATTTCTGTCTTTATGTGGTCTTTGTCAAATCATTGTCCTTCTTAGTGTCTCGGTTTTCTTATTTTAAAATCAAGGGGGTTGATTAGAACAGCACTGTTTTCCAGTAACTGCCTCTCTTTTCAAAAGAGCAGGTCCACTTTTATCTGTCTAATATACTGAAGTTTCAATAAGATCTTTAACGAAAAGATTTTGTTACTTTAAAATAAAGGTGGAATCAATACTAGATGATTTTTAAAGACTTATCCAACCTAAGGTTAAATTCTGTGAATTTTTCTAACCAGAAACAGACATGAGGCATCTGCAGCCTAGAGAGCTGAATTATCCTTGCAGGACCCACTCAGATGTTATCTCTGTGGAGACTTTCCAGGCAGAACCAATCCCCCCCTTCACTATATTTCAGTAGGGCTTTGTACATGGTCTATTTTATTTTATTTATTTATTTATTTATTTATTTATTTATTTGTGAGGAAGATCAGCCCTGAGCTAACATCCGTGCTGATCCTCCTCTTTTTTTTTTTTTTTTTTGCTGAGGAAGACCGGCTCTGAGCTAACATCCATCTCCAGTCCCCTTCCTTTTTCTCCCCAAAGCCCCACTAGATAGTTGTATGTCATAGTTGCACATCCTTCTAGTTGCTGTATGTGGGACGCGGCCTCAGCATGGCCGGGGAAGCGGTGCGTCAGTGCGTGCCTGGGATCCGAACCCGGGCCGCCAGTAGTGGAGCGTGCGCACTTAACTGCTAAGCCATGGGGCCGGCCCTGCATGGTCTATTTTAGTATATATATGTCATTATAATTATGTGTCTTTTGAATGTGTGAATAAGCACCAGAGATGGACCTCATTGAAGGAATATTATGGTGAAATAATGCCTGGAAAGATTTATTTACCAGTCTGCATTTATTAAGTAATAGCCTGTGAAATTTTACTTCTTTAGATGTGTAGTTTGTATTCAGCTTTTTTGAAATGTTAAGCATACCTTCAGAACATCTATTCTGCTTTTTAAGGGATCTGTATAAATGCTTGGTAAGTGTTGATTTCTTTTTCCTCTGGAAGGGTTAAGCGACTGCAGGTTGGGAACTATTGTTCAAATCTTTATTGGTGTAAAGTGGAAATTCTAAATGGACAGGATTAATGGCAGTGCAGTCTAAATAGTAAGTTATTTTAATAATGAAGAGCGCTTAGGAAGTTTCGATTGACTTAAATAAATATAAAACACTTTCCATGTTTACCCGGTTTGTAAAAAGCCATGTATTTCTATGGCTGGGGGAAGGGAGCAGAACATATGAAAAGGTGTGTAGGCCTCTGAAGGGTGAACCCTTTTAATTTAAATTTTGGTCAAGCTGTTACAAGTGAGGAGATGGTTATCTTAATAAATTCTCAATACACTCTAGAAAATAATAGAAGCATGTTGAATAAGGTACAGGTTATTTCTAAACATTTATTATGTTGTTTACTATTGTACACTGATGAATAGAAGGAGGTTCACAATCCAAGTGAGCAGGACAACTGCATTGAGAACACTTAACATCTGCTGGCTCTCCAAATAGGAGTGGAGTGGCTCACTTCTGAGCAGAAGCTTTAGGCAAATCTCAGATGTCAGAAGAATATACATCAGAGAACTTTTTTTTTTTGTATTGGATGAGAAGAACATGGGTTTATTTGTTGATCTTTTCAACTAAAACCTCTGGAATAGTAATGCTTTTTTTCAGTATATGAGGCAGCAATTGCATTTGTAGTATATATACACATTAATAATAAGACCATAGAATCTTAGAGCTACAAAAGAAATCATGTACTTACATGTATATAAATTCTAGGAACTTGACACCATCCAATCCCTTCGTCTGATACCTGAAGCCAAAACTCGATTTCGATTGCACCCTCTTAATCTTGTAATGTAAAGTAGAGGCAAGCTAGGTCTTACTGTATGCGATTCCAGCTCATTTAACAAAGTAAGTTCATGTAAGGTTGAAATACATTAAATATACTGAATACTAATATGACTTTAACAAATGTATCTTTGTTACCGTTTGTTAGACTGATTTCCACAGTGTGGGCTGGTAAGAACAGGAAGAACATTCTTAACTAAAATGTTTCTTTTGGAAATAAGATTTAGCATTAAAAAGATCTCTGTTTTTGAAGAACTGAGCAATGGTAAGAGCTCTCTTGCCTTCAAATAATTCTATTCCATCTAGACTCTGGGTAGAGTCAGAGAGCAGATACTGAAGCAGAAAAGCATGAAATGTAATTGATGCTACAATGAGTGAAGTATGGCATTTTTAGTCATTTGTGTATCTAGTTTCCCATCTCTAGTTATGTGACCTTGAACACCTTAACTAATCTCTCTAAGGCTAAGGACATAGAAGAGCAACTCATAAACCATTGAAATTGAAAAAGAGCAGCCAGGAAGCAGGAGAAAAACTAGATGATAGTGGCTTTTTTTTTTTTTTTTTAAAGAGGACCCAGTGGAGGAGAATGCTTTAAGCAAGGAGTGATCATTGTTAGATTATACTGAGAAGTCAAGTAATATAAGAACTGAAAAGAGTCTTTTGGAGATCCAAGAAATTATTCATTCCTGGTGAAAGCAGTGTTAAAGGAATGGTAGGGAAGCAGAAGCCAGATTGTAGTGAGTTAAGGAGTGATGAAAGCAAGAAATTTTAGATAGCAAGGTAGACATTTTTAAAGAAGTTGGGTTTTAAAGGGGAGAGGAAGGGAGGAGGTTTTAGGAGAGAGCAGTATATGGGGTCAAGGGAGAGTTTTTTCAAGATAGAAGAGACATGAGCAGGTTTATTGCCTGAGAAAAAAAGAATCAGTAGAGAGGGAAAGGTTGAAGATAACAAGAGATACTAGATGGAACAAGATCCTTAGATGGTAGTGAGGTGACAGAATCAAGAATATTCACAGACATTGATTTTAGAAGGAAGAGAAAATTTCTTCACTGAAAGTGGAGGAAGGTATAATGAAGAGTGTGGATGCAGGCAGCGGGGTGTTGAAAATGTTCTTGCTTTATAGACTTTTTGTTCTGTAAGGTAGGCGTTGAGGTTTACTTAAGTAGTCCTTTAAGAAGTTGTAGGGGAAGTACAGATCTTCCTTGACTTACAATTGGGTTATGTCCCGATAAACCCATTTAAGTTGAAAATATCTTGAGTCAAAAATGCGTTTAATTTTCAACCAAACATCATAGCCTAGCCTAGGCTACCTTAAATGTGCTCAGAACACTTACATTAGCCCACAGTTGGGCAAATTATCTAACACAAAGCCTATTTTATAATAAAGTGTTGAATAGCTCATGTAATTAAATGGTCATATGGGTACAGAATCTGGTTGTAAGTCTATCAGTTGTTTACCCTTGTGATCACCTGGCTGGCTGGGAGCTGTGGCTCGCTGCCGCTGCCCAGTATCACAACAGAGTATCGTACTGCATATTGCTAGCCCAGGAAAAGATCAAAACTCAAAGTACGGTTTCTACTAAATGCGTATTGCTTTCGCACCATCATAAAGTCTCGAAAAATTGTAAGTCAAACCATCGTAAGTTGGGCACTGTCTGTAGTGGGAAACCTAGGGGAAGCCTTTAGGGGTGAAGGTTTGAAGTAGCTAATGTAAAGAATGGATGAAGTGTACTTGGGAAATACTAAGAGAGAAGTTGTGGGTTCTTGAGCATGAAAATGATGTAAGTAAAGCAGTGTTTTAGGAAGATTAATCTGAAGGTAGTAGCTCAGATCCATAAGATGTGGCAAGACTGGTTCAAGAGGGAATTAAAATTGTGTATTGAATGATGTGCACTGATATGTATGGTACTACTCTTCTTCTAATTGATGTGTTCCCCTCTTCAATTTTCTTTTTGTTTTCCCCTTATTAACTCAATCTAACAAATGTAAGCTAGGCTAAAAACCCCTGAGTATGGAGATCATATATGTTTTGTTCACTCAGTGCCCAGCACATAGTAGGTTCTCAATATTTGTAGAATGTATAAATGCATGAGTGCCCATATACCATTTTCATGGAACCCTTCGAGATATTCTGCCAGAAATTTTTTAGATCAAATTTGCATCCTGGCCAGTTTTAAAAAATAATTACTTGAATTTCAGAGAAAACAAGTATGAATAGGCAGATTGCAGAAGAAAAAATGTGAATTATACAAATAGTAATATATATGGTGATATTGTAGTATATTTAATTCATGTAGATGCTTGTGGTGCTTGGCACATAGTGAGCACTCAAATGTTAGCTATTTGTTTTAATATGTTGACATTTATTAACTGATATTTGCAGCACCATTTGTGATAGCAAAAAATTAGCAACAACTTTATTGTCCGTTGATTGCCTAAAGATTAAGTTATACACTTCTACAATGAAAATAATATATAGCTATAGAAAAAGAGAGATGGTTTTATATATTGATATGGAAAGATGTCCTGTGATTTATTGTTGAATGAAAAAAGCCAGTTGCAAACCAAAATATATTGTACAATTCCATTTTTAAAACACCACCTCCCATTATATGTTTACCTAAAATAGCATTTTTTTTATTTATTTTTTTTTTTTGTGAGGAGATCAGCCCTGAGCTAACATCCACCAATCCTCCTCCTTTTTTGCTGAGGAAGACGGCCCTGGGCTAACATCGGTGCCCATCTTCCTCCACTTTATATGGGACGCCGCCACAGCATGGCTTACCAAGCAGTGCGTCGGTGCACGCCCGGGATCCGAACCAGCGAACCCCGGGCCGCCGCAGCGGAGCGCGCGCACCCAACCGCTTGCGCCACCGGGCCGGCCCCTAAAATAGCATTTTTTATGTTTAGATATGTACAGAAATGATTAGGAATGATATTCAGCAAGCTTATTTCTTTTCTTTTTTTTAAATTTTATTTATTTATTTATTTATTTTCCCCCAAAGCCCCAGTAGATAGTTGTATGTCATAGCTGCACATCCTTCTAGTTGCTGTATGTGGGACGCAGCCTCAGCATGGCCGGAGAAGCGGTGCGTCGGTGCACACCCGGGATCCGAACCCGGGCCGCCAGCAGCGGAGCGCATGCACTTTACCACTAAGCCACGGGGCCGGCCCAGCAAACTTATTTCTCTAGGGAAAGGAAGGAAGGATTTGACTTGTATTATTTACTTTTTAGTAATTAAAAAAGATCAACCAATAAATAAAAATATTATATGGTCATTGTAGGAAATTAAAATAAGAAGAAAATTTTAAAAATTCCCCATAATCATTCCACCCAGCATTAACCACTCAACACTTTTTATAATTTTTATTCCTTTTTGCTATGCATTTATAATTTATATATTTAAAAAATTGTATAATACCATATTTAACAATGTCATGAACATTTTCTTATTGTTTTTCAATATATTTTGTCTACTTTGAAGTCCATTGTGTAGATATACCATAATTTAATCATTATCATTTTATGGGATATTTAGATTGTCAAATTTTCTTTACCTAAGAAGCCTGTTTATTCCTAACTGAATCCTTTGGATGTGGACGCAATCATAATGGGTTTGGTAGATATATAGGGTAACCTCTGGTGATCTGGTCTGTTTCTAGGATATTCTCTAATTGGGAGACCTAACAGACAAGACCATGTTTTATTTTGGGACTTCCACTCTGGCATAGGTCTCATATTCATACTGTTTCCCAGAATGAAGTCAATCATTAGGCTTATCCAACTCACAGGAAACTGAGTAGATTATAATCCCTTTCTAGTATTTTGGGGGGGGGGGCACTCAGTTACATGGCTGGACCAGTATTAAACTGTTTTCAGAAGGGTTGGAAGTAGATTGTCATTTGGAAAGTTCACTTGGTTCTCTGGAGAGGTGATTAGAGAGATTTTACATTTTTATTACCACCACCACCAATTATCTTTCTTCTCCTAATAGTTGGTATTTGTTGAGTGCTTACTATGTACTAAGTACTGTTCTAAGGAGTTTACATAGATTATCTCATTTAATCTTTACAATAACCCTATTAGATAGTGCTCTTATTACATGTTAGCCTAAAATGCTGTTCTGTGAAAAAACATTTACTGAGCAGGTATTGAGCGCTAATTAGAGTGTAAAGGGACTGTGCTCTCTCATTTGGTTCATTCTAAGCAAACTTCTTGCCATGGCAGAAAAGGTCCGAAGCTCTCCATTTTTCAGTTCTTAACTTTCTAGCTTCATCTTGTGTTGTGCTGTTTTGTTTTCCTTTTCTTGGCACATGCTGTATTCTTTGGTCATGTTTGCCTTGTGAATTCAAGCATTACCTCCTCTGTGAATCCTTTCTGACTCTCTCTTCCTTCAATCTTCCCCTCTCACATGTGAATTATTTACAATCTTGAGTGCCCCTGCAGCAATTTTTTTCAAACTGTTCCATATTTTTTAAGTTCAATTTGTCTTTCCCCTCTATTATGCTGAAATTTTTGTAGGGAGGGACTTTGTCTCTTTGAGTCTTTGCATGCCTTCTCTTCTGTTACTAATAAATCAACTGTCTATACTCCTAAGACCCATCTCTCTACTTGTGCACTAGATCTCATCCCCTCTTTATTGATCCCACCCATCAATTATTCCAGTAATTGTTCCCCTTCCATTCTGCACCAATTTCCCCCTTTTACTGGGTCATTCCCATGAACATACAAATATGATGTAATTGTTCCTATTTTCAGGGGAATAACATTTCTTTACTCTGCATCCCCTCTGAACTATGCCCTTCCAGCTACTCAAGTTTCTTGGTTTCCTTTATAGCAAAGCTTGTTAAAAGAGTTGTCTGTACTCGCAATTTGCAGTTCATCTATTCTCATTATTTCTGGAACTCAGAGTGGGCTTTTGCCTCTATTGCTATACCAAAATAGCTATTTTCAAGATCACCAATAACCTTTACAATTAGTCACTTCTCAAGTTCTTATCTTACTTGACCTTTCAGTATCATATGACACAGTTGGTCATTCTTTCCTTCTTGAAATGTTTTTTACAGTTGGCTTCCAGGTCATACTGTTCTTAGTTCTCTTTCTGCCTCATTCGCAGGTTCCTCCTTATCTCCTTGACCCCTCAATTTTGTAGTGCCTAGGGCTCAGTCCTCAGACCTCTTCTCTTCCCTGTCTACCTTTGCTCCCTGTGTTACCTCATCCAATCTCATGGCTTTAAATAGCACCTTGTATAAAATAACAATTTTACTCAGGTTTTCCACCCTATACTCTTTCTTATTCTTATGTTCCTTCGTAGCACTTATTGCTATTTGATATACTATATATTTACTTGTTCATGAGAGCAAGGACTTTGTTTTGTTCTCTGCTGTATCCCCAGTGCCTAGAATAGTGCCTGTCTCATAGTCTCTCCCTCCCATCTCTGACTCCTTCATCCTTTTCTCCTCTGGCCTGATTGTTATATAGGGATATATTTTTCAGTCTTTTTTTTTTTTTTTTTTTTGTGAGGAGATCAGCCCTGAGCTAACATCAGCCAATCCTCCTCTTTTTTTGCTGAGGAAGACGGCCCTGGGCTAACATCTGTGCCTATCTTCCTCCACTTTATATGGGACGCCGCCACAGCATGGCCTACCAAGCAGTGTGTCGGTGCGCGCCCGGGATCCGAACCAGCGAACCCCGGGCCGCCGCAGCGGAGCGCGCGCACTTAACCACTTGCGCCACCGGGCCGGCCCCTTCAGTCTTTTTTTAATCATTTTATTTCTTTTGTTTCAGATCAAAAAATTTTTTTAAGAAATAAAATCATACAGATACAGTTGAAGCTCTTTGATACTGCCCCTTCCATCTCATTTCGGACTCTTTTTCCAGTGTTAACCGTTATCTGAATTTGGTATATATGTCATTCTTGTGTATTTTTTATACTTGTTAAATATACACTTATCTGTAAACAGTGTATATTATTGCATGTCTTAAGACATTGCAGAAATAGGAATTATATCACATTGGATTCTCATAACCTGCTTTGGAGAGGGGGGGTGGTTTAACATTGTGTTTGAGATTTGTCCGTGCTAATGAGTATAATACTAGTTATTTGTGTGTTAGGTCCTATTTAATAATATCTTGTATGAATACATCATAATTTACTTACCTGTTTTCCTATTACTGGTCATTTAGATTATTCCCAATTTTCTCTTATATTTAATTTTATGATTATGCCATAATTTATCTTTTCTCTGATTGTTGGGCATTTGTTTCCAGTGCTTCAGTGAACATTTTTATGCATGACTCCTTGTGCACATATTTGAGAGTTTATCTATATACGTGTAAGCATATACCTATAAGTAGATACCTAGAAGTGAAACGACTCATTTTTAATCTTACTACATACTGCCAAAGTACTCTTCTAATTGGTTGTACTATTTTACATTTATACCAATAAAGCATTAAAGTTCTCACTTCTATACATTCCTTCCAACTCTTGATATTGTTAGATTTTTTTAAAAAATTATTGAGAATCTGATCTGTGGGAAATATTTTTCTCTTAAAAAAATCTTTTTGTGTTTGTGTTTTCCATTATTACTAATAAGATCAAGCATTATTTCATGTTTCCTGGCCATTTGGATTTCTTGTTTTATGAACTGCCCATTTTTCTATTGGGCTGTTTCTTTTGCCTTTTTAAATTGACTTGTAAGAGTTCTTTATGTATTTTGAATGCTAATCCTTTGTTGGTTATGTGAGTTGCAAATATATTCTCTAAGTCTATATAGCTTATTTTTACCCTTTGTTTATAAAGTCTTAAAATTTAATCAGATTTATTCGTTTTTTTATTTATGGTTTGTGCTTTTTTCATCTTATTTATTTTCTTCTAAAAGTTTTACAGTTTTGCTTTTTACGTTTGGGTAAGGACCTAATTTTATTGCCATTTTTAAAAAACATGGGCAACTAGTTGTCCAAGCATACCTTTTGAAAAGTCTATCCCAGAGGTCACCAAATGTTTTCTGTAAAGGGCTAGATAATAAATACTTTAGGCTTTGTCAGTCAAGAGGCAAAATTAAAGAAATTGTGTAGGTACTTGCAACAAGAAAGAAAACAAATTTCTGCAAATTTTAATAAAATTTTTAATTAAGTTCAAAATATAATAATAGTACTTTTTTAGTAATACAGGTCTACCAGTGAGAAGAGTGAAATTCTTTTTATTGCGATAACATTTTGCTTTTTGGGGGTTCATAGTTAGTGTTCTCTGTCATCAAAGTTGATTGCAGATGTTCATTTGTTAATACTGATTTCTAATGAGATTTTACATATTTCATCTTTGAAAATTTATTTTCACACTGACAGATACTGCCAAATACTGATATCAGTCCATGAGAATATGATTTTAATTGAGCATATTCATCACTTCGAAGGCATTTATAGAATTCTATTAAATTCTTTTCTGATATTTTTGCCTTTTAGCATGTCATTATATTGTAGATTAATCACTTCTGATTGAAAATTAAGTGGATGCTCGTCAGTTGCACAGTTAAATAATGAAATAAGGAAATTTCCTCTGTGCTTGCGCCATGGTCTGCAAAACACTGCTGGAACTGTAGTTTGCTTGGAAAATATATCTGCTGCAAATTTGTGTGGGAATGGAGATATGGCTTCTTGTTTTAACTTTTGACGGCACAGGAAATGTATAAAGCAGCTTGCCGTTACTTGTGTTTCTGATAACATTAGTTGTTGAAATGACTTTACCATGTTTTGCATATAAGTGCTGTTTTGTAATTTTGGGTTGAATTCATTAAGAAACGTTATCAAGTCTGCAGCAAAAGCTAATGTCCAAAGCCATTTGGTGTTTGATAATAGTTCTTCAGAAAAATTTCAGTCTTAGCCTGAGCTCAAAAAATTGCAATAAAATGTTCCCATTGCTAAGCCATCAAACACTAAGCCTCTACAGTAAGGGCAATTCAAGATATTCAGCTTCTATTTCTGACAAAAATTCACGGAACTGATGATTGTAAAGTCTACAAGAGCAAATGACACTACTGGTTCTCTGATGCATGATAGAGTCGAATATTTTCTGCAGAGTATTGCTGTTGAATAAGAAAGTGAAGAATCATAGGCTTTGAAATACCTCACAGAAGGCAAATTTGTCCAACTAAACCTTTTTTTCTGCTCCTTACATATTTTTACCAACATTAGTGGTAACACATTATATTCTGCTTCAGGTTGTACTGTATTCTTGTTTTATCAACCTCTTAGAAAATATTCTTGTCTGTATTTCTTCCACACAGAGTATTCATAGAGGCTAATTACTTAGTCACTTCAAACTTGGCACTGACTTCTTGCATAAACAACAACTGAGCGGTGTTGGTAACATCTGTTGACACATCAGGAGCCAAAAATCTTGACATCATTTACCTTGTTTTTGACTGATTATTGATCTTGTTACTAATGCTCAACACTTTGAGTGATAGTTCTCACCAAAAGGCTAATAGTCTTAAGTTTGTTTTCTCTGGATAAATTTCTTCCACTGCTACAAACAAACACAATCTAACCCATCATTGGTAAATAGCTTTCCTTGCTTGGCTAACAAATGAGCCACTCAGAAATTTACTTTGGTTACAGTCTCATTTTCACTTTTAATTTTTTGTAATGAGATATTTCATTTTAAATTTTCTAATTTTTCTGATAGTTGCTTTCCTATGAGTTGAGAATATTGTAATGAGTGCTTAGTCTAGTAATAACGTTTTAGTCTTTTAGCACAGCTATAATATTACATAATTAGCATAATGCTTTGCTATTTAATTTGGTAACAAAATCCACACTAAAAGTGTGATGTTTGAATTCCATTTTTCCCTTCTTTCCTTATTTTGACATGATGAATATGCACTACTGTTGGACATGATGAATATGCACTACTGTTTTAAAAAAAAAAGTTGTACAGTGATACATGTGGCACTCGAAATGCTGTTGAGTTATAAATGCATTGCTGCAGTTTTTAGAGTATGGAACAGCAGTGCACAGCAGTGAAAATGCCACATATGGTCTCTGTCACAGCTACTCAGCTCTGCCATTGTAACTGAAAAGCAGCCATCGACAATACGTATATGAATGAGTGCGGCGGTGTTCCAATAAAACTTTATTTATGGACACTGAAATTTGAATTTCAGATATCACAAAATATTTTTCTTTTATTGGATTATTTTCAACCATTTAAAAAAGTAAAAACCATTCTTAGTTTGAAGATCATAAGCTGTAGTTTGCTAATTCTTATTTATCTTTTTTCCTATAGTGCCAACTCTGTCATATGTTAGGTTTTTATATACATGGATCTTTTTTTCAGGGATCTTTATTATGTTCCATTTTGTTGATTTCTTATTTCATTATATCATGGCCTAAAAATTCATATTTTACCTGTAGAGAGAGTTTGTCAAAGAATCTTCATGTATGTAGACTAAAAAAATTGATTTCTTACTGTTTCCATTTATTTTACTTGATACAAATCTTAAATTAATCTAGCTATGTTGCTAAAATCAATAATTTCTTTATTAATTTTTCATTAACTAGGTCTTTTCTGATAATGAAATTTAGATCTAACTCCCACTTTTTCTACCTATTCTAAAATAGGTCCCAATTTTGGGGGACCAGAGATGGGGGAAGATTGGCCCTGAGCTAACATCTGTGCCAATCTTCCTCTATTTTGTATGTGGGACACTGCCACATTATGGCTTGATGAGCAGTGCGTAGGTCCGCGCCCGGGATCTGAACCCATGAATCCTGGGCTGCCAAAGTGGAATGCATGAACTTAACCACTACACCACTGGGCCAGCCCATCCCATTTTTTTTGATAAACCAATATTCAGTATTTATAATATCAAAATATTGTTCATACTGAGATATGTAGTCTACTACAATTACATTTTCTTTCTTGAACAACTTTGTTTTCTCTAGAGTTAAAATTGCCTTATTTTTTAAAACAGCTGTATCTAGATATAATTCACATACTATAATTCACCCATTTAAAGTGTACAACTCATAACAACAACAAACACATAGAGGCAGAGATTGGATTGGTGGTCACCAGAGGAGAAGGGGCGGGGAGGAGGGCAAAAGGGATAATTAGGCACATGTGTGTGGTGATGGATTGTAATTAGTATTTGGGTGGTGAACATGAGAACATGATGTAATCCATGCAGAAATAGAAGTATAATGATGTACACCTGAAATTTATACAATGTTATAAATCAATGTTACTGCAATAAACAAACAAAAAAAATAAAGTGTACAACTCAGTAGCTTTTAGTATATTTACAGAGTTGTACATCCATCATCACAATTTTAGAAATTTTCATTACCTTAGAAAGGAATCCCATACCCCTTAAACTTGTTAGCCTCCTCAGTTCCCCCATCCTCACAGCCCTTGGCAAACACTAATTTACTTTCTATCTCCCTAGATTTACCTATTCAGGGCATTTCATATAAATGGAATCATGTAATATGTCATCTTTTGTGATTGGCTACTTTCACTTAGTATGGTTTTTTGTTTTTTTTTTGTTTGTTTGTTCTTGCGGAGGAAGACCAGCTCTGAGCTAACATCTATTGCCAATCCTCCTCCTTTTTTTCCCTTTTTCTCCCCAAAGGCCCAGTGGATAGTTGTATGTCATAGTTGCACATCCTTCTAGTTGCTGTACGTGGGACGCCGCCTCAGCTTGGCCAGACAAGCGGCGCGTTGGTGCGTGCCTGGGATCCGAACCCGGGCCGCCAGTAGCGGAGCACGCGCACTTAACCACTAAGCCACGGGCCCAGCCCTAGTATGGTGTTTTTAAGGTTCATTCATGTTATAGTGTGTATCAGTACTTAATTTCTTTTATTGCTAATATTCCCTTGTATAGATATATAATATTTTATTTATCCATTCAATAATTGATGGGCACTTTCTGGCTTTTTTATTTTTTTGGTTGAGGAAGATTTGCCCTGAGCTAACGTCTGTGCCAATCTTCCTCTTTTTTGTATGTGGGTTGCTGCCACAGCCTAGCCACTGCCGAGTGGTGTAGGTCCACACCTGGGAACTGAACCCAGGCTGCCGAAGTGGAGTGCCCCGAACCTAACCACTAGGCCACGGGGCTGGCCCCTTGGCTTTTATGAATAATGCTATGAACGTTTATGTACAGGTTTTTGTGTGGACATATGTTTTCATTTATTTTGAGTATGTAATAAGTAGGAGTAGAATTGCTGGATCATACGGAAACTCTGTTGAACCGTTTGAGGATCTGTCAGACTGTTTTCCAAAGTGGATGTACCATTTCACATTCCCTCTAGCGGTGTATGAGAATTCCAATTTCTCTTCACCCTCATCTACACTTGTTACTATCTGTCTTTTTTTTTTTTTTATAATTTTATTTATTTATTTTTTCCGCCAAAGCCCCAGTAGATAGTTGTATGTCATAGCTGCATATCCTTCTAGTTGCTGTATGTGGGACGTGGCCTCAGCATGGCCGGAGAAGCTGTGCGTCCGTGCGCTCCCAGGATCCGAACCGGGCCGCCAGCAGCGGAGCGTGTGCACATAACCGCTAAGCCAAGCGGCCGGCCCACTATCTGTCTTTTTGATTATAGCCATCCTGGTAGGTGTAACGTCGTATCTCATTATGATTTGCATTTCCTTGATGGCTGATGATGTTGAATATCTTTTCGTGTGCTTATTGGTCATCTTCTTATTTTATACTATGTATATCTTCTTTGCAGAAATGTCTATTCAAATCTTTTGCCCATCTTTATTTTTTTTTGATTGAGTAGTAATAGTTCTTTGTATATTCTAGGTACAGGTCTCATTAGATAAATGATTTGCAAAAGTTTTTTCTTGATGATATCTTTTGAAGCACAGAAGTTTTTAGTTTTGATGATGTCTAGTTTATTTTTTCTTTTGTTGCTTGTGCTTTTGGTGTCACACCTAAGATGCCTTATTATTATTTTTGTTTAGTTCCCTTCATGATCTAGTATGAATTCTACCCTAATTCTCTGCCAGAGCTTTAAAACTTCTTTATGGTCAAACACATCAAGTAGTCTGTCAATTCAACTATTTTCTTGTATCTTCATTCCTCAAACAATCTAGAATGTATGTTCTTCAGTTCTAGGAAATTTTCTTGAGTTTTCTTTGCTAATTCTTCCCTTCTGTTTTTTTTCTTTTGAAACTACTATGTAATGTGAGGAACACTGGTTCAGTGTGGAGGGACTTTACTATGGTAACATTCTTAGCTTCTTTCTTTACCTTTTATTCCTCGTCGATGGAGGAGTGACTTAGGATTAGTGAGTGCAGTAGAATGACCTGGGGCATGCTCAGCTTAACCGCTTCATCTCTTTCTTCATTGCGGTCTGCAGACTACAGTATTTTGGCATATTCTTGGCCAGTACAGTAAACAGTGCAGGACAAGCTCTACCTTTTTGGGGGAAATAGTTCTGTTCTGGCAGATAACTTCAATTCACAGTGTGTTAGCAAGCCGTTTCCAAACCACTCTTAAGCCATGTTCTTCAACCTAGCGTTTTATCTAAGATAAAGCTGACATTTTGCTCTATTTGTCTGTTCCCTGTGTCTTTCTCTTGTTTGATTCTGAAATCAAGTGAAGAGGTGCTTTTTTTTCAATTGTGGTAAACTATAAATAACAAAAGAGGTGCTTTTTTTTTAAATTATGGTCAACTATACATAACAAAATTTACCATTTTAACCATTTTTAAATGGGTACGGTTCATTGGCATTAAGTACATTCACATTGTTGTGCAACCATCACCACCATCCATCTCCAGAACTTTTTCATCTTCTCAAACTGAAACTCTGTACCCATTAAACAATAACTCCTCATTTCCTCTTCCTTCCAGCCCTGGGCAGCTACCATTCTACTTGATATCTATGAATTTGACTACTTTAGATACCTCATAAAAGTGGAATCATTCAACATTTGTCTTTTGGTGTCTGGGATATTTCATTTAGCATAATATCTTCAGTATTCAGCCATGTTGTAGCGTGTGTCAGAATTTCCTTCCTTTTTAAAGCTGAATAATATTCTGTTGTATGTATATACCACAATTATCTGTTGTATGTATATACCATTCATTCTTTGATAGACATTTGGGTTGTTTCTACCTTTTAGCTATCGTAAGTAATGCTGCTATGCACATTGGTTTATAAATCCTGTTCAAGGCCCTGCTTTAAATTCATTTGGGTATATATCCAGAAGTGGAATTGCTCAATCACTTGAGCTCTCCCGGTGTGTTAGTATTGCTTTGTAACAATCCACCTTAAAATTTAAGTGGCTTAAAGCAACAATGATTTATTATTTATTACAATTCTGTGGGATGGCTGGGTAATTTTTTTGTTTTTCTTACCTGGGCTCACTTCTGTGGCTGCATTCATTTGGTGGGTTGGCTGGAGCCAGAGGGTCTAAGATGGCTTCTTTTTTTTTTTTTTTTTTTGTGAGGAGGACCAGCCCTGAGCTAACATCCAATGCCAATCCTCCTCTTTTTTGCTGAAGAAGACTGGCCCTGGGCTAACATCCATGCCCATCTTCCTCTACTTTATATGGGACGCCGCCACAGCATGGCTTAACAAGTGGTGCATCGTTGCGTGCCCGGGATCCGAACCGGCGAACCCTGGGCCGCCGCAGTGGAGCACGCACACTTAACTGCTTGTGCCACCAGGCCGGCCCCTAAGATGGCTTCAATCACATGTCTAGGGCCTTGGTGGGGAAAACAAGAAGGTGGGCCTTCTCTCTGCATGTAATCTCTCCTTATTCACAGTCTAGTTTGAACCTCTTTACATGATAGCTGAGTGCCAAGAGAATGAAGGCAGAAGCTAGCTGCAAGACATCTTGAGGCCTAGGCTCCAGGAGTCACACATCAATTTCAGCACAATGTATAGGGCAAAGTTGACCAAGCTAGCCCTGATTCAAGGGATGGGGAAAAATAGACTCCAATTCTTGCTGGGAACATTGACCACATCACAGTGGGGGCCATTATTAAAATGATCAGTCACACCTAATAATCTAACAGCTGGTGCAAAAACTTTGAGAAACGAGGAAGGACTGCAATTTGAGGAGCAAAGTGGGATTCTAGTGGGTCCTAAATGGGGTAGTTTGGTATTATGTTTTAACAAGTAGAGAGGCATATGGATATTTTGAGCTTGGTAAAACTAAATTTTACCATGCAGTGAGTATGGTCAGCTTTAAACTAACGCAGCTTGCGTGAGAAGGCTGTAGCTGACTCAGGCAGGCTATATCAGCTTTACCATATGGGCTCTTCTAACTTCAGAGTTGCAGCTGGCCTAGAATTATAGGCAAAGCTAAACAGGGATTTGATTTTTTTAATGCTTTGGTGGGCATAACAATATTTAATGCTTTTATTGACTTCTTAAGCCAGGTCTGCAGATTTAAACTGCAAAGATGTCTGAAGTTCCAAATGTGCTATAGGGTAATTAATAACTAAGGCTCTAGCCTTAAATTGTTAATTCCAGGTCTAGACAGACAGTGCTAAATCTTTTTAGGTTAAAAGAGGGTACTTGGGGGGCTTACTTCGTAATTATGTAACTTGTCACAACCTCCTCTGTGGTCTTAAGTAGTTTTGGATTTAAATACATGAGCTATTCACTGTGGTAATTTTAGTGACTGAAAGTGGCTTCTTCACAGAAGGTTGGTTTATTTTATTAAGGAACAAATAAAAATGAGTGGGTAGGTACTTTATTATAAAGAGAAAAATACCATATTCTTGATTCTCGGACATGGTTTGGAACATCTACTTCAGTCTTTATTGTCAGTATAGGAGTAGTAGGAGAATGACCAAATAAAGAAGACAGGTTGAATAAGCTAGAAGAGAGGTTTTCTTGGAGGAAGATTGACATCTTAGAAGAGTCCCACCTCTCCAAAAAATGTTATGTATATTTATACACACACACACACACACACACACACGTAAATATTTGAGCCCACATTGTTTGGGGGGAGATAATGAAAAGTTATGTAATTACAAAGCCCCCTCCAGGTACCCTCTTTTGACCTAGAATGATTTAGCACTGTCTCTAGGCCTAGAAATAACAATTTAAGGCTAGAACTTGAGTCACTAATTATTTTCTCTGTATATATGAAAATGAGGTCTCAAAGGCTATGTAGTATGCTATGGTATGGCTTTAGGATAATTTGTTTGCATATCCTCCTATCTGTGGACATTTGGGTAACTTCCAGTTTTTCCCTATCATAAACGTTGCAGCAGTGAACTTTGTTGACATATCTTTGTGCTTGTGTGTGAGTATTTCCATAAGATACCTAGAAATGAAATTACTGGGTTAAAAGATATGCAGAATTTACATTTTAAGAAAATAGATATGGCCATATTCCCCTCCAAAAATACTATACCAATTGAGACTTATAAGCAGTGTGTGAGAATACCGTCCTCTTGTCAGTACTGGATAGCAATAATTGTTACTTATTTATTTAGCTAATTTGCTGGATGAAAAATATTTCAGTGTTTTAATTTGATTATCTTTGATTTCTAGTGAGGTTCAGCATCATTTATCGGACATCTTATATTTCTTCTTGAAATGTTTGTATATATTTTTAAGCCTATTTTTATTAGTTTTTATTTGTTTGCTCTTATTGATTTGAAGGAACTCATGTATTGTTAATATTTTCTCTCAGTATGCAATTTGGTCTTTGATTTTGTTTATGATGTTTTGTTTTAGAAAAGTTTTAAATTAGAACATAGTGAAATCTTTCCATTTTTTCCCTTTGTAAGCTTCTGGATTTTGTGTCTTGTTTAGCACAAATTTTCTTCACCCCAATATTATTATTATTTTTATTTATTCATTTTTTTCTGATGAAGATTAGCCCTGAGCTAACATCTGTTGCTAATCCTCCTCTTTTTTTTTTTTTTTTGGTGAGGAAGATTAGCCCTGCACTAAGCTCCGTTGCCAGTCCTCCTCTTTTTCTTGAGGAAGATTGGCCCTGAGCTAACATCTGTGCCCAGCTTCCTCAATTTTTTTATATTGGGACACCTGCCACTGCATGGGTTGATAAGCGGTGCATAGGTCTGCACCCGGGATCCGAACCTGTGAATCCTGGGCTGCCGGAGTGGAGTGTGTGAACTTAACCACTACGCCACCAGGCCGGCCCCTGCCCCAATATTATGACAAGATTTTCTCTTAAATACTTTTTTTTTTTTTCTGTAAGGAAAATCGGCCGTGAGCTAACATCCATGCCAATCTTCCTCTTTTTGCTGAGGAAGACTGGCCCTGGGCTAACATCCATGCCCATCTTCCTCTACTTTATATGGGATGCCGCGACAGCATGGCTTGGCAAGCAGTGCATTGGTGTGCGCCTGGGATCCGAACCGGTGAACCCCAGCGGCTGCAGCGGAGCACGTGCACTTAACTGCTTACGCCACCGTACTGGCCCCTCTCTTAAATACTTTTAAAACATTATTTCCTTTTAGCCCTATAATCTCTCTGGAATTTTATGTGTTGAGTGTAAGGTAGAGGTGGCTATTTTTCTTCCTAAATGAATTGCCTATTGTTTCAGCATCATTTATTGAAGCATAATAAAGTATTGCAACAGTATTATAAACACTGCTCTGTATAAACACTGCTCTGTTTCTGTAACCTGTTCTCTTTCATTTATCTGTAGGTGTTTCTGTACCAGTACACTATTTAATTTCAATTGCTTTAAAAGACTGTATTTTTATAATTGATAACGCAGTTCCCCTTCATTGTTTTCTTTTTTCAAAATGTTCTTGGCATTTTTGTATTTCTCGTCTACATAAATTTTAGAATCAGTACATTAAGTTCTACAAAAAAATCTTGTTGGGATTTTTTAATGGAATTGTCTTGAATTTATAGATTAATTTGGAGGAAGAATTTATATCTTTGCAATATTGGGTGTTCCCACCCAACACCATGGTATGACTAGTTAGGTCTTTTATTTTCTGCTGTGAAGTTTTCTAGTTTTCCTTATATTGGCTGTGTTGAGTAGTAGTGAAAAGAATGGGTTCTAGTGCTGTGCTACTTGGGTTCAGTCCTGCTAAATAAGCTTGGGCAAATAAAAAACCTTTTTTGTGCTTCAGTTTCCTCATCTATAAAGTGGGAATAGTAACTTATTAGGGTTATTGTGAGGATTAAATGAGTTAAGACATGTAAGTTAATACATTTAAAATGTGATCTATTTTTATTAGGTATATATTTTGATATTTTATAGTTTCTTTTGCTTTTGTGAATAGAATCTTTTATTTAAATCTCATTTTGATTGGTTACCTTTGATA
The DNA here is from genome assembly GCF_020826845.1 of Diceros bicornis minor. NCBI lineage: Eukaryota > Metazoa > Chordata > Mammalia > Perissodactyla > Rhinocerotidae > Diceros > Diceros bicornis. Next base: position 14,251,281 of record NC_080752.1, on the reverse strand, counting down.
TATAGGAAAGTTCATGATTTTTGTTCATGGTTCTTGATTTGGATACTTTGCTGAACTCTGTTTGGAACTTATAGTGTTTTTTTTTTTTTAAATTCTCTTGCATTCTTTAGGTAATCATATATTTTGCAATGAATTGCTTTAGCTTTCAATATCTTTGCCTCATAATTCTTATTTATTTATTTATATATTGGATCTTTTTTCGTTATCTAAGACTTCCAATACAGTGTTGAATAGAAGTGATGACAAAGAGCATTTTGTCCATGACTGTCTTTAAATGGGTTTGATGTTGATTTTTTATGGAAGCTAATCCTCTATAAAGCTAAATTTGTTAAGGAGTGGGTTTTGGATTTTTATGAAATTATTTTTATTATACAAATAATAAATGTGTATATTTTTATTACAAAAGATTTAAAAAGTATAGAAATTGTAGAGTAAAGCATGCAGGTTCTTCCTTGCATCCTGTTCTACTTTTATTCCTCTCCCGATACTGTTACATTTGGTTTATATCCTGTTAGTTCTTTTGTTATACCTTTATATACATTTAATTTGTGTGTACACATGATTTTATTTATTTTTATAAACTAGGTGTTAGATTTTATCTCATATTTTGTTTCTTTTAGCAGATATTAAGTACCTATCATGTATTAGGCATTCTTTTGTTCATTCTTTTCATTTAGGCATTAACATTCTTTTGTTCGTTCAACAAAGGTTTCTTAAATGTTTCCTAAGTGCTAAGTGATGTCTTAGGTGCTGGGGATATAGTAGTGAAGAAAACAAAAAGCCCTGCCCTCAGAGCTAACTTTCTAAAGGTGCAGACAGAAAATTAAAAAAAAAAAAACAAAAAACCAAGTAATGATAAATCGCGAAAAAAGTTAAAGCAGGATAAAAGAGGATAGAGATTGACTCGGGTGCTCTTTTGGATAGTGTGATCAGAAAAGACGTTTCTGAAAAGGGGACATTTCAGCAAAGAGTTCAAAGAGATAGAGCAGCCATGCAAATACTGTATCTAGGGCAAGGGCCTTAGGGCCGAGGGAATAGCAAGCACAAAGGCGCTGGTGTGGGAGCCTGTTTGGTATGTTCAAGAAACAACAATAAAGTTATTTGGTCAGAGCAAAGAGCATGAAGAGTTGCTGGGAAAGAAGGTTGGAGAAGTGGTGGGGGGCCAGATTATCTGGAGCCTTATAGGCCCTGGTAAGGATTTTGGATTTTCTTCCAAGTATGATGGGAAGCCATTGATGGTTTTTGAAAAGGGAAATGGACTTGTATTAATTTGTTAGGGCTGCCGTAACAAAATACCACAGACAGGGTCACTTAAACAATGGGAATTTATTTTCTTACGATTCTAGAGGCTCAAGACAAAGATCAGGATGTCAGTAGGTTTGGTTTCTTCTGAGGCCTCTCTTTGGCTTGCAGATGGCCACCTTCTTGCTGTGTCCTCACATGGCCTTTCATCTCTGTGCACACATGTCCAGTGTCTTTGGGTCCAAATTTCCTCATAAGGACACCAGTCCGATTGGATTAGGCCCCAACCTAATGGCCTCCTTTTAACTCAGTCACCTCTTTAAAGGCCTCATTTCTAAATACAGTCACATTCTGAGGTATCAGAGATTAGGACTTCAGCATGTGACTTTTGGGAGAACATGCCTGATCTGCTTTCTTCAGGCTGCTGAGGATAGACTGGAGGTATATGTATGGGGTGGGGGTGGAGGGTAAGCGGGGGTATTGAAGGAGAATGGACAGGGAGACCAGTTAGAAGGAGACTAGAGATAGGGACGGCATGGACTAAGGAAGTAGCTGTGGAGTCGATGAGAAGTTATCAGATTTGTGATTTACTTTGGAAGTAGGATGCATAGGATTATTTTGAAAGTAGAATACCTTTAGTGTTTTTCCCCCCTCCGTTCTCTATTTTTGAGAATTTTAAGCTAGTAAAAATATGTACTTTACAAAAGCTGAGCAGAGTCCCCTTTACTCCCCTTTTTAACCTGCCTTTATGTCTGCCTCTCTAAGATTCTTTGTCTCTAAGATTCATCCTAGAATTCATTTCTGGATAGATTGTTTACATTCTTAGAAAACAAGCTCTTCCATTTTAATGTGTCCTACTGCTGCTATTTGGTTACTTATTTGGCATGGAGGAGCATGGCCTGACTGGGGTAGTTATTACTGAATGAAGTTCTTTAATTATCATTTAAGAAATTTGTAAGACTGTAGTATTTGATATATACAAAAGAAAACATGCAATTTTTATGTAAGTGGTGGATAATAAACCCCCAAAATGGGTAACCTGATCACTCAACTTAAAAACTAAGATCTACTTATGTCACCTTCCCCATGCTCTCTCTGTATCCTCCCATGTTCCCCCCCTACAACAACTATTCTGAGTTTTGTGTTTATCATTCCTTTGCTTAAAAGTTTTATCACATATATATGTATATCTAAACAATATGCTGTTTTCTTTTGCTTGTTTTTTGGCTTTATATAAATAGTATCCATATGGTGTGTAGTCCTCTGATTTCCTTTTTTCACTCATTATTATGTTTTAAGATTCACCACTGTTGTAGCTTTTTATTGGATTATGTATTTCCCTGTTTTACAATATTCCATTATGTGAAAAAAAATTCCATTGTGTGAACATACCACAGTTTTTCCATTCTGTTGGCAGAAGACATTTGGATTGTTTCCAGTTCAGTTAATAATTGAGCTTCTTGTCCTGAGGCTATTCCTACTCTTTTCATTTATTGATCTGGAGCTTAGGCTTTCTCAGGAAGAACTAATATCTTATCACATGTATTTAGGCCTGTGGTTCTCTTTTCTTTTTCCTCCACTATTCTGATTAGATTTGCATATTATCTTCTAATAATTTCTAAAAACTTCTTATTTGCTAACAGTGGCCTTTTCTGTTTTCTAAGTCTGTCATGATTTTATTCTCAAACAAACCAAAACAAAAAATAACCACAAAATTTTTTTCCTGTTAGAGTGTGATTTTTGATACGGAAATGAGATAAATTTATTTATTCAGTCTTCCTTCTTGAGCCAGAGGCTCCCTTCTTTGTCTTTCTTTGCATGTTATTCTTCCCGGTTTCTGTTAAGACTCTTTTTTTTTTTCTTTTTGTTTATTGAATAAATTTCAGATGTAACTTTGGGTAAGTTTAAGGTGTACAGCATGTTACTTTGATACATTTATATAGTGTAATATGATTGCCAATGTAGTGATGTTTATCACATTATGTAATTATAGTACAATATTATTGTCTATATTTATTATACTGTGCATTAGATCTCTATGGCTTATTTACTGCTTATTATGGATTTATACCCATAAACATGAGCACTCTTGTTCCCTCCATTCCCCCCACCATCCCCTGGTAACCACCATTTTACTCTGTTTTTTACAGGTTTAACTTTTTTAGATTCCACATATAAGCAATATCATATAGTACTTATCTTTCTCTGACTTATCTTGCTTAGCTTAATGTGCTTAAGGTCTGTCCGTGTTGTTGCAAATGGAAAGGTGTCCTCCTTTCTCGTAACTGAATAATATTCCATTGTATATATATACCACATCTTTTTTACCCATTCATCCGTTGATGGGCATTTGAATTGTTTCCATATCTTGGCTGTTGTGAATAATGCTGCGATAAACATGAGAGGGCATATATCTCATTGAAATCCTGTTTTCATTTCCTTTGGGTGTATAGCCAGAAGTGGAATTACTGGATTGTATGGTAAATCTATTTTTTGAGCAACCTCCTTATTGTTTTCCAGAGGTTAGACCAATTTACATTCCCACCAACGATATATAAGGATTACCTGTTTACCACATCCTTGCCGGCACCTGTTGTCTCTTGTCTTCTTGATGATAGCCATTCTAACGTGTGAGGTGATAGCTCATTGTGGTTTTGATTTGCATGTCCCTGATGATTAGTGATGTTGAGCATCTTTTCATGTGTTGGCCATTTTGATGTCCTCTTTGGTAAAAAGTGTATTTAGTTTTTCTGCCCATTTTTTAATTGGATTATTTGGTTTTTGTTATGAAGTTGACTGAGTTCTTTATATATTTTGGATAGTAACCCCTTATCTGATAAATGGTTTGCAAAAATTTTCTCCCATTCTGTAGGTTGTTTTTTCATTCTAGTTAACTGTTTCTTTTGCTATGCAGAAGCTTTCTAGTTTGATGAGTCCTATTTGTTGATTTTTGCTTTTGTTGTTTATACTTTTGGTGTCATGTTAAAAAAGTGATTGCCCAGACCAGTGTCAATGAGCTTCTTCCCTACGTTTTCTTCTAGGAGTTTTATGGTATCAGGTCTTAGGTTTAAGTCTTGATCCATTTCGAGTTAATTTTTGTGAGTAGTGAAATGGGGGTCCAATTTCATTGTTCTGCAGGTGTGTCTCCACTTTTTTCCCAGCACCATTTTTTTGTGTGTGTGAGGAAGATTAGCCCTGAGCTTATATCCATTGCCAATCCTCCTCTTTTTGCTGAGGAAGACGGGCTCTGGGCTAACATCTGTGCCCATCTTCCTCTGCTTTATATGGGACACTGCCACAGCATGGCTTGACAAGCAGTGCATTGGTCTGTACCCGGGACCCGAACCTGTGAACCCCAGGCTGCCAAAGCAGAGCATGCGAACTTAACCACCACGCCACCAGGCTGGCCCCCCAGCACCATTTGTTGAAGAGACTGTCCTTTCCCCACTGGGTATTTTTGGCTCTCTGGTCGAATATTAGTTGCCTGTATATACTGGGAATTACTTCTGGGCTCTCTATTCTGTTTCATTGGTCAGTGTATCTATTTTTGTGCCAGTACCATACTGTTTTTATTACTATGGCTTTATAGTATACAGTCATGCACCGCATGATGACATTTTGGTCAGTGATGGACTGCATATACAATGGTGGTCCCATAAGATTATTGCCATATAATAGCCTAGGTATGTAGTAGGCTATACCATCTAGGTTTGTGTAAGTACACTCTATGATGTTCGAACGATGATGCATTTCTCAGAACATATCCCTGTCATTAAGCAACGCATGACTGTAGTTTGAAATCTGGAAGCATAATACCCCTGTCTTTGTTCTTTTTTCTCAGTATTGCTTTGGCTATTTGGGGTCTTTTGTGGTTCCACACAAATTTTAGGATTGTTTTTTCTATTTCTGTGAAGAATGCCTTCGATATTTTGATGGAGATTGTGTTGAATTGTAGATGGCTTTGGATAGTATGGCTATTTTAACAATATTAATTCTTCTGATCCATAAACATGAGATGTCTTTCCATTTATTTGTGTCTTCAGTTTCTTTCAGCAAAGTCTCGTAGTTTCCATTTTACAGATCTTTCACTTCCTTGGTTAAATTTATTCCTAAGTATTTTATTGTTTTTGATGCTATTGTGAATGGGATAGTTTTATTTCTTTTTGAGATGCTTCTTCATTAGTGGAAAGGAATAAAATTAATTTCTATACATTGATTTTATATCCTGCCACTTTACTGAAATTGTTGAGTAATTCCAGTAGTTTTTTGACTGACTCTTTGGAATTTTATAGATCATATCATCAGCAAATAGTGACACTTTTACTTCTTCCTTTCAGATTTGGATGCTTTTATTTCTTTGTTTTGCCTAATTGCTCTAGCTAGGACTTCCAGTACTAGGACTTCTGAATAGGAGTAATGAGAGTGGGCCCCCTGTCTTGTTCTTGATTTTAGAGGAAACGCTTTCAATTTTTCTCCATTGAGTATAATGTTAGCTGTGGGTTTGTCGTATAAGGCCTTTATTATGTTGAGGTATGTTCCTTCTATACCCAATCTGTTAAGGGTTTTTGTCATTAAAGGATATTGTATTTTGTTAAATGCTTTTTCTTTGTCTATTGAGATGATCATGTGATTTTTATCTTTCATTTTATTGATGTAGTGCATTACACTAATTGATTTGGGTATGTTGAATCACCCTTGCATCTCAGGGATAAATCCCACTTGTTCGTAGTGTATAATCCTTTTAATGTGTTCTTGAATTCAGTTTGCTAATATTCTGTTGAGAATTTTTGCATCTATATTCATCAGGGATATTGGTCTATAGTTTTCTTTTCTTATGGTATCCTTATCTGGTTTTAGTATCAAAGTAACGTTGGCTTTGTAGAATGAGTTTGGAAGTTCCCTCCTCCTTGATATTTTGGAAGAGTTTGAAGAGGAATGGTGTTAATTCTTCTTCAAATATTTGGTAGAATTCTCTAGTGAAGCCATCTGGTCCTAGAATTTTCTTTTGGGGAGTCTTTTGGTTACTGATTCAATCTCTTTATTCATTATTGGTTTGTTCAGATTTTCTGTGTCTTCCTGATTCAGTCTTGGTAGGTTGTGTTTCTACAAATGTATCCATTTCTTCTAGATATGTAATTTGTTGGCATATAATTGTTCATAGTAGTGTCTCATGATTCTTTTTTTTTTTAATTTTTTTTAAGAAAGAGAGGATTTTTTTTTTTTTTTGAGGAACATTGGCCCTGAGCTAACATCTGTTGCCAATCTTCCTCCTTTTTTTTTCCTTTTTTATCCCCAAAGCCCCAGTAGATAGTTGTATGTCATAGTTGTACATCCTTCTAGTTGCTCTATGTGGGACGCCGCCTCAGCATGGCTTGATGAACAGCGTGTAGGTCCGTGCCCAGGATCCGAACTGGCAAACCTCGGTCCCCCAAAGTGGACCGCGTGAACTTAACCACTACGCCACTGGGCCTGCCCCTCTTATGATTCTATGTGTTTCTGTAGTATCAGTTGTAATGTCTCCTCTTTCATTTCTAATTGAGTCGTCTTTCTTTTTTTGTAGTCCAGCTAAAGGTTTGTCAATTTTGTTTATCTTTTCAAAGAACCAGCTCATAGTTTTTTCATCCTTTCTATTGTTTTTCTGGTCTCTATTTCATTTATTTCCACTCTGATCTTTATTATTTCCTTCCTTCTGCTAACTTTGGGCATAGTTTGTTCTTCTTTTTCTAGTTCCTTGAGGTGTAAAGTTAGGTTGTTTATTTGAGAACCTTCTAATTTCTTAATATATGCATTTATTGCTGTAAACTTTCCTTTTTTTTTTTTTTTTTTTTTTGGTGAGAAAGATTGGCCCTGAGCTAACATCTGTTGCCAATCTTCTTCTTTTCGCTGAGGAAGATTAGCCCTGAGCTAACATCTATGCCCATCTTCCTCTATTTTGTGTGTGGGATGCCACCACACATGGCTTGATGAGCGGTGCATAGATCTGTGCCTAGGATTCAAACCTGCAAACCCTGGACCACTGAAGCAGAGCACATGACTTAACCACTACGCCACCAGGCCAGCCCCTAGAAACTTTCCTTTTAGAGCTACTTTTGCTGCATCCCACAATATTTGATATGTTGTATTTCCATTTTCAGTTTTTTCACGGCAATTTTTTGTTTCCTATTTGATTTCTTCTTTGGCCCAATGGTTGTTTAGAAGTGTGTTATTTAGTTTTCACATATTTGTAGATCTTCTCACTTTCCTCTTGATATTGATTTCTAGTTTTATACCATTGTGGTCAAAGAAGATAGTTGGTATGATTTCAATCTTCTTAAATTTGCTAAGATTTGTTTTGTGGCCTATATATGATCTCTCCTGGAGAATGTTCCATGTGCACTTGAGAAGAATGTGTATTCTGCTGCTGTTGGATTGCATGTTCTGAATATGTCTACTAAGTCCATTTATTGTGAAGTATCATTCAATTCCAACCTTTCCTTGTTGATTTTCTGTCTGGAGGATATATTCATTGCTGATAGTAAGGTATTGAGTCCACTGTAAATATTGTATTGCCTATTTCTCTCTTAAGATCTGTTATTATTTGCTTAATATATTCCAGTGCTTGGGTGTTGGGAGCATATATATTTACAATTGTTATATCTTGAGGTACTGACCCCTTTATCATTGTGTAATGACCTTTGTCTCTTGTTACCCTTTTTGGCTTGAAGTCTATTTTGTCTAATTAAGTAAGGCTATGCCTGCCTTCTTTTGGTTTTCATTTGCTTGGACTATCATCTTACATCCTTTTACTTTGAACCCATGTGTGTCTTTAGAGATGAGATGAGTCTCCTGTGGGCAGCATATAAATGGGTCTTGTTTTTTTATCCATCCAGCCACTCTGTGTTTATTGAGTGGTGAGTGCAATCCATTTACATTTAGTGTAATTATTAATATGTAAGGATTTACTATTGTCATTTTATCTTTTGCCTTCTGTTTTTTTGTCTTTCCATTGTTTCTTTTTCCTTCTGTTTCTGTTTCTCTTTGTAAATTAGTGATTTTCCATGGTGATTTCCTCAGTCTCTCATTTTTTTATGTTTCATGTCTCTACTCTAGATTTTTGCTTTGTGGTTACCATGAGGTTTATATAGAACACTTTGTGGGTAAAATAGTCCTTTTTCCGCTGATAGCAATTTATCTTCATTTGCTTATAAAGGTTTCATCTTTTTACTCTTCTCTTTTCCTTTTGTGTTTTTTGTTTGTTTGTTTTTTTGTGAGGAAGATTAGCCCTGAGCTAACATCCGTTGCCAATCCTCCTGTTTTTTTTTGCTGAGGAAGATTGGCCCTGGGCTAACATCTGTGCCCATCTTCCTCTACTTTATATGGGACACCACCACAGCATGGCTTGACAAGCGGTGCGTTAGTTGCACCCAGGATCCGAACCTGTGAACCCCGGGCTGCCAAAGCGGAGCACATGAACTTAACAACTATGCCATTGGACCAGCCCCTCTTTTGTGTGTTTTTTTAGGAAGATCAGCCCTGAGCTAACATCCACCCCAATCCTCCTCTTTTTGCTGAGGAAGACTGGCCCTGAGCTAACATCTGTGCCCACCTTCCTCCACTTTATGTGGGACGCGGCCACAGCATGGCCTGACAAGTGGTGCGTCGGTGCTTGCCCGAGATCCGAACCCCGCCTGCCAGCAGCAGAGCGTGTGCACTTAACTGCTACGCCAGGGGGCTGACCCTCTTTTGTGTTTTTGATGTCACAAAGTATCTCTTTATATGTAATTTCTTCACCAAGGTGTAGTATCTATAGTTATTTTTAATTCTCTTTTCATTTAACTTTTATGCTATAATTAAGAGTTTAATATACTATTCTAAAAACAGTTACAGTTTTCTGATTCTGACTATGTAACACCTTAATCAGAGTTTTGTGAACTTTTTTCTTTTCGTTTCAGTTGAAGAGCTCCTTTCAACATTTCTTTTAGTCAGGTCTAGTGATGGTAAACTCCCTCAGCTTTTGTTTCTCTGGGAAAGCCTTTATTTCTCCTTCATATCTGAAGGATAACTTTGCTTGATAGAGTATTCTTGGCTGGCAGTTTTTATCTTTCAATATTTGAATATGTCATTCCACTCTCTCTTGGCCTGTAGAGTTTCTGCTGAGTAATCTGCTGCTAGGTTAATGGGGATTACTTTGTAGGTTACTGTCTTTTTTCTCCTGGCTGCCTTTAAAATTCTTTGTCATTGACTTTGACAGTTTTAATATAATGTCTCTTGGAGAAGGTCTTTTTGTGTTGAGATAATAAGATGTTTCATTAGCTTTGTGGACTTGTATATCCAGTTCCTTCTCCAGGTCTTGGAAGTTCTCAGCTGTTATTTCATGAAATAAACTCTCTGCCCCCTTCTCCCTCTTTTCTTCTTCTGGTATACCCATTATTCTTATGTCGGCTTTTCTAATGGAGTCTGATAGCTCTCGTAGAGTTTTTTCACTTTTTAAAAATGTTAGTTCTCGTCTTCCACCTGAATCATTTCTAAATTCCTATCTTCTAGCTTGTTAATTCTCTCTTCAGTCTGATCTGCTCTATTTCCAATGCATTCTAGTGTGTTCCTCTCATTTATTTGGTTCTTCAGCTCCATGATTTGTTTGTTTTTAGAATTTCAATCTCTTTGGTCAAGTACTCTTTCTGCTCATTAATTTCATTCCTGAGATCATTGTATTGTCTTTCCGAGTTTTCTTGTAGCTCACTGAATTTCTTCATAACAGCTATTTTGAATTCTTTATGAGTTAGATTGTAATATTCCATGTCTTTGGGTTTGGTTGCTGGAAAATTGTCATTTTCTTTTTGTGATACCTTATTACTGTGGTTTTTCATGGTGTTTGAGGAAAAGTACCTCCACTGCCATATTTGAAATAGCAAACACCTTTCTTATTTAGGCAAGGCTTTGTTTACTTTGATTCTTAAAGTTCAACAAGTTGGTGATTAGGAGCCTTTACTATATAGCACAAGTTTTTGGTTTCTCTTTACAAAGCTGACTCACTGCTAAGGTTGGGAGCATGCATATTAAAAAAAAGCTGACAGAGACAAGAATAGGGTGGAGGCAGAGTGGCAGGAGGTGTATGCCTAGCGCTTGGGGCTTTGGGTCTGCCCACAGCCTGTTAGGGGGATCCTCGATTGGGAGTGTCCCAGTGGTCCCTGGGCATTCCTCTTGCCAGAATCCCAGGGCAGGCAGCAGGAGACACTTCCCTTCAGTTCTCTTTGCCTTCTTCCCTTTCCTTTCCCTCCCCTCAGTCACTGCAGTTTTTCCTCAGACAGCAATGAGTCCTTTCAGCTGCAAAGTGCATGGCCAGGTAGACCTGCCACTCACCACCTTTGGCCTCTACCTCCTCTGCTAGGAAGATCGCGCTGTCCTGCTGCTGGTCCTGCCACTGCCTCAGGCTCCACTTCTACTCCCCTCGCTTTGCAACCTCCTCCATCGTCCAGTCTACCCATTTTCGGGTGGACAGATGGATGAATCTCTTAGATGTCCTGGTATGCTGTGCAGAGATACTTTTTTTCGGTTATAGATGTCCAATTAATTGTAAATCAAAGGAGAGAGAAAAAAGGAACAACTTATGCTACCATGATGCTGATGTCACTCTCCAACTAACTTTTTTTTTATCTTCAAGGCTCAAGTTAAGTGTACCTTGTCTCAGAGGCCTTCTCTGACTGCTTCCTTCTTTCTAACATTCTCTGTTTAACTCTATCATTCTGTATCGTACTGGCTTAATTGCAGTGTATTGTACTAGACAGTGAGTGCCTGATGGTGAGGAATGTGGTTTTATTCTTTTTACCCTTAATGTAGCAAGTATCTGATACATTAAAATCTGCTAAGTGAATGCTTATTGAATAACACATGAAAGAATGAATATAAATGGGAGACGTTTGTAGTAGGCACCCAGTCATCAAACTGGCATAGCAGTTTTACTAAATAGAATAATCATCTTCCTGCAGGGCTACTACCAATCTGTGAGATTTAGTTTTCTTAGAAACGTAGCCATTTTTTCAGCCCATAAAAACAGGTTTGGAGACTGGTATAAAATATCAAGTACATTGTACTGAAAGGAATCAGCAGAGTTTAAATATATGAGATTTTGCTTTAATATTTAAGCTGTCATGACCACTCTGTATATTGAGGAATATGTTTCTCTTAGTTAAGTCTTCTGTTATGGTAGAATGTTTATTAGGTACTTATAAACTAAAAAAATAGTAAAGGAAGCCAAGTGATGAGTTTGTTGTATATGTTTAACTTCTAAAATTTGGTTTTTGAATAGGTAAATATATTCTCATAATTAAAAATTAAAAATTACAAACAGTGAAGTGTCTCTCTCATCCTTTCCCACTAGCTGCTCAGAAACTGGTAAGCTTTTGAGGTTCCCCTTCCCAGAAGCAACCAGTTTTATTTATTTAAAAATAGTGTTTGTTTTGTGTGTGTGTGTACTTGGATTTTTTTTTTAATTCTGCTAAGTTGATCACTTGTGTTGGTGTAGCATAATGAATACCTGACTCAAAATATTTTGTTATTATTATTATTTTTTTTCTTTTAGTTACATCAAATTACGGAATGGCTTGCAGGCACTTTTGATTTCAGACCTAAGTAATATGGAAGGTAAAATGGGAGATGCAACAGATGATGAAGAGGAAGAGGAGGAAGAGGAAGAGGAGGAAGAAGAAGAAGAAGAAGAAGATGATGATGATGATGAAGATTCTGGAGCCGAAATAGAAGACGATGATGAAGAAGGTTTTGATGATGAAGATGAGTTTGATGATGATGATGAACATGATGATGATGATCTTGATACTGAGGATAATGAATTGGAAGAATTAGAAGAGAGAGCAGAAGCTAGAAAGAAAACCACTGAAAAACAGGTGTGAATCATGTCCCTATCGTATCTTTTTCTAATTTGGGAGTTCTTTGGGATAAGTTCTAAACTCATGATTTATTTCTTAATGGCAAAAAGGAAGTATATGTTTACTTTTTGATCTTCAGTAAAAGATTACATTTTGAAAATGTTTTGCTCTGATTATAACAGTGACAAATGCTCATTATAGAAACTAATAGATAAAGAAAAATATAAAAATCACACATAATCATAACTCTCAGAGGTAATCACTGATAATATTTGAATTTATGTGTATTTGTGCACATTATATATTTTAATAGCAAGTGCCAGGAAGCGAGGATCTGTATAATTCTTAGCCTGGGATAGAGGAATAAGAGAGTGTATTATCCTTGGAGAGATTGGAAAAAGAAAAAAGAACAGGGCTGGTGTAGAATCCTAACCTGGGCCTATGTTTTTAAGAGTCCTCATATGGATAATTTCTATCTAGGTGATTGAATGTGATTTATCTCTTTTTATGGGAAAGCACCAAACGTCTGGATAAATAACAAGGAAATTGGAAGAACTGAAATAGAATTGGGCAGTTGAGCTTAGTTAGTATAATATATAATAACAGTAAATGAATAGATAAATAGGGCTTGATATGGAGAATTTTCCTCTCTGGATATCTTTTTTTTTTAAATTTTTTAAATTTTTTTATTTATTTATTTTTTGTGAGGAAGATCAGCCCTGAGCTAATGTATATCTTTTAAAGCATGCCTCCATTTTTCAGTAGGTAGTACCTACATTAGAGGATAATATTTTGGAGGCATTACAGTGGAATTGATCAGCAAATGTTTGTTAAAGCTCGTTTCTTGAATGTTGGTAATACATTCAACATGGTGCAGTCTGCATACAAGTGAAGTAAAGTTCAGATTATTAAGACTAAAATCTAGATGTCAAATTATTATGTTGTCAAGTGGTCAGCCTTCAAAGATGTAAAGATGGGAGATACAAGTAGTAGATATGTTTTAAATAAATCCTTTGATAGTCACTCTTCCTGGAAAATAATATTTTTTTTATAGAAGATTGTGCCAGTTCTTTCACTAAGTTGTTGGGGGAACTGAGTCATATTTTTAAGAAACTATTTGCCCCTTGCTATTCAGATTCTAAATGATGCCCGTTTTGGAGTAGCATGATAGGCCATGTGGTTTTAGCTTGGAAAGCTTTAGAGATGAAAACCAAAATACTGAAAAAAAAAAAAAAGTGTAGGGCCAGCCCTGTGGCTTAGTGGTTAAGTGTGCGCGCTCCGCTACTGGCGGCCGGGTGCGCACTGATGCACCGCTTCTCTGGCCATGCTGAGGCCGCATCCCACACAGCAACTAGAAGGATGTGCAACTATGACATACAACTATCTATTGGGGCTTTGGGGAAAAAAAAAAAGGAGGATTGGCAATAGATGTTAGCTCAGAGCCGCTCTTCCTCAGCAAAAAAAACAGGAGGATTAGCATGGATGTTAGCTCAGGGCTGATCTTCCTCACACACACACACACACAAAAGTATATATCTGTCACTTGATTGTCTATACTAAAGTCTTTATAAATAAATTGAGAATTAATAAATTCACTTTTAATTTAAAATAGATATCATAATTCCAAATAGAGCAATAGTAGAAAGGAAGAAATTATAAAAGTCATAGAGTGGAAGAAACACTGACAGGAAACCTGAGTTCTAATTCTGGCTCTGTCTAATTCTCTATCTTTCTGGATGATCTTAGGCCTTTTCATTTTCTCGTTTCTAAAACAAGAGGATTAGATTACATAATTTTTGAGGCCTATTTTAGCTCTAAGACTGTTATATCTTCATAACTGAATATTTCCTATCTATAACTTTCTTTCTTTATCTCTTTTTATCAGCTTTTCCCGTGCTTTGGACTTCTTTATATCTTGGGTCAACTGATAAGCAAAAGTCTAGGGTTAAATTAACAAATTGTTTTCAGAGCCAATTTCATTGTCAAGACGTAATAAAATACCTTAGGTTTATACAGCAATTGTAAACCCCTTTGACAAATGAAGATGTGCATCCAGTATTTTTGGTACCCCTTTTTATTTTGCTTAGGTGGATCAAACTCTAAATGTTTACCTCTTCTAGAAGCAGCAGGGTCAGATTCTAGTGATCATAAAAATTAGCTTAGATGCTGCCTTTGTTTTCTGAGAACTCAGTGTGATATATTCCCTCATAAGATATTGATAGCTAATTTTCTGGATCATATTAGGAAAGAATGCTGGAACCCAATGTAGTTTTTGATGAAGCGATCAAATTGTGTTGATTCAGATGCAGTGGTTACAGTAGTGAAAGGAAAGGTTCTATGATTCTAAGAATGGAAAATGGTTTATATTTATTGAATGAATAAGTGTCTGAAAAACGGAAATAAAGTCTATAATCTAGATAAGAGGTGACTTCAGAGTAGTATAGGGTTTTGCAGTGTGTAGTATAGGATTTTTATGATTTAATTTTTATTTGAAAAATGTGAACCTTGTTTAAGGTAAATATGAGAATTAATAAAAAAAGTGGGAAGAAAAAAACTTCGAGGTTTTAGAGATCATTTACCTAAATAAGTTAACTACTTTTCTAAGGCATCATTTTTATCCCCCTCCGTTTTCCTCCTCCTGAAAGTTGTTCTTGATCTGAAAGGCTTGATGAATTAAAAAGATTGAAATTTAAGTATGATATATACTGAATTATGATTTGTTCAGGGCTTTCTTAAGTCAATTCTCACGTATGAATTTCTCAAGTATGAATTTCTTGGGTAGATAATTCTCAAGTATGAATTTCTTTTCTAGCAATCGCAGAGCCTGTTTTTGCTGTGGTCAAAGCTGACTGATAGACTGTGGTTTAAGTCAACTTATACAAAAATATCTTCAACCCTGCTGGTCGAGACAAGAAATCTTTATGGGGTAGTTGGAGCTGAAAGCAGGTTAGGCACCTATTAAACATCACAGAACAGGTTAGACTGTGGTTTGAAGAAGTGGATATTCTCCCATGTTATAACTGAGTTTATGTCCCCAAGTCTTCAAAATGGAATTTACAGTATCAAATGAGGCTGTTTGGTTCTTCTAAAAACATACTTTTGTTTTCTGACACATGGTTAGACTTTTTACCAGGTACATACTAATTTTTCAGTCTCTCTTTCTAAGAGGGTAACCATTTATCAAAACAATGTGTCACCAAATGTGTTAACTCTTTAAAATTGACATTTTTAAAATTTGAGAAAGTTAATAATTCAATTTCCTATCCTCAAGGATTCAAATTGACTGTTTTTCTCTCCTTTTTTGTATCTTTGAACTTACAATGACATAATGGTATGCCCTAATAATGTCAGGAGGAGTTTGGTGTACCTCTTGACCATCTCTTTTGTTAAAAACTGATAAGTAATGTATTCTGTGTATCTTCAATAAGATATGAAGAACTAAAAAGCCTCTTTAAAGTTTAGTTTTGTAGTTTTTTAATAGCGAAAAATTTTCTTTTTTAACCATTGACTTATTATCTTTGTTAGATGTTTTCCTGACATATTATTTTACACTCTGTTTTAATAAAAACAAAATTTTCTGAGTAACATTGAGAAGTTTCACATCTAGTAACTGAGTTACTGAACATAGAGCCTTTAATTGCTTAGAGATCTTTAGAGATAATCTACCTAGATATACTACTTATGCACATTTCCAAAATCTGATAAATCAGGAAGCAGACTTGGTTCAGAACTCTGAAATGTTGACACGAAATGATATTTGGGTAGGTTGGCCAGTCCCCCTTCCTTTTTTTCTGTCTGTTTCTGCTTTTTCCCTTAGGTCTGCACCTGTTCAGCATTTGGCAGGATGGCAAGAGGAGGAGCAGCAGGGTGAAACTGACACAGTTCTGGTGAGTTTCACTTTGCTGCTCCTCCTGATTCTCAGGGAAAGAATTTTGATACTTTCTATTGGAAAACATCCATCTCCAAGTGAATCCTTAAGATGAGACCACACGCTTATTCCTTTAGGGTTGACTCACTGTTTGTATGTGTTCTACTTACTCCAGTCTGCAGCGGCTCTTTGTGTTGGAGTTGGGAGTTTTGCTGATCCGGATGACCTGCCAGGGCTGGCACACTTTTTGGAGCACAGTAAGATCTTTGTAAAATATCATTCCTGGACATGTTTTTTCCTCCAAATTTGTATGAATTGATTTCAAAGATAAGTAACTGGTTTGATAGAAGTATGATATGTTTAAGAAGAGAAAAGACTAAGAAAAAATCTTTATGAATATCATAGGGGAAGACAATTTTAATCTCCTTGAGTGTACTTGTTTTAAGGATTAGAATGAAACCACTTAGAAAATTATTTTAAAATGTAGATTTTATCATTATTCAGGTGTGGTAAGGCTAACAGATCAGGAAACAATTGCCAATGTCTAGGAATTTAGGCTATAGCCTTGGGAGGGGCAGTCTCTTCCAGGGTTAGCAAGGCCCCAAGATGTTAAAGCATCAGAAATACAGTAAATAAAAAGGCATGATTAATACCAAAACAAAATACAAAATCTTCACTTTAATTATGAATGTACCTAAGTGAAACCTATGTGGATGCCATACAGCTATAAATATTTAAATCCATATTTGTTTTCCTGAAATTACACTTTTTTTTAATATTCTTATTTTGTAACCTATTTGAGGGTAAACTTCTCACCTTATGGATTTTTATAGTAGCAATTAATCTGCATATATGCTTATGTTTACATTTTAACCTTTTTTACAAACAAATTCTATATTTCTTTCTTTAAAAATAAAATGTTTAGGGCCAGCCCTGATGGCCTAGTGGTTAAGTTCAGTGCACTCCGCTTCAGTGGCCCGGGTTCAGTTCCCCGGGTGGGGACCTACGCTACTCGTCTATCAGTGGCCATGCTGTGACAGTGGCTCACATACAAAATAGAGGAAGACTGGCAACACATGTTAGCTCAGGGCAAATCTTCCTCTGGAAAAGAAAAAAGTTTAGTTTTTTTGGGTGTAAAAGTAATATATGGGCATTATAGAAAATTACAATAACAGAAGTATAATGAAGAAAGTAAGTATTATCCAGACATAATCATTGTTAATGTGTTGGTATATTTTCTTCCAGTTTTTTTTTTTTTTTTTTTTTTTTGCATATGAGAAATTTCTACTTTGAAAATAAAAACATTGTCTATATCTTTGTGTTCTGTGACTTTGTGTTCTTTCCACTTAGTGGTATTCATGGGTAGTTTGAAATATCCAGATGAGAATGGGTTTGATGCCTTCCTGAAGAAACATGGAGGTAGTGATAATGCTTCAACTGATTGTGAACGTACAGTCTTTCAGTTTGATGTCCAGAGAAAATACTTCAAGGAAGCCCTGGATAGGTAACTAACTCAAAATGTATTTTTATTTTAATTATCTAATGCCACCTTACAAATGGAAATATTGGGCATTGTTCTATGATATTTCTTTTCAAGCAGTACGCTAATTCTGTAGAATTGTCACAATACTTGGTTTGGAGAAAAGAGCAAACTATTAAATACACCTTGGCTCTTGTTCTGTAATACTTAGTTTTTGTATTGAAGATTAAACTGAAACCCTTAACACCTTTTGAGTTTTGTAAATAATGTATTCTCTATTGACTCATTATTGCAATTATTTTTTCTAAGTTAGTAGAAAATATGGAAAAACAGATTGCTCCTAATTTTATGATCTAGAGGTAACCATGGTTAATGTTTTGGTATATAGCTATCTGTATTTTTTAACATACAGTCATGCATTGCTTAATGACGGAGAGTTGTTCTGAGAAATGTGTCGTTAGGCGATTTCGTCGTCGTGTGACATCATAGAGTGTACTTACACAAACTTAGATGGTATAGCCTTAGATGGTATACTCTGAGGATGACTGCATGTTTGCTCTTGTTTTCAAAGTTCTTAGTTCCCAAGATTCACAAAATCCAAACAGGTCTTTGTATGTGTGAAGAAATCTTAAGCAGTAGACAAGCTGAATTCTCATGACTTTTTATTTGGTTAAAAACAAAACAAAACAAAAATTTGGTTATGTCCAAATACAAAGAAGGAAAAAACCCACTTCACTGGAAAAAAGAATAGACAAAGGATATGTTGAATAAATTCTGACCACCTCAGAGATGATGAAACTTGATGTAAAGTCTAGTTAAAGAACTTGTTTTATTTCTTCTCAAAGAGGTTCTATACATTTTTGATCTAAGGACTGCTTCAGAAAATCAAGATATTTACATATTTATTACACATTTATTTCTACTTTAGAAAAAAGAACTGGCCAGAATTAATAAGAAGAATGCTACTGCATTAATAGGAGAAATTAATAAGAATATCAGATCATAAATTCAATGCCATAAACAGTAGCTAGTGGTAGAATATTAAATATTGCATATACTATACTAAATATGATAATATTATACTTCTACAATTAGTAAGAAAACAGTCTTTGGATTATTTGCAAAGTACTCTTATATAGCATGGATTAAGTGCCAGTATTTTTTAATAGGTCGGTAAAATCCAGTTTCTTCACACAGGTCATATTGTTTATTAGTATTTTGAATCATTTAAGTAAAAAGTTGAGGAAATGATTGAATTTTTACTTCAGTAAGTAAATAAGAATGGAAGTTGCTTTTGCCCTGGTGGCATTTGCTAATTTCAATAAATTTGATCTTTGCTTTATCAGTATTTCAGGGCAAGGGCAAGAAATATCAAAGCCCAGGATGTCCACAAAGTGGGATATTTTACAGGAGACCCTCCTCATAATAAGCTGGGACTCTAAAAGACTTCACCTTCTGGTTGAGGAAATGGACCAGCCATCCTGAGGAATTACAGCCTACTTTCAAAATGCTTCTGATGAACCTCAAGCCTTGATTGTGATTTAACATGGGCCAGAACTGGTAGTGTTCTCTTGAGAAAAGCAAACACAAATTCTCTCAAGAGGGAAATGCTTCATCCTAGCCCTTACATTGCTCCTATAATAATTTTTCAAGTAAAATGACGACGTTCAGTCAAACATGAGCAGGCACACAAGAAAACAAGACAACATGAGTGAGAACAGATAACAGAAAAAGATTTCTAATGCTTTAGAAATCTTAGACATTGGAATGGTTAGACACAAATTATAAAAGTGATTGCACTTTCTGTTTTTAAAGAAATGAGGGACAAGTTTGAATACAGTTGCAAGGAATAGGAAACTATAAAATGTGACATTTGAGATTTGAAAAATGAAAAAGGAATATCTTGAACTGAGATATGATAATTGAAATTGAAAACCCAATGGACAAGTTTAAGAAAAGAGTAGATATAGCTGAAGATGGAATTAATGAACCAGAAGATAGTCCAAAAGAAATCCCAAATACAGCATAAAGAGAAAAAAAAAAGATGAAAACTACAGAAAAAAGGAAAAGAGGCATAGAGGATAGAGTGAAAATGTTCAATATATTTAGAGTTCTAGAAGGAAGATAGAGAAAAATGGAGTAGACACAATATTTGAAGGATTGATCATTGGAAATTTTCCAGAACATCAAGTCATGGGTTAAAGAAGTCTAACAAATTTCAAAAGTATGCATTGAAAGAGATCCATATGTAGAAAAACAGTGATACTGCAGAAAACCAAATACAGACATACCTCAGAGATATTGCGGGTTCAGTTCCAGACCACTGCAATAAAGCGAATATCACAATAAAGTGAGTCACACAAGTTTTTTGGTTTCCCAGTGCTTATAAAAGCTATGTTTACACTACACTGTGGTCTATTAAGTGTGCAATAGCATTATGTCTAAAAAAAAACAATGTATATACCTTATTTAAAAAATATTTTATTGTAGAGGATGGCCCAGTGGCATAGTGGTTAGGTTTGCAGACTCTGCTGCGGTGGCCCAGGGTTCTTGGGTTTGGATCCAGGGTGTGGATCTACACACCACTCATCAAGCCATGCTGTGGAGGCATCCCATATACAAAATAGAGGAAGACAGGCACAGATGTTAGTTCAGGGCTAATCTTCCTCAGCAAAAAGAGGAAGATTGGCAATGGATGTAAGCTTAGGGCCCATCTTCCTCACCAAAAAAAAAAACCACACAACTTTATTGCTAAAAAATGCTAACCATTGTCTGAGCCTTCAGTGACTTGTAATCTTTTTGTTGGTGGAAGGTCTTGTGAAAGACACAGTATCTGCAAAGCGCAATAAAGCGAGGTGCAATAAAACGAAGTATGCCTGTATAAAAATCTTTGCCAGATAAGAGAGCAGAATTCCTTCAAAGGAATATTAGTTAGATTGATAGATGACTATTCAACAGCAATAGTAGAAGCTAAAACACAGTGGGATACCTGCAATAGCCTGAAAGAAAATAACTATCACCTACAAATTCTACACCAAGCAAAAATATCTTTTAAGAGTGGTTGTAAAATAGACCTTCAGACACACAATTGAGAAAGCATGCCATCAGCCAACTTACCAAAGGAAATTCTAAAGAATTTATTTCAGGCGGAAGGAAAATAAAGGTCACAGACACACAAAAAAATAGAAGAACAATGAAAGTCATTTTATGTGAGTAAATATAAATGTACATTTATTACTTAAAACAATAATTGTGAGATTTAAAAGTATACATGATTAAAACAACAACAATAATATATCAGTCAGGAATAATGGTAAATGGAAAAAAAGATTTTTTGTAAGGTAGACGTTGATAAGTTATTTACTAGGTTAGCTTCTAAAAGAACAGAATTTGGGTGTAAAAATTCCAACCCAGTACAAGGAAGATATTTGGAATAATTAAAAAAAAACATTTAATTAAGTGATAAATTGGGTGGTACCAATTCTAAATTCCAAAGGAACTCACAAGAAAAAATGAGAAGTCAAGGGAGGCATCATGAAGGAGGTGGTGTTTTCTGGGACCTGAAGGATGAGTAGGAACTGGCTTAGGCTGGAGGCAGCCTACAAGCCCTTTTTAATGACTATAATGGAGACTACTAGCTTTCCAACAAAATCTTTTCTCAAGTGATAAAAGTTGAAGCTGGGAGGTGGCTGCCCACCTTGAACTGAAATTTTCAGCCTCCTCTGCAACTAGGTGTAGCCTTAGGAGGAAAGTTTCACCAGTGAAGTGGGAGCGGAAGTGATATGTGCAGCCTGCTTCAGAGATAATCTCTGGCCCTGCACCTCAGCTGGAAAGGCAGCAACTTTGAAAGTCATGTGTTGAAGATAACAGAACCATCATGAGCCTGAGTCCTTGAAAGTCCAAGTGGAGGAAAGTTGCCTACTGATCTGGTTCATCCAACCTGGACATTCACAGGTGCAAGAAATAAACTTCCTTTTTGATCAAGTCATCACATTTTTGGTCCCTTTGTTAGAGCAGCTAGCATTTCCCTAACATATATGTTTTTGCATATGTATAAATATTATTTCTTTTACAAAAATAGAATTGTACCATACATACACTTTCACTTAACAGTACATTGCATCAATAGATATCTTTCTATAATTTTTTCAACCTTATTTTGAAAAATTTCAAATATACAGAGAAGTTGAAAGGATAGTACAAATAAGACTCATTACCCTTTACCTTGCGAAATTTGCTTTATCTCTCTCTCTATATATTCTTTTTCTGAACAATTTCAAAGTGACCATATTTCATGATACTTCACCCCTAAATACTTCAACATTCATCTCCTATCAAAATAGACATTCCCCTACAAAGCCACAATACCATTATCCTACTTAAGAAAATTTAATAGTTCCATAACCTTATCTAAGATATAGAGCATATTCAAACTGAATTGTACCCAAAATGTCTTTTTAGCTGTTTGTTTTGACTTATGATCCAATCAAGATACATGAATTCCATACAGTTATTATGTCTCTGTAGTCTTTAGTTCTCTGCCCTTTTTCCTTTTTCATGATTTTTACTGTTTTGAAGAGTCATAGAATTTCTTATGTTCTGAATTTCATTGTTTCCTCATAATAGATTTAGGTTAATAAAATTTTTTTTTTTAAGTAAATTCAAAGAAGAAAAAAATGGAAGAGACAAAAACAGAACAAGTGGGACAAACAGTACAAAGTAGGATGGGGGTGGATGTTGATCCATATATATCTATATACTGTGTACATATATATACTATATATATATACACACATACATATTCGTATTACATACACATACTATATGTAGTATACGTATGTGTATGCGTATACTATATATGCATATGTATGTGTGTATATATGTAGTATGTGTATATAGTATATATATATATATAGTATGTGTATATAGTATATATATATATATATATATGTAGTAATTCCCATTAAATGTAAATGGACTAGCTTCTAGTTAAAAGACAAACATTGTCAGACTGCATTCTTAAAAACCCAATCAAACAGTTTTTAAGACTTAGATATAACGTAAAGATACAGAAAGGTTGAACATAAAGGGTCATAAGGTAACATACCATGCAGATATATATACCAGTATAAAGAAGACCAATCTCCTATCAGAGATTTCATTTCATTGCTATCAGAAAAAAATAGACTTCAAGACAAAAAAAAATTACTGTTGTTCAAGAGGCTCACTTCATATTGATAAAACTTATCTAGGAAGACATAATTGTTTCCAGTTTGAACACTCTAATAACATAGCCTCAAAATAAATCACATATAAGGACAAGTGCACAAATAACCAGCTGCCGTGGGAGACTTAACACTTCCTTCTCAGTAATTGATAGAACAACAATAAAGAAAATCAGTAAGGACATAGAAGATTGGGACAACAGGATTACCACTGTTTTTTTTCATGGACATATATAGAATGCTTAACCAACAGCTTCAGACTACAGATTTTTTTCGGTGTAATTGAACACTTTAAAAAGTTGACCATATTTTGTTTGTTTTGTTGAGGAAGATTAGCCCTGAGTTAACATCTGTTGCCAATCCTCCTCCCTTTGCTGAGGAAGATTGGCCCTGGGCTAACATCTGCACCCATCTTCCTCTACTTTACATGTGGGATGCCTGCCACAGCATGGCCTGATAAGCGGTGCGTAGGTCTGTGCCTGGGATCCGAACCTGTGAACCCCGGGCTGCCAAAGTGGAGCATGCGAACCCAACCACTATGCCACTGGGCCGGCCCCTAAAGTTGACTATATTTTAAGCCACAAATTCAGTCTCCAATTTCAAAGAATTGAAATCATATTAATTATGTTTTGTGATTGCTGTGCATAATTAAAATTTAGCTAGAAATCAGTAGCAGAAAGACAACTAGAACATCCCCTTATGTTTGGAAATTAAGCATACTTTTAAGAAACACCTGGATAGGGCCGGCCCCGTGGCTTAGCGGTTAAGTGTGCACGCTCCGCTGCTGGTGGCCCGGGTTCAGATCCCGGGCGCGCACCGACGCACCGCTTGTCTGGCCATGCTGAGACCGCGTCCCACATACAGCAACTAGAAGGATGTGCAACTATGACATACAACTATCTGCTGGGGTTTTGGGGGAAAAAATAAATAAATAAAATTATTAAAAAAAAAAAGAAACACGTGGATAAAAGAGGAAAGCATGTCTGAAATTAGAAAACATTTTGAACTGAATTATAAAAATAATATAGAGGAAAAGTTGTGGGATGTGAGTATAGTGGTACTTAGAGGGAAATGTATAATCTTAAATGTATATGTTAGAAAAGAAAAAAGACTTAAAATATATGAGGTAATTAATCTCAGGAAGTCTGAATAAGACTAGCAAAATATTCCCAAAGAAAGGAAATGATAAAGACAAGAGCAGAAATTAATGAAATATAAAGCAAACTGACATTAGAAGAAATGGTGAAGTTAGGACCTCTGAAAAGCCTCTCCTCTATAAAAGCAATGAGAACATTGCCAAAACTGTCAAAAATCAACTTTTTCTGAACTCTGGAAATAACCAGAAGCTTGCAATAATCCAAGGAGTATTTATTAAAGCAAATGACTGAATCTTAGTAAGAACAGTGAGCTTTGTGGCATTTTAACTTGCCCTATCTCCATTCCCTCTACCCAGTCCACAGTGGTCTTGAAAACCATGAGTTCCCACAATCGGTAAAAACCAGCAGTCTAGCAGCCACTGGAGGGGGCTGGATGCATTTGGAGCTCTATGAAAACATCATTCTGGATAATAGTCATTATTTGATCTGTCTAGCAGTTCCTTGGGAACCACCATTCACAGGACTTTTCTGTATTTGACCTGACGGGGAACTCACTCATTGCAAAACTTTTTCTCTGGAGGTATTTGTCCAAAACATTTAGAGACAGCTGTTTAACGTTGTGGCTGCCTGAGGCAGTAGATAACAGTTGGGGCAAACAAATAGGCTATTGAAAAAGCTTAAAAGGAAGAACTGGAAAATCAGATGTCCAAAGGGGCTTTGAAAAGCTCCAATATATTCCTGGGAATCTTGAAGGCCACATACATGCATATGGCTGTGCCATGTCCAGCGCTGTGAGCATGCTCAAGAAAGACCTGAAAAGGCCTTATGCTCTCACCTTGGCTGACCTTGAGTCTCTGCACAAGGAGGATGTGACGGCTAAGGCAGAGTTGTAAACTACCTGACTGAGTGCTGAGGGCATGCCTCAATATGCACAGAGAGCCTCTTGGCAAGGCTGGGAGACTTACTCATTCCAGGCATTTAAGGAAAGAGTACCACTAAGCTAACCAAGCAGTGGTTACACTTGTCAAAGAATACAGTACAGAATTAGGATAAGAAAATCACTAAATAAATAAACAGTAACAACAACAAACAGGAATAACAACAAATCCTGAGGAGGGAGGAGAATCTTGATTTCCAGAGTTGCCACATTATATTGTTTAAAATGTTATTTTCAACAGAAAATTACAAGGGATGCAAAGTATGGCCCATACATAGGAAAAACAGCAGTCAGTAGAAACTGTCACTGAGAAAGCCCAGATTCTAGACTTCCTAGACAAAGACTTTAAATCAGCTACTTTAAGTATGTTCAAAGAACTAAAGAAAACTATGTCTAAGAACTAAAAGAAAGTATGAGAATGATGTCTCACTAAATAGAAAATATCAATAAAGAGATACAAATTATTAAATAGAACCAAATAGAAATTCTGGAGTCAAAAAGTACAACTGACATGAAAAATTCACTAGAAGGGTTCAACAGCAGACTTGAGCTGGCAGAGGAAAGAGTCAATTAGCTTAAAGATAGGTCAATTGAGATTATCCAATCTGAGGATCAGAAAGAAAAAAGAAGAAAAGTAAATAGAGCCTCAGAGATCTGTGGAACACTGTTAAACATACTAACACATGCATCATGGGAGTTCCAAAAGGAAATGAAAAAGGGGTAGAAAGAATTCCTGAAGACATAACAGCCAGACTGTTCCCAAATTTGAGAAAAGACAAAAATCTACACATTCAAGAAGCTCAAAAGATTCCAAGAAGGATAAACACAATAACAACCACAACAAGATGTATTATAGATCTTCCTTGACTTACGATGGGGTTATGTCCCTATAAACTTATCATAAGATGAAAATATCATAAGTTGAAAATGCATTTAATACACCTAACCTACCAAACATCATAGCTTAGCCTAGCCTACCTTAAGTGTGCTCAGAACACTTACATTAGCCTACTGTTGGGCAAAATCATCTAACGCAAAGCCTATTTTATAATAAAGTATTGACTATTTCATGTAATTTATTGAATACTGTACTGAAAGTGAAAAACAGAATGGTTGTATGGGCACAGAATTATTGTATCAGTTGTTTGCCTTCATGATCACATTGCCGACTGAGAGGTGTGGCTTACTGCCACTGCCCAACATCACGAGAGAGTATCATACCACCTATCACTAGCCTGGGAAAAATCGAAATTCAAAATATGATTTCTATGAGTATGTATCACTTTTGCACCATTGTTAAGTCGAAAAATCGTAAGTCAAACCATTGTAAGTTGGGGACCATTTGTATAATCAAACTGTCAAAAGCCAAATATAAAGAGAATCTTGAAAGTAGCACAGGAGGAGCTGCTCTTCTCATACAAGATTATCTCAATAAGGTAAACAGCTGATTTCCCATCAGAAACCATGGAAGCAAGAAGGCAGTAGTATGACATTCAAAGTGCTGAAAGAAAAAGACTATCAACCGAGAGTTCTATATCCAGCAAAAATATCTTTCTAAATAGAGAAATTAAGATATTCTCAGGTAAATTAAAAACTAAGTTTGTCACTAGCAGATCTTCTCTATATGAAATATTAAATGTAGTCCTTCAGGCTGAAATGAAAGGACACTCAAATCCACATGATGAAATAAAGTGCACTGGTAAAGGTAACTACATAGATAAATATAAAAGTATAAATATACTTTTTGTAAATTTTTTTCCTTCTATCTGATTTAAAAGACATCTAACTAAATAAAGTAAAAATTATAAATCTGTGTTGATAGACATATAATGTATAAAGACATGATTTGTATGACAATAATAGTACAAAGGAGGGGAGAGAGAACAGGTATATAGGAACAAAGTTTTTGTGTACTATTAAAATTAAGTTGGTATAAATTCAAAATGGATTGTTATAAGTTAATATGTTAGTTAAGAAAATAACTTAAAACATACAGTAAAAGAATGATAAGGGAATTAAAATGGTATGCTAGAAAATATCTATTTTAACAAAAAAAAAGCAGCAATGGAGGAAGAGAAAAAAGATATAAGACTTATAGAAAACAAATAGCAAAAGGCAGACATAAATCCTACTTTATCAGTAATTAAAATAAATGTAAATGGATTAAGTGTTCCAACTAAAAGACAGATATTGGCAGAATGGATAAAGAAACCTGACTCAACTATACATGCTGTCTATAAGAGAGACACTTTAGATTACAATACACCAATAGTTTGGTAATGAAGAAATGGAAAAACATATACTATGTAAATAGTAATTAAAAGGGAGCTGAAGTGGCTATACTAACATCAGACAAAATACACTTTAAGATGAAAATTGTTACTAGAGACAAATAAGGGAATTTTATAATGATGCAAGGGTCAATTCATCAAAAAGATATAACACTTATAAACGTACAGTCATTTCTCAAAAGAGCCCCAAGATACATGAAGCAAAAAGTGACAGAATTGAAGAGAGAAATACACAATTCAATAATAATAGTTGAAAATATATATATCCAACTTTCAATAAAGGATAGAACTAGATAGATCAATAAGAAATAGAAGACGTGCACAACCATGTAAACCAACAGACGTCTATAGAACATTCCACCCCATATCAGCAGAACACATGTTCTTCTCACATACAGCATGGATCATTTCCCAGCATAGACATATATTAGGTCATGAAACAATTCCCAATAGATTTGAAAGGATTATTTAGAGTGTGTTCTCTAATAGTGGAATGTAATTAGAAATCAATAACAGAAGGAAATTTGGGTAATTCCACAAATCTGTAGAAATTAAGCAATAGACTCTTTTTTTTTTTTAATTGATGTTTTAATGGTTTCTAACATTGTGAAATTTTGGGTTGTACATTTTTGTTTGTCCATCACCATATATATGACTCCCTTCACCCCTTGTGCCCACCCCCCACCCCCACTGCCCCTGGTAACCACAGTCCAGTTTTCTCTGTCCATGTGTTGGTTTATATTCCACATATGAGTGAGATCATACAGTGTTTGTCTTTCTCTTTCTGGCTTATTTCACTTAACATAATACGCTCCAGGCCCATCCATGTTGTTGCAAATGGGACGATTTTGTTTTTTTATGGCTGAGTAGTATTCCATTGTATATATATACCACATTTTCTTAATCCAATCGTCTGTCGAGGGACACTTAGGTTGCTTCCACTTCTTGGCTATGGTGAATAATGCTGCAATGAACATAGGGGTGCATAAGCCTCTTTGGATTGTTGATTTCAGGTGCGTTGGATAGATTCCCAGTAGTGGGATGGCTGGATCATAGGGCATCTCTATTTTTAATTCTTTGAGGAATCTCCATACCGTTTTCCATAGAGGCTGCACCAATTTGCATTCCCACCAGCTGTGTATGAGGGTTCCTGTTTCTCCACATCCTCTCCAACATTTGTTGTTTTTTGTCTTGGTGATTATAGCCATTCTAACGGGCGTGTGGTGGTATCTTAGTGTTGTTTTGATTTGCATTTCCCTGATGATTAGTGATGTTGAGCATCTTTTCATGTGCCTATTGGCCATCTGTATATCTTCCTTGGAGAAGTGTGTGTTCATTTCCTCTGCCCATTTTTTGATCGGGTTGTTTGTTTTTTTGTTGTTCAGTTGTGTGAGTTCTTTATATATTATGGAGATCAACCCCTTGTCAGATGTATGTTTTGCAAATATTCTCTCCCAGCTGGTTGGTTGTTTGTTCATCTTGATTCTGGTTTCATTTGTCTTATAAAAGCTCTTTAGTCTGATAAAGTCCCACTTGTTTATTTTTTCTTTAGTTTCCCTAGTCTGGGTAGGCATGTCATCTGAAAAGATTCCTTTAAACCCAATGTCAAATAGTGTGTTGCCTATATTTTCTTCTATGAGTTTTATAGTTTCAGGTCTCACCTTCAGGTCTTTGATCCATTTTGAGTTAATTTTTGTGAATGGCGATAGCACATGGTCCACTTTCATTCTTTTGCATGTGGCTGTCCAGTTTTCCCAACACCATTTATTGAAGAGACTTTCCTTTCTCCATTGCATGTCCTTAGCACCTTTGTCGAAAATCAGCTGTCCGTATATGTGTGGTTTTATTTCTGGGCTTTCAATTCTGTTCCATTGATCTGTGTGTCTGTTTTTGTACCAGTACCATGCTGTTTTGATTACTATTGCTTTGTAGTATGTTTTGAAGTCAGGAATTGTGATGCCTCCTGCTTTGTTCTTTTTCTTTAGGATTTCTTTAGCTATTCGGGGTCTTTTGTTGCCCCATATAAATTTTAGTATTCTTTTTTCTATTTCTGTGAAGAATGTCATTGGGATTCTGATTGGGATTGCATTGAATCTGTAGATTGCTTTAGGTAATATAGACATTTTAACTATGTTTATTCTTCCAATCCACGTGCATGGGATATCTTTCCATTTCTTTATGTCATCGTGGATTTCCCTCAATAATGTCTTGTAGTTCTCATTGTATAGGTCCTTCACCTCCTTGGTAAGATTTATTCCTAGGTATTTTATTCTTTTTGATGCAATTGTAAATGGTATTATCTTTTTGAGCTCTCTTTCTGTTAGTTCATTATTAGCATATAGAAATGCAACTGATTTTTGTAGATTGATTTTGTACCCTGCAACTTTGCTGTAGTTGTTGATTGTTTCTAACAGTTTTCCAACAGATTCTTTAGGGTTTTCTATATATACAATCATGTCATCGGCAAATAGTGAGAGTTTCACTTCTTCGTTACCTATTTGGATTCCTTTTATTCCTTTTTCTTGCCTAATTGCTCTGGCCAAAACCTCCAGTACTGTGTTGATCAGGAGTGGTGAGAGTGGGCAGCCCTGCCTCGTTCCTGTTCTCAGAGGAATGGCTTTCAGTCTTTCCCCGTTGAGTATGATGTTGACTGTGGGTTTGTCATATATGGCCTTTATTATATTGAGGTACTTTCCTTCTATTCCCATTTTATTGAGAGTTTTTATCATAAATGAATGTTGTATCTTGTCAAATGCCTTCTCTGCGTCTGTTGAGACGATCATGTGGTTTTTATTCTTTGTTTTGTTGATGTGATGTATCACGTTGATTGATTTGCGGATGTTGAACCATCCCTGCGTCTCTGGTATAAATCCCACTTGATCATGGTGTATGATCTTTTTAATGTATTGTTGTATTCGGTTTGCCAATATTTTGTTGAGGATTTTTGCATCAATGTTCATCAGCGATATTGGCCTGTAATTTTCTTTCTTTGTATTGTCTTTACTTGGTTTTGGTATCAGGATGATGTCGGCCTCATAGAATGATTTAGGAAGTGTTCCATCTTCCTCTATTTTTTGGAATAGTTTGAGAAGGATGGGTATTAAATCTTCTTTGAATGTTTGGTAAAATTCACTGGAGAAGCCATCTGGTCCTGGACTTTTATTTTTTGGGAGGTTTTTGATTACTATTTCAATCTCTTTACTTGTTATTGGTCTATTCAGATTCTCCATTTCTTCTTGGTTCAATTTTGGGAGGTTGTATAAGTCTAAGAATTTATCCATTTCTTCTAGATTGTCCAATTTGTTGGCATATAATTTCTCATAGTATTCTCTTATAACCCTCTGTATTTCCATGGTATCCGTTGTAATTTCTCCTCTTTCATTTCTAATTTTATTTACTTGAGCCTTTTCTCTTTTTTTCTTAGTAAGCCTGGCTAAGGGTTTGTCGATTTTGTTTATCTTCTCGAAGAACCAACTCTTTGTTTCATTAATCCTTTCTACTGTTTTTTTGGTCTCAATTTCATTTATTTCTGCTCTGATTTTTATTATTTCTCTCCTTCTGCTTGCTTCAGGCTTTGTTTGTTCTTCTTCTTTGTAGTTCTGTTAGGTGTAATTTAAGGTTGCCTATTAGGGCTTTTTCTTGTTTGTTAAGGTGGGCTTGTATCGCTATGAGTTTCCCTCTCAGGACCGCTTTTGCTGCATCCCATATGGTTTGATATGGCATGTTATCATTTTTGTTTGTTTCCAGATAGTTTTTGATTTCTCCTTTAATTTCATCAATGATCCATTGGTTGTTCAGTAGCATGTTGTTTAATCTCCACATTTTTGTCACTTTCCCAATTTTTTTTTCATGGTTCATTTCCAGTTTCATAGCCTTATGGTCTGAAAAGATGCTTGTTATGATTTCAGTCTTCTTTTTTTTTTTTTTATAATTTTATTTTATTTTTTCCCCCAAAGCCCCAGTAGATAGTTGTCTGTCATAGTTGCACATTCTTCTAGTTGCTGTATGTGGGACGCAGCCCCAGCATGGCCGGAGAAGCATGTGTCCTGCGCACCCGGGATCCGAACCCAGGGCGCCAGCAGCGGAGCGCGCGCACTTAACTGCTAAGCCACGAGGCCGGCCCTGATTTCAATCTTCTTAAATTTATTGAGGCTTGCTTTGTTTCCCAACATATGGTCTATCCTAGAGAATGTTCCACGTGCGCTTGAGAAGAATGTGTAGTCAGCTGTTTTTGGATGGAGTGCTCTGTATATGTCTACTAGGTCCATCTCGTCCAGTTTTTCATTTAAGTCTACTATTTCTTTATTAACTTTTTGTCTGGATGATCTATCCATTGCTGTAAGTGGGGTGTTAAGATCCCCTACTATTATTGTGTTGTTGTTGATTTCTCCTTTTAGGTTTGTTAATAGTTGCTTTATGTACATTGGTGCTCCTATGTTGGGTGCCTATATATTTATAAGTGATATGTCTTCTTGATGTAGTGTCCCTTTTATCATTATATATTTCCCTTCTTTGTCTTTCTTAACCTGTTTTGTCTTGAAGTCTACTTTGTCTGATATGAGTATGGCAACACCTGCTTTCTTTTGTTTGCCATTAGCTTGGAGTATTGTCTTCCATCCTTTCACTCTGAGCCTGTGCTTGTCTTTAGTGCTAAGATGTGTTTCCTGAAGGCAGCATATTGTTGGGTCTTGCTTTTTAATCCATCCTGCCACTCTGTATCTTTTGATTGGAGAGTTCAATCCATTTACATTTAGGGTAATTATTGATATATGAGGGCTTAATGTTGCTGTTTTGTCACTTATTTTCTGGTTCTTTTGCATTTCCTTTGTTTCTTGTCCCATTTGTTTTGGACTGCCAATTCAGTTTGGTTGTTCTGTCTTATGATTCTTCTAGTTTTCTCTTTGTTTATCATATGTGGTTTTGCTTTGATTATTTGTTTAGTGGTTACCTTGAGGTTTGGGCAAAAAATCTTGTGTATGAGATAGTCCATTATCTGATAGCCTCCTATTTCCTTATACTAAGTCAATTCAGTCACTTTCCTCTTCCCCTTCTAAGTTGCTCTTGTTATACCTTATTCTATCTTGTGTTGTGGCTGTGCGTTTACAGTGATGAGGTTAAATTTATTTTTGGTGAATTTCTTCCTTTGATCTTTGAGTTTAGTATTTAAGTGGTTGCTAACCTATTCCGGTAAAGATCTACTATTTCTCTGATTTTGTCTACCTACTTTTCTCCTTCCTCCAAGCTTTGTGTTCCCTTTCTCTTCTTTTTTTCAGGCCTGAGGGCCTTCTTGAGTATTTCTTGTAGTGGGGGTCTCGTGGCCATGAACTCCCTTAGCTTTTGTTTATCTGGGAGAGTTACTATTTCTCCATCATATTTGAAGGATATTTTTGCTGGATAGAGTATTCTTGGCTGAAAGTTTTTGTCTTTCAGTATTTTGAATATATCATTCCAGTCTCTTCTAGCCTGAAAAGTTTCTGTTGAGAAATCCGCTAAGAGCCTGATGGGAGTTCCTTTGTACGTTATTTTTTGTTTTTGTCTAGCTGCCCTTAATATTGTTTCTTTGTCGTTGACCCTGGCTAGCCTTACCACTAGGTGTCGTGGTGAAGGCCTTTGTCTGTTAATATATATAGGTGTCCTGTTGGCTTCGCTTACTGGTATTTCCTGCTCCTTCCCCAGATTTGGGAAATTTTCAGCTATTATTTCCTTGAATAGGCTCTCTGTTCCTCTTTCCCTCTCCTCTCCCTCAGGAATACCTATAATTCTTGTGTTACATTTTCTAATAGAGTCAGATATTTCTCGGAGTCTTTCTTCATTTCTTTTTAGTCTTAGTTCTCTCTCCTCTTCCATCTGGAGTATATCTGTATTCCTATCCTCTAAAGTACTAATTCTTTCCTCCATATTGTCAGCTCTGTTCTTTAGAGATTCCAGATTCTCCTTTATCTCCTCCATTGTGTTCTTCATCTCCATCAGCACTGATTGGTTTTTCTTTATGATTTCAATCTCTTTTGTGAAGAAACTCCTAATCTCATTGAATTGTTTGTCTGTGTTGTCTCGTATTTCGTTGAGTGTTTTTATGATAGCTATTTTGAAATCTCTGTCATTTAGTTTATGGATTTCTGTGTCTTCGGGGTTGATTTCTGGGTGCTTGTCATTTTGTTTCTGGTCTGGTGATTTCATATATTTTTGCATTGTGGTTCCTGTGTTGGTTTTGTTTTTCCTCATTCTGGAAGTCTCTGGTTGCAATTTCCACCTGCCGCCACTGTCTGGTGGTAAAGGGCTGTGTAGTCTAAGCCCCCTGCGCTCTGCCCCGGTTTTTCTGCTGCGATCCGCAGTTTTTTTTTTTTTTTTTTTTTTTTTTTTCCGCTGTGATCCACGGGTCCAGTTGTTTGATCAGGTCTGCCTCGGATCGCTGGATCTGGTCGGTTGAGCTGCAGAGTGCGGGTTGCGGGGAACGGGGAGCTCTCTCTTTTGCCCTCTGGGTCCCTGACGTGGGAGGCTTCTCGTCTGCCCCTCTTTATCCGCTCTCTGGGGTGCTCAGATGTTGATGGTAGCCCTGTGGCTCCTCTGAGTCCTCTGTGCGGGAGTTTCCCACTGGCTGAGAGAGTCCGAAGAGCTGCGGTTTCCCGCCGAGGGCCGCCCCTCCCCCCTCTCTGGGAGCTGCGCAGACTGGGATCGCTGATCTGATGGGGAGGGAGCGGAGTTCTCCTTACCTCTCCCCACTTCCTCCGGGGGCCCAGCATGTTCCGCTCTCAGATGTGCGGCAGTGTGGATCCCTCCGCTCTAGGTTTTCACTGTCTGGGAGTCCGTTGTTGGTCTGTGACTGTTGCTTTTGTTGTATCTTGTCGGGGGAAGAGTTCACGGGAAAGCTCACTCCGCCATGATGCTGACGTCCTAAGCAATATACTCTTAATCAGTGGGTCAAAGAAGAAATCACAAGGGAAATTAAAAAATACTTAGAGACTAGTGAAAATGGAAACAACATACAAAAACTAATGGGATGCATCAAAAGCAGTGATCAGAGGGAAGTTTATAGCTGTAAACATCTCCATTAAAAAAGAAAGATCTGCAGTCAATAACCTAAACTTCTTTTTTAATTAACTAGGCAAAGAAGAGCAATCTAAAGCAAGTACACAAAAGG
The DNA here is from genome assembly GCF_020826845.1 of Diceros bicornis minor. NCBI lineage: Eukaryota > Metazoa > Chordata > Mammalia > Perissodactyla > Rhinocerotidae > Diceros > Diceros bicornis. Next base: position 14,217,141 of record NC_080752.1, on the reverse strand, counting down.
AATGACATCATAAAAATTAGAGTTGAAATAAATGAAATAGGGAATACAAAAACAATAGAGAAAATAAAGAAAACCAAAAGTTGGTTATTTGAAAAGATGAACAAAATTGACAAACCTTCAGCTAGAATGACCAAGAAAAAGGAAGACTCAGATTATTAAAATCAGGAGTGAGAGAGTGAACATTATTATGATCTTACCAAAATAGAGTATAATGGAATACTGTGAATGATTTGTATGCCAACAAATAGATAACCCAGATGAAATGGAGTAATATCTAGAAATACATAAGCTTCTGAAACTGAGTCAAGAAGACAGAAAATATGAATAGACCTGTAATAAGAGATTGGATTAGTAATCAGAACTTTCCAAATGAGAAGTGTGGGCCCACATGGCCTCACTGGTAAATTCTACCAAACATTTAAAGAAGGATTGACACTAATGCTTCATAAACTCTTCTAAAAAATAGGACGACACTTCCTAACTCATTCTATGAATCCAGTGTTACTCTGATACCAAAACTAGACAATGACATTACAAGAAAAGAAAACTACAGACCAATATCCCTTATGAATATAGATGCAAAATTCCTCAACAAAATACTGTGAAACTGAATCCAGGAACTTATAAAAAGGATTATACACCATGACCAGGTGAGATTTATTCCAGGAATGCAAGATTAGTTCACCATACAAAAATCAATCAATGTAATATGCCATGTTATCTCAGTATATCATCTCAATATAAACAGAAAAGGCATCTTACAAAATCTAGCACCCTTTTTATGATAAAACACTTAATAAATTTCCTTGGGGCCGGCCCGGTGGCGCAAGCGGTTAAGTGCACACGCTCCGCTGTGGCGGCCTGGGGTTCGCTGGTTCGGATCCTGGGCGCGCACCGATGCACCGCTTGGCAAGCCATGCTGTGGCGGCATCCCACATAAAGTGGAGGAAGATGGGCACGGATGTTAGCCCAGGGCCAGTCTTCCTCAGCAAAAAAAGAGGAGGATTGGCAAAGGTTAGAGCAGGGCTGATCTTCCTCACGCACAAAAAAGGGAATTTCCTCAACCTGATAAAGGGTTTCTATGAATAACCAACAACTAGCATCATACTTATTTGTGAAAGATTGAAAGCTTTTCCCCAAAGATCAGGATCAAGATGTCAGCTGTCACCACTTCTATTCAACATTATACTGAAGGTTTCAGCCAGGGCAGTTAGACAAGAAGATGAAATTAAAGGCATGCAGGTCGGAAAAGAAGAAGTAAAACTATCTCTATGTGCAGATAATATAATCTTGTACAGTTGATTCTCATTATTTGTGGAGAAGTCACCTACTTAGTAAAATTTATTTGTAGCTCCAAAATCAATACTCACTGTGCTTTTGCAGTCATTCATGGACATGTGAACATTTTTGAAAATTGTTGTGAAAAATTTGAGTTCCTGACACACACATTGTTAGCTGAGGTCGAACAAAGCAGCACTCTGCCTTTTTGTTCAGCCTCCCTACAGAGGTGACCAGAGCATGGAGACAAAAGGGGACAGTACAATATAGTAAAAGAAGCTCCAGCTCTGGAGCCAGTTTGACGGAGTTTGAATCCCAACTCTGGCACCCATTAGTGAGGTGACCTCAAGCAAGTTTCTTAACACTTCCAAACCTCATTCTCTCTTTTGTGAAATAAGGAAAAGAGAATCTACTAGGATGAGATACCTTTAGGACTTAAGATCATAATCTGTGTGTGTGTACATATTTCTCATAGGACAGTGCTTCAGTATTCACTAATTCAGCAGTCATGGCAACTTTAGAGAACGTTACCACAAATAACAAGAACTCATTGTGTAGAGAATAGTACAGATTCCACAAAAGAACTATTAGAGGGCCGGCCCCGTGGCTTAGCGGTTAAGTGCGCGTGCCCCGCTGCTGGCGGCCCGGGTTCAGATCCCGGGCGCTCACCGACGCACCGCTTCTCCGGCCATGCTGAGGCCGCGTCCCACATACAGCAACTAGAAGGATGTGCAGCTATGACATACAACTATCTACTGGGGCTTTGGGGGGAAATAAAAAAAGAACTATTAGAGCTAATATTGAGTTCAGCAAGGTTGCAGGATACAAGGATACAGTCAATGTACAAAAATCAAGTGTTTTTGCAGGATACAATCAATGTATAAAAATCAAGTGTATTTCTATACACTAGCAATGAAAAATCCAAAAATGAAATTAAGAAAAAATTTCCTTTTACAATAGCATCAAAAAGAATAAAATACTTAGAAATAAATTTAACAAAAGATGTGCAAGAGTTGTATGTGGAAAGCCACAAAAAATTGTTGAGAGAAATTAAAGAAGACCTAAATTAATGGAAAGACATCTCACGTTCATAGATTGGAAGACTTAATATTAAGGTGGCAGTACTTCCTAAATTGATCTACAGATTCAACTTAGTCTTTATCAAAATTGCAGCTGCCTTTTTGGAAGAAATTGATGAGCTGATCCTAAAATTCATATGGAAAGGATGAGACCAAGAATAGCCAAAATTATCTTGAAAAAGAACAAAGTTGAAAGACTCATATTCACAATTTCAGAACTTTCTCAAAGCTATGGTAATCAAGGCAACATGGTGCTGGCATAAGAATAGACATATAGATCAGTGGAATAGAATTGAGACTCCAGTAATAAACTGTTAGATTTGTGGTCAGTTGCAAGGGTGCCAAGATAATTCAGTAGGAAAGAATAGTTTTTCAACAAATGATACTGGGACTACTGGATATCCATATGCCAAAGAATGAAGTTGGACTCTTTAGTCACACCATATACAAAAATTAACAAGTTGAGTCATAGACTTAAATATAAGAGCAAAACGCATAAAACTCTGAAGAAAACAGGCATAAATCTTTGTGACCTTGGATTTGGCAATAGTTTTTCAGATATGACACCAAAAGTGGAAATAACATAGGAAAAACTAGATAAATTGTATTCAAAATTAAAAACTTTTTTGCTTTAAAGTGCCCTATGAAGAAAATGAAAAGACAACTCACAGAATGGAAGAAAATACTTACAAATCATGTATCTGATAAGGGACTGGTACCCAGAATATATATAGAACTCTTACAGCTCAACAATAAAAAGACAACCCAGTTTAAAAATGGGCAAAGAATTTGAATGGACATTTCTCTAAAGAGGATATGCAAATAGCCGATAAGCACATGAAAAGATGCTCAAGGTCATTAGTCACTAGGAAAATGAAAATCAAAACCACAATGAGATACCACTTCACACCACTTCAAAAAGAGCAACAATAATAATTATTGCTGAGTATATGGATAAATTTGAACTTTCATACATTACTGGTGGTGCAGGAGTGTTGGAAAATGATTTAGTGCTTCCTCAAAAAGTTAAACATAGGGTTACCGTATGACCCAGCAGTTCCACTCTTAGTATATACCCTAGAGAATTGAAATCATATGTCTACACAAAAACTTGTACATGAATGTTCACGAGAGCATTATTCTTACTAGGTCAAAAGTAGAAACAACCCAAATGTCCATCAACTGATGAATGGATAAACAAAATGTGGTATATCCATACAAAGGAATATTACTCAGCAATAAGAAGGGATACATGCTACAGTATGAATGAATCTTGAAACCGTTATCCTAAGTGAAAGAGGCCAGACACCAAAGGCCCCGTAGTGTATGATTCCTTTTATAGAAAATGTCCAGAATAGGCAAATCCATAGAGACCAAAAGTAGATTAGTAGTTGCCAGGGGTGGGAGGCTGGGGGAATGGCTAATGACTGTTAACAGGTACAGAGTTTATTTTTGGGTAATGAAAATGTTCTGAAACTAAACAGCGGTAATGTTTGCATAATCCTGTGAATGTAGTAAAGTCCGCTTCATTGTGCACTTTAAAAGGGGATTTTTTTTTTTTGAGGAAGATTGGCCCTGAGCTAACATCTGCCAATCCTCCTCTTTTTTTTTTTTTTTTTTTGCTGAGGAAGACTGGCCCTGGGCTAACATCCATGCCCATCTTCCTCTACTTTATATGGGACGCTGCCATAGCATGACTTGACAAGCAGTGTGTCGGTGCGCACCTAGGATCCAAACTGGTGAACCCCGGACCACCGCACCGGAGCATGCGCACTTAACCGCTTGCACCACCGGGCCGGCCTAAAAGGGGAATTTTGTGGTATGTGAATTATTTCTCAATAGAAACAACAAACATATGATAGAGTTTCAAGAAAGCTAAGTGTTGGTTCTTTGAAAAAACTGATAAAAGATACACCTTTCACAAGACTGGTCAAGAGAAGAAAGAGAGTATGTGCAAATACCAGGAATGTAAAAGAATGTGACCAGATCTTGCAGATATTAAAAATATAATAAGGTATTTTGAACAAACTATACCAGTAAATGAAAAAAGTAGGTGAAGTACGTAAATTCTTAGAAATATAATTTATAAAACTCACACAGGAGAAATTATAATGAAAAAGTTTGAATAATCTATAATCATTAAAGAAATGAATCAGTAATGAATAATCTCAAAAATAAACTTTTAGAGTTCTATGAAAAATTGAAGAAATAATTCTTATGTCAGTTATGAAGGTAGCATGACCTTGATATAAGAAAGTATAATTTAAGAAGAATTATAGACCAGACTCACTCACAAACAGCAATATATAATAAGGATGATATAGCAATACTGAGTTGGGTTCATCCTAGAAATATGAATAGGATTAACATTAGAAAATCAATTAATGTAGTTCATCACATTGTCAGATTGAAGGAGAAAAACCATGTCTCAATATATGTAGAAAAAAATGTGTGATGAAATTCAGTATCCACGAAGATGCTCTTAGCAAACAGTATAAGGCAACTTTCTAAATACGATATTTTATATTTGAAACCAAACCTTATATTTAATGGAGAAACCTTGAAAGCTTTCAAGATGAGATCAGGAACAAGACAGATGCAGGTTGTGTTTGCTTCTGTTATCATTCTATTAGGCAGGAAAGAAAAATAAGCAAAATACACAACCGTCATAGCAGATGATATGATTGTGAACATAGAAAATCTGAAATCTACAGATAAATTCTTAACATTAACAGAATTTAGTAATGTAGCTTTGTATGCAAAATAAAAATGATAATATATTTAACATATGAAAGTAGTAGTATTTGTATGTAGCAGCAACAGTTAGAAATCGAAATAAAGAAAACAACCTTTATAAAAGCTATAAAAATAAGCACTCAGAAATCATTCCAAAAGTTATGTATAAGACTTCTTTTTCTTGTTGTTGGTGTTGTCGAGTCGATTCCAACTTCTAGTGATCCTGTGTACAGCAGAGCAGAACCCTGCCTGTCTTTTTTTTTTTTTTTCTGTGAGGAAGATCAGCCCTGAGCTAACATCCATGCCAATCCTCCTCTTTTTGCTGAGGAAGACTGGCCCTGAGCTAAAATCCGTGCCCATCTTCCTCCACTTTATGTGGGATGCCACCACAGCATGGCCTGACAAGCGGTGCGTTGGTGCGCGCCCGGGATCTGAACCTGGGCCGCCAGCAGTGGAGTGCATGCACTTAACCGCTGCGCCATGGGGCTGGCCCCCCAAAACCCTGCCTGGTCTTTTTGCACCATCCTCTCACTTTCTGGCACTATATCAGATAATGCTCTGCTGCTATTTATAGGGTTTTCGTGGCCAATTTTTTTGGAAGTGCGTAGCCAGGTCCTTCTTCCTAGTCTGTCTTAGTCTGGAAGCTCCACTGAAACCTGTCTACAATGGGTGACCTTGCTGGTATTTGAAATACCGGTGGCATAGCTTTCAGCATCATAGCAACACGCAGCTGCCACAGTATGACAGCCAGCAGACAGGTGGTATGCTTCCCTGACCGGAAATGACCCTGGCTGTGGCAGTGAGAGTGCCAAATTTTAACCACTAGACAACCAGGGCTGGCTTATAAGACCTCTTTATGGAAAATATATTAAAACCTTATAATGAGATATTGAAGAAGACCTAAATAAATTGAGAGAGATACTATTCATGGATTTGAAGCCTTATTTTTTCAGTCATGTTAGTTTTCCCCAGTTGATGTACAGATTCAGTGATATCGAAACCATAATCTCAGAAGATTTATTTAGTTTTAAATAGACAAGCTAATTCTAAAGTTTATAAGGAAACGTAGAGGGCTAAGTATAGCCAAGATACTTTTGAATTGGAAAAATAACGAGGTAGCAAGAATTGACCTACCAGATGCTAATATTGTTTTGTAATTAGGACATTGTGGTGTTAGCACAGGGCTAAGCAAAGAGACCAATGGAATAGAATAGAGATACTGGAAATACACCAACACATATGTGGACACTTGATTTTTGATAGGGGCAATATGGAGCAGTGATGAAAGGACTTTTTGAAGAAATGATGCCAAGACAGTTGGGCTTATATAAAGGCAGAAACAAAATTGACTCTCTACCTCACAACATACACAAAAAATCAATTTTAAATGGATTATAGACCAAAAAGTGAAAAGTACAACTAAAACTTTTAGAGATAAATGTGACTTTAGCTTAGGTAAAAATTATCAAACAAGACACAAAAAGCATAAAACATAAAGGAAAAATGATAGTACATTATGTTCATCAAAAGATACCATAAAGAGTGTGAAAAAAGCAAGTATAAAGTGGAAAAAATTATTTGCAACACGTATAACAGAGAAATTAATTTAGAATAACTATTATTGATTTTTAATTATTAGATTATATGTAATATATCATATGTAAATGGATAATTATATATACTATTAGAATCAAAAGAAAAAATACAACCTAATAGAAAAGAAATTAAAATTATTAATAATTATATGAAATGGCGTTCAACTTCATTAGGAATCAGAAAAATGTAAATTAAAACCAGTATGAGATTTAAGTGTCCTAAAAGTTGCAGAAAATTTTAAAGTCTGACAACACCAAGTGAGGGTGAGGTTTGTGGAGTAGAGGAGTTGGAACTGCTAATGCAAGTGTAAGTTGGTACAGTCACTTTGGAAAAGTTTGGTATTATCTAGTGATGTAGAACTAATGCATGCGTATGCTATTACCAAGGACTTCCTTTCCTAGATTTATATCTAGACAAACTTGTGCTCATGTGCCCCAGTACACATTTATAAGAATGTTTATGACAGTATTGTTTGTAATAGTGCAAACCCAGAACCAGCCCACATGTCCATCAGCAGTAGAATGGATGAATAAAACCATGCAGTGGAATATTCTACTACAATGAAAATAAATGAACCATAGCCACATATACCATCATGGATGAATATTAAAAACATAGTATTGTAAGATACATCCGACATAAAGGATATGTACAGTATATTTCCGTTTATATAAAGTTGAAAAACAAAACTGTTGTCTAGAACATGCATTCTCAGTGGGGGTGATATTGTTCGCTTTTGTGGCAAAAATTGGTTCTTGGAGGGTAGAAAAATGTTCAATATTATAGTGGTTTCTGGCCCTCCAAAGCTTAACCCTACCTGGCAAAATCTTTTCTTAGTATTTGATTTCTCTTTGAGTTTTCTCAGGTATCACATGAGCACCATTTACACTGACAGTGAGTTTGGGGAAGATATACAAAGCGTATGCAAAGTCAGTGCTACAAAACTGGTGGATAGATGGTTGGAGGACTTTCAAATGATTGCTTATCTCGAAGTCATTGCTAGAGGTGGTCTGCACATGCCATTTGGTTGCCATTGGCTGTCTTGTGGATGTTGTTTATATTTGATATTCCATGCTTTTGTGTGTGAATTGGGTTTTTAGAATTAAATAAAAATCTGTTTTATTAATTAACAAAAGTTATTCAGCTTTTGTTGAATAGTTATCATTAGTTATACCAAGTACTGAAAAGAAAAAAATATTGAAAGTATCTTAAGGAATATCTAGTAGCTAAGTTAAAAGTTTCTTCTCAGATCAAGCAAAAAAAGTTTATTAAATATTTTAGGAAATTAATCCTTTCAATGGTTTTACTTCTGCTGGAAAAATAAATTTTAATTTTTTAAAATTTGATTACATCACTATTATTGTATAAATGGATAATTTGCATATGTAATTTGATGTATCGCAATTTAAGTAAATAAATTATATTAAAAAACAAATACATTATAAAGTTAAGTGAAATACTATGTAGTAGCCTTTAAAATTTTAACTTAAAAATTTTATTTAATCATTTGTAACCCTCTATTGAATAAAGACTTGGCTTTATACACTTTTTATTTGTAAAATCACAGATAGACATGTAGTATATAAACAGATAGTATATCCAGGTATTAAAATTTCATAGGAGAATGATTAGGAGAAAATTTTTGAAAAAGCTCCTTACAGTTGATAATGAAAAAAAAAAAAGATCAAGAAACACTGGTCTAGAAATACATATATAGGTGATAAAACTATAAAGAAAAGCAGAGAAGTGAGAACCATAACATTCAGGATATTAACTCTGAAGATCAGATAGGTGCTGTTTCTGGAGTTGTGACAGTAGTCTGTTTCTTGACCTTGGTGGTGGCCACTCAGGTGTTTACCTTATACATTAGTCTGTATGTTCATGGTTTACATATTTTTCTGTATGGGGGTTATATTTCGTAATGAAAAAAAGTAGTTTGTAGACTTCAAAATACAGAAATGCAGAATATTACTTACACTTTACATATGCGTGATTAGGAACTAAATCTCCAACTTAGTAGAATTTCTTAATTAAAAAATAGACGTTGAGGGGCCAGCCCGGTGATGCAGCGGTTCAGTGCACGCTGTAGGGGAAGAGGGAGAATCCCCCTCTGCCCTTTCCCTTAAGGTTCTTCTGGCTGGCCAAATAACTAAAAAGACAGGTTAGCAGAAGAAAATAATACCAAGTTTGATAACATGTATACATGGGAGAAACCACGGAAACTGAGTTTCTCAACACAATAGCAGAGATTCTCCTCTTAAATACCATCTTCAGCCAAAGACAAAGGAGGATGTTGGGGGTGGGGGGAGTCAGTTACGGGAGATTACCAGAAAAGCACAGTAAACAAGAGTAAGGTTATTATGCAGATTTAAGGCCTCAGCTTTCACACTGATAAGTTTTTAGAGATGAGGTCATCCCCCTCTCCTCCCAGCACAGAGAGGGAGATACCTTTACAAATGGAGATTTCCCTTATAAATGTAAATGTTTGTCTGGCAACTCCCAGCAGGGCCACCCAGAGAATGTAGCCGGGAAGAGACAGAATTTTGATAAGAGAGGCTTGGTGCCTTTCCTACTGTAACATCTATTTTACATTATATTACAGCCATCATGATAGTAACTCCTTCCTGAAACAGATATTTTCAGTTCTTGAGGCAGTTTGGGAGGGGAAACTCAAATGTTCTTCCTGAGTTTTCTGAGTCTTTATTGTCTTCAGCTCGAAATAATCCACATACCAGAGTGGTGCATCTTGGGGTGGCCTGCCCTGAACACCATCAGTGCACTCCGCTGCGGCAGCCCGGGGTTCGCAGGTTCAGATCCCGGGCATGCACCAACGCACCACTTGTTAAGCCACGCTGTGGTGGCGACCCATATAAAGTAGAGGAAGATGGGCATGGCTGTTAGCCCAGGGCCAGTCTTCCTCAAGAAAAAAGGGGAAGATTGGCATCAGATGTTAGCTCAGGGCTAGTCCTCCTCACAAAAAAAAAAAAAAATAGACGTTGACTGATAAAAAGCTTTTACTGAACAAAAACAGAAATGCCAGGGGTTTTTTTGTTTGTTTTTCAGATGGGCCCAGTTCTTTATCCATCCACTAATGATCAGAGATGCAATTGACCGGGAAGTTGAAGCAGTTGATAGTGGTAAGAAAAGTGCTTTATATCTTACCACTCTTTCCTTCATTCAACCAGTTATTTAGCATATTTATCATTCTTTATCACTAGACCATTTTATCTTTATATCATGAAGGGCTAAATGGAAATAGATGTGTCATGTTTATTCCTGAAGCCATTAAATGTCTAGCATAGATTTGAAATAAATCAAAAGGATGGTAGATTTTAGTTTTTCAGCCTTTGTTTTTGAGGGCTTTACCATAGTGACTAATCTTTTGCAAGACCAGAGCCTAATTCTTAAAGCTAATACTGAGTGTTAAAACGTTAAAAGTTTACATACTCCTTTTGCTTGAAGAGACATTTTCTCTGAGGCTTTATTTTAAGTACCATCGTGATATTTTAAATAGCTTATCCTTCGTTACCTATATGTGTAGGTGCTTTGTGGCTTGAATTTCGGTAGTTCTGAAAACAATTGTGATATATTTATGGACAAAGAAACTAAATCTCTGAGCATAAAATGCATTTAATTTTACTTTTTGGCAGTTTTCTTATCTTTTCTTATCTTTCTTATCTTTGGGATTTAAAGAATGAAGATCATGAGAAAAACTGTGTGCTTATATAGGGTGAGGCTTCATTATAGAGCTGTGCTATAAATAGCTCTTAATTACAGTGTATCAATAAATAGCACCACTGTAGAATAACCCTGCTTGCTTTATTTTAGCATTAGAAACATGTAATACTATACTTGGGGAGACCCAGTTTGTATAGGTTAGGCTTGGCTTGCAGCAACTGAAAAGGCAAGTCTCTGTACTTCTCCTTTTGTAGCATTTTCCTCCTTGGCTTGATTCAGTGTCTAGCTCTAATAATGACTTAATGCATTCACTAGGCTGACTAAACTGCAGATGGCTAGAAAGAGCCATCTGTCTGGAATCGACCAGACTTGTGTTTTACTTATAGAAATGTCACTAACTGTGGCCCTCAATTTATTTGTAAAAGAGGGTGGGATGGAGTTAGATTCCTCCCAGCTCTAGTAGCTCCTTGTGATCAAGCATTTATATTCTTTATTTTTCTTACTTGCTTGTCACAGTGTCTGTTTTATCCTAAGCCCAGATAAATATTTGTTGAGTAGATGAAAAACCAGAATAACCAAAAAAAACTCTAAAAGCCTTTCCTACTTTTTGAGACCTAGGAACTATTCTCTGTGTCTTAAATGCTTTCAAGTATGTTTTTCTTCATACAGTTTCTAGAGTGGTTTGAAATCAGTGTTTAAAAAATTAAACCTCTAATTCAATTTCACAAGTTAAACCAGAATATATTTTATTTTGAAATATTATGCAGAAATAGATACCTATACACAAATATCATATGTGATATATGATATGTACATACACACACACATACAATAGGTTGTTTTAGTTTAAAAGGAACTTAAGCTAAAGGCATTGCTTTTTGTTTTTTTCATTTGTTTGTTTTTGATGATAGGAGACCTAGATTTCAATTTGTGATCTGACCCAAATAGCTAGGTATATATCATTAGTCACTTACCTTTCTAAGTATGAAGGATTTACTTGAGATTAGGGAGATGAGGGAGCTCTTACATTGTAACTGGTGTAATAACCTACTTTATCATTCATTAGCCAGTTTGGAAACTCTTATCTTCTCGTTTTCCTTTTCCTTTATTCCTCTCCATCTGCTTATGGAAGAGATTCTCTCTTTCTTGGGTTTTTAATTTATTACCTAGTTTTAACATCATTACTTTATCACTGTGCCCTGCGTTGACAATCTGTTTTTCGTCTAATCTTTCAGTGGAGTGGTTATACACCTACATTTATAAGCATTTATTTGCACAATGCAGATAGGTCTATTCAATGTTTTACAATTTTCTTCAATACATTGAATAAGAGAAGCTCATGTAAATGTCCACAGGGTAGATTTTAAAATAGGATTAATTTATTGCTTAAAGAAGATTATAGAGAAAAAAATTATTCTTAATAATTCGATCTTTATTTTAATGATAGTTCATGCTCTCATGTAAATATGTGTAATTGCTTACATAGTGTATCTTAGTGATTGAGATTGAAGATATGGCCAAAGCCTTTTTTTTTTTTTTTTTTTTTTTTAAGATTTTATTTATTTATTTTTTCCCCCCAAAGCCCCAGTAGACAGTTGTGTGTCATAGCTGCACATCCTTCTAGTTGCTGTATGTGGGATGCGGCCTCAGCATGGCCAGAGAAGCAGCGCGTCGGTGCGAGCCTGGGATCCGAACCCGGGTCGCCAGCAGCGGAGCGCACTCACTTAACCACCAAGCCACGGGGCCGGCCCGCCAAAGCCTTTTTTTATCTAATCAAATGGCAGAGTGTGTTCTCTAACTGTTCAGATATTTATACTCTTTTTTTATCAGTTGTAGGGGGTCCTAAATCAGTTTTCGTGGATATGTTTACATGTCTACTCTATTAGTTTCCGGTTGTTGCTGTAACAAATTACCAGACACTTAGTGGCTTAAAATAACCCAGATTTATTTTCTTAAACTTTTGGAGGTCAGAAGTCTAAAATATTTCCTCAGGGCTGCATTCCTTTTGGAGGCTCCAAGGGAAAATCTGTTTCCTTGTCTTTTCCACCTTCTAGATACCACCTACATTCCTAGGCTATGGCTCCTTTCTCTATCTTAAGAGTCATCATTGTGGAGTCCTCTCTCCTCTCTGGCCTCTGCTTCTATCCTCACATCTTCTCTCTGACTTTGATCCTCTTGCCTTTCTCTTCTAAGGACACTTATGATTACATTGGGACCATCTAGATAATCCAGGATAATCTCTCTTTTTCAGGATCCTTAATTAAATTACACCTGCAAAAGTTCTTTTTACCACATAAGGTAACATATTCATCGTTTTTGGTGATTAGGATGTGGACATCTTTGGGGGCCATTATTCAACCTACTATACTTAGTGGAGTTGTTTCTCCTGTGTTATAGCCATATCTTCATATTTTTTACAGAGATTTTTTTTTTTTATTTACTCTGTTGAAGCTATATATATATTTTTTACTGTCTCATATTTGATTTAGACTTATGGCTCATAACTGAAGTATTTTATTGAATATGCTTACTTCTGCTTCTTTCCATCCCTACTGTCACCACTTTAGTTTCCACTCTCTTCACCAAGTATAACAGTGATGGCCCCTAATCAGTTTTCCTATCTCTACTTTTGCTTCCCTTCAATCCGTTCTCCACATTTACAACCAGAATCAACTTACAGTCCAAATCTGATAATGTCACTCTCTTTATTAAACATCTACAATGCCTTACCATTACTCCTATGATAAATAATAATAGCTAACATTTATTGAGCACTTATTGCATGCATTATTGTGATTGTTATTATCCCCATTATCCTTATTTGACGTATAATGAAACTGAGGCTTAGAGGGGTTAAGTAATTAACCCAAAGTCCCAGAATCAGTCATTTCACTGAGGATCCAAAGTCAATAATGACTGTATGATACTAAGATCTGTACTATTACACATGCAATACTGCTTCCCAGAGGTCTTACTAGGCTCTTTCAAAAATTATTTCTTCTTTATCTTTTCAGCCTGATATCTTGCCTCTGCTTTGATTCTGAACGTTGTTCAACCATATTGACCTTCTTTCTGTTTTTCAGTGGTGCCATATTCTCTATCTCTTTTAAGTTTTTCTCCTTAGAATGTTTTGCACACTCCCATTTCTCCCTCCCTTTCTATTCCCTAAAAAACTCCAGTTTGTCCCTCAGGGCTCAACTTGAGTCACTCCCTGGGAAACCTCTTTCCATGAGCCCATCCCCCAAAATAAATTCATACACAAAAATAAGACAAAATTAGGTTAGATGATAGTCCTTAAATATTTTCATAATACTCTATGTGTTGTAGCACTTAGCCATAGCAAACTGTACTTTCTACTGGGCTCTAACTAAGCTCCTTCAATTATTAAACAACTCCACTGGCCTCATTGCTGCCTTTGAATTCATTAAGCTATTTCTTGTCTTAAAGCCTTTGAATTCGTAATTCCCATACCTGGAAAACTTCCCCCACATATTCTTATGACATTATCCCTACTTTGTTTGGGTTTCTGCTCATTTGTCACCTCTTCAGAGAGGCCTTCTATGATCACCCTGTCATCACTGTAATTTCCCTTACCCAGCTTTATTTTTCTTTATAGCACCCATCACTGACTGACATTATGTTTAGAATCTATGTGTTGGTTTATTTATTGTTAGTCTCTCCTGCTAGAATGTAAACTCCTTGAGGGCAGGGACTTGGTCCCTTTTATTCACATTTCTACCTCCAGCAACTAATTTTGTAGTACCTGCCACATAGTAGATGTTCAGTAAATATTTGTTAAAGGAAAATATCTTATCTTATTTAATCCTTATAAGAATCCTATGAACTAGATACTAGTAACTCCATTTTATAGATGCAGAAATAGAATCAGAGAAGTTAGATAACTTCCTCAAGATTGTACAGCTTAGTAAATGGCAAACCTTGAATTCTAGCTGAGATATTTCTGACTTGAAAGCAATTGTTCTTAACCATTAATATTTTATTACCAACATAGTTTGCTTTGGGGGAAATGTAAACAATATATATGACAAAGTTCCCAGATAATCAAGAATTTGATTTAACATTTTATTAGTACTTTCATCAGTAAAATCTTGGACATAGTGTCCTAGAGTTGAAACTTTCAGATCATTAACTACCCTGTTTCATTTGAAAATAAAGGAAAACCTCTAGAAAGGTGAATTGACTACGCAAAAAGTTACAGAATATGTTAAGTCATAGAGCCTGGCTTAGATCACCTCAGTCTTATAACACATAATTCATAAAATTAATTTTTGTGACTTCTCCTCTTTCAGTTCTGTAAGCTTGAATTTCCAGTAATAAAGCAGATACTGAATTTCATTTTATTAAAAGTATTTCTTTAAAACTGACAGAGTATCAACTTGCAAGACCTTCTGATGCAAACCGAAAGGAAATGTTGTTTGGAAGCCTTGCTAGACCTGGACATCCTATGGGGAAATTTTTTTGGGGTAAGATACTAAATACTTCATCATATTTCATATTTTCTAATTGAGGAAGATTGAGAATATGAAAAGTTGGTAAAGAATAGAAGGTTATAAAGGTAGGGTAGCTGAGAACCTTTTACCTTTTAAGGTAGGTAGGTAGCTTTTCAAATAAAAAGTGGTTAAAGTATGTCTATATTTGGTTCTCTGACACTGGATATATCAAGAATATATCAAGAATTTTGTGAATGGTTTCTGGGTGCCAGGTACTCTGCTAACACTACATGAATTATTGCATTTATTCATTTACTACCAGTGTTATGTGCTGGGTACCATTATCATCCCCGTTTAAAGATGAAACAGGCTCAGGGAAGTTATTTAATTTGCTTAAATCACAGTGGTGGATGTGGGATTTGAACCTCTCTTTATCTGATTATAAAGTCTGTGCTTTACCCTATCCTGACATTTCCATTTATCAACAGAGATTCAACAATGATTTCTCTAATAGTTTTTGAGCTGTGACCTAATTTTTGACTGCTAAACTGTTTAAATGGTGTCTGCTTTTTCTTAGTGTTAGAATTCATTTATAGCCTCATATTAATCCTCTTGACCATAAGTAGAATCTGGGATAAGTTGATCTAAATGGCACTTCATTCAAAGGATGTTTTGCTTCCCTGTATATTTTGTACAGTTATACACATTTTATATGACGTCCTTTCTTTATGTGGTTTATTTTTAAGAATTATGGAGAATATTATTAAAATAATTCAGAGATAGGGGCTGGCCCGGTGGCGCAAGCGGTTAAGTGCGCGCGCTCCGCTGCGGCGGCCCGGGGTTCGCTGGTTCGGATCCCGGGCGTGCACCGACCCACTGCTTGGTAAGCCATGCTGTGGCGGCGTCCCATATAAAGTGGAGGAAGATAGGCACCGATGTTAGCCCAGGGCCGTCTTCCTCAGCAAAAAAGGAGGAGGATTGGCGGATGTTAGCTCAGGGCTGATCTCCTCACAAAAAAAAAAAAAAAAAAAAAAAAAAAAAGAAAATAATTCAGAGATAAAACCTGAGTTCAATACTAGACTAATTATTAAGAAAGGAAGTTTAAGACAATTACTGTTGTTAAGACATTGCCAATGAAAGATTAATTCCTTATTCAGAATTGTTTCTTGTGAATTTTTGTCTTATACTGATATTATTATTACACTCTGGTTCAATATTCTTGAGTCACTTGGGTTATTTCATTAGCTATGTATAGTAGCAGAGCATGTGTTGTTGGTGTAGAGATTTTTAACCAAGTAAACTTAGTTTTTTCTATAATCTTTTTCATCTTTTTACAGGAAACGCTGAGACTCTGAAACATGAGCCAAAAAGGAATAGTATTGATACACATGCTAGATTGAGAGAATTCTGGATGCGTTACTACTCTGCTCATTACATGACTTTAGTGGTTCAATCCAAAGGTAATATTATCTATTATGGCCCTTAGAATTACTCTGAAGTAGTGCTTTCTTAGGATTTGTTTACTTTGATCAGTGTTGCAGTGCACTGTTAATTACTTTAGTGCTTGACCCTAATATGAACTAAAGGAAATCAGGATTTGGAGAGGTCGTATAGCAAGTGGCAAAGCTTAGGAAAGCACAAAATCGTGTGATTCTCAGGCAAATGTTTTTTCTCTTATAGATATATGTCCTGTCTCTAGGCAAGTGTGTAAGCATACTAACGTACTAATAGGTCATGAATTGGTCTTTTAAGCCACATTCAGCTACTGCCTCTGTTATCTCTGGTTTTGCATTTAATTTATGTTGATCATAAACTCTTATAGGGCAAGATATCTGTCTTTTCATCCTTACATAGAGTCTAGTAAAATGGGCTTATTAATTGAAATCCCTCATGGTGCTGATAGCAGAAGTATCTTAAATGTAAAATACTGATCAATACCTCTACTCTTCTCCTCCTTTTATCATTATCTTCAATAACTTGTGTTAACTTTTTCTTATTAGAGAAATCATGGTAGCTTTCTTTTGTTTTCTTTGCATTTCAGTCTCCTTACGCTGTTTTTCAAAGTCAGTCAGTTGCTGAACTATTCCTTTTTGACATACCTTATAGTTTGCACATTTCTTTTTGAAAAAGTAATCCTCTCACCCGAACGTGATTCTCCTTTTTATAAAATTTTGTTCTCTTATTGTCGAAATTAAGATCAGAGCTGCTTAGCACTTAAATATAAAACATTTTTGCATTTATGATCAAAATTAGTCCACTAAAGTTGACTTGAATTTAAAGTTATGGATAAGGTATGGTAGAGTCTTTTGTTCAAACTACAAATGTGTTCTCGATTCCTTTTACAACATTTGTTAAAATAGGCAATTCCATATTCAGTATGTAATTTATAATTTTTAATTTTTGTTTCTAAATCTGTCATGAACATGCATTTTTCTTTAACTAGGTATTGTTTCTTTTACAGTCTCTTTCTCTGTGATGACAAATATAAGAGCATATTAGTGCTTGTTGCAAATTTCTAAAATAAGCCCCAGATATTTGATAAGAGAACCTCGTACAATCTACACTCAATTGATTTTTGGAGCTTTAGCATTTATTATACCATTTAAGAGTGAAATATCTGTATAAATAGTATAGAATAAGTTCAGAACTTGATAAGTCTAATTTGCAACTTGTGTTTTATGTACTTGGGCATCTCATTTGAGAATTAATGAAACTCATGTGTCTGGTGGAACTAACAAATACTATCCAATGATGGTAATGAGTCACTGGGATAAAGATAAAAGGTTTCCTTTTTCAATTAGATCTTCTGTTTTACTAGAAATTTCAAAAGAATTTCTTATGAAATATAAGAAAAAAATCAGAAGATAGAAATCATAGAATATGAAACCTAAGAAGAAGACTTGTGGATTAAAACCTCAGCAAGTATAAATTAGTGTAAAATAAATGGAGTATAAAAGTACTGATGAGATGCTGAGAAGGATCCGTGTAGTGTGGGTTAATTCGGAGAAACCTTCCTAGAGGAAGCAAGTTTTGGAATGGGGTAGGAAGATGAGTGGTATATTCTTATCTCTTGGCCCTTCACACTAGCCTAATGATAAACAAAAACTTTTTTTTTTTTTTACTTGTGTGCTTTTTCTAACTTTACCAGGTAGAAATAAAGGAGTCTAACAAATTGTATGTGTCCTAAGGTTTTCTTGACTATTGCTATTTTTCCTGTTACTCATTACTGGTTAAGAGTGGCAAGTAATGCCCAAATTAAAGTATCCCTTTGTTTTATAGTTAAAGATCTGTGAGAAATCTAATTGCATGTTCTACCTGGAATAACAACATTGTATTTCCCTGTCTCCTTCCTGCCCTCCCCCCTAAGAAACACTGGATACTTTGGAAAAGTGGGTGACTGAAATCTTCTCTCAGATACCAAACAAGTAAGACATTTATTTTCATAAATCATATGCCTTTAGAGTTAAAGCGGCCATACCTTCTTGTATGGGTCCAAAGGTTTTCGTGGTTTTTTTTTTTTTTAAACAGGTGATTAAATTAAGACCTAAAGTGGTTTCCTACAGCAATGGAGTGGGAAAAATAAGATGAGAACCCAAGTTTCCACAGTTGCTGTAGTTCAAAATTTATAAGCTTGTAAACTTATAGTAAGCAGTAATTCTGAAGAATTTATGCCTCCTTTTACATTTATTCAGAGCTTTTCTGTTACTGTATAGAGTGTTTGAAACTGTGATGTGAAAGCAAGTATTATATTGAGAGGCAGAATATATGTATATGCTTGTACCCCTGCCTTAGAACAAATTGTGTCCTGAAAGTTTGTTTTTTAAGTCAGTTGTTTGGAATGTGGAATGCTTTTCCCCATAAAAGAAATAATCTTGTAGATGATGGTTGACTTTCCATACTGCCTGAAAGGTCTATTTCATTTGGTTGAACCAAATAATCTTTTATTAGAGATTATATATAGGGTTCCAGTTCAGAAAGCTACTATTTTTTGTCCATCTCAAATTTATCACAATAATACTAATATTTAAAAGACACTTTAGGGGGCCGGCTCGGTGGCGCAGCAGTTAAGTGCAGGCGCTCCGCTGTGGCGGCCCAGGGTTCGCGGGTTCAGATCCTGGGCACACACTGACGCACTGCTTGTCAAGCCATGCTGTGGCAGCATCCCGTATAAAGTAGAGGAAGATGGGCACAGATGTTAGCCCAGGGCCAATCTTCCTCGGCAAAAAAAGAGGAGGATTGGCATCATGTTAGCTCAGGGCTGATCTTCCTCACAAAAAAAAGAAAGACACTTTATTCTTACATTTTTGTTACAAAGAATACAAAAATTTTAATTCTGAAGCAATTCTTTCTTTCTTCCCACTCCTAGCAGTTTGCATTTTAGTAAAATAAATGAAATCAGATTTTTTTTCTTGCATCAGGTGAGTAAGCTAGACTTTTTCTAGTTCCTCATTCTAAAACATAATTTGTTTTAAATTTTTGAAAGAAAAATTAGCTTTAAAAATATTAGAATAATTAGTAATAACAACTGAGTGGTTATCATTATCTTGGCTTTATGTAAATTTCCATTGATAATTAGCAGTACTTTTTATGTATGTAAAGATAATGAAAGCCATGCCAAAGTTGTGGAATTGTTTTATTTGTTTTGATAAGAAATGAGTGTGAGCTATGGAAATGTCAAATGGCAGATTGAAACGTGTTTTACTGTGAAACTTTACTAATAAAATCAGAGGTATGTTGAATAGAGGGATTCATTAGGTCCTATCAATCCCTGATAAGCATTTTTTAAAATTCTCTTAAATATTATTCACTAATAACTTTGGTTCCTTAATCAGACAGGTTAAGAAGTCTTCTAGGTATTTAATACTAATTTGTGTTGACCAGTTTTAGAAGAAATATTAGCAATGATATCTTCAACCAGATGTGCTTGAAGCCTCTAGGAGAGCCCATGTCTTTTAAATACCACAGTGCCTAATATAGTGCTTTATACCTAATAATCACCCCATATATATTTGTTGAATTAAAAAAATATCTCTGCTTATATATCTTATATCTCTATAAGTTTTCTTTCTAAAATGGCTTTGTATAGGAAGAGAACTGAAGTTGAATGGGGCTGATAGAGGCAGTAAATATTGGGAGGAGAGGTCTCGTCAATTCATTGTTTTCCATCTCTTGTGAGTTTTAAAGGTATTTGAGTTATTGGGACTGAGGTTAAGAATGGGTTATTTAGGATTTTGTGGCTTTGTTGCCATCTATTCGTTTATGCCTAGAATGCTTTTCAGCCAGGAGTATGTAGACTAGATTATAAATACCTATCAGTTACGCATCCCTAAAGATACTGCTTATAAACACTTTTGCCAATTAAATTTTAATGTATTTGTTTTATTTTCAGTGGGTTACCCAAACCAAACTTTGGCCATTTAACGGATCCATTTGACACACCAGCATTTAACAAACTTTATAGAGGTTCGTGAACCAAAGGTTTAAAACTGTTTGAAATAACTTGAGCACATTCTCTAAAACTTAATTGAGGCTGCCAATTTTCTTTGAAAATGAGAACAGAAAGTACAGCTGGGTTGGAAAGGGAGTAGATGGACAGTGGAGATTCAATTAGTGACGGATAGCAGGCCACTAACTAGCAGCAGATTGATTGGTCTGGGACCTGCTGCTACCTGAGTTTGTTTCATGCTTTCTCTCTGTTTTCCCTTGTTCTTTTTGTTCTTTGGTTTTTTGTTTCTTTCCTATTTCATTTTATCTATATTCTGCTCTTTTTTGCCTTTAAAGAGAGAAAGATAGAAGAGGGGAAAACAGTTTGGAAATCATTTCCTTTATCTTCATTATAAAAACAATTTTTGTTAAATGAAGAAAAATTTTAAGTGTAAAGAAATAGGGGGAAAAATCACCCAGAGAAATCATTTTGGAAAATTTCCTTTTGAGTTTCTATAGGTATATTTTCTTAATGTAGTTGAGATTATAAAATACATATACTTCTGTCTCTTGGTTTTTTCATTTAATATTATATTTGTAATAACTGCCAAAGAGCCATTACATGGTTATGCTATAAGTTACTTAACAATTTGCCCGTAGTGAATATTGCAGAAACATTCTTAATTCTCCCTTTCTCTTTCCTTGCTCTTTTTATCACAGCAGATTTTTTTCTCTTTCTCCTAATTGCCTAGGTATTCCCTCCTCCTCCTCCTCCTTCGCCGTATTGCCAGTCTCTTTCCTCTTCCCTTCCTCTGATCAATGATTGTTTTGTCACACCCTTTATCTGCTGCTGGCTCCATTCTATCTACGCTGAATCTTCCCAGAGACAGCTTATTTTTGGTTGTATTCTTTCTGGCTTTAGATGTTCTCTTCATAGAATCATAGGATAATAACACTGGGAGGAATCTTTTTTTTTTATCATTTTATTTATTTATTTTTTTACCCCCAAAGCCCCAGTAGATAGTTGTATGTCATAGCTGCACATCCCTCTAGTTGCTGTACATGGGAGGCGGCCTCAGCATGGCCGGAGAAGCGGTGCATTGGTGCGCGCTCAGATCCTAACCCGGGCTGCCAGCAGCGGAGCCCGCGCACTCAACCACCAAGCCACGCGGCCGGCCCTGGGAGGAATCTTAGAGCACTTCAGCCTAACCCACTCACTGTACCATAAGAAAACAAATTCAGAAAGATTTAAAGGTGGGGCTGGCTCTGTGGTGTAGCGGTTAAGTGTGCATGCTCCGCTGCTGGCGGCCTGGGTTCGGATCCCGGGCGCACACTGACGCACCGCTTGTCAAGCCATGCTGTGGCAGCATCCCACATAAAGTGGAGGAAGATCTGCATGGATGTTAGCTCAGGGCAGGTCTTCCTCAGCAAAAAAAAGAGGAAGATTGGCATGGATGTTAACTCAGGGCTTATCTTCCTCACAAAAAACAACAACCACCACCAAAAAAAAAAAAAGAAAGAAAGATTTAAAGGCAAGTGATTTTCTCAAGGTCATGTAAACACATATAGCAAGAGAGAGGGTAGGGCTGGATTTCGACCATGGGTCTCCTGACTCCTAGTCCTGTATCCTTTCTTGCAAGAAGGGATCCATCTTTAGGAGCATTTCATATTTTAATAGTTCTTTTATCCATGCTTTCTCTACTTGTGAAACCAAATTGAAAAGAAATTTATGAAAATCGCATTATTCAAATTGGAAAATTGGCAGCTTGAAATAATAATTGCATTGTATTTAACCTTCCCCTGTTTATTGGAGGATGTAGTATATTGAATTAAAAAAATTTTTGTGTAACATAGTAAAAATTATGGATAAACACTTATATCTGTTCTTCTGAAAAATATTTTTGTTTAGTTGTTCCAATCAGAAAAATTCATGCTCTGACCATCACATGGGCACTTCCTCCTCAACAGCAACATTACAGGTAAGAGTTCAAGGGCAAGTTTATTCCATTAGATACTGAGTGAGAGTCATATTTTTAAAGCATGCTAAATGGTTTACATTTGAGTGTTCTGGTTTTATAAACAGGTAATGTGGTAAACTGGGACTCCTGAATTTTTCAAGCCTTGCTGTATATTTAATGTCTTCTTGGGTATAAAAACTAGAATTTTCTTATAACTGGTTGCCTTTCCTGAGTCTTTGAAATTAAATATCTTAGTGTGAGTGCTAACTTCTTTTTATTTTTTAAAGATTTTATTTATTTATTTATTTCCCCCCAAAGCCCCAGTAGATAGTTGTATGTCATAGCTGCACATCCTTCTAGTTGCTGTATGTGGGACGCGGCCTCAGCATGGCCGGAGGAGTGGTGCGTCCGTGTGCGCCCAGGACCCGAACCCGGGCCGCCAGCAGCGGAGCGCATGCACTTAACCACTAAGCCACGGGGCTGGCCCATGAGTGCTAACTTCTGTAATTATTTTCTTTAGTACTTTGAGCACAAAAATATATTAGCTTATGATGTATTTCTCAGTGGTGACCATTTAGTTTGATCCTGTCAAAAGTAAAGTTGAATAATTTTTAGCCTGGAAAAGGACTACAGCATAAATCTCAAGGACTTACTACTATGAGTTGGGAATGAGATAGGGCAGATTTATACAAATTAGGAAAACATTTCAACTTATTTATGTTATCTTATATGAGCAATATAGCATAGGCCAAGAATTTCTTTAAAGATAAGGATCAGTCAGTGCCTGCAAATGCTTTTCTAATTAGAAACAAATGCTAATGAACTGGTAAAAATTTAACTTATTTTTTGAAACCATTATCAACAAAACAAAACCGTGAGGACACACATGCAAGCAGAAGGAAGGAAAGTAATGTGTATTGCTTAAGCTCAGTAAAAATGCTTTTTTTCACGTATATGTTAGAATATTCAATTGCTCAAGTCCCATAAAGTTAACAAGAATGGTATGCCTCCAGTGAGAAAGCAGAGAACATGTGTATTGTCTACGTGCTTTTGGTGTAAGGATAATATAGGAAAAAGTAATATATATTGATTGTATAGTTATGTTAGAGTGTCCCCAAAAGTGTTAAAATCATTATATGCACATTTAAAAATTTGTTTTAAATTTTTACTATAAAAATAATACATGCTTGTAAAATATTAAAATAGGACAAAAGAGTAAAGCTGTGCTTCTCCTTTTCTTTGTCTCTGTCCTCAAAGATATACCCAACATTAATAGTTTCATATATATCTTTCAGACATTAAAATAATGAATATAGGGCCAGCCCTGTGGCGCACTGGTTAAGTGTATGCACTCTGCTGCTGGTGGCCCAGGTTCGGACCCCAGGCGCACACCAGCGCACCGCTTGTCAGGCTGTGCTGTGGCGGTGTCCCATATAAAGTGGAGGAAGATCAGCACGGATGTTAGCTCAGGGCCAGTCTTCCTCAGCAAAAAGAGGAGGCTTGGCGTGGACGTTAGCTCAGGGCTGATCTTCCTCACAAAAAAAAAGAAAGAAAGAAAGAGAAAGAAAAAAAATAATATAAAACATATATCTTTTTTATGGAAATGGAATTATACTATATATACTAGTCTTCCTTTTTTTTTTGGCAATGCTTATTTTCTCAATTAACAAAGCCTTGTTTATCCTCTGATTGATTACTAAGGTAATTCATTGTAGAAATCTTGAAAATTACTAAAAAGTAGAAAAAAAGTCATCCATGATTCTGTTTTTCAAAGACTGTTAACATTTCTTTATGTTTCCATCCAGTTATTTTTTTTATAGACTGTTTATTTGTTTTAACATGACATTCATCATGAGTCATTTTGAATTCCCAGTAAATAAGCTTTTTTGGGGAGATATTTTGTGTGTGTGTGTGTGTGTGTGTGAGGAAGATTAGCCCTGAGCTAACACCCAATGCCAATCCTCCTCTTTTTGCTGAGGAAGATTGGCCCTGGGCTAACATCCATGTCCATCTTCCTCTACTTTATATGGGACACCGCCACAGCATGGCTTGATAAGCAATGCATCGGGGCGTGCCCGGGATCTGAATCTGCGAACCCCAGGCTGCCCAAGCAGAGTGCACACGCTTAACCACTCTGCCAGCCCCTGGGGAGCCATTTTTTAGAAAGAAGCACGTGTTTATCCCTTCAGAGTTACCAAATATAGTACAGTTAGCCTTGTTCAGATGCAAATGTTGTGTAATTAACTGGGTTCATTCTTTAACTGATTTGCTCCCCTACATCAGTCTTACTATAGATGTAATTCAAATTTATATTTTAAACAATGTTGTATGGGCTTTGGGGATTGCTTAACATAGTTGAAATCATAATATTATATCTTGACTTTTAAGAGTTTACTGAATAAATTCTATAAACTAATTTTAAAATTTAAGAAAATTTAGATTTCCTAATTCGATTTTTCTGTATATTTTTGTTTTAATAGGAATACATTTTTGAAATTATAGTAGAAGCCAGTGGTAAAAAACAATTTGAATAACATATATAACTACTCAGACTGTTAAAGTTTATTATTAGGCATTTTATATTATAAGGCATTTTTGCATCTGTTATTGAATTTTCATGAAAACTATGGGTAGGTATTAGGCAGGTGAAGAGAAAAAGAAAAATATGGTCAAGGCTCTTGCTCGAGATTATGCTTTTACTTAAAGGAAAAACTAAAACTACAGGCTAGATTTTCTGACATTTAAAGCAACACATTTCAGTTTATCATAGAGCCTGATGCAATACTAAAAGCTTTTACAGCTACAGAGCCATTCGTATCTGTATTAGGTTCTAAAATGATACAGAAGCTCTGTTATTTTTGTTTTGGGTGAAACAAAAATGAAATATTTTCCCATGAAAAGAATTAAGTTTGGTGTGCAAGTAGTCACCTTAAATTTTGGAATGATTGTACTCTTTCAGTGATTTCAGGTGAGGAAGTTAAATTTTACCATGTTTTCTGTTTTAGTCTTGTGGCTACAAATTATAATTTCATGTTTAGTGGAATTTATGTGAGAATAAGTTTATAATCATATTCTCAAATATCGTAGTCTTAGAAGTAAGGTTTTTTGGTGTACTTATACCTTAATTTTTTTATTTCTGACCTTATTTTTTTTTAAGGGTGAAGCCACTTCATTATATCTCTTGGCTGGTTGGACATGAAGGCAAAGGCAGCATTCTTTCTTATCTTAGAAAAAAGCAAGTATTCAATTAATAAGTGTTTTCAGTGTAGCAATCTCTGAAAAATAATAGACACTAAGTATTATATAACCTATTCTTTTCTCTTTTTGTTTTATCTGCCAGGAAGCCTAGAATCAAACCTAATGCTTAATTATAGTCACTTTAATAACCTAGATTATTTTAACGACCATATTATATTTGTAAATTTCCTTGGCAGCCACCTTTTAGCCCGTGTTGGAAGTAGTTGTACACAAAATTTTTAAAGTCATAATTAAACTAGTAGATTCTTGAATTACATAAAAGATTAGCTCTAAATCAAGAATTTAGATTTGAATAGTAAGGAAGTCAATTGTTTAAATGCTGTGGATCTCCAGGCATTTCCAACCTAAAAGGTAGCCTTGAATGAAAACTTCACTGGGCAGATAAATCATAATAAATATGTGGGACTGTGAATAGTATATGCAGCTGTGTTAGCAGAACGTTTCCTAATGCATTTAAGCACTTGTTTAAGTTGCCTAGCCAAAGCATAGAAATATAGCTTTAGAATCAGGACCGATACGTTAAAGTAATTCATTGTTTGATTTTTCTGTATACCAATTCAAGACTGGAAAGGTGGATGAGAAATGTCAATAAGTACTTTAAAACATTGATGTGTACTAGAACATTCAAAGAAAGCTGAAAGGGCAAGTTTATTATGAAAGAATAAACTAATGATATTAGGTCTGTATATGTCTTACGCAGTAAATGTAATATGCTTTGAGATATGCACAGCCTTTTTACCTTACTGAACTTTATTAAAATTTCAAATGCTTCATTCTGGCTTCTTCCCTCCTCATTTTAGGTTTTCAGGATTATTCTAGTCAGAAAAAGATAGAGTCTCTTTGCTTCTTTCCTAGACAAGCTATGTAGGTTAGCTGATAGTCTCAGAGCTCACTTGACTTTCTAAGTAGGGGTGTATCTGAAGTGTTGTCAATCTTCTCCTGGGAGACAGGTTCAAAAAGAGATGAGTGAAATGCCTCCAGCAACCTTAATTTTAATGTTTGTACAGTTCTCTTCAACAGAAATTACTATGGCTTCATAAAACTGTTAACGTTTTATTTAATGGAAATATATTAATATTTCCATTAAATATTCCATTAAATAAATAAATACAGCTATTATTTCCTTCTGGTGATTCCTGCATGCACTACAATCCTTGGGAGGCCTTGTGCTTTTAAAATTTGTGCTTTTAAACTTACTGTTGGAAAGCACGTTAGCATCAAAGACTGAGCTTCCCAAATTTTACATAGAAAGCCTGCCTATTTTGTTAATTTGAAGTATTTGTAGACTATCAATCTGAAGATATTGATTGGATTAATTTTTTTCTAACTATAGGTGCTGGGCTCTTGCGCTATTTGGTGGAAATGGTGAGACAGGATTTGAGCAAAATTCTACTTACTCGGTGTTCAGCATTTCTATTACATTGACTGATGAGGGTTATGAACATTTCTATGAGGTAAATAATTTAAGTGAAGTTTTTTTTAATATATAGATATCACTTTATGCAAAAGTATAATAAGATGTTTTATTTTCAGGTTGCTCATACTGTCTTCCAGTATTTAAAAATGCTGCAGAAGCTAGGCCCAGAAAAAAGGTAATATATACTTATTAGAATTAGGCCAGACGCCAATCCTTGTATGTTTTAGCCTTCAGGTTGCCGATAGACATGCTTTAGTCCTGCCTGAATGGTTTTTCAGGTGTTTCCTGCTTAAGTTCCTATACTGGCTCCATATCCTTATACTTCTATATGTGAATGTACACTAAGGGTTTGGTTTATGTGGCCAGTCTGTTTATTTTTATGCTTCTCTTTTCTTGCTGATGATTCTAATGAGAAATTTAAATGTCTTCTAGTTATTATAATTTCTTCTTTCACAGAATTTTTGAAGAGATTCAGAAAATTGAGGATAATGAATTTCATTACCAAGAACAGGTAATGACTTCCAGTGGAAGTCAAATTTTTTTTGAATGTTATTTGTGACCAAGTTGAAACTGGTGTGGACATTGTTTCTCTTTTTGGAAGTGTCACTGGAGTTTTAATTCTGCCACTCTCTGTCATGTGAGTCTCAAGATGGCCTTGAGGCCATCTGAAGATTAACTCTTGTGTTTTTGAGTATTTATACTGAATAACAGTGAGAGGATTAGGCAGATTGATACAGATCATGTTGTGTGACAATTATTTATCTACGTAGTCATCCATGTGTCTATCTTTCTGATAAACATTTGTGGAGAGCTTGCTATGGTACTTGATATTTTAAGGATTCAAATATTGTGAAGACACGGGGCTGGCCCTGTGGCTTAGCGGTTAAGTACGCGCGCTCTGCTGCTGGCGGCCAGCGTTCGGATCCCGGGTGCACACCAACGCACCGCTTCTCCGGCCATGCTGAGGCCGTGTCCCACATACAGCAAGTAGAAGGCTGTGCAACTATGACATACAACTATCTACTGGGGCTTTGGGGGAAAAAAAAAATAAATAAAAATTAAAAAAAAAAAAACAACCAAATATTGTGAAGACATTCTACAAGATAATCTGTAGTAATTGCCATATATAATATTAGAAACTGTGTGCTTTGGGATTTTAGGGCCAGGAGAGCATTTGCCTTGATTAGAATAGGGTTGGGGAAGGCTTCATATATATGGTAAATTTCAGTGGAGTTCAGCGTTAAAAAAATGAGTAAAGTTTGGATAAATTCTAAGCAATGGGAAGCACATGAATAAGGAACTCTGGGGTACTGTGAAAAAGTGAATTTCCTTTGTGTCTGTAGCATGGGGTATATGAAATGAGGGTATTATATAAGGCTGAAAGGTGAGTTTAGAGCAGGGGTTTTTTTTAAACCCTTTTTGTGCCTTGGATCCCTTTGGAAATATATTGAATCATGTGGACCCCTCCTCAGAATAATATTTCATCCCTCCAACTTTTTCAACTCTCAGAAAAGTTGGCATAGTTAGTACAATGAGCACTGGTATATCCCTCACCTGGTTTCACCAATTGTTAATATTTTGCCATATTTTCTTTCTTCTCTCTCTCCCCCCTTATATATGTATATATGTGTGTATACATGTATTTTTTCCCAAAGCATTTGAGATTTAATTACAGATATCATGATTTTTCACCCCTGAATGTTTTTAGCATGTATGCATACATCTGCATGTATCTGCTACAAACAAATGTATTCTCTCACATAACCTCACTAAAATTGTCACAATTGGGAAATTTAACGTTGAAATAATACTGTTAAATATTATATAGTCCATAGAATAATGTTTTTAAGTGCGTAAAATAAAATACAGTAGTTTACAAAGTAATACTGAAATGAAGTATTCAAAATAGTAAAAAATAGTAATTTGTGACTCTTTATCAATATATTAAATAAGGTCTAGTAATTACTATAATTTTAAGTAGCAGTGAGTGTGATATTTTGAGATATCGGCAACAACTATGTTGTGATTTCTACTGGTTATAGTCACAGATGCTGCTAATACTATGGGGATTTGTTGTCTATATTCATAATTGAATAAAAATGCTAAGTTAGAGGTTAGTGAAAATAAATAGGTAATTTCTTCCTAACCAGATTCATGCACCACCACCCCTCCCTGAATTTGTCCACTGATATCTTGTGGAAGATGTCTGCGGACCCTAGATTAAGAGCCCCTGATTTAGAGCCAGTTTATAGAGCATCTTGAAAGCTGCCTTTTTGGATCATCACCAGAAACAATTCCCTGAATATCTACTCTAAGTAGAGAAGACTTAAGTACATGAGGACAAGGTCACAAAAGCGATAAGCTTTCAGTTGTTATTGATTCCTATGTAATCTGCTCTATATACTTGAAGTCCTTTGAAATTGAGATAGAAATCTTATTCTATGAAAATAGAAAGACTGCTATGACTATTGACCATTAGAGAGTCCTATAAACAGTCCTCCCTATAATTTGTAGATTAGATTGATACGCATAGAACCCACAAGTCCTGCCCTCCCCCTTACGAGGAGTGATTTTGATCCATGTCCTTATCAGCTGTGGTGGTAACATGTGGGCCAGAACTGTGGCAGGAGTGGGATCAAGAACTGTGGACTACAACCATAGTGATACTCAAATTCCTTTTTTGGGTATCTGCTTTCTAGCATTGGTTGAGTGAGACACTTTCTTTCTGCTCCTCCGGTTCCTTCTTGGCAAGACATTTCAAGATATCTTTTTACTGACATCTCCCCATTTTGTAGCTCCTCATTTTTTTCACCTTTAGCAGTATTCATGAATGCTTGTCGTGTTTTTAAAACGTCTTAGATTAAAACCTAATCAGTGCAAAGTCAGAACAGATCAGAAAGGTCCGTATCTACGTGGACTGCTTAGTTAACTCAGGCAGCTCTGTTTATTTCGGCTTTTATACGTTTCTCTTTTATTAACAAAGTTGGAATGTATTTTCTTCAGATTTTTTCTGGTCTTCATCAATAAAGGCAAATAGGAATGTCCTTTCCAAACTTCGCAAGCCAGTTTTTTTAAATTAAAAAATTAAAAAAAATTTTTATTTCACCTAAGAACTTGGACTCAGTATGTCTCACAAATCAACTATTTGAACTAGAGGAAAGCTGTTTAAGTGCTTTTCTGTAGGCAGAAAAACAGAAATAATGTAACATTGATGGAAGGTAGTGAGAGTTTGTAGTAGACAAAAAAATTAGAGGCTAGATAATAACAAGTGTTGGAGAAGCTATAGAGAAGTTAGAACCCTCATACATTGCTGGTGGGAATGTAAAATGGTACAGCAGCTTTGGAAAACAGTTTGGCAGTTCCTTAAAAAGTTAGACATAGAGTTACCACATAAGCCAGCAATTCCACTCCTAGGTATATGCTCAAGAGAATTGCAAACATATGTCCACACAAATACTTGTACACAAGTGTTCATAACAGCATTATTCGTTATAGCAAAAAAATGGAAACAACCTAAGTGTCCATCAACGAATGAATGGTTAAACAGAAT
Source organism: Diceros bicornis minor (assembly GCF_020826845.1). Lineage (NCBI taxonomy): Eukaryota > Metazoa > Chordata > Mammalia > Perissodactyla > Rhinocerotidae > Diceros > Diceros bicornis. Next base: position 14,186,716 of record NC_080752.1, on the reverse strand, counting down.
TTAGAATATGCCTACTTTGGAATATTATTCAGCCATAAAAGAAATGAAGTACTGATTCATGCTATGACATGGATGAACCTTAAAAACATTATGCTGAATGAGAGAAGCCAGATACAAGTCACATGTTATATGATTCCATTTGTATGAAATATCCAGAGTAGGTAAATCCTTATAGATAGAACACAGATTGGCGGTTGCCAGTGGCTGGGGGGAGTGGGTAGGAGGGAGCAATTGCTTAATGGGTATGGATGTTTCCTTCGAGGTGATGAAAATATTCTGGAACTGGATAGGGACAATGGTTGGACAACTTTGTGAATATACTAAAAACCACTGAATTGTACACTTTATTTTTTATTTCATTTTTAATTGTACACTTTAAAAGTGTGAATTTTAGGATATGTGAATTAAATATTTAAAAAAATTAAAGGATAGCATTTAAGTGTTTTTCATAGTACCTTTTCCATTGCCTTGGCACCAAAGGTCTGCTTTTAGCCCAGGGTCCTGATTAGATTGGAGCAGTTAACTTATAAATAAGTGGCTGGTGAAAATAACTAATTTAAAAAATTAGAACAGAGTAGGAGGAGTCATTTTAAACAATAATAGCACTTTAGTGACTATTCAACTTGGTGATTCAGCAATGTTTCCTGAAGTAGGGCAAAAAAAGCTAACAATAAATCTTTCCTTTTTCCTTGTTCTATTTGTATGTGGTAATGTAGTAGATAACATATACCTATGGTCTCTAGTTTGATGGATGCATGTCTCATTTCTCCTCCGTGAATGCAGTAACCTTCACTTCTATTCTGTCTTCCATTAGATGAGAGAATAACCCGTATTGTCTGGTAAAGGACTGGGCATGTGTAGTATTTTGGAAACAGTGTTTGCTGCTACATTAGGAGGCCTGAGTTCTAGTGTCTACTCTGCCTGTCACTTACTGCGTGACCTTGGGCAAGTCACCCAGTCAATCTGAGTATATTTCCTCATTGTAAAACATAGGATTGGAACTACTTGGTATCTGAAGAACCTGTCAGTTTTAAGATTTTGTGCATCTGGGTGTTCAATAAATGCATGAATTAATTGCTTTCCTCTAGAGAAGTGTTTCCATTTCATAGGTTAGAGAACTTGTGGTCACTCTTTCAGTTTTAAATTGAAGTAATATACTGATTAATATAACTTGTTAAATCAAGACATTTATCTGATGACACATTTTGATTTCTACATCGATCTGATTCATGCTTACAAATAGTTTTTAGGTGATAGTGCTGTAGTGATAAAATGATGAAGACTCTGCCTTTAGGGACCTCACAGTCATGGGGGGCATTTGACATTCAGTGTTATAATTGCTCTCCTGAAGAGGCTGTGACATGATTAGAGCCTAGTTGTGTTATGAGGCTCAGGATGGGGGACAGGAGGGATGTTAGGTTAAGCCCTTAAAATGGTAGCTTTGGCTAAATTTTCTTAGAATTCTGAGCATCAGATTCTTAAACTGCAGTTATATCTGGTTATATCTGTTCAGAATCTTTTGGTTTCATTGTTAAAAAAGAGAAAAAGTATTTACATTTGTGGCAAATTAGGGATAATAATGGGGAATTTCTGGTGTGAAATAATTTTACCTCTTTACAGACAGATCCAGTTGAGTATGTGGAAAACATGTGTGAAAACATGCAGCTGTACCCCCTGCAGGACTTCCTCACCGGAGACCAGCTTCTTTTTGAATATAAGCCAGAAGTAAGGAGGTTTCCATTTCTAAAACTTACTTTTAGAGAAAGAGGAGGGTGAGAAAGTGCAGAGATGTATTTAAGAACTGTGGGAATGGAGAAAACTTGGTTATATTTAGTCAAGTTTTTTGTTTGTTTAAACAGAAGAAATATCAATAGTTTCATGGATAATTTTTCATGATTCTTCTGTATGCTTTTGTTTTAATATGAGGAGAAAATCAAGTCCTCTTTTTGGGTACTATTCTCACTATTTTTCAAGTGTTAAAACATCTACTAAAAGAGTTAAAGTTAAATTCCTAAGAATTATGTGCTTTTGCTGCTAAGCATACTCAGAATTGTTTAGCTTACCTTTTAATTCAGTTGGAGACTCTGGACAATTAAATTTTAATCATTTTGAAAATATGTACAAGGAAAATATGAGATTCTCTGAATTTGAAACATATGACTTAGAGATAATGTTACATACAAATAAATAGTTGGTGAGGGTCTTTCCTCCACTACTCCTGGGGAATGAGTCATTTTGCTCCATTTAAGGTAGCAGTTCTCAACCAAGGATGATTTTGCCCCCTAGGGGGTATTTGTCAATGTCTGGAGACATGTGGTTGTCACAGCTGGGAGGTGCTCTTGGCATCTAATGGGTGGAAGCTGGAGATGTAGCTAAACATCCTACAATGCAGAAGACAGCACCCGACAACAAAGAATTATCTGGCCCAAGATGTTAATAATGCCGAGGTTGAGAAAGTTTGATATAGAGTATTCCAAAACTACTATTTAAAGAAGATGGGGGGGGGCCGGCCCCGTGGCGTAGCAGTTAAGTGCGCGAGCTCCGCTGCTGGCAGCCAGGGTTTGGATCCTGGGCATGCACCGACGCACTGCTTGTCAGGCCATGCTGTGGTGGCATCCCTTATAAAGTGGAGGAAGATGGGCACGGATGTTAGCTCAGGGCCAGTCTTCCTCAGCAAAAAGAGGAGGATTGGCATGGATGTTAGCTCAGGGCTGATCTTCCTCACAAAAAAAATAAAAAATAAAGAGGATAGGGAAAGGGAAAGGAAGAAACAGCAACCACACGTTCTTGTCGTCTCCTTAGGATGGTTGTACCCAGGCCTCCAAGTGTTTTTTTCTGAACCACCATTTGTTGTTTTTTCTCAAAGAAATGCTGTTTAATGGTAGTTAGGGTTTCAAATTTAACCCACAAAATCTTGTGTTTAGTCCTTATCATAGCTGAAGGATTATTGAAGGAGGCCCTACATTGGGAACATTGTACTGATTCTTGGGTATGAGGTAGTATAATACCTAGCAGTTAAGAGCATAGTCTCTGGAATCATGTACAAACTTGGTTACAGGTCCACTTTTGCCACTTACTTGTAGCTGTGTTGTTCTGTGCAGATTACATAATCTTTAACCTGAGCAAATTACTTAACCTTTAACCTCTGAAGCTGAGTATTATTTTCTATAAAATAAGTATACCTTAGAGTTGTTTTTAGGGTTAAATGAGATAACGTACGTTAAACACTACATAGCATATAGTAAAAGCTTAGTAAATGTTAGCTATTTTTTCTGCTAGTGTACTCTTACTATTTGAGATGAGCACCGTTTATGAGTATTATCGAGAAACATATTTGAAACAGTTGATAGACTAATGAAGTTTTATAAATTAGGGTGTTCATGGACTATAGATAAATAGTTCCATGAGCATCAAGATGCTAGGATCTTTGGGATGTGACTTTGCCTTTTTAACAGAGATGTATTAGGTTAAAGTTGTTATTGTTGTATGTGTGTCTCTCCCCACCCCGTCCCCCTCCTGCCCCTTATTAGGTCATTGCTGAAGCCCTTAATCAGCTAGTTCCTCAAAAAGCAAATCTTGTTCTACTGTCTGGTGCTAATGAGGGAAAATGTGACCTCAAGGAGAAATGGTTTGGGACTCAGTATAGTATGGAAGGTAAATATTTTAACACTTGTACTACATTTAGGTATATCTGACTCGCCTGGAAATTTTTATTCCTTTATAATTTGTCTGATGGTTCCTCTGGGGGGAAAAATATTTTTATAAGTTTACTTTCAGATGAAAATTATTTATACTACTTTGCAGGAATTTTTTTTTTTGCTACATTTGTATCCATATTTATTAGCTAGTGAAAAAAAATCCTGTTATCTTGGTGGTTTGGGGGCAGAGTTTTGAACTATGTTTCAGAAAAGTGCTTCTCAGACTGCAGTATGCATATGCATCATCTGGAGATCTTATTAAAATACAGATTCTGAGTCAGTAGCTCTGGGGTCGGGTCTGAGATTCTGCATGTCTTAACAAACTCCCAGGTGATACCAATGCTGCTGAGACCACACTTTGAATAGCAAGAGTCTAGAATGCCTGGATATGTCACTCACAGTTTTTCTGAGAAACGAAAATTGATTTGTGAAGGCCAGTTGTTAACTAGTTTGTTATTAAGAGAATTCTGAACATTGCATTGTTTATTGCATCAGTTGTTTTTTCATCTCTACAGATGTTGAAAACTCTTGGGCTGAACTGTGGAAGACTAATTTTGAATTAAATCCAGATCTTCATCTTCCCGCTGAAAACAAATACATAGGTCAGTGATTTATACATAATTATACATCATTATACATCATTATACATAATTCATCTGTGTACTAATAAACAAAACAAATAGCACTTGTATGGTACATTACATTTTACAAAGTGTCGTTTGAATTCATATTTGAGTTTCCCAGTAACACTCTGGAGTGGGCATTACTGTTTTTTTACTTTTTCGAATGAGAAAACCAAGGCTCAAAAAAGCAAAGTGAATTGTCCTAGACTATTCCCCTGGTGAATGGAGGAAACAGGACTTAAACATAGCTCTTGGGACTCTCTGAAGCTTTTGCTTTTTCTTGTATATCATAGCTGATCCTTTCACATTAGTCTCTAGGAATTGCCATTATCTTGCTCTAATGTTTTTAAACTACAGGTTGCAACCCACCAGAGGGTTGTGAAATCAGTATAATGAGTTGTGAACAGTATAATGAGTTGTGAAAGCATTAAAAAAATCAGAATGAAAAATAGCAAAATGTTTCATTGCATAAAGAAAGAGTATTATTTCAAGAACGCTTGTTCTAGATAGGTATATATGTGTGGATCTGTTTGTCTCCTAGCTTGCAGTGGAAAACATTTCTAACTATGAGAAAGCCACTAGTCTGGGTCAAGGTTACAGTTGTATATAACTAATTTACTTAGAATGCCATTTTCCCCAGCAATTCTGCTCCTAGGTATATACCCAAAAGAACTGAAAACAGGTACTCAAACAAATACATGTACATGCATGTTCATAGCAGCATAATTCACAATAGCCAAAAGGTGGAAACAGCCCAAATGTCCCTCAGTGAACAAATAAACAAACAAATTATGGTATGTACATACAATGGAGGAGTATTCAGTCATAAAAAGAAATGAAGTACTGATACATGCTGCAACATGGATGAACCTTGAAAACATTATGCTGAATGAAAGAACCCAGACATAAGGGGTCACATATTTTATGATTCCATTTATGTGAAATATTCAGAGTAGGTAAATCCATAGAGACAGAACTCAGATTGATGGTTGCAGTGGGTGGGGGGAGTGGGTAATGGAGAGCAACTGCTTAGTGGGTATAGTGGTTTCCTTTTGGGATGATGAAAATATTTTGAAACTAGGTAGAAACTAGATAGAACATTGTGAGTATACTAAATGCCCCTGAATTGTTCACTTTAAAATGGCTAATTTTATGTTGTGTGAATCTAACCTCAATGAGGAAAAAAAAAAAAACCTTTGGAATCTTGCATATTTTAGACAATTCAGTTCCAGATATGTATCTAACAGTACATATATAAAGTATCTAAACAGCTTAGCTCTTTTCAATAAATATAGCAAGTACTTTTTTTATTCTTGTTTTCCCTAAATTAGCTATTTCTCACCTACATATTGATGAAACAATTTTTGTTTTCATTAATTTAAAAGACAAGTTTAACTTTGTTCCAGTAGAACTATTTTTGTAACCTTTCAAATGCCCATAGGGTTAGTAAAAGACATTCTCATTCAAAAATGGATTCATTTGTAAATTGGTTTATACAATTATCCTGACCAAGGGTCCCTCTCACAGTTAAGATTGTTTTTGAGAAAGGGAATGAAGCAAAATGTGGACAGATCAGAATCGATTTTTGGGAAGTTACAGACCTTCAGAGTTCATTTAGTTCAAGGCCAAAGGAATTTTCTTTTCAGTATTGTTCTACTAATTTGTTGTACTCCAGCATTTGAATTTGGCTTATTTTTGCCACAAAGAAAAGTTATCTAGACTTCTGAAACCAAGAACAGATTGCTGAGAATCCTGTTGAAATACCTGAATGAATTATTACTTTTTTCTTTTGTTAGCCACAGACTTCATGTTGAAGGCTTTTGATTGCCCTGAGACAGAATACCCTGTTAAAATTGTGAATACTCCACAAGGTTGCCTGTGGTATAAGAAAGACAACAAATTCAAAATCCCCAAAGGTAAAATGTTTCGCTAAAAGAAGTGAAATAAGGATAGCAAATCTGTCTCTACTTTGTAGCAACCTTTTTCCCCTGTGTCTGTCACCTACCCTTCTTTCCCTTCCCCTTCCATTTGAAGACCTTTTCTAGGCTTAGCTATCAGATCCATACTGTGCTCCTGTGCTATCACAGAAATCCTTGTAGACACTAGAGATTCCAGGAAATAGAGGTTCAAGCCTAAAATGAAATTGTTTTCAGATATTTTTCTTTCAGTTAAATGAAAGCAGAGCCAGTTGTTTGGCCATCTTAGGGAATAGGTAGTATTTTTTAAACATTATTTTTAAAAAGAGATAGAATAAGAGTACGCTGAAGGAAATTATTCTTAGACACAATAGATAGCCTAATCCAGCACTACAAATGTGAAATATCCTCCATCTGTCTCCCTCTACCATTTTGCTTTTCAGCATAAAGGAAGCATAGTCTGTAGTTAACCAGACTCCAAAGTTCTTATCTTCAACACGTTAGCCCAAACTGTGTTGCTTTTTTATTTTTTATTCTCATGTATAGCATAGGAACTTACTGAAGCAACCTGGAATTAAAGGCTGAATGTTCTTGGTTGCCATCTAACCCATATCCCTAACCTCAACACAACTGTACTGTAGCTCTGAGGGAATCTTAAGTTTATTGGGAAGGTGTTTCCTCAATTTTTCTTAAATAGCTTGTAAGAGTTTGTAAAAATGTTCTTAATATTTATTCAGCTTTTTTGGAAAAGCTCTGCTATAACTTTCTGTGAGCACTGGGATTGTGTTCCCTTAATGTTGTTGACATATATACCTCTGTAAAGCTTGACCAAAGCTTTTGATAAATATGAGTATTCATAGGCTTCTCTGTATATCCGTCTATATATCTGGTCTTTCCATAGATTAAAGTGTGCCTTCTGGACACTATTTGGAATGGTAGATATTACTTTTTAAAGACTGTTAAAGATAAAAATGTCATGAGGATCTAAGGATTAATAGTTTATTTTAGAATTTTTAAAAAACATGATATTAGGGGAAAATAGCATATGTATAAAATATTTGAGGCCTCTGGCATATATTTTCTTATCTGTGGTCTTTTCTTTCAGCGTATATACGTTTCCATCTGATCTCCCCTTTGATACAGAAGTCTGCAGCAAAGTAAGCAATTGTCCTCTTTTCTGGAAAATATATATTTTTTTTATTGAAAAACTATTTTGTTTGTTTCATTCTGAATCATTCTGTCATTTTCTCTGTCAGTATTTGAGCTATGGTGCTGATTTATGTATTTTTTCTGTGCCCCAAAACAAATTATTTGTATTAATACTAAACATTAAAATGGAATTGTGGCTGCTGCATCTCCAGCATCCATCTGTAAAGCGATAGTATAGGCTCGTCATAGAATTACTAGATTGAGAAAGTTCCTTAGAGATGAGTTTGGGTTAGCTGCCAGTCTATAATAAGACTAATAGATTGTTGATGCTATATTTAGAGACCGTCAAGGAATCTGATTATACTTTGTTCTTAGCAAATTATATATTTATCTAGATAGCTGCATTGTGGAAGGTCAGAGAGCCTAAAATGTGCCTGAAACATAGGAGGTGCTTGGGAAATGTTAGTGTCCTCCTTCTTTTCCTTTGCCACTTAAACTGTAAAATGCAACCTTAAAATGACAGGCAGCACTAACATTTAATATCCACTTTGAAAAATACATTACTCTCCCCTCTTCCCTCAGATTTTTAATTTGTCAGTCAGAAAACTGAGGCTGCAGGAATAACCAGAGCCTTTAGGCCAGTTGCCTTTGAAGCCTTTCACACTTATCTATTGTGTGATATAAATATTATCATTTTCTATGTGTGCGTGACATGAGAAAGATTGGGAAGCACTGCTGAAGGTAGGAGTTCTGTAATGTCCCTGTGAAACTGAGTCCTGGGGAAGCTGTATTTACCTTTGAACTCAATTAGTATTCAATTTTACATTCTGGAGTAGTGAATTAACATCCTTCTAAAAGTGAAGTTTCGGGCCAGCCCCGTGGCTTAGCGGTTAAGTGTGCGCGCTCCGCTACTGGCGGCCCGGGTTCAGATCCCAGGCGCGCACCGACGCACCGCTTCTCCGGCCATGCTGAGACCGCGTCCCACATACAGCAACTAGAAAGATGTGCAACTACGACATACAACTATCTACTGGGGCTTTGGGGAAAAAAAGGAGGAGGATTGGCAATAGATGTTAGCTCAGAGCTGGTCTTCCTCAGCAAAAAGAGGAGGATTAGCATGGATGTTAGCTCAGGGCTGATCTTCCTCACACACACAAAAAAAGTGAAGTTTCTTACTCTAAATCGAAGCAAATCTGTTCATGTCTATTTCTTGCCAATTAATGATGCTATTTGCATTTTATATTCTCAGTGTGGTCCTTTTTGATATCTTTGTCAATATCCTTACCCATAACCTTGCGGAACCAGCTTATGAAGCAGATGTGGCGCAGCTAGAGTATAAGCTGGTAGCTGGAGAACATGGTTTAATTATTCGAGTAAAAGGATTCAACCACAAGCTACCTGTAAGTACAAGTGCTCTGTTTTCTTCCTCACAGAGAGCTTTAAAATTTTGTATTTATGTTTGTTGCCCCTATTACACCAAGCATAGAGGCTTATGCCTGGGATGCTGCACATAGAAAGAAATTGTTTATTAATGTGGATTATCATGTTTTCTTGGCTGATGACAGCTGTTCTAACTTTGGCCACATGTACGAGCAACCTATATTCATTAATTACTAGCAATGTATACAGCACAGCCTGTGCTTCGGGCTCGATTTCACTTCCCTTTTCTGTCAGTTTCTCTGCAGCCAACACTGGCATTTAGGACTGGTTTGAGCTTCATTTCACACCATACAGCAATAACAAATTTCAAGCACCTGGCACTTTGCCTGACAGTGGAACTCAAATGTTTGTGTCCTTTCTTCCTCTTCTTCACTGTCTCCCTTTGTTTCAAGTGTGTATGTGTTGTTTCCCTTCCAAGTTTATGAGCCTTTTAGAAACAGGGTCCATATCTTGTCAGTAATTTAACTTTTGGTAAGGAATATGTTTCAGTGTCGCTTCTTAAAAACTTCATAAGCAGAGGAAGAAATAATATGGGATGCTGTCTAAGAGGGTTAGATCATTAAATACCAGGTAAAACGTAATGTACCCAAAAAATTTTATATCTTGATTTCTTGGATAGAACATATATTAAGGTTTAGGAAACTGGGTTCACACAAGAAAAAATCTGGAGGAAAGGACCTGGCAGAAGTTAAACTGTGCTAAGAGGTGATAGCATCCATATGTTAGCAAAAACCCTAGAGAAGAGTATAGTGCTCTCCTTTATACCCTCATCTCTGTCACTCTCCCCAGAGAACAAAGATAGGTCTTACGAGGAGACACCATGGAATATGTTACTTTTGTCAACCTTCAAAAGCCTAAATATAATGTAGCTTAAGATCCAAACAGATTAAAGGCTACTGCAGTGGTTGTCATTTGGGAGGTATGTTTTGGAATTACCTGGAGAGCTTTTTAAAAATACAAACCATATAAAAGTATTTGAGGCTCTTTATTTTATGAAGCTTACCTAGCCTTAATATTAAAACCTGATAGAGAATATAAGTATATATATATAAAGCTAGAGACCAGTTTCACCTATAAAATATAGATGCAAACATTCCAAAAATTTGAAAATTAAATCCAACAACATGACAAAAAGAATAATTCACCATGACCAAGTGCCAGTAATGCAAAGGGTTTGTTGTTCAGTATTAGGAAGTTAACAAACGTGAATCATTATAACAGAGGTCAATTGAGAAACACTATATAAATATAGTGATAAATGCCAAAAAATGATTTGATAAATTTGAGTGGGCATTCATACTAAGTAGGGAGGGGGGAAATTACTTAAACACAATAAAACCTTGATTTAAAAAGAGTAACAGCAAATGTTACATTAACTGATGAAATGCTGAACATTAAAATCAGGAACAAGCCAAGGACATCCACGATCACCTCTATTATTCAACGTTATTTTAGAGGTTCTGGTTACTACTTTAAAATGAAAAAATGAAATAAAAACACTTAGAAAAGAAAAAGTATTTTTCTTTGCAGATGAAATATGATTGTACTTTTAGAAAACCTCTAAGATATTACTAAAATTTAAAAAATAACGTGTGATGTGGCTGGTCACAAGATCAGTATGTCAAAATCAGTGGCCCTTTTTCCTTTAGTAGCAATAACCACTTAGAAATGGATGAGAAAAATATTCCATTTATAATAATAGAAACAATAAAGTACCTAGGAATAAATAAGAAAAGTATAGAACCTATGTAAAGAAAACTGTAAATCTTGAAGCATATAAAAAACTATTTTAAATAAGGGAGAGACTCATCAGTTTCTGGATAGGACAATTAGATATAAAGTTGTTACTACTTCTAAAATTAATATATAAATGTAGTATCCTTCCAATTAAAGTCACATTTAGGGGCAGTGGGGAGCTGGATAAAATTATTTTTAAGTTCATTTGGAAGAAGAAATGTTTAAGAATATCCATGAAAATTATAAAAGAAGAAGAATCTTTGCTCTAAATTTGACAATTATTGAGAATTTTAGCCCCTGAAGATTCTTTGAGTCGTCAGTACTTCTCTTATGTCCCCACAATGCCTATTACCATGCTATGCCCCTGATTAAAATCAACGGGAAACATTTGTCCCCCTAAAACTTAGTGGATTTCCATGCTTCTCCGCTTAAAGTACTTCTCTCTTTTCTTTTTAGCTACTGTTTCAGCTCATTATTGACTACTTAGCGGAGTTCAGTTCCACACCAGCTGTCTTTACAATGATAACTGAGCAGTTGAAGAAGACCTACTTTAACATCCTCATCAAGCCTGAGACTCTAGCCAAGTGAGTATATGTGGGATCAGCTTATATTTTGAAGGCCTGAAAGTATTTGCCTTCCTAGAGGTCAGGCGTGGGGGATGAGCGCTAATTTTCAGTGCTAATTTTCAGACATGTGAGAATCATGCTGTGGTTTAGGAAACCAATCCAAAGGGTTATAGGATTTCTAAGCCCAGCTTAAGTAGCCATCTGTGAGTAGAGCTGAAAGCAGCCTACTATACTTAATTAGAGGCATAAAAAGGAGGTTTTTTCCTAAGTTTATAAATAAATAACAGTTAAAGAAGTGCTGGCTTTGTTGTAGCTCAGAGTTGCTTACTGGTGATTTTAGTGTGTTGGCTGTTGTGATAAGTAGCTGAGTTAAATTGTTTTTTTTTTTTGTAAGGAAGATCAGCCCTGAGCTAACATCTGTGCTAATCCTCCTCTTTTTTTTTTTTGCTGAGGAAGACCAGCTCTGAGCTAACATCTACTGCCAATGGTCCTCCATTTTTTTTTTTCCCCCCAAAGCCCCAGTAGATAGTTGTATGTCATAGTTGCACATCCTTCTAGTTGCTGTATGTGGGACACGGCCTCAGCATGGCCGGAGAAGCGGTGCGTCGATGTGCGCCCGGGATCCGAACCCAGGCCACCAGTAGCGGAGCGCGCGCACTTAACTGCTAAGGCCCACTAGCTGAGTTAAATTGCTTAACACATCACTTAGCTGGCAACTGCAACTATCCAGAATTCAGCCAGGGTTCCAGAAGAGAGCAAAAAGGCTTCTGGACAGTCTGTATACTAAGGCTTAAACCCTCTGCTAGTAGACAACCCTTTTAGGCCTTTCATCAGAGCCTGTTCTTTGGTCCAGAGCTAACGGTAGTCTATAGAGTAGCTTTGTGTCAATCAGAAAAAAGTACCCCCTTGGAGTACCTTCTATCAGCAAATGGAGCCTTTGTGGGAGGGAGAAACAAGTCCCATCTGAGCAGACACAGCCCTTTGTGCACATGGCTTGCAAGCCCCTACTTGACCTCCTTGCTGAGCATCTATAAATGGTAAACAGCACAACCTTATAGAGGCCCTGCTTTTGACAAAGTTATAATGAGTCCCTAAATGACCAAAATTCGAAAGCAGGGGAAGGAGCAGTTAAGAGACATGAAATAACCAATAATCTGATCACAAAAAGTTATAAAAACTAATAACCAAATACAAGTTGGAAAGGAGAGTTGTCTAGAGCTATTGATATGATGAAAAATAGCCCTGTGTGTTCAGTAACTACTGAATACTACTATATTAAAACGTAGTATAGTAATAATAATAACACCTATTTATTGAATATTCATTGTGTGTGAGATCTAAGAACTTTAAAGGTATTTATTTATCTAATTCTCACCAAAACCCTATAATGGTAGCCATTATTATTTCCCTTGTTTTACAAAGGAAGAAATCGAGTCACAGATGTTAGGTAACTTGCTAAGTTCAAATAACTTAATGTGGGGAGAGGGTAGGGGGGGTGAGAGTTGGGGGTTAGTCAGATTCTGGCCTAGAGCCACTACCTATACTATATTGTCACTGCAGTAATAGATATCCATAATGGTGGCCTCCAGTAATTAATAAAATATTAGTAAGATTTCAAATCAAAATAGTAATAATTCTAAATTGATTTAAATTTTAAATTGGTAAGCGACTCATCTAGCAACTTTACTTATGTGAAATATTTTATTTTGCGACTGAGACAGATAAGTGAGTTGTTATACCAGTGAAGAAATCTATGTATAAGTTTGTATATGCAATTTTAAATGCTTTTTGGTGATTATGACGTTATTTCCCCATCTTAAGTTGTGATAGAAATTCTCTCTTTTTAGAAACATATCATGTACAGAAACTTAACCAAATCTTCCTTTACCCTCAAGATTAATTTTTTACAACAAAACTTTGTTTTTTTCTGCCCTTTGTACAGAGATGTGCGGCTTTTAATCCTGGAATATGCTCGTTGGTCTATGATTGACAAGTACCGGGCTTTGATGGATGGCCTTTCCCTTGAGTCTCTGCTGAGCTTTGTCAAAGAGTTCAAATCTCAGCTCTTTGTTGAGGGCCTGGTACAAGGAAATGTCACAAGCACAGTAAGTGTGAGGTGCTCTGTTGCTCTTGGCCCGGTCTGAATGCTGTTTTGGGCTCTGGAATTGCGTTAGTTCTTCCCTGAAGGTAAAGCTCTGGAGTTTTGGCAGGCCAGCATTGTCGTAGTCTGTTTAGAAGGGAAGCTGGCCCCTCTGACGCCGGGCAAGACTTTCTTATGAAGGAGACTGCTGGTAATGGACAGGACTTGGAGTGAAACGGGTTTGGTAAATATATATGGTGTTGGTTACATTTGTTGAAAATTGAGTATGGAAGCTACAGTTTAATTTAGAGATTAAAGTGGGAGCTGGGGAGTGGTGAGGGATGTATACACGTACACACACACACACACGTACTTAGGCAGAACTTGTGTGTCAGGCCAGTGTGTTAAGCTAAGGAGCTTGGGCTTTATCCTGTAGTAAATGGAGAATCTTCTTTAAAAGATTTGTTGTTGAGAAACCTCCAGAGAGACCAGTTATAAGGCTGTTATAAAAGTTGACATGAAGTATGATTCCATTTACATGAGGTATCTAGAGCAGTCAAAGTCATAGAAACAGAGAGAAGAATGGTGGTTACCAGGGGTTGGGGAGAGGGAAGAAAGGGGAGTTGTTGTTTTATGGGTATCGAGTTTTCAGTTTTGCAGGATGAAAAAGGTCTGTAGTTCCATTTCACAACAATGTGAATATACTTAACACTGCAGAGCTGTACACTTAAAAATGGTTAGGATAGTAAACTTCGTGTGTTTTTACTACAAAAGAAAAAAAATTCGAGTGAAAAATGATGAAGCCTGAGATTAGGCAAAATAAATGAAAAAGCAGCACTTAAGAAATAATGAGGTAGAGGATGGCCAAAGCTCAGTGACTGATTGGATGTAGGGGTGAAGGATAAGGGAGGGGTCTAGGATGATGCCCAGATTTTTTGCTTAAACCAGTGGGTTGGTGAAGGAGTAGGAACAATAGTAGGTTTGGGCGCATATGAGGAGTTTGTTCTGATATATATTGAGTAGGATGTGTCTGTGGGACCTTGTAACTGATTGAGGCCTCTTCCAGCCAAGAGTCTTTGTTTGGGACTCTCGCTAAACTGTTTGGCTGTTAACCATCTTCATCCATGGCCTTCCAGTTTCTCAGGACTGGCCCTTTGATGGAATATATAAATAGTCACTCTTGAGACTAGCTGCTGTCCTCCCTTCTTCCTCTCTGTCTTTATCCTCCAACCCCAAAACCAGCCTTAGTTTCTGTCCTGCCCACAGAAAGAAGTTTAAAAGCCTCCAGCCATATAGAGAAGAGCAGGAATAGCTGCCTGCTTCTCTGAGCACAGTGGGAGTACCGGGCAGGGGTCCTTTTGGTCCAGAGGACTTAGTATGATGAATTGCCCCAGGCAGAGACCACTTTAGACATGAACTCACCCCTCCACTTATCCCTCATTTTATAGGTAAGAAAACAGAAATCTTGAGAGGGGAGAGGATGCATTCACTTAGTATTAAGTGTTATTCTATTGCTCACTCTCTGCCAAGCTCCGTATTAATAGACCCATGTTTCTAAAACACAGTCACTGTTGTCATAGAGGGCACAGCCTAGTGGGGTAAGCTGAACAATTAAGTCTGATCCAGTGGGGAGAGGGTCACAGTGTACAGGTAAACAGAGTGCCAAGGGAGAGCAGAAGAGGAGCTGATCAGTTGAGAGCCACTTGGTATTCAGCAAAGTCAATATCAAATCAGTGAATAATGAGCCCAGTCAATGAATGACTTGCCCAGCATTTTAGGTGTCAGACTATATCTGCTTTCTTAATGCTATCCAGGACTTCTCAAGCAATTAGAATATTGATATTAGTTGGTTCTGAGTGAAATTAATGTCCAGAGAGCCTGATGTAATTATTGTCTTCTCTTTTATCTCCTAGGAATCTATGGATTTCCTGAAATACGTTGTTGAGTGAGTATTGGTTTGACTTTTCTCTGTGGGAGTTATGTTTTCTTACCAGCAGCAGGGCATTGAGCCACAACTTAGTTGTTACTAAATCCACAATGGAGATGCTTCTTGTAGTAGGTTTTCTTGAGGCCAGTTATATAAACAAGGCAGTTTAGAAGCAACTGTGGAAGGCCTGACCTCTTCCTCAGAGTTTTTGGGGTGGGGGTAAGAGGATAAAGGCACTGCCTTGGTGACCCACACTGATTCTTTTGCAGCAAGCTGAACTTCATGCCTCTTGAGCAGGAGATGCCTGTGCAGTTCCAGGTGGTAGAGCTGCCCAGTGGCCACCACCTGTGCAAAGTGAGAGCTCTGAACAAGGGTGATGCCAACTCTGAAGTCACTGTGTACTACCAGGTCAGTTGGCCCCTTTGCACACAGCCATCCTCATGGCTAAGTGGTACTTAAAGCCTGGTGGAAGGTCCAGAGTACCTGAGAGTCATGACTCTGTAACCTTCAAGGCCCTTTTGAAGTTGCCTCTGTAATTTCAGGCTTGGGGTCATTTGTCCTCTTGAAGTAACTACATTTAAAAATTGCTCCTGTCAGTGAAATGGATCCTTTTTCAATCACAGTGCTTCATTAATCACCTAGCCACTAGTCCAGAGGGACAGAGACTGAAGTGTGGCTGGAAATTCCTACATGTTCCCCTGACAGAACCCCAAGCAGCAGGAGGACATTTGTTACAAGGACAGTTTTGAAAAAGAGACATAAATAAACATAGCCAGAGTCCCTTACTTGCCTGAGGTCATACCAGCTGGGGTTTGAATTTATTCCTTCTGTCCTTAGAAGCTGTATTCTTTCCACACCATTCTGGAAATGTGGGATGGGCCTAAAATAAGGAAGAGCTTTCCAACAATTTCCATTGGCCCATAGCCCACTTTAACCAGCGGTTAGTCCCACTCACTTCTGGGACTGTGGTGACCTCTGCCTATCTAGACTGATCTCAGACTTCCTAAACTCTGGGGCTCCTGTAGCTAGCTGCTGCTGCAGTCACTGCAGACCCCTGCTGTGAAGACCCCTGGTCTGGGCTTTGGGCAGGGCTGCATGGCCTTACTGTCACCTTGTCCTTCAGTGTGTTTTTGGCCCTGGGCCTGAATCTTTCCCTAGAGGCCCAGCTTGTCTGTAGATCTTGTCTCTCTCTGGCTGTAGCTACCTGAGGTTTTTTTTCCAGGTTCTCAGCTTATTTGAAGCTAAAATGACTAGCAGGCCCCCAAACTTCATAAATGATATGACCTGGCCCTGCTTAGCCCTGCCCACGTTTCCAGTGCTTCTGACTGCTCAGAACCCAGAGAGCTTAGTACTTCTCCAGTTTTAGGCAGGATTTCATATTGTAAGACCGTGTTGCGCTTTCCATTGATCACCTCTTAGCACTGGCTTCTCATACAAACTGCTTCCTTCAGGGAACCACTTCCCTCCTTACACGGAGCATCTTGCACAGGAAATTGATACCCAGTTTTGACTGGTTTTGTTGCCGTCCTTTTAGACGCAAACAGGAAATCTCTTGGCTGACTAACCAAGGCTCGCAGGGCACACAGGCCTCTTCCTTTGGTGAGGTGGGAAGGAATAGGAATGAAGCTGTGTCTGACGAGCCCGCAGGACCCTGACTGGGGGATGCACTGACAACATCCTTGCTTGTTGGCCTCCTGCCCTCTTCCACTCTCACTGCATTCTTGTGCCAGTCTCCAGGACGGCCCGGATGTTGTCTCCAAGTGTGCTGTCTGCCTCTTTTAGACATTTTTTAATCAGCTGGTTTGGGTCCCAGTGTGTGGCTGCAGAAGCTCCTGTTTATATCTTCTCCATCTGAGGAATAGGTCCAGATACCCTTCATTGATCCCCAAACACCTCCTGCTCTCCTCCTGAGGACCTTGAACTGCAAGTACTTGAGTTTAGATTGTGTCTTCTCGGTCCTTTGGGCAGGAGCTGGCAGGTCAGGGATTATTGGACTCACCTCCATGTCTGCCTGCTAAGGCTGAGAATACAAATGATCAAGCATGATTCCTGTCCTCAGACCTTCAGTCTAGCTGGAAGGCAAATGTATAATCAAAATTGTCGAAAGTATGGCAGTAGAGGGTATGATCATTTCTTTTGCGGCAAGAGAAGAGTGGGGTGGATACCTGAATAAATGGTTGCCAAGAATAGCTGGATTGTTAAAAAAACCCCTAAGCCGTTGGATTTTCAGTTGGTCTGAACAACTTCTCCTTTCAGTCAGGTACCAGGAGTCTGAGAGAATACACTCTTATGGAGCTGCTTGTGGTAAGTTGTATAAAGGAGAATCAAGGTGTTCAGGAGCCCCTGACCCACTACGAGGACTGGCCTTTCTGCCTGGGGGCTAGGGACTTGGGAGTGGTCAGAGACCTGTGATGGGTAGGTGAGATGGTGGTTCAGTATTCTCACGCATTATGAGCAAGGCCAGGGTGCCTGGGCGATTTAGGAAGACAGTAAGGGAGGCTGGACTTCGGGGGTATACGGAACACTTTTGGGGGAAGAAATGGAGGTTCTTCTGTTGGGAGGAGTTGGGCTGATGGGTAGTATGTTGAATTACAGATGCATATGGAAGAGCCTTGTTTTGACTTCCTTCGAACCAAGCAGACCCTTGGGTAAGTCTGCTGGCAAGAGCACTGAGCTCAAATAAGGGTCTGGGGCTTACTTTGCAGGCTGAGGTTTATCTAATATTTTGATTGAGCAGCCTCTCAGAGCTCTTTGGTCCTTCCGTGCCTTCAAGTCATACCTGCTAGTCAGAACTTCTGGAATTTGCATTTTGGACTATGATCAGGTTTTCAGTTTGGTCAAGTTTTAAGATTAGTAAAGAGAAAAAGCTAGCCTGTGGTCCTCAATTCAGGAGTGGGGTGGACACCCTAACCTGAGAATGAAATAGATGCATTCACATTTATGGATCCTCTTTCAGGACCTCCAGGTCCGGTCAGGATGTGCAGAAACCCTTCCCACTCATCTCTAGTGCCTCTGAGGGCAGGCCCCAGGTGACCACCTGAGCTCATAGAACTTTTTGCTCTGGCTGTAGGTACCATGTCTACCCCACCTGTAGGAACACATCTGGGATTCTAGGATTCTCTGTCACCGTGGGGACTCAGGCAACCAAATACAAGTGAGTAGATGGGCCCAACTATTGTTATTCTTGGCGTGGAGAGTAGGGGCTACAGGTGCTTCCTTAAACCTCAGGCAACTCTGACCAAATACAGTTTGCTTCATTTAGTCACAGCTGCAGGGGTGGGGGGTGGGGGGTGGTTCATAAATGGCCTGGATCCAGGACTGATGATTGGTTCTAGTGGTCCCATAGCGTTTGACTCAAGTCCTGTGGTCACTGTGCAGGGCTTGCCAGTTTTTCTCTCTTAGGAAGACCTGAGGACAGAAAGGCAAAGGTGCCTGACCTGGCATTCATGCTAGAACCAAGGTATAGGGCCTTGTTGGTCTTCAGCTTTGGAATGGTCAAGCATGGCCCTCACTGCTTCAGTATTGAGGATACCAGGAAACTGGCCTGGAGGTGGGGGAGCAGTAGGATTCTTCCCCATTCTCTTCCCTCCTTCAGCTTAGGGGAAATGATGGAGGTCTGGGAAGAAAACACTTCAGCCTCTTTGCTGGAAATATGCCATAGCCTTAATTCTCTCTTTTGCTTACTGCTTGAGACCAGGTCTCTGATAACTTTTAATTGAAGATGTTTTGTTTTAGTTCTGAAGTTGTTGATAAGAAGATAGAAGAGTTTCTTTCCAGCTTTGAGGAGAAGATTGAAAACCTCACTGAGGACGCATTCAACACCCAGGTGACTGACTGTGCTGGCCTTGTCTTTTGTTCCTTGGCCCACACAAGCCCTTAAGATAATTAGACACCAGTGCTGGCCAGTTTTTGAGCTTTGTAGCCCCACCTTAATCTGACCATAATGTCTTCCTAACTTCATCCTCCCTCATATACTGGCAGGTCCCAAGTGAAGGGACCATAACAGATCCATCACAAGCTAGGCTGGACAGGGCCAAGTGTGTTCTTGGGGAACTGGTGTGACGCCATGCTGAAGGTCTCTCTTTTTGGTGGTAACAGGTCACAGCTCTGATCAAGCTGAAGGAGTGCGAGGATACCCACCTTGGGGAGGAGGTGGATAGGAACTGGAACGAAGTGGTGACACAGCAGTATCTCTTTGACCGCCTTGCCCATGAGGTAGTAACAGTTTTCAGAGTAAGACAGCCCTGATAGGGACTCCTGATTTTATAGGAGTCACAATTCCAAGCAAGTCAGTATTGTGTACAAGAGAAAGGAAGCTGGGGCACGCGTCCAGGTTTGGTTTTTTACTTGCCCATTTCTTGTCTTGATTAATCAAGTCTTCTTTCCAGACTGGCCTCTCTAGCACCTTAGGTGGCCAAGTGAGTAGGATACTTATCCTTACCTTCCCACCACCACCAATTTCAGTCAGAGCAGATCCATTTTTGTATTATAGATTGAGGTTCACTACAAAATTTGTTGAGAAAGAAACAGTTCTGCTATTTAAAGAAAATCAAGAATCTCTGGTCTTTATGAACGCGGAGTTCCTCCAGATTTAATGATTCCAAGTGTAAGTCTTTTGATAACTTCTAGCCCAAAGTAATAAAACCCACGAAAAAGAGCTCTGCGTTCTGCAATCCAGTGCTCTTTGATAATATAACCCTATGCAGTAAATTAGCAAAGGACATTGAGGCAGAAGAGGTATTTAACAAGAGGTTTCAGTCCAGCTCTTCAGACACACTCGTTTTCCTACTAGAAGCAGGACAGACAACGTTCTCTTCACTGTTTCAATAGTGATTGTATTTTTCTTAAGCCAGAATATACAGGTAGCATGTACCTGAGAGGTAACACTAAGGTGACGATGGGTTTTTGGCTCAGTGTATAGTACTTGGCTGTAATTACAGCATCCACTACCCTCTCTTGCTTATCTGCCAGAGCCAGTCATTACTACGAAAACATGAAAGTGTGTCACAGAGGCTCATTTTCATCCTTCTCTGGAAGGTTGGGGGCAAGCCGAGATGTGGAAGAATAAAATGATGTGTTCAGGTGCTAATAAGGTGGCCCAAGGAGGTCTGCTTAGGGTGTTAGGAACTACCTTTAGGGGCCGGTCCTGTGGCTTAGCGTTAAGTGCGTGCGCTCCGCTACTGGCAGCTCAGGTTCAGATCCCAGGCGCGCACTGACGCACCGCTTCTCCGGCCATGCTGAGGCGGCATCCCACATACAGCAACTAGAAGGATGTACAACTATGACATACAACTGTCTACTGGGGCTTTGGGGAGAAAAGGTGGGGCGGCGGGGGAAGGAGGCGGATTGGCAATAGATGTTAGCTCAGGGCCGGTCTTCCTCAGCAAAAAGAGGAGGCTTGGCATGGATGTTAGCTCAGGGCTGATCTTCCTCACCAAAAAAAAACCAAAAAACTATCTTTACAGAAAATATATTGCTAGTCTTTTATAACTTTATCTCTCTTCTATTTTCCCTTCTTGCTGTAAGATTGAAGCACTGAAGTCATTCTCAAAATCAGACCTGGTCAACTGGTTCAAGGCTCATAGAGGACCAGGATGTAAAATGCTCGGCGTCCATGTGAGTATGGTTAACTATGCTATAGTTCTGTGCTTTCCAGAGTTATCATTTAGCCCAGTTACCATTCATGGGGTTTGGGTTGGTATCAGAGATCCTAACAAACAAACAGGTCTGTGCCCAAATCAGGTCAGCGTATTTCCCACCTCGAGTGTTTGCCCTCTTTCAGGTTGTTGGATTTGGGAAGTATGAGCTGGAAGAGGATGGTAACCCTTCCGGTGAGGATTCAAACAACTCTTCTTGTGAAGTGATGCAGCTAACCTACCTGCCAACCTCTCCTCTGCTGGCGGATTGTACCACCCCCATTACTGATATCAGGGCTTTTACATCGACACTTAACCTTCTCCCCTACCATAAAATAGTCAAATAAACTGCAGTCTCATTGGCCTGAAATTGTGTATTTAAAAATGTGTGTATATTTTATGAAGTTATACCACTACTGTCTTAGGGCTTCCATTGAATTTTTGCACTGGTATTATAGAATTTGATTGATTTACTTTTTCCCCCTCTTCGTTGTGACTAACAAACCCAGGGTTATTGTAGCAGCTGGCAGAAGGAAATTAGCAAGGTGAGCCAAGTGTGACTAAAAACTTACATGAGCAGTTTGAGAAGGTCTGGCCTGGCCTGGTCCTCTCAGATTGAGAATCCAGTTCTGTATGACAGCCTTGAGAGGCCCTACGTAACCAATGTCTTAGTACCTAAATGCTAGGTGCTAATACTAATACCTGTTGTTTTTTTAAGTGTATTTTTAAATAAAGATAGTTCTGTATTACCCTTCAGAATGAGCCATTTGCTGCTGTAGCATTCTTTTTCTTATGTTTTGTTTCAGTGTGGGGTGGGGATCTAAAAAACACTCTTCCCAAATCCTCTAAGGCAATAAAATATTTTTGGGTAAAAAGGTGGGAGCCCTACATGTGCTCTATGAGTTCAATGAAGACTGGAGGAGAGCACGGTGGGGCTCAAGTCAGAACAAAGGAGGGATGCTCTGTTATTTCAGGAGAGTCCTTGTGAAGAGCTAGCTAGCTAGCTCCTGTATTCAAGGTTGCCAAATAACTGACTCCAGGTTTAACCATAAAGAAAATAAAAGAAACACATTTAAAAAAAAAAACGTTGGAAAAATTACTTTATGAAGCCTTAAGAAGCACTGAGTATAATTAAACTGTAGTCCAGAGTTAGATACAATTTAATAATAGTTCAATTCCAAAATAAAAGTTATTGTAGGTGAAGCCATGAAATTTCCTAAGACTTGATTTTAATACATTGGGCTAATTTTCTAAAACTCAGAGGAACCAATATTTACAGTATATGGAGTATTTATGAAAAATCTGGCTTCAGGTATATATGTGTATGTAATATATATATATATATATATATAACCCAAGATTATAAGATGTTGTATATCTCAACAGCAGTATTAGAGTGCAGAGTCTGAGACTGGGATTTACAAATGCTTTTCAAAGCATGGGGTTTGGAAAAGGAGCAGACATCTTGTTTTCAAAACCTGAAGTTTTTCTCAGGACTGAAGTCAAAATTACAACTGCCACAAAAGAGGAAAAAAGGGAAGCTTTTTCTCGTTTTAATTGTTCATCTGCATCGGAAAGTCCAGTATCCCTGAGATAGGAACCACTGTAATAAGAAGGGAGTGAATCGGTTCTCCCAAAGGAAGATTGTTGCTTGATTATGCCTACTGCCCTGGGCATCAGGTGTAAACTTTGCATTTCCCAACCTAATGCTTGGCAGCACCAAGGCGTTTCAGTAATGGTTCATCATAAACCCAACATTCTCCATCTTCATGAAATAACTGTAAGAGAAAGGGGGAGAATTCAGTTACACACTTGCTTTGCACTTCTATAATATCATTCTTTTTATTATGTCTTCTCCCCCCGTTACACCGAAATGAGTTTCAGGCAGGGACCAGGACTCATCTTGTTCATCACCATGCTTATTTCACAGTGTTTGGACTTCAACATTCACTGAATGAATGAATGAGTTACAGCTCAGGGTACAGAAGTAGCAGTTGGGAGGCTGGGGCAGGCTCTCCCAAAGCAAGCTTACCCTTGTCTCCCATTGAATTTCTTTCTCCTTCCTTTCTCGGGCTTCTGCTCTTTGTCTTTCTTCAAGTCTATGCTTGGCTTCAGTTGCTGCATCAATGTCTCTGATTTTTAAGTTGAAAGTGACATCCTTCCAAAGGCTAAAGAAAAGAAGTCAAAGTGCTAAGTACTAGATGGACACAGGAGTTAGCAATCTTGAGAATGAAAGTCTAGAGCCACACTGAATATAGCATAATTACTGTGTAAGTCAAATGGCTTTAACTGCTAAAGTTCACAGACTAAATCTCCTTAAACTGGCAGCAGGGCACTGGAGTAAAGAACAGAGAAATGGACTTGGAAGATTCCACTGGTAGTTCTTAAAGGAGGAAATAAAGGATGGGCAGAAAGTTGGATGTATGGTGATGACAACAGAGGAGAAACAGTGAGAAATGAGACCTGGGATTTTACTTCTGGCTCTACCTCTGACTAGCTATGCAACTTTGGGGGTGTCAGTTCACCTCTCCAGGGCTTGAGTGTCCTTTAACTATAAACCGAAGGGGTTAGATCAAAGAAGCTGAGACGTTCCATTTCAGAAGAACTCCCTTAGATTTAACGAGATTCTGGAGAAACAGTTTGAATAGAATAAGTGTCAAGAGGTGAACTGGAGAGGTTTAAGGGGGAGGAGATTTCGCTTCCTCTCAAGGCCTGGAAGATGATAACTAGACAAGTCTGGTTCAAATGTGTCACTTTACAAGTGAAGGCTTCTAGGGAATAGAAAAGTGGCCATGCTTAAGATCCCCTTATGGTGAGTAGCAGAACATAAATTTCTATAGATTTCTACTTACATAACTACAAGCAGGCAGTCCAGCCAAGCAGACTTAACAAGTTAGAGACAGCAAGCAGGCTAATGATGTGTAAGGTCCCCTTTCTTCACTTAAGAAATCTCCTGATATGCTAACCAAAGAACTTCAGTGCATGATTCCTCATACTACTAAAAGAACCTGATATTATCGTGCAAATGAGAAGGGAAAAAATTACGATGTTTGAGACTACTGGAAAACTGAATACAATTCGATATTTGATGATATTAAGGAATTCATTTTTTTAAAAGCATGATAATGATATTGTAGTTTAGTGTTTTGGGTTTTTTTTTAAGTCGTTTTAGAGATACATACTGAAATACTTAGGGATGAAATTAAAAAAAAAGTTTCTTACAAACAAAAGATCTGAATATATTGTACTGCTCACCTCTCAACTGGAGCCTCACTGCCTTCTCTTATAAACCACAAAGATGGTGATAAGCCAACATACCCTGGGTACTTACTATTTCCCAAGCATCATATATATGCTAATATGTTTATCTCATTTAGTTCTCACAAAAACTCTGAGGTAGTTCCCATTTCAAAAAAGAAGGCAAAGAGAGGCTAGCTTACAGTCCTGGTTACAAAGCTAATAAGTGGCGCAGCTCCACATGAATGACTGACTCCAAGCATTCACACTTAGTCTGTGCTCTGTTATACTCGGCTCTACTATCTCCACACCCCAGCCCTGCACCTATGCCCAGCCAACGGCAGCAGCACTGCCCCAACAGCTCTAGTTATGTCATCATCTTACCAACGGGATTCATACTCATTCTGATCTTCCAACTTCCTCACTTTCTTCTTGATTATAGGCAACTTCTTGGTATCTATAAAAACTGCATTTTCCTAGAAAACAGAAAGGGTAGGTAGAAGTTTTATTGTTCAAACTGTTCTAGAAGGAAAAGTCAACTCTTCATAGAAGACTTTAATTAACAGATTTAATCATCAAATCTCACATATGAAGATGATGTGGATAAGGGGTTTCCTGTGCTATCTTCAGCCTAAAATACAGTGGTGTGCCTTAAGTCTTGGTAGAGGCTCAATTCAACAGATGTTTTCAATGTTGCTATGTGCTACGTGCTCGGGATGTAATCTCTTGGAGAGCTAGACCCATAAACAACTAATCCTAGTGTTAAGTAGGCTGACATGCTTTTTACATTTCAAATTCTCCAAGTCTAAAATCCAGTTTACTGGCTCCTGTTAATCCCATACTACCTTCCTCCTACCTTAATCAGTTACTGTTTGCAAGTTCCTTGAGGGCAAAGACTATCTTACTCATTTCTGTATCCCTGGTGCCAGGTAGTTAATGCATTTTTATACAAAATCAAACTGTATATATAAACGCACACTAGTTTAGCTCTTCATTTTATAAACATACTCACCACACATTCTAATGATATAGGTAACATTTACTGGGTGCTTACTATGTGCCAAGCATTTTTTTTACGTGTATTATTCTTGAGCGTTCTGAGAGGAGAGAGGAAAGTAAAGATCATTCTACTATCTGTACTGCCAGGGAAGCGGTGGGGGAAGGAAAAAGGCTGACCTGAAGAGAGCACTGGAGCTGGCCTCGGTGGTTACATTCCCACATAAAGGAAGCCAGAGTAAGGGATAGGCTACAGTTCAATGTAGCCTAAAACAAGTGGCAAAATATAGGTTCTTACCCCAGTTGCATATTTTGCATACATTACACCATTCCATTCCCCTTCGACTGAGCAAAAAGACTTCTTGTCATTGGGAGAACTAAATAGAAAAGGAAACATTTGTGTTAGTCTCAAGTTGAAAATTACTCTAAGAATCTGGTCAGTGTGGCCTACCTACACAGAGCACACACGTGACAACTTTGGTAAAGGCAACTTAATAGAAGATTTCCCAGAGCCAAGTGTAAGAACAAGGGCCCTAAACAAGATGCTAATGAACTGAAGATCCCATGAACAGTGGGTATAAGATGAGCAAGAGAGCCCTGGGCTGGGGCCACAGCAGACTACAGACAGTCCCTGCCTTCAAGCTGCTCACAGCCTAGTGGGGAGAGACATTGCCATTGAGACTCTGGGTGGTAAGTGCTGTGGTGAGTTTACGTGAGCCCTGGAAATGAAGGGCAAGACTCCTGGGTGTGGGTCAGGAAAGGTTCTGTTTAAGGACAGACATAATGCTGCAGAGCAGGCTTTCATCCCTGGGCTCACAGGGACCTCTGGGTCAAATGGTTTGATTTCCTTTCCTGAGCAAGGATCCTTTCGTCAAAAGCCCCAACGAGCCTCTCCTTGGACATGACAGTGCTGTGTACAGCAGGTATGGAACTGGGAAAGATAAGCATCACAGCAAAGGACAGGTTAGGAAAGGCAAGGCATGAACACAGACGGAGGCCAAAAGAGGTCAGAAAGAAAAATACACAGGCTACAGAGATGAAAGCTGTTACCACTGGACTGAAACTTGTTTTCTCTATGATTTAGGAGTTTTGGGGGAAGAGGGGCAAAGGGGAAGAAAAATGATAGAATCCCACCCAGCTTTAGAAGGTCATTGTGCAGCGGTTCTCAAAGGGTGGTGTGGGGACCTTTGGGGGTTCCCAAGACCCTCTTAGGTCAAAACTACTTTCATAATATCAAGATATTATTTGCCTTTTTCACTCTTAATTATCCCACAAGTGTACAGTGTTTCCCAGAGGCTATGTGATATGTAGCAACAGACTGACTTCAAAAAGTAGACAGGAGAATCCAGCTGTCTTCTATTAATTATATTAGAGATTTACAAAACTCAGAAAACGTACAATGCCACTCTTCTCACAAATTTTTTAAATAAGAGTTTTGCAGGTCTAGCCTGGTGGCGTAGTGGTTAAGTTCGTGCATTCCACTTTGGCGGCCCGGGGTTCACTGGTTTGGATGCTGGGCACGGACCTACTCACTGCTCGTCAAGCCATGCTGAGGCAGTGTCCCACATAGAAGAGCCACAACTCTATGACTGTGATACACAACTACGTACCGGGGTTTTGGAAAAGTTTTTTCTTTTTCGTAAAAATGCTATTATTGTCATTTGTAAATGACTTTATAAATATTTAAAAATATTGTTTTAATTTTTTTTTTGTGAGGAAACTTGGCCATGAGCTAACATCCATTGCCGATCCTCCACTTTTTGCTGAGGAAGACAGGCCCTGAGCTAACACCTGTGCCCTTCTTCCTCCATTTTGTATATGGGATGCCTCCAGAGCGTGGCTTGATGAGTGGGGCATCGGTCCGTGCCCAGGATCCAAACCTGCGAACCCCGGGCCACCGAAGCAGAGCATGTGAACTTAACCACTACACCACCAGGCTGGCCCTCCGTTTTAATTTCTAATATGAGAAATATTGATGGATATAATCGACATAAAATTCGTAAGTGTTAAGAGTCAAGAGGCCAAAAAACTTGAGAATCACTCAGCTAGTACAATCTTTCATCAGATGCTCAAATCCCTAATTTTAAGAGCCCATCAAGCACTCTTTCAACTCACAACTCTGAGGGCAGTCTTTCTACTATCTATGGCTATGACTGGCAGAAGATTCTGCTAAGCTAGCAGTTCCTGTTGGTGCTGGTTACCTCGAAGGAACTCTGAGAAGCAGGCCCACCCATGTCTTTGTTCTGGACATCATATATTTCCACCACCTGCCTGCTTGGGGGTAGGGCAGCATTACAGTAGTAACTTGTGTTGCTCTCTAAGCTCTGCCCATATTTTCTGACTGCAATAATTCTTTGGATTTTACACTGATCCTTAGTAAACTTCATCTGGTGTTCATGGTCCCATCCTGCTCAAGATTTTTTTGGATGCTGATTCTGTCATCCAAATTAAATTATCTCCCTGGAAAACTGGTTAACTAGCCATGTGTCTTCTACCTGCAACACTGTTCCCAATGAGGCCTTCAAGGGCAGAGCAAGTCCTGCACATTTTCCTCTTCCAGGCAGGCTGTGAACCCATCCAAGTGACTATTACCCAGACAGCAGAGCTGTCTTCATCTGACCCTAGAGTGTCAAATAGAACCACGCCAAGATGTGATGGCTACTGTTTTTCCCCAGCAAAGGCACAGAAAAAAGGACTCAGGACTTGGAGACACTTCACTGGGAGTCAAGAGAATCTATTGTATGGACTAGCTCACGGTCTAAACTGGCAATAATGAGTCAGGAATGCATGATCTGGGTTAGCGAGGCGATCTAGGAGGACCCCCTTCAGGTTCCCGTTCGCAAGTCCAGTTCCTAGGAAGGAAATCCCACCAATGACCTCTGATTGTTCTGAACCCAGATTTTAGGTCTCCCTCCCTTTTTTTTTAGAGAAAGATCAGCCCTGAGCTAACATCCAATGCTGATCTTCCTCTTTTTGCTGAGGAAGACTGGCCTTGGGCTAACATCCATGCCCACCTTCGTCTACTTTTATAATGGGACGCCGCCACAGCATGGCTTGACAAGCAGTGTGTCTGTGCGCGCCCGGGATCCGAACCTGCGAACCCTGGGCTGCCAAAGGGGAGCACGCACACTTAACTGCTGTGCCACTGGGCCGGCCCTGGGTCTCCCTCTGATATGGGATTTTAGGAAGAGACATATCACATAAGGTGTGAAACAAGTTTTCAAAGACAGAACCAATAAAATGGTCAATTCCTAACAGAAGTTACAGTTCAAGAAAAAAGGAAAAGTATTTCAGAGCAGCAGAAAAGCACTGAAGCAGAAAAACAAAATACCTACAAAATCTCAGCAGTAACCCTGTGCTTCTTGCCCCCATAGAAGGGTTTAGTGTGAAAGACGATATTTGCACTGTAGCCAGTTTTGGAACAATTAATATTGCATTCTCCGCCTAGTTCCACCCAGGGCACTGTGAGGATAGACCTGCAAAATCAAAAGTTCTCAGGTAAGGCTGACAGTTCAGAGGAAAGAGAGGAGGGGTGTTGCTTAAGGAACAGCAGGGTCTGCTGCTTGCTGATCAGAAGAAATGAACACAGCTCTACTTGCCTTCCATAACCGTTGGGGAATGTGAGAATGTAATGTTCGTCATGGTCTAGACACGAGACACAGCCTGTGGACAGAAGAGACAGAATCTCTGATGAGTAGTGTCAACTGGCCTTATTGTGACAACACAATAAGGTTGTGTTGTCTGGTTGATGGATACTCCAGAATACTCCATTCAATTTAGGAAAAATCAATCTTACAACCCACCCCTGCTCTCACCCCCAATTCACATGCTTACATGCAAACAATGACATCCAGTCTGGCTTTCTGGGGCCATTTCCTCTTACTAGGTAAGTGTCCAGCATATATTAGAAGGACATAAAATCCTATTAACATTGTAGTCCACCCAATGCCCATAGACTTACCCTGCCCTATGTTGTGCACCCCAATCGACATCCCAAGGAATTTTGATTTGGTCCAGATATGAGCATTGAATTGTATCTTCTTGTTAAAACACTCAGCATAAAAGGCTGAAACTGAATAGAAATTATTTTCAATTAGTGCCAGGAGGTAACTAACTGCTTCTTACACCGTTTCCCCCAATGCAAGCAACCCTTCAGGGCCACATGGGCAGGAACTTCCCTAAATCATGAGACTGTGGCCAATCCTAGAGGCTTAAAATCAAAAGGTCTGTCTGGGGCCAGCCCCGTGGCTTAGCAGTTAAGTGCACGTGCTCCGCTACTGGTGGCCTGGGTTCAGATCCCGGGCGCACACCGATACACCGCTTCTCTGGCCATGCTGAGGCTGCATCCCACATATAGCAACTAGAAGGATGTGCAACTATGACATACAACTATCTACTGGGGCTTTGGGGAGAAAAAAGGAGGAGGATTGGCAATAGATGTTAGCTCAGAGCCGGTCTTCCTCAGCAAAAAGAGGAGGATTAGCATGGATGTTAGCTCAGGGCTGATCTTCCTTACAAAAAAAAAAAAAAAAAAAAAAGGTCTGTCTGTTCTGGCCAGCATGCATGTTCCTGCCCCAGCCCCAACCTGGACCCATCCCGTATTTCCAGTCTTAACATTGCATTGAGCAAACAAGATGATGTTGAAGATACGCACTCTCTCCACTATGCCAGGAATATACTGCAAGGAAACTACATCTCATTTACACAAACCATCTCAAAGTTGCTGAGGTCTCTACAGCACAGCTCATTATATGTGAGATAACTTTAGAAGCATTAAAAGTTGGTTTCCTGGGGCTGGCCCCGTGGCGTAGTGGTTAAATGCGAGCGCTGCGCTGCTTGTGGCCCGGATTCGGATCCCGGCACGCACCGACACACCTCTTGTCAGGCCATGCTGTGGCGGTGTCCCATATAAAGTGGAGGAAGATGGGCACGGATGTTAGCTCAGGGCCAGTCTTCCTCGACAAAAAGAGGATTGGCATGGATGTTAGCTCAGGGCTGATCTCCCTCACAAAAAAAAAAAAAAGTTGGTTTCCCAAATACCTTCTTTTTGTACGTAGTTAATCAGTGAAGCTAAGAGTCTCTGAAACTTATATAAGCAATAGATATGAGGAACCAATCCTCTCACAGGATTGGGATGATACAGGCAGCCATAAAACTGATAATACTGTGACTTCAGCTATGGAGCTTTTAACGACCCTCTTTAAACAGAACAGTTTGAAAGTGGATATTGCAGAGGAGTGCTATAACTTACTAGGCGGATGATGGGAGACCTGTTCAGCCACGAATGTTACACTGTTTTTGGAAACCCAGGGAACTGGTCCTTCTGCAACTAGCTCCTGCAAGCAAATATAACATCATTTTCTTTTGATGTGGAAACACAAATGACACTGCAGAGAATCTAATAACTGGTGTCTCTGCCTCCCAAGGTCGTTAGCTGCTCCCGCCCACATACAGCCAAAGCATCTTAAACACACTTTTATTATGGCTCTTAATTACACTACTCGAATTATTGCTTTGTGCCTCCCTGACTAAGACATTCTTGAAGGCAAGGATCATGTGCCTAACTCAGGGCCAGGCCTGGCACAGAGCGGACACTTCGAACGTCTGCCAAATGAATAAGAACAGACACACACTGCCTCTGTCTTCAGTAAGGACTATGTGTAACATGTTGCTCGGAAAGGGAAAGCTATAGAGAGTTACGTTTACCAAGAGACTATTATGTGCCAGGCACTGTTGGCTTGGGGCATTTTTTTCCATGCCTAGAGGCCCTTTAATTTGAGTGTTCCTTTCTGGCTGTCTTCCTCAAACCAACCTCTAAATGTTGGAGCCTGGGGCTCAGGTCTGGGTTACCTACTCTTCTCTAGCTATGCTATCTTCCTAGATATTTCATCTAATCTCAGAGCTTTAAATGCCACCTAAATATACTAAAATCTCTGCAAGCCCCATCTCCATCCTAGACCTCTCCCTTGAACTCCAGACTAACTCCCTACTTGACAGCTCCACTTACACGTCTAACAGACCCCTCATACTTTATATTTGAAAGTCAGGTTCCTGATTTTTCTCTCCCCAAATCCAATCTTTTCCTTTTAGTAAATGGCACCAACCAACTGCTGAAGCCCACATGCAACGACTCAACTCTGACTGCCCCCTTTCCCTGACCTCCCCCAAGCCATCTATAAGTTCTACCTCCAAAATACAGCTTGAATCAACCCTGTCTCTCCTGGAATAATGCCAAAGCCTCATGAATGGTTTCCTTGCTTCTATTTCTGCCCCTCTCTAATTGATTTTTCACAAAATCATTATAATTATGTTTTCAAAACAAAAATGAGATCCTGATAAGCCATAAAATTAACATCAAGGTCTTGCATGATCTGATTTCTAAATCTCTATCCACATCTCATGCCACTCTTTCCCCCCGCTCACTATATACAAAATATGCTGATCCAACAACACTGTTTTTCTATGGGTGGTGAGCATCTTCTGATCATTGCCTTTATCATTAGCTGTCCCCCAATAAAATGAAATCTTAACTCAGTACACAACTGAAGATAATTAAAAATAGTGCAGAACTCACCGCATTCTCCTCAGTATCATTTGGTAGTGTCCAGTGACACTGAAAGATCTCGCCCAAAATGGGGTTGTACGGCTTTTTGGCAACTGATCCTTTCCTTCCCGCGTGAAAGGCTGAGAGGTACCATTTCACAACTTGAACCATTCGGTCTCTGGCATCTTTCTGGTCACTAATGCTGCAAGGGAGAAAGACAAAATTTACTATCCTGCTTTCTGACAGGAGACAAGCTGATGCAGCACCCCTCAGCATGGCTGAGCCAGGCTGAGGACCCAGGACCAGGAGCTGCCTCAAAGCTTTTTTTTAAAAACTGAGGTATAATATACATAATTAAACACACCAGTCTTAAGTGTTTGGTTTGATGAATTTGACAATGTATATATCCACTTAATTAATCACCATCCAATCAAGACCCAGAACACTTCCATTACCCCCACATTTCCCCATCCCCCCTTCCAAGCAATCCCCACCCCTCACCCTGGGGCAAACACTGTTTCTAGTTTCTAGTCCCATAGATTAGTTTTGTTTGTTCCAGAACTTCAGAGAAGTGCACTGTGTAACTGCCAAATTGTCGGAGATTTTCTAGATATATTTGTGTTATCAATTCGTAATTTAACTCTTTCATGGTCAGAGAACATATTCTGTACAGTTCCAATTACTTTAAATTTATTAAGTCTATCTCGTATATGGTCTATCTTGATGAACGCTCCTTGTGCACTTGAAAAGACTATGTTATACAAATTGTTTGATAGTGTTTAGAAAGGTCAACTGGGTCAAAGCTGATGGATAATGCTGTTTCAATCTTCTATAGCCTTACTCATTTTCGGGGGGCAGGGGGAGGTGGAGGGAGAAGGCACGCACAGCAAGCACTGGGAGCTACTTGTTCAATCAATTCCTGAGGGAGTAATTTCCAACCATGATTGTGTACTTGTCTATTTCTTCCTTTAATTTTTTTTTTTTGGTGAGGAAGATCAGCCCTGAGCTAACACCCGTTGCCAATCTTCCTCTTGTTCTGAGGAAGATTAGCCCTGAGCTAACATCTGTTGCCAGTCTTCCTCTTGTTGCTGAGGAAGATTTGCCCTGAGCTAATATCTGTACCCATCTTCCTCTATTTTGTATATGGGACACCGCCACAGCATGTCCTGATGAGTGGTGCACAGGTCCTCGTCTGGGATCTGAACCTGCGAACCCCGGGCCACCAAAGCAGAGGGTGCAAACTTAACCACTACGCCACTGGGTGGCCCCAATTTCTTCCTTTAATTTTTGCTGCATGTATTTTGAAGCTGTGTTATTAAGTACACATGCATTTAGAATTATTATTTATTCCTGATAAACTGACTCTTTTCATCATAGGAAATATCCCTAATTTGTCCTTGGTAATATTTCTCATCTTAAAAAACCTCCTTTGTCTGACACTACCAGCTTTGTTATGCTTAGTGTTTTGCATGGTATGTCTCTGTCCATCCTTTTTTTTTTTTTTTTTGCTGAGGAAGAGTCACCCTGAGCTAACACCTGTGCCAATCTTCCTGTATTTTTTTTGCTTGAGGAAGATTTGCCCTGAGCTAATATCTGTGCCAATCTTCCTCTATTTTGTATGTGGGTCGCCACCATACCATGGCCGCTGATGAGTGGTGCAGGTCTGTGCCCGGGAACCAAGCCGGGCCGCCAAAGGGGAGTGTGCCGAAGTTAACCACTAGGCCATGGGGCCAGCCCTCATCCTTTTACTTTTAATTAAGTGTCTTCATATTAAAAGTCTCTCTCTTGCAAATAGCATACAGATGGACCTTACTTTTTTATCCAGCCTGACAATAACTATTCTCTTAAATGGAGTGTGTATTACATTTAGCATAATTACAGATATAGCTGGTTTAACTCTACCATCTTGGTATTTGTTTTGTATTTGTCCCCTTTGTTCCTTGTTCCATTATTTCTCCTTTCCTCCTTTTTTGCAATTGAGTATTTTTAGAATTCCATTTAATCTTATCTATTGCCTTTATAGCTGTACTTTGTATTTTAAGTGGTTCCTCTAGGGACCTCAAAGTTTAAATTCTCATACATGGAAACTATCCTTAAATCTGAAATCTATATCTAATGCATAACTGGTACTTTCCATCTTTAGTTATCCATGTTACCAATAAATATTTACATTTTATTTGTTCAATTATGTATTAATTTAAACGGTGCCATATTTATTTGAATTTCTGCCCTTTGGGAATTGGTTAAATGGTTTTCTTAAATCTTCATCAAGAAGGAAAGATATATATCAATGTTAGCCAATGAGCCCACCCACTGTGAAACCCTCAGTGATTTGTATCTGGCTTCAATAAACCACAGTCCAAGGCCAAGGAATGTCATCCGAGAAGACAGATTAGAACATCCCAATACAAATCAAATCTTCCTGCTTCCACTGAAAAGCAACGTGAACTCACCTCCTTGTAAATCAAGGCCACCTTCAGATTACTTCTGTCCTTTGTATATATATCTAATATTATAAGCTTTATATTTATTATTATTATTTTTTTTTGTGAGGAAGATTAGCCCTGAGCTAACATCTGTTGCCAATCCTCCTCTGTTTGCTGAGGAAGACTGGCTCTGGGCTAACAACTGTGCCCATCTTCCTCTACTTTATATGTGGGACACCTGCCACGGCATGGCTTAATAATAGGTGCATACGTCCGCGCCCGGGATGCGAACCTGCAAACCCCAGGCCACCGAAGCGGACGGAGCACATAAACTTAACCACTACACCACCAGGCTGGCCCCTATAAGCTTTATATTTAAAATGTGTCAACCAGTTTGTAATCTGGACATTAGACTGTAAGCTCTTCAAGGGAAGACACTGACTTTTTCTTTCTCCAACTCATAAAAGTTCTGGCAAACAACAGGTGCATTAGAAAAGTTTGCTGAACTCAGTTAACTAAACTTCATCAGGATATTGTGTAAATAATTAAACAGTGATTACCAATCCCTGGATCAAACAAACTCATAGCCTTCTGGCTACCTATTAATAGGCTCTCAAGATTTTTTAAAATGTTTAACTTGGGTGCCTAACAACATCACCACCATATAACCTAAGCAAACAGACAGACATCTAATATAAACAAAATATTCAATGCCACTTTTCCCCAGAAATGTCTGAAAGGCAAAATGGAATCTACCTATCCTGCAAAAGCAGAAAGCTACTGAGTAACATCTTAAAAAATTGGAAACTACTGTGTCAAATACCTCACAAACAGGTCCGGATGTGCAAAAAAGTCTGCATACATTTCTAAAAGAGATCTTCTTTCAAGAATAAACGTTGGAAGAACTACCTGAAAAACATACACATTTGACCCTTGAGGATCAAATTCCACTACAAATAAAAACAGATTGCTGAACTGCTAAAAAACCAACTCATTCCAATCACGGTAACACCCACAAAGTATGGCCCAGGCATGCTTCTGATACCTACTTCCCAAACTGTTCTAATACAGAAATGCCCTTTAACTGCCCAGCAGATGAAAAACAGAGTAGTAGTTTTGAATATTCAAATGTCACTTCCTCTGTGCAACCGCCCTTTAGCTCCCTGAATCAGTGCAACAACAACAGTAACAAACTACTCAGTAGCAATCGTTTGATGTCTACCTGCCAGGGCATTACATACACATTATCTTATTAAA
The DNA here is from genome assembly GCF_020826845.1 of Diceros bicornis minor. NCBI lineage: Eukaryota > Metazoa > Chordata > Mammalia > Perissodactyla > Rhinocerotidae > Diceros > Diceros bicornis. Next base: position 14,151,484 of record NC_080752.1, on the reverse strand, counting down.
CTGTACAACAATCCTGTTATGAAGAAATTATCATCCCTACTTTACGGGTGGAGAAAAATGAAGCTCAAAGAGGGTGAGAAATTTTCTCACTGCTCTGTTATTAATATGGAATTCAAAATTGGTTCCGTCTGACTTTGGGGGATCTGTGCACTTTCCCCTCTAATGCTGCTTCTCCATCATCATTAGGTGCGTTAGGAAATTTATTTACTTACGAATCCGTGTCCTCAAATAACTGAAGAGCTCCTAGAATGCAAGGACTACACTTATTCAACACTTGCATTGTCAGCTACTATTACACAGTAAGAAATTTTTAAATGAGCAATTGAAGGAATAAACAAAAGGAAGAAGAGAATAAAGATGGGAATCAACAAACTCTTTGCACCATGCGGCTAAGCACATGAAGAAAAATGCTGAGGGGCTGGGAATGTGGCAGAGGAGAAAGTAAAGAAAATGGAAAATTGGAATATGGGAAGAAGAAATAAGAAAGATTAAGAATAACCAATAAAAAAAGAAAGAATTTCATTCTGGAATGAAAGAAGAGTTTTTGAAATGTGTATCAGATTATCAATTATTCATTACAGAAGAGGATCACCATAGTAAGCAAAAATTCCTTTTTACTACATATCTACTATATTCAAGATCCTGTGTTAAGTGCTATGGAGAAGGTAAAGCTAAGTATGAGAGAATAAAACTGGCATTTTAAATGTGAAATGTCACAAATTTCATACAAGAGATGCTCGAAGTACCCTGGAAGTTCAGAAGAGGGAAATATCATATTCTGTTTAGGGGACCAAAATGAGGGCAGAGCTGGGAAACAATTCATTGAGCTTGCACTAGAGAAAAGCCTTAGAGGGCCGGCCCGGTGGCTTAGCGGTTAAGTGCACGCGCTCCGCTGCTGGCGGCCCGGGTTCGGATCCCGGGCGTGCACCGACGCACCGCTTCTCCGGCCATGCTGAGGCCGCGTCCCACATACAGCAACTAGAAGGATGTGCAGCTATGATATACAACTATCTGCTGGGGCTTTGGGGGAAAAAATAAATAAAATAAAATCTTTATAAAAAAAAAAAAAAGAAAAGCCTTAGAGAAGAGGAAGGCTGTAACAGACAGAGAGAGAGAAAATAGAACAAGACAGGGAGATGGGACAGAAAAAAAAACAAGACAGAGAGACAGGAAATGGGGTGTGACAGGGATTGACCAGTGGACCAGTGTGGCTGGGTATGTAAAGAGGGCAGATGGAACACAAGCTTGGAAAGGGACACGATGGCTATGACATTTAGAATGTTTATTATCAGATTCCAGAGTTTAAATTTTAAGTAAACATTTTCCTTCCATAGAACATGTATGTTCATAATCTAAATATGGTTAGACTGGCAGGTAAGCTTATGTACTGACTTGGTGCAACTTCCTACAACTCTTGGAGAACACAGAAATTATAAATCACCAAGTAAGAACGCTGAAGAAAAAAACGAGTAATTACATTTAATATATAAACAGCTCTTACAAATAAACAAGAAAATGATTACTACCATCAGTAGGAAATTAGAACAACACAAGAAGCAATTCAAAAAAGAAGAAATGGCCACAAAAACATAAAATTTGATCTGATGTGTAATCAAAGAAAAAAAATAAGAATTTTTTTTCCCTACTTAAAATTTTTCTTGAGAACTCTCACTCAACAGATCTTCTTCAATGTTTTTAGCACTATCCTGATACATGCCAGTATGTCAAGCTGCTGCAACAGTGATGACAGTGAGCTGGGCTAGGCTGTCTTTGACCTGGGGTCAAGTACTTATTTTGCCACTTCTTAGGCATGAGGAGGCTCTGGAAAATTAACTCAACTTCTCTTAAGTTTCTGTAAAAGGAGGTTAATTACATGCCCTGCTTATATCTTACTGTTGTTTTAAAGACGAAGTGAGGTAAATGGGATGTGACTTTATAGAATTTCAAAACACTACAAAGTATTTGGGAAAAAACTCTTTCTACAAAGTATCTGAAGTAAGAAAATATTTTTATAAATAGGAGAATGAGATATAAATTTAAGGCATTATTGTAATAATACTTTAAAATGCATAAAAGGAATCAAGATTTCAGAATCTGTTGGCAATCACAACCATTTGTCTGTGCCAATAAAGATTTCTAAAATAGCTAATTTTTAACATATTTGGTAAAAAATAACAATTATTATAATATCATTCATAATATAAAAAGCTATTACAGCTAGAGACCCAAATATGGATTATCTGGCAGAGGAAATTATGTGAGCCAAGAATTACAAACTTGACTGTGGCAGACACTTTTGGCTGCCTATGCACACACTACTTCATCCCTAAAAACAGAGCTCTGATTCAGTTCAGGTTTAGGCTATGGGTTGCCATGAGAGTCACAGGGCCCTCCCGGATCTCAAGGGATAAATGTGGATTAATCTAAACCAATCACTTAACCTCCCTTGCCAGTGACTGGCTCAGGCATGGACACATGCTTAGCTTTGGCAAATGAGATTCAACTGAAAGTCTGATGGGCCACTTTAGGAAAACAATGTCCTTCCTAACAACAACAAAAACATCCTTGAAAAGAAATTATTTTCCCGCCTCTTGACATATTTGTATAAGGACGTGATAAGTGGAAGTGTGGCAGCCATTCTGCAGTGATGAGGAGACAAGCCTGAGTATGAAAGTCAGCATGCTAAGGATGGCAGAGCAGAGAGAGTGAAAGAACGTAGGTCCTTTCTCACATTGTTGACCCACTTAATCAATCAATTCTGGAACTACTCTACTTTTGGACTTCTCATTATATGAGATAATACAAGCCTAGTAATGTTCAAGTTACCTCTAAGTGGGTCTTCCATTATGGGAAACCAAAACCAACCAAGGTGGAAGACACAGAAAAGAAACATATTATAGATGCTAACATCTAAAATTAAACTATAACTTTCAAATTTGAAGTGACAATTCTGCTCTAGCAATTATGCAATCTAATAATCAGTGAAAACATCCTGGGGGCAAACTTCTGCAAATATTCTCTTACCTAGAACATTCCTGGGAAGTATGTTGGATTCCACAGATTAATGCTATCCTTGTGTTTCTGTTCTCTTTTAGATTTGGGGTAAAAGGTTTTATTATAGACACTTACTAGAAAGTATTATGGATTAGTTTTTTCCTTTTTTTTTTTTAATTTTTAATTTTTTGTGTGTGTGTGTGTATGAGGAGGATCGGCCCTGAGCTAACATCTGCCAATCCTCCTCCTTTTTTTTTTTTTTTTTTTTTTGCTGAGGAAGAGTGGCCCCGGGCTAACATCCATGCCCATCTTCCTCCACTTTATATGGGATGCTGCCACAGCAAGGCTTGCCAAGCGGTGTGTCGGTGTGCATTCGGGATCCGAACCGGCGATCCCTGGGCCGCCTCAGCGGAGCGTGCCCACTTAACCGCTTGCGCCACCAGGCCGGCCCTGGATTAGTTTTCTCTTAACAGCCCTCTAAATCTAAAACCAAAATGAAGCTCACTACTGACAAAGACTATATAGCACTGGAGTTGATTTGGTCATAACAAAAGTGAGAATCTTAAATTTTATTACATTTTTAAAGCTAAGTAGAATAATAATTTAACCAATATGAAAGCTACTGCAGATCAAGTCTTTAAGACCAGAGGCAGTACTGGAAAGATTACAGATTTTGAAATCACAGACCAGATTAGAATCAGTTCTGCCATTTAATAGGACTTAGCCAAGTTAAAACTGGAGTTAACAATAACACCTACTTTGAGTGCTATGGTGAGAATTACGTAAAAGGACGAGGCTTCTAGGACGTGGCAGGGATGTACAAAGGTACCAGACACCAGTCTCCTAAGTCAATTGGGCATTCTGTTTAGAGCGTCAAGTTTACATTAAAATTCAAATCCAGCCCATAACAATCGTATGGCTCAATGTGTATCCTACCATTTTCATTCACTACCTGTTCCAGTCCCTACAACAACCCTGCAACGCAGGCCACTGTATATCCATCCTGCATGTGAGAAACCTAAAAATCACAGAGGAAGAGGCTTGCTCAAGGTCACATGGTTTGGTAATAGCAGAGGCAGGATGCAAACACAGGTCCTCTAACTCCACGATCAGAACTCTGCTCATTTTGATTCTGTGCACACGGGACTGCTTTAAGTTTTGTTCAAAGCACTAGCCAAGCCTAGTATTATTTCTTGTTTGCCCCCAATAAAATCCAAATCTTAATCCATACAATGCATACATACTATTTCTATGAAATTATTCTAGCTTTACTTATTTCATCCAATTATAAAAACTTTCAGTTTATTCATTTGCACATATATTAAATAACAAGACAAAAGTTATCAACAGAAATTATGTCATTGTACTACATTTGCAGGCACACTCACCACACAATCACGAAGAATCCACACAGACACATAGAGACTTACAGCAAAGGCTACATCTGATTCTTACCTTAGTGAGATCCATTCCAAGCCTAACCTGTGACAAGAGATGCATGATAACGCTCTTGTGCTCCTCCACTGACCCTGCCTCCCCTTCATCATCTCTATCGTCATGTGAATCGAACAGCTCTAAAATAAAACAGATCTTCTTAGACTGATGTTACGCTGGGCCAATCAGTGCTGCTACCAGTATGACAAAAATTTTTTTTCCAAACAAATGTTTTTAAGAAGAAAAGAGTTAAATTCTCAAAGGTCACTTACCAGCATCACTTGTTCCATTGGACATAGAAGAATTAAGTGATTCTGTGGTATCTGGGCGCTTTAGACTATTTCCTGAGCTGCTATGTGTCAAGACTGAGGCAGACCCAGAGGAACTAAAAAAAAAAATTAATTACCTTAAGACTTTTAAGAAAGCAATTTAGAACCACACTAAGATATTACCCTATAAAGCTACTTAAAACCAACATATGCAGATAGCTGACAGAAACAAACTAGACTCTTACAGTTAGCTGGTTACATACATACGTACATATGCTTTCCAACTATCTTACTGTCACCCTCATTCTGAGACTGTAAAGTCTGATGATGACTGGATCTCTCGTCTTATGCTTTTTGCATAGTGTGCTGCTCAACCAAGCCATGTTGAAAGGTCACCAAAAACTAGTGAGACTTTGCCTCTGCATCTAAGTTTAAAACTAGAGTTCATTTTCTGATTTTGTTACTTTGCATAAACGTAGATACGTCATAATTCTTGGCAACAATTTCCAGAACCTCAAAAATGGCAAGTCTATTACCTAGTCTTAGAAATATGTGTCTATATTTCTGAGATCCTTTGATAAAAGCCCACATTGGTATTGACTTTTCCCAGTCATTAAAAAACTGTTTGAAAGTACAAAATAAAAAAGCATATTATTTCAGACAAAGTGGACTTCAAGATAAAACAGGTTAAGAAAGACAAAGAAGGGAAATATATAATGATAAAAGGGACACGCCACCAAGAAGACATATCACTTATAAATATATATGCACCCAACATAGGAGCACCAATGTACATAAAGCAACTATTAACAAACCTAAAAGGAGACATTAACAAGAACACAATAATAGTAGGGGATCTTAATACCCCACTTACATCAATGGATAGATCATCCAGACAAAAAGTCAATAAAGAAATAGTAGACTTAAATGAAAAACTGGACGAGATGGACCTAGTAGACACATATAGAGCACTCCATCCAAAGACAGCTGACTACACATTCTTCTCAAGTGCGCATGGAACATTCTCTAGGATAGACCATATGTTGGGAAACAAAGCAAGCCTCAATAAATTTAAGAAGATTGAAATCATAACAAGCATCTTTTCAGACCATAATGCTATGAAACTGGAAATGAACCATGAAAAAAAAGCTGGGAAAGTGACAAAAATATGGAGATTAAACAACATGCTACTGAACAATCAGCGATGAAATTAAAGGAGAAATCAAAAACTATCTGGAAACAAACGAAAATGATAATATGCCATATCAAACCATATGGGATGCAGCACAAGCGGTCCTGAGAGGGAAACTCATAGCGATACAAGCCCACCTTAACAAACAAGAAAAAGCCCAACTAGGCAACCTTAAATTACACCTAACAGAACTAAAAAGAGGAACAAACAAAGCCCAAAGTCAGCAGAAGGAGAGAAATAATAAAAATCAGAGCAGAAATAAATGAAATTGAGACCAAAAAAACAGTAGAAAGGATTAATGAAACAAAGAGATGGTTCTTTGAGAAGATAAACAAAATCGACAAACCCTTAGCCAGGCTTACTAAGAAAAAAAGAGAAAAGGCTCAAGTAAATAAAATTAGAAATGAAAGAGGAGAAATTACAACGGATACCACGGAAATACAGAGGATTATAAGAGAATACTATGAGAAATTATATGCCAACAAATTGGACAATCTAGAAGAAATGGATAAATTCTTAGACTCATACAACCTGCCAAAAATGAACCAAGAAGAAATGGAGAATCTGAATAGACCAATCACAAGTAAAGAGATTGAAATAGTAATCAAAAACCTCCCAAAAAATAAAAGTCCAGGACCAGATGGCTTCTCCAGTGAATTTTACCAAACATTCAAAGAAGATTTAATACCCATCCTTCTCAAACTATTCCAAAAAATAGAGGAAGATGGAACACTTCCTAAATCATTCTACGAGGCCAGTATCACCCTGATACCAAAGCCAGACAAAGACAATACAAAGACAATACAATTACAGGCTAATATCGCTGATGAACATTGATGCAAAAATCCTCACCAAAATATTGGCAAACCGAATACAACAATACATTAAAAAGATCATACACTATGATCAAGTGGGATTTATACCAGGGACGCAGGGATGGTTCAACATCCGCAAATCAATCGACATGATACATCACATCAACAAAACGAAGAAAAACCACATGATCATCTCAATAGACGCAGAGAAGGCATTCGACAAGATACAACATCCATTTATGATAAAAACTCTCAACAAAACGGGAATAGAAGGAAAGTACCTCAACATAATAAAGGCTATTTATGACAAACCCACAGCCAACATCATACTCAACGGGGAAAAACTGAAAGCCATTCCTCTGAGAACAGGAACGAGGCAGTGCTGCCCACTCTCACCACTCCTGATCAACACAGTACTGGAGGTTTTGGCCAGAGCAATTAGGCAAGAAAAAGGAATAAAAGGAATCCAAATAGGTAATGAAGAAGTGAAACTCTCACTATTTGCAGATGACATGATTGTATATATAGAAAACCCTAAAGAATCTGTTGGAAAACTATTAGAAACAATCAACAACTACAGCAAAGTTGCAGGGTACAAAATCAATCTACAAAAATCAGTTGCACTTCTGTATGCTAATAATGAACTAACAGAAAGAGAGTTCAAAAAGATAATACCATTTACAATTGCATCAAAAAGAATAAAATACCTAGGAATAAATCCTACCAAGGAGGTGAAGGACCTATACAATGAGAACTACAAGACATTATTGCAAGAAATCCAAGATGACATAAAGAAATGGAAAGATATTCCATGCACGTAGATTGCAAGAATAAACATAGTTAAAATGTCTATATTACCTAAAGCAATCTACAGATTCAATACAATCCCAATCAGAATCCCAATGACATTCTTTACAGAAATAGAAAAAAGAATACTAAAATTTATATGGGGCAACAAAAGACCCCGAATAGCTAAAGAAATCCTAAGAAAAAAGAACAAAGCAGGAGGCATCACAATCCCTGACTTCAAAACATACTACAAAGCAATAATAATCAAAACAGCATGGTACTGGTACAAAAACAGACACACAGATCAATGGAACAGAATTGAAAGCCCAGAAATAAAACCACACATATACGGACAGCTGATTTTCGACAAAGGTGCTAAGAACATGCAATGGAGAAAGGAAAGTCTCTTCAATAAATGGTGTTGGGAAAACTGGACAGCCACATGCAAAAAAATGAAAGTGGACCCTCTGCTATCGCCATACACAAAAATTAACTCAAAATGGATCAAAGACCTGAAACTATAAAACTCATAGAAGAAAATATAGGCAACACACTATTTGACATTGGTTATAAAGGAATCTTTTTGGATGACATGCCTACCCAGACTAGGGAAACTGAAGAAAAAATAAACAAGTGGGACTTTATCAGATTAAAGAGCTTCTATAAGACAAACAAAACCAGAATCAAGATGAACAGACAACCCACCAGCTGGGAGAGAATATTTGCAAAACATACATCTGACAAGGGGTTGATCTCCATAATATATAAAGAACTCACACAACTGAACAACAAAACAACAAACCCGATCAAAAAATGGGCACAGGAAATGAACAGACATTTCTCCAAAGAAGATATACAGATGGCCAACAGGCACATGAAAAGATGTTCAACATCACTAATCATCAGGGAAATACAAATCAGAACAACACTAAGATACCACCTCACGCCCGTTAGAATGGCTATAATCACCAAGACAAAAAACAACAAGTGTTGGAGAGGATGTGGAGAAACAGGAACCCTCATACACAGCTGGTGGGAATGCAAACTGGTGCAGCCTCTATGGAAAACGGTATGGAGATTCCTCAAAGACTTAAAAATAGAGATGCCCTACGACCCAGCCATCCCATTACTGGGAATCTATCCAACGAACCTGAAATCAACAATCCAAAGAGGCTTATATGCACCCCTATGTTCATTGCAGCATTATTCACCATAGCCAAGAAGTGGAAGCAATCTAAGTGTCCCTCGACTGATGACTGGATTAAGAAAATGTGGTATATATATATACAATGGAATACTACTCAGCCATAAAAAAAGACAAAATCGTCCCATTTGCAACAACATGGATGGGCCTGGAACGTATTATGTTAAGTGAAATAAGCCAGAAAGAGAAAGACAAACACTGTATGATCTCACTCATATGTGGAATATAAACAAAGACATGGACAGAGAAAACTGTACTGTGGTTACCAGGGGCAGTGGGGGTCGCAGGTGGCGGGTGGGCACAAGGGGTGAAGGGAGTCATATATATGGTGATGGACAAACAAAAATGCACAACCCAAAATTTCACAATGTTAAAAACCATTAAAACATTAATTAAAAAAAAAAAAGCATATTATTTTTTACAAGTAAATTTATGGTAAATAGCATTATCAACTGGTTAACAGGGTCTAAAGAAAGCTTCCTCTTATATTATTATATCTGTGATCATACTTACCCAGGATTAGTATTTGTATATTAATAAAAGAATAATCATGGGCCGGCCCCGTGGCTTAGCGGTTAAGTGCGCGCGCTCCGCTACTGGCGGCCCGGGTTGGGATCCCACGCGCACACAGACGCACCGCTTCTCCGGCCATGCTGAGACCACGTCCTACATACAGCAACTAGAAGGATGTGCAACTGTGACATACAACTATCTACTGGGGCTTTGGGGGAAAAAAAGGAGGAGGACTGGCAATAGATGTTAGCTCAGAGCTCGTCTTCCTCAGCAAAAAGAGGAGGATTAGCATGGATGTTAGCTCAGGGCTGATCTTCCTCACAAAAATAAATAAATAAAATAATTAAAAAAAAAGAATAATCAAAGGCTTACAGTTTACTTATTAAGTGTAAAAACAGAAACTAAATTTCTCACACCGTAGATATTTATAAAATGATATACATATAATAATCAGTTTTTTATTACAAATTTATAGGTGTGAAACATACTACGTATTCTAATTTAAACATAGTTTGCCAAGTCCTTTAAAACATTTATCTTATTTGAGACGCAATTCCAAAGGTCAGATTTGTTTGTGCTGTGTTTTTCCTTCTTACTCAGATTAGAAACCATATCTGGGCCAAGTGAAATGCTCAATAAAGCTCAAAATGGAAAAAATGGGATAAATTCTCATTTATCCATTTCATAATTTACCTTACTCAGGACAAAGGATTTAAAGCAAACAGTTAAAAAACAACAGCAACATTAACAAAAATGATATGCATACAGGAAAGGTTTATCTGCAACGTGCTAACTCGTATAGAACTTAATCATAAGATCATAAAAAACTCAAAATTTAAAGCTCTAAACTTAATTATAATAACAGAATCCAAAGTCTCATGGAGCACCTAGTATGTGCCAAACACTGTATGTGTTTATCTCCAGAACAATCTAACCTCCATAACAACCTTACAAGGTTGACATGATGATTCTTCTCATATAGAGATGCTCAACAGTTCAATGACTGGCCCGAGGTAACACAGCTGGTAAGTGAGCCATTTCAAATGTTTATCTGGCTCCAAAGCACAAGTTCTTTCCAACCTGCACTTTCATCAAGTTAATAAACGTGTAAAACTATACGGCTCAATAACCCAGTTCACACAGAAGCTGTCATTACTACAGGTCTTCAGAAACTGAACAGTGAAAGAACTTAAGCTTTCAAGTTCTCTTCCTTCAGATAGAGAGAGAAACAGTAAATAGAAACTTGACCTGAGAGTTAGAAAACTAGTGGTAGCAGCTGATGACCAGCAGGTGTTACAAGTTCAATGCCTACAGAGGTCAGACAGAACACATAAATATGTGAATAGGGCCAGGTTGTAAGATAAGATCGACCTGGAGCCAGCATACTCAAATTTGAAGGGATTTAAAGCCCCATTTAAACAATAACAACAACAATTCAAAAGGTCAACAAACACTGAGCTGGCCAAATAAAACATCTGCAGTCCCTACCAGTTTGGGAATCTAGATTAGGGCATAAAAGGAAAGCACGAAATTGAGGGAGAAAAGAAATCCAGAGTGGGTTAGCTGGACATAAAACTTAACTCTGGATGCCTTCCAATGGAAGCTCATGAACTGTGTACTTGTTATGGGATGGGTACTGGGAGAGCACAGAGAAGAAAGGTTATGAGGAGGGAAAAAGAGAAAAGCCTATGAAGCTGTAGGTGACTTCGTAGACGTGCCTATTTCAGGCACAACAGGAAATTTTAAAATTTTCTATTTAATAAAAATTTCAGGAGAATCCCTGAAACTGGGGCCAGAGATTGACTATCAGTGATGTTATAAGGAGGCTAACCACATATTATCAGGCTTCCCCTGAATATATAGTTATAAGCTTCTAGAGAATAGATAGATAGAGACCATTTTGATATATAATTGTACTCTGTTTAGAGTAACAGCTCATGTTCGGCATAAAAGATTGTCCTGAATTCAGTTTAAATAAAACAAAGATTGAATACTTCAAAAGTCAATAATAACCTTTACTTTGGAATTTTCTTCCAAAAGCTTATTTTCTTTTAACCCCACTACCATAAAAAACATTTAAAAAAATTAAAGCGAAATTTTTATTGGCAAACTGCTAATAATGGTTTCTCAATAGTTTATGTCCCCACATATAACACTGAGAAACAAACATGCTAAACCAAACCCTTTCTGCTACTCTGGCCTTCTTGACTTGTGGGTTCAAACCTCTCTTCCTTAACTGAAGTCTCATGTCTTAACAGTATCTGTTCACCTAGATCACATATATTTCACTTTTGCCCACATTCAAAAGCAGAATTTGATCCACTAAGTCACAAAACTTCCTGAAGGAACATAGTCATTGTCCTCATAAATTTTGAGATTCTGAGCAGTTATGATGCGATTATATATGAATACCGTATTTCGCAGTTCATGTGTACTCTTAAGAGAACTAGAGTCTTACACAGTATTTCTTATTAAAAAAAAAAAAATTCGAGGTCTAAGGACTGGCTGATGGTAATAAGCTTGCAAATTCACATATAATCATTTCCAACTTTGTAATGTCTTACAAAGCAAACCCCAAGCTACAACAATAGTATCAACCCCTGAGAAAGCAGAAGAGTTGGAAAAAATACCCAACAAAAACTAAGCCAACTATAAGTCAACAAATACAAGTAACATTAAAGCAAATAAATATTAATTTGCTTTCTATAACAACTATCATTTATTGAGTGCTTATTACATGCCAGACACTATATTAAACACTTGACTGACATTATTCTCATCTAAATGTCCACAGTGACCCCTTAAGTTGAAACTATTATTATCCTCATTTTACAAACGAGGAAACTGAGGGTCACATAGGTTAAATAACTTGACCAAGATCACACACCTTTGAAGCAAAACAGTTTTAGACCCTATTCTTTCTATGATTCCAAAATCCAAAGTCTTAACCACAGCAACTTATATGCCAGTATAGCTAAAAAATATTTTGCTTATCAGCTAGCATGTAAATGACCTTACACATAAAAGCCTTTTCTGTACAATGGTACATTCCTAGCTTTGATTTAATGGTATAAAATAGGTCAAATATTTTCTAATGAGGGAACATCTATCATCAATATCTGTCAAAATCTGCCTGCTTAGTATCTTTGGAATCCAGACTTCCCTCCATTCCCATGCTATTACCTCAGCTCAGATTATCAACATTTCTCAATTTACTACCCACGTCTGGCTGGTCTCCCTACGAGTAATGCAGCCCCACTGCATTCAATTCTATGCAAATCTATTTTTCTAAAATCCAGACCTGACCAGCAACTGCCATCACTCACCAGAAAATGTTCAAAATTCGTAAAAGGCTAATGGACTTTTTTACAACATGGCCCTTGTCAACCTCTTCTGTATCTTTTTTTAACCACTCCCCACAACTTACGCTACAGCCACACTCAACACTTAAGCTCTCCAAAGAAACCAAGCTCCCCTTGCCCCCAGGCCTTTCTTCACAGGGTTCCATCTCCATGAGAAATTTCCATTTCTCCCTCCTCTCCTCACTCCCATGTCCCTTCTCTCTACTGAACCACATTTCATCTTAGGATGACATCCCCTCCCTCCTCTGTGAATCCTTCCCTGACTTCTCAGGACTTCAAAACGCTCCCATGGCTCTCTCTGTGCTTATTCTTACGGTCCTATGTATTCCATTGGATTAGAAATGTCTGCTTGTTCCCCCAACAGACTGTAAGCTCACTGAGGGCAGAGACTAGGTCCTTTGTGTAGTGCCTGGCTTATAGGTGTTGTCTATCTCCACTCTCATACAAAAACGAGTACGGTAACTTCTTATTTGTATAATACTTCCTAGCTGGCTCACTCTCATTTGACCCTCTCCTAATGCTGGTGCTACAGAAATAACGCCCAGAGTGCAATGAACAATATTGGCATGTTACTACAGCTGATGCTAATTTATTCCACTTCAATTAAGTCAGGAGTAAAATCAACATTCTCACAAAACTGGCTTTGCTCAATAAGCCAATTAAAAATAAGCTGTCTTTTTTGCTTTTTCCAAATAACAACTTATAAGGGAGTCTGTCATTAACAACAGTCTCAAAATCAAATTACATTTTTAAAAATCAGAAGAGAGCCGTTTAAATACATACTTAGTTCATCTACTTACTCTATTAAGCGCTTTGGGGATGAGCCACTTTGATGGAATTCATCAGCATCATAGAATTCATCTTCACTGCTAGAATAGGAGAACTCTGGGACTGTATTTGGAGACAAGTTCACATGGCTTGGAGAAGTAAGACTGCTACTAGGTGGTGAGTGCCCACTGCCTGGGAAGTTAAAAGGCTTTTAATTAGGGGACAATGTTGGTAATAGAGGGAAGAAATTAGGGAGATGGGGTTAAAGCAGACCTTTCTAAAATCAAGAAAGAGTTAAGTTGGTAGAAGTCTCTACATTACATGTAAAGAAAGTCAACATTTAAACTAGACAAAGAAAAAGGTAAATCATGTTACAGAATGGGACATAGCCTGTTAGACAAATGTAAAAATGCTATGTCACCATTCTATAATTATCTTTAATATTAGGAAGGGAGCTCTTTTGATTATAATTACACTGTGTAAGTGCTGGTGCTGGAAGTCCCACAACAGACACCAGCACCAGCGGGAAGCCAGGGCTCTTATTTTATACTGTATATCCAGATACCTAAAACAAGCAGCAGTGAGCCAACGGGAATGCCAAATGAAATGAATGTTAAAATATTGTTCAAGATACCACATCCATACTAGTCGGTATGTTCTGGCAGTCACATGAAAACACAGAAGCTCTGCATGAAGCCCTGAGTGCTCATCATCCCAACTCCTCACTTCTTCTCCACCTAAGTCAGGCACCTGGGGCTCAAAGGCAAAGAAAACAGAGAGCTACTAAGGGAAGAATGCAGAACAAGAAAGCACTAGGAGGAACATCTTTCTATACTTAAACAGTCTAACAAAGGAAATGAAAATTAACAGAGATCCAAAGAAGACTACTATCTAATCTCTGTGATGTTCATGTGGTTCACTGTCTAGTAATAAAGTAATAACAATAAAAGTATCAAACAGAACAATGGAGTATTGGGGGCCGGCCCCGTGGCGTAGCGGTTAAGTGTGCGTTCTCCGCTGCTGGCAGCTCGGGTTCGGATCCCGGGCAAGCAGTGATGCACCGCTTATCACGCCATGCTGTGGTGGCCCCCACATAAAGTGGAGGAAGATGGGCATGGATGTTAGCTCAGGGCCAGTCTTCCTCGACAAAAAGAGGAGGATTGGCATGGACGTTAGCTCAGGGCTGATCCTCCTCACACAAACAAAAAAAAACAACAATGGAGTATGGAGATCAATTTAACAAGTGTTTACTGAGCATTTAAGGGCTCTCAGGCAATTTATGCCAAATTGCTACAGACGGCTGGCAGAGAATAAATTTAAGTCACTGCTGGCAATCTAAAAGCCAAAGCCAGAGTTCTAAAAGAAATTGAGAATTGTAGCAATAAAAATGAATGCAGAGCCACTCATGGATTTTGAGCCCATTCCTGTGTCTATGGTTCAATAGTCAGGGAAAGAGCACATTCACCCACCACACTTAGCTGCCCGATTCACAAAGATATCTTTGAAATGTAACACAAGACATTTGCCACCTAAAAAAGTAATGCTTATTGTGGAAATTCCAAAGATAGTTCATCTTAGCAAATAACTTTAAATTCTCTTTTATTTTTTTCCGCCAATAGCAGCAATAATATGCGAAAGAAACGTTTGGGGGGGGGGCCAAAGAAGTGCAAATGATTAAGTAACATGCAAATACTCCAGGTGATCACACAATTGAAAACGTGTCCAAGAAGAAAATGAGTTTGAATGGGAACTGCAAACAAAAGAACTGAGTTTTCCTTAAGAGAGCAAACAATATTATTTCTTTTCTCAGTTGCTCCTTCATTTCTTTTTTATATTAGTGAGAGAGGTAAAGGAAAGAAAGGTGGAGAAGATCAAGAAATTAGGTTGAAAAATCAAATAAGACACAAATTAGATACTAATTTAATTTTTAAAATTTCTTCAAATCCACCTATTCTAAAATGTATTTTTGAAATTTCTTCTTCTGAAATAATTTATCCTAAATTATTATTTATAACTAATTAATTATCCTAAAGTTCAAGTACACAAGAAAGAGCACTCAGTTGTTCAAAGTTCATAACTAGTTCTGTATATCTCCAAATAAACAAATTTTGGTTGTATTTCAAAACTGACATAATCCCTTCTTATAAAAAACAAAATAAAACACAAGTACTTTCTGAAATTGAACAAGAGGTGATACAGGTAATGAGATACAGAAAAAAGTCAGCCAAAATATTTCAACCTCATTACTTAAATTGCTCATTATTTACATATCAGCATTCCCAAGAGCTTCAAATAAGAGCGATGTTTGTTGCTTGCTTTCTTGCAAAATTCAGAAGACATCTGTCCATGCTATTAAATATGAAAGACCAAAGTAACAGCATCAGCGCCTTTATTAATTCAAATCTCAAAATGGGCTAAAATCACAAGGTAACTTTTCACTCAATAAAAGTCCCTCCTAGGGAAGAGATCTTCGGAGCAACAGCAGGCGCTGAGCTCCCTGTTCCTCAAGAGGGGTTTTGGTTTTGGCCTCCAGGTATAACAGGAACAAAGCACTAACTCTTCCCTTGAGTCCGTTTCCACATGTAACTCAAAGTAAATCTAATTAGTCTTAAAACAAGAAATAAACCTAATACTAACGTTGATATCTCTGTAAATTAGAGAAAAAATAAAGACTATATGTCTAAACAAATTAAGAAAATGCAAATTAAAATGAAGTATCCTTTTTTTGCCTATAATATTGGCAAAGGTGTGAAAGATTGATAAATCCATCCTAAAAAAATACATATGTGCCAAAAGTTGCTGTATAAGGATATTCACTAAAGTATTGCTTATAATAGGAAAATAATGGAAACAACCTAAACGTCCATCAGTGGAAAAACAGGTAATACCTGCTCAGGCAGCTGTAAAAAGAATGTTGTAGACCTAAATGTAACATGGAAAGCTCTCTAAACGTTCTCTGTTAAATGAAAAGAAAAAGTCACAGAAACACATGATCTTACTTAGGTTAAAACAAAAACAACAATAAAAAAACACGATATAGGGGGCCGGCCCCGTGGCTTAGTGGTTAAGTGCGCGCGCTCCGCTGCTGGCGGCCCGGGGTTTGGATCCCGGGCGCGCACCGACACACCGCTTCTCCAGCCATGCTGAGGCCGCGTCCCACATACAGCAACTAGAAGGATGTGCAGCTATGACATACAACTACCTACTGGGGCTTTGAGGGGAAATAAATAAATAAATAAATAAAAAATCTTAAAAAAAAAAAAAAACACGATATAGGTATATATGTACATACATGTATGCAAACAACAGAGGGAAGAGTAAAGAGGACTTTCAGCTTTTGTTCTCTATGACTTTGCACTGTCTGATCCTTTTTCAATAAGAAGGTATACAAGTCTAACATGAGCAAATTTTTTAAAAAAGTTAATATAGATCTTCAAAATAAATCTTAGGACAAACAAATAAAATCCTCCAATATTTTATTTTATTTAAATTTTAATTATCACTAAAGCTTCTGGTTCAGTCACAAAGTTAACCACTTCACGTATGGAACTGTAATGGTAAAACTATGATATCACCAACAGAACATACAAGACATTTCTTCAACCTTTTTCTCATCAGTAATCAAACACAAATCTTAAATGTAAATGGGAGTTATGAGAAGTAAAGAAGATACACAAATCTGTACCTGTACTATTTGGTGTTGGAGTCTGATGATGTCCCAAGGTAGCTAATACAGGTCCAACTGGTAGAGAAGATGGACGCTGCTCCGACTTACACAACTGAGCAGGTTCTAGGAGATGTGAACATATGAAATAAGTTAAAGAAACAGTCCAAACACAACTCTATTAACTGCAGTTGTCTGGGATTCAAAATCCTCAAGATCAGTAATTTTTCAAACTATACTCCATTAAGTCAAGTTCCATGCTACTTCTTCTTTTTGACCTCCTATCCTTGTTCAACTCAGTGATATGCTACCGAGTACTAAGACACTAGGCAGGATATCAAGAAACCAGTCATGGAAGGCCAATACCTTAGTACAACTGCCCTGTAAAAACAGCAAACGCTTCTTGTGATAAAGTGTTTCCAAGCATCAAACTACATAAAATCTGAAATGGGCACAGTATCTTCCTCTTTAGCCCCATAAGAGATATTAAGCTCATTCTCTTAAGCAGTAAAAACTCACAAAAGGATTTAACATACTTGTAAGTATTTTACAAAAGGATTTTCTTTTTTCCAGTACAATTTCACACTGAACTAAGTCATCACTGAGAACATGCAACAAAAAAGTAAAAGGAATCAGTGTATCTGGGTGTTGGTCCTAAACCCTTCTTTGCCAGTTTTTAAAAACTGTTTATTACTCTATACTTAAAAATACACGTCTACCTAATCAGTAGGCATCACAAATTTCATTCTTCTCTTTCTCATTATCTTCAAGTCCACCACGAAGAAACCATTTGTACTCTTCAGAGCTATAACATATACCCCAAAATAGAACATTCCTGGATTACCTTCAGGCAGATCAACGTATATTAAGTTTTCCTTGGTAGCTATGAATCCTGGGTCATAGGATTCTGTCCCACCAGCTATTCGAAGCCTTAGTACATGTTTATCCTCCATCTCACTTTGAAAACCAAAAGCCCTTTCCTTGTTCTTAGAAAGTCCCAATACCAGAAATACTATCATCTTTTTCCAGTTCATTTTTAGCTCTATTATTTTTTTTGTGATTCCTTTTACTTACTAAAAAAAAGAAAGAGCCCTTCAATATTACTACAACAGCCATACAAATTAAGTTTTTCCTTATCAATGAATCTGTGAAACATTTTTCCAAATACTATACCTGGAGGTAAGGCAGTCTGGGAAGGCATTGTGTTGATCACAGGTTCCAAGGGACTAGGTTGATATATTGCATCTACAGGATTAATAGTACTCTGAGATTAAAAAAAAACAACAACAACAACACAGTATAGTTATTTTTAATTAAATGCCCTTCCGGTGCTGACCCTCCCAAATGTATGAAAAGCCCAGATATCTGACAGCAAAGTCCTGAGGGTAGCTATATAGATACACTGGTCAAAATACAAAGAGGAAATAAAACACCTTTTCTATACAACAGTCTAAGAGTTTCTTATTTTTTAAAAACAGTATAGTAAGGAGGGAAAATGAATGAATCCCTGTCATATAGAAAGGTAAAGCTAAATGGAAAAACTTGGAAAACAGTTGTAAAATGGTATAGGAAGATTTCAGGAAGCTAAAAAAATAACCTCTCAATTCAAGTCAGTGCTTCTCAAATTCTTAATTCACCAGAAATACTGTTTCTCTGTCAAAGACAGAGAAATGCTCTCTCTTGCTTTGGTGTCAATAAACATTACACCCACAATTAGCTAATGTACCTGCACCATTAGGATCTTATCTTTCCATCCTACACTACGGCCACCTCCCATCATTGTGTATTGCACAGTATGGGCAAATCTAGTTTTAGGGTCACTAAAGACAAAGAGATGTATCTTCTATTCAGGGGGTGTAGAGAAGAAGGCTTTTTTTTTTGAGGATTTAGACGGAAAAAAATACTCAAACATGTAGTTACAATCTTAGAGGAAAAAAAAAGGCTAGATTTCTGTGATTTCAAGCCAAGAAACTACTCTGCCAGCATGACGGCATATTCAAAACAAGACTCCATGATGCATTTTTGTTTGGAGGAGAGGGGATTTTAAACCAAGGTCTCTGGCAGAATAAAGTCTAAATCACTGTTTACAAGACTACACTAGACAAAACCCAAGAAATAAAAAGTTCTTTAGCTTTCTCTGATCTGGAAAACTAAACTTCAAATATATATTAGGTAGAGCTTATAACAAGTACTGAAACAGAATTAGAAGAGAAATACTTTGCTGATGAATGAACCCAAAAAGTATTGACAAAAATTTAAAAGTGCCTAACAATGGAATCTGAGATAATGGTAAAGTTTTTGTAGCATTCTAAGTCTAAATTAAACTCTCTGCATAAATATTTTAAAATTAAATCAGATCTCTTAAATCAAGGTATTTGAACACAAGAATTCTGATTCTTGTCACTACAACAGTCCTATCATAAATATTCTGATTGGAAAATAAAGAACACTTAGAGAAGAAACCCTGAAAACAATCATTAATAATCCAAAACCTAGTAAAGTGAAGTGGGAAAGGTTTTAAAGGATTGGGAAAAGCACAGAAGCAGAAGCTTGGAATTTTAATTCCTTAGAATCTTTGCTCTACCAAGGACTTGGCAAGTCTCCAATCTGCTGTGGGCCTCCCAGTCTGTAAAATGAAGAAATATCTGGATTATACGGTCTGGAAGGGCTTTCTGGTTATTACTTTATGATTCTATTTTCAGATACCAGACCAGGCCATAATAACTAAGTGTCTCAACAATTCCTGGAGCTATTCTTAAAATAAATTCCTTATTTTTACATAGTGGTTTTCTCCAAAGGACTCCAAGTGCTTTTTATAAGGGCAAAATCCTGCCATTAACACTTTGATCCATAGGAATGAGAATATAGTCCCTCCTTATCCCCACCTATGATATAAGAAAAAAATTACTGAATTTAACCTTTTGTTTTCCAGATGAAGTGTTCTATTAGGCTTGTCAACCAAAGAAAATGCTTTTAGACTTTTGTGACATTAATAAAATTCATATATATGTATAGCTACCATTTATGAAGTATTATGAGGGTTCAGAGGTTAAGTAAGACTCAGAGGTTAAGTAACTTGCCTAGGGTCACAGCTAGCGAATGGCAAGGCTGGGTCCTAGCAGTCTAAGGCTTAAACCATAAATACTTCCTTTCTTTTCTCAAAATAAAAACTCTTAAGGAAAAATGCTATAGTCTCTGATCAAATGATTCAAATGTTTGTTTTCTACAAGTTTAGATTTTCTATGAGTATACACTTTCTAGATTTTTTTTAAATTTTATTTATTTTTATTTTTTTCCCCCAAAGCCCCAGTAGATAGTTGTATGTCATAGCTGCACATCCTTCTAGTTGCTGTATGTGGGACATGGCCTCAGCATGGCTGGACAAGCGGTGTGTCGGTGCGTGCCTGGGATCCGAACCCGGGCCGCCAGCAGCAGAGTGCGCGCACCTAACGGCTAAGCCATGGGGCCGGCCCTCTAGATGTTTTTTAATTGCAAACGATCAAACATTTTTGGTATGCTTTATAAAACTCCGCCCATTTTTTAACATAATAAAAAGTAACTAATTTTGCCTTGAGGGAAAGAGATAAAAATAACTGCCAATATGATTTTCCTTAGGGTTTCTGGGGACCATGAGATGCTAGACAACATCTTCAGTCTTTTTCCATGAGGCTTACAATCTTAATTGATATCTCAGGAAGAGACATATTACATTATACTGTATTTATATCACATAATAGTATTACATCACCACGGCTCAAACTTTGAACTCACACTGTGAGAAGAGAAATAAAAATTCCAATGTGTTTAACTCAAATTTCAAAAACGTTTCTCTTATCTCTGTTTTCTTAAGAAATATGCAAACAACATAGATACTTAACTTTTTTTAAATTTTAAACCAAATATAAAGATAACATGCTCATCCTTTCAAGTATAATCATGAGATGGTTTTGAAGATTTACAAATGGGTTTCCAGATCTCAGACAAGCTGGCATTTGCAAAGTCTGAAGACAAAAGGAAGAGGCTGCCTCCTACTTCACAAATACAGTCTCAACAGAAGTCACTCGGTTACCATCAAACTAGGGTAGCTCAAAATACAAAACTTCAAACTCTAACTTTTATTTCCAGCTAGGAAATACTAACAATACAATTTTCTTTTCTTTTAGAGGAGAAGTTGAATATAAGGGAATTAGTAAAAAGCCAAGGAGGAGGAAAGAATAAGAAAATGGCTGTAAGTGAAAGAATTCATGTTGCAACTTGTTCCAACAAAAATGCACAATACACCACAGTAGCAATGATAGTTAATACACAAAATCTAAAAGTAAAAGATAAGAAAATAATAGAAACCTACAAACATATTTAAACAGATTAAGATATGTTTCAGTATTGTATCCCTCCCCATCTGCTTTCATCTGAGAAAAAAAGAAGTTTGACAAGACATGTAGCATCCTAAGTTACACCTTATTTAGCCATAAAAGCTGCATTTTTATATCATGATTAACCCTTCAAGTTAACACATGCAAAGTGATTCGATCTGAACCAACACTTAGAAAAATTTAAGATTGACATTTCCCCTCCAAATGATTGCTGAAAGATGGCCAACTTTAGAAGCTCAAGGAAAATTGCAAGAGTCAACAACAAAAAGCAGTGAGTAGGTGAAAAGAGGAATTTGCGTTGAAAAATGAGTAGAAATTCAGGCTTCTCCTGACATGACTGGTTATAATGCTCTGCAGAAGTAAAGGGAAACAAAAAGATTAGATTAAACTTACTATAATTCCATCTGCGTGCTTCTCCGCATTACACTGGTCCTTAAGGAGAAATGTTAAAAATATTAACTTCATTCTTTCATTTCAGTAACTCCTTGTGTGCTTTCTTCCCTACTAAGAAAGCTTATTTTACTAGGAAAGTAACAATGTTAGAAAACTATTTCTCTGCTTCCACTAAGATGTTAATTCCATTTATACATTCCTAGCTGAATGTAATTCCATCACTGGCTACAAGACAACCAACACTAACAGCATGGCAATTAATCTTCTACAAAGGCATTTAATGAAGTTCATTGTAGAAATATCCTACTGAACTGTGCAGTCACGTTGGTACCAACAATTAGAAGCAGACATCTAATTTAGGATGGAAGATCTTGAATATTTCTGGGTTTGAGTCTATAGTAAATTATGCCAACTCCTCACAACCCCCAAACTCTTAGTACACTTTAACAGTATGACAGTCATATACTCTTAAAAACTCAGGCTAGACACAATTTCCCATATTTTGGCTACTGGCTCCAGAACTATACTAATACTTTTCTAAATAGTCTGATTTTGTTTCAGTAAACATAATCACTGTATCCATGGAATGATGATATAGGGGCTAACACCTACTACCTAGCAGGTATTTTATATATGTTAATTCATTTACTCCACCAACAACACTATCAGTTAGGTACTATTATTATCCCCACTGGATAGATGAGAAAATTGAGACAGACAGAGGGTAGGGAGCCAGGGTTCCAATACAGGGGTAGTCTACTTCCAGAACTCATGCTCTTAATATGTTATCTTGCCTTGCCTCTCCAAGGATGCACTTGAGGAAGACGGTGGTGAAAAGTTACCAACACATATTCCTTCCCATAACCATAATCTACTAGTGTTATGCAGACAATACATTTAACTTTAAATAAAACTGTCTACAGTTTTAACTCTATACTATCAGGAAGTTTTCAAGTCTTAATAGATCCCAATATTTGGTCTTGGTTTTAAATACAAGGGCCAAATTATATCTCATTTATCTATAACTTTTTCTTTAACTACTGAGGTTACTCAGAAATCTACATGTTAAAGAGTCAACCAAGAGCAATTTGAAGATTTAGGGATAATTTTTTTAAAGTACATTTGCAGAAAAGAATTTACATACCAGGCATGAAACAGCTATCCTTAGAAAAGCATGCCTACAAAGCTGGCCTTTGGCTGGTGTCTGGGAAACTGTATTTCAGGCAAGTTCCCACTACCCTAACTTTAAGCGTGGCTCACTGTGCCTAAACTGTTAAAGCAAACAATATGGTTTATACTGAACACCCACTTTCCTTCTAGAAGTCTGGAATTTCAGTAAGTGCTAGGTAGAGAGTGCCTACATTACAAGCCTCCAGTAAAAACCTTGGGTGTTGAGTCTCTAATGAGTTTCCCCAGTAAACAACATTTCACACATGTTGCCACAATTGGTTGCTGGAGGAATTAAGCATATCCTGTATGAGTCCACTGGGAGAGGACTCTTGGTAGCTTGTGCCTAGTCTCCTCTGGATTTTGCCCCACGCGCCTTTTCCCTTTGCTGAATCTGCTTTGGATCCTTTTGCTGTGACAAAGCATAGCTACGGGTAGGACTATACACTGTATCCTGTGATTCGAATCCTCCAAGCTAATCATCAAACCCAGGGGTACTCTTGGGAACCTCTGACACAGTGCATATCCTTTGCATATCCCTGAGAATAACTGCATTCTGATATCTACATAATTCATGTTGGAATTTTCCCATTTACTTGCACGACTGAATTAACTACATATTTAGAATATCCAAAGTCAATAATTCTTAATAGAAACAGCTGAAAATAAATTATTCAGAATAAAACAGATATTAAAAAGAAAGTTTCTTGCTCAGATGTATTTTAATTTACTTTTAGCTTTCCTTTATTAATTTCTAAACATTAAAAATTGATTTTTCCAGGGGCCAGCCCAGTGGCACAGTGGTAAAGCGTGTACTCCGCTGCAGCGGCCCGGGGTGCGCAGGTTGGGATCCCAGGCGCGCACCAATGCACCAATTGTCAAGCCATGCTGTGGCAGCATCCCACATAAAGTAGAGGAAGATGGGCACGGATGTTAGCCTAGGGCCAACCTTCCTCAGCAAAAAGAGGAGGATTGGCAACGGATGTTAGCTCAGGGCTAATCTTCCTCACAAAAAATAAATAAATAAATAAATAAAATTGATTTTTCCAAAGGATTTCTTAGAAAGAAATATTATATACACGTAGTAGATTGAATTTTCCAAAAATGGCCCCAATAAGAGGTACAGTTCACGTCCCCTACCCTTGAACCTAGGCGGGCCTTTGTGACTGCCTCTACCAATAAGTATAGCAGAAGTGACTACATGTGACTTCTGAGACTAGGTCATGGAAATACCACACACTTCTACCTTGTTTTCTTGAAACCCAACCACCACACTGTGAGAGAGCCCAAATAGCCATGAAGGGGACCAAATGGAGAAGAACCTAGGCGCCCGGCCCAACTTCCCAGGAATGTGAGTGAGCCATCTTGAAAGTAGATCCTCTGGGCTCCCAATCAAGCCACCATAGGTGACGCTGCATGAAACAGAAACAAATCATAACGCCTACCCAATCTGCAGATTTGTGAGCAAAATAAATGACTGTTGCTATTTTAAGACACTCAGTTTTGGAGTGGTCTGTTATGCAGCAATAGATTACTGATACAGTATATTACATTTTCTAAGAAAACCACCATTTCTACTTCTGGTATAATTTAAAATAAACTTAAATATCTGATAACTTTTTTCCCCAAAATGTTCTCAATTAATAATGCACGCTATCTACAGGATATTTTAAATTAGGGTTTACTGTTTATTATTTCTGTTACTGTTGTAGTTTGTCTGTTAAGGCAGAGTTAAATCTACATGAACCCATAGACTATTAAATGCCTTACTATCAATCCATTCCCATCATGGACTTTAGGGATTTTGTTCTATTACTTAAAAAGGCTTAGATTCATTTTTCTCCCTCTCTCCTTCCACCTTTCTTTTTTTAACACATTTTTTTAAGTAAACCACAAGTTGCTTTTATCGGAGTCAGCTAAAGCTAAATCTCAGGTATTACTGAACCAGAGATTTGACTGAATTCAATAGGAATTATGTTAATGAAACAAAGAAAAGGGTCTAATGCTACTTCTCACTTAAATTATACCATATGTTTTTCTGGTTACAAAGCCCTCATTCCTTAATGCAATGGCTATTCTCTTTTTTGAACACACCAGCATGACTGAGATCTGGAAATATGATAGTGAACAAAAACATCAACACCACATAATTTGGGAAGACTTTTGACCAGAATTAGACTCCAGTATTTTTAAAACCATGACTACTAACAAAATACATGAAATATAACCACATCTTTCTAATGAGGCAATGTAGTCCAGTGAAAATTCTCTTAATTATGTACCTATACACTTACTAATTATATGAAACAAAAAATAAACACACTAGGTGATGAAAGAAAATTTCTGATTCAAGTTTGGTGAGATTCAAATGGGGCTGGGATGACATGCAAAAAAATAAATTTGGACTCCTATCTCACACCACAAAGATTTAACTCAAAGTGGATCACAGGATTAAATGCAAGAGCTAAAACTATAAAACTCTTAGAAGAAAACACAGGAATAAATCCTTAACGATTTTGGATTACTCAATGATTTCTCAAATAAGCCACCAACGGCATAAGCAAAGGAAGATTGGTAAGTTGGACTTCATCAAAATTTAAAATATGCATACTTCTAAGGACACTATCAAGCAAGTGAAAAGACAATCCACAGACTTGAAAAAAAAAATTGCAAGGGAAGGGGGCTGGAGGTTGGGTATAAGGGGTAAATGGGCACATACATATGGTGACTGACAATAATGTACAACTGAAATTTCACAATTATAAACTATTATGACCTTGATAAAATAAATTTTTAAAAAAAGGTCACTGAGGGGCCGGCCCGGTGGCGCAAGCGGTTAAGTGCGCGCGCTCCACTGCGGCGGCCCGGGGTTCGCTGGTTCGGATCCCGGGCGCGCACCGACACACTGCTTGGCAAGCCATGCTGTGGCGGCGTCCCATATAAAGTGGAGGAAGATGGGCACAAATGTTAGCCCAGGGCCGTCTTCCTCAGCAAAAAAAAGAGGAGGATTGGTGGATGTTGGCACAGGGCTGATCTCCTCACAAAAAAAAAAAAAAAAAAAAAAAGGTCACTGAACATTTTCTATGTGTCAGGAACAGTTCTTGGTGCTGGGGATACAGCAATAAACAAAAAGAAAAAAAAATTGCAAATCATGTTATCTGATAAGGACTTGTATCCAGAATACGTAAAATCACTCTTACAACTCAATAATAAGATAAAAAGCCCAATTAAAAAATGGGCAAAGAATTTGAATAGACATTTCTCCAAAGAAGATATGTGAATGGCTAATAAGCACATGAAAAGATGCTCAACGTCATTATTCCTAAGGGAAATGAAAACCAAAGTGAGTTACCACTAGAATGGCTATAATCAAAAAGACAATCACAAAAGTTGGTGAGGATGTGGAGAAAATGGAACCCTTAGATATTGTGGGTGGCAATGTAAAATGGTATGAGTGCTTTGGAAAACAGTTTAGCAGTTTCTCAAAAAGTTAAACAGACGGGGCCAGCCCCGTGGCTTAGCGGTTAAGTGCGTGCGCTCCGCTACTGGTGGCCTGGGTTCGGATCCCGGGCGTGCACCGATGCACCGCTTGCCCGGCCACGCTGAGGCCGCGTCCCACATACAGCAACTAGAAGGATGTGCAACTATGACGTACAACTATCTACTGGGGCTTTGGGGGGAAAAAAAAAAACGGAGGAGGATTGGCAATAGATGTTAGCTCAGAGCTGCTCTTCCTCAGCAAAAAGAGGAGGATTAGCACGGATATTAGTTCAGGGCTGATCTTCCTCACAAAAAAAAAAAAAAAGTTAAACAGAGAGTTACCATATGATCAATAACTCCACTCCTAGGTATATATTTAAGAGGAATGAAAATATACATCCACACGAAAACATAGGCAAAGGTTCACAGCAGCAGTATTCAGAATAGTCAAAAAGTGGAAACAACCTCAAATTCATCAACTGATGAATGGATAAACAAAATGTGGTATATCTATTCAATGGAACATTATTCAGCAATAAAAAGGAATTAAGTCCTGATACATGGATGAACCTCAAAAACACGATGCTAAATGCAAGAAGCCAGTCACAAAAAAACACATATTGGATGAACATTTTATAAGAAATGTCCAGAATATGCAAATCTAAAGACAGAAAGGAGATCAGCGGTTGCAAGGGACTGGAAGAGGTGTGGGGGCAAGGTACTGAGGCAAAGAGGTAAGCAAATGACTGCTTAATAGGTATGGCTTTTCTTTTTGGGGTGATAAAAATGTGCCAAATTAGACTATGGTGATGGCTGCACAACTTTGTAAATACACTAAAAACCATTAAAGTGTACACTTTAAATGAGTGAACTTTATGGTATATAAATTATATATCCATAAACCTGTTTAAAAATTAAAGTCTGATGAGAAATTAATGAATACTGATGAAAACAAAAAGATTAAGCAGAAAAATGTTCTGGGGAGAGAACCAGGACAACTTAATTATACAATCTACTTTTTTTTTGTATATGTGTGAGGAAGATCAGCCCTGAGCTAACATCCAATGTCAATCCTTTTTTTGCTGAAGAAGATTGGCCCCGAGGTAACATCCATGCCCATCTTCCTCTACTTTATATGGGACGTTGCCACAGCATGGCTTGACAAGCGGTGTGTCGGTGCGCACCCGGGATCCGAACCCGTGAACCCCGGGCCGCCAAAGCAGAACGTGCACACTCAACCACTTACGCCACCCGGCCGGCCCCTACACAATCTACTTTAAAAGTATCTATGGTCAGATAACTCAGTTCAGAAAGGATAATCTAGACCTGTGCTGTTCAGTTTGGTAGCCACTAGTCACATGTAGTTACTGAGCACTTGAAATGTGGCTAGTTCAAAGTGCAAAATATACCCAAGATATTGAAGACTCGTGCAAAGAAAAAAAAAAAAAAGAGTATGAAATCTCACTAATGAATTTTTATATTGAGTACATGTTGAAATGATAATATTTTGGAGCTACTGGGTTAAATAAAATACATTATTAAAATTAATTTCACTTGCTTTTATGAGTTGTGGCATATAGTCATATCACCTAATGTTGATGAAGAACTGGTCAAGTCCCCAGCTGTAGGGGTCTCTGCTCCACTCCCTCCCCCAACTCCTCACTTTCTCTGCAGTTCCCCCCATGAGTGGAACGCTAGCTGTCTCCATCTATAGTACAAAGGAAGAAGGAAGTCTTCTGAGCTAACACAGTCCACCTGAAAATCCCACTAGACAAGTGGTGCCCAAACTTTGCTGCACATTAGAATTGCCTGGAAGCTTAAAACTCCCAGTGCCCGGTGACACCCCATACCAATTACAACAGAATGTCTGGAAGTGGAAGCCAGGCATCTGAACTGTTAAAGATTCCCAGGTAATTCCAATGTGCAGCAAACTTTGGGAGCCAATGCACTAATTATTTAGGCAGGAGGGAAGCTTTAGGGAGTGAGAATTAAAATGAAAGAATCAAAACTGGAAGGAGCTTAAATTCTACCTACAGCTGCCTCTAAGCACCTAATACTAAATCAACCCCAAACAAGAAAGGTATCAAATTATCTATCTTCTTATATCCCTTTGGGCTCACAGATGGCAATAGTTCTCTCAAGGAAGGTGATTCCAATATTTTATTAACCTCATGGTGAAGAATAGTCCTCCAAAGTGGCTATAACAATTTGTATTCCCATCAATATTAGATGGAAGTTCTCCCATTTTTACCAACATGTGATAGAGTTGCTTTAAAATTTATGCCCTCTCAGGCCGGCCCGGTGGCATAGTGGTTAAGTTTGCCTGCTCCAATTTGGCAGCCAGGGTTTGCAAGTTTGGATCCCAGGCGTGGACCTACACACTGCTTATCAAGCCAAGCTGTGGCAGGCGTCCCATATATAACGTAGAGGAAGATGGGCACAAATGTTAGCCCAGGGCCAATGTTCCTCAGCAAAAAGAGGAGGATTGGCAACAGCAGTTAGCTCAGGGCTAATCTTTCCCACCAAAAAAAAAAAAAAAAATTTATGCCCTCAATTTTTTTTAAATTTAATACTTATTTAGGACTTGTCTATATGCCTGGTACTAAGAGCATTACAAATCCTAATTCATTTAAGGCTCACAATACCAGTAAGAGTACAGCTACTATTATTATCCACATTTTATATAGGAAGAAACCAAAGCACAGAGAGGATAAATAAACTTGCTCAAGTGGTGTAGCAAAGATTCAAACTCTCAGCTGGGCTCCAGAGTCCATGCTTTTAAAGATAATGAGGGGCCGGCCCCGTGGCTTAGTGGTTAAGTGCGTGTGCTCCGCTGCTGGCGGCCAGGGTTCGGATCCCGGGCGCGCACCGCCATACTGCTTCTCCAGCCATGCTGAGGCCGCATCCCACATACAGCAACTAGAAGGATGTGCAGCTATGACACACAACTATCTACTGGGGCTTTGGGGGAAAAAAATAAATAAATAAAATTATAAAAAAAAAAAAGATAATGATGTCATGTTGCCTCTCATTATTTAAAAACCTTATACCTTAATCACAGGTTAACTGATTAGATTTACCAAAGATTAATTTATAAGGATGATCATCACAGCACAACAGAGAAGTGGCTAAATACAAAAATCATACATATAGTGGAAATACTAAGCCACGCAACCATTAAAAATTACGTATTAGATCATCAGGGAAATGCAAATCAAAACAACACTAAGATACCACCTCACGCCCGTTAGAATGGCTATAATCACCAAGACAAAAAACAACAAATGTTGGAGAGGATGTGGAGAAACAGGAACCCTCATACATAGCTGGTGGGAATGCAAACTGGTGCAGCCTCTATGGAAAATGGTATGGAGATTCCTCAAAGAATTAAAAATAGAAATACCCTATGATCCAGCTATCCCACTACTGGGAATCTATCTAACGAACCTGAAATCAACAATCCAAAGAGGCTTATGCACCCCTGTGTTCACTGCAGCGTTATTCACTATTGCCAAGAAGCGGGAGCAACCTAAGTGTCCCTCGACTGATGATTGGATCAAGAAGATGTGGTATATATATATACAATGGGATACTACTCAGCCATAAAAAAAGACAAAATTGTCCCATTTGCAACAACATGGATGGGCCTGGAGGGTATTAAGTGAGATAAGCCAGAAAGAGAAAGACAAACACTGTATGATCTCACTCATATGTGGAATATAAACCAAGACATGGACAGAGAAAACTGTATTGTGGTTACCAGGGGCAATGGGGGTGGGGGTGGGCACAAGGGGTGAAGGGAGACATATATATGGTGATGGACAAACAAAAATGTACAACCCAAAATTTCACAATCTTATAAAGTATTAAAACATCAATAAAAAAAAGAAAAGAAAAAAAAATTACGTATTAGAAAAATTCATTCAAAATTCACAATTATTTATCAGGCACCTACTATGTGGCAGGCAACTGTTCTAAGCACTGAGGATACAGTAGTATTATGGAGTGAACATCTCTCTCCCCCCAAATTTCAGATATTGAAACCCTAACCTCCCAACGTGGCTATATTTGGAAATGGGGCCTATGGAAAAGTAAATTAAGGTTAAATAAGGTACTAAGGGTGGGGCCCTGATCCAATAAGAAGAGACACCAGAGCGCTCTCTCTGTCTCTGTCTCTCTCTCAGCATGCACGCACCAAGAGAAAGCCTTGTGAGGACACAGCAAAAAGGTGGCCATCTACAAGCCAGGAAGAGAATCCTCACCAGAAACTGAATCATCAGAAACCTTGATCTTGGACTTCTAGCCTCCAAAACGATGAGAAAATACATTTCTGTTATTTAAGCCACCCAGTCTGTGGTGTTTTGTTACGGCAACCCAAGCAGACTCATACAAGTGGTAAATAGAACAACAGTCCTCATGGAGATTATAGACAGGTATAGAGAGACGACAAATAGGATATCATGTAAATTTGGCAAGTGGTGCAAGGCCATGAAGACAAACTAACGGGATGTAGAGATGATTTTAGATAGAGTGGTCAGGAAGGTCTCTCCAAAGCGGTTTCATGTGGGCAGAAATTTGAATATAGTGATGGAGTGAGCCCTGGAAACCCGGGGGAAATGTCTTCCAGGCAGAGGGAAAAGCAAATACAAAGCCCTGAAGCAGAAAAAGCCTGGCCTGTCTGAGAAAAAGAAAAGAGGCCAATGTTGTTGGAATGGCGTGATCACGCAAGCGGCTCAAATGATGAGTATGGTGAGTAGCTTAGATTCCGTTCCAAGGGAGATGGGAAACCACTGGGGGGG
The DNA here is from genome assembly GCF_020826845.1 of Diceros bicornis minor. Lineage (NCBI taxonomy): Eukaryota > Metazoa > Chordata > Mammalia > Perissodactyla > Rhinocerotidae > Diceros > Diceros bicornis. The sequence continues at coordinate 14,120,268 of NC_080752.1, read as the reverse complement.
GTCGAGCAGGCAAATGACACGGTCTGATTTACATTTAAATTAGGTTTAAAGATACACAGAGCTCATATAGGGTACATATATAATTTAAGGGATGTATTTGTACATAAAAAGCCTTAACAACAATAAAACTTCTTTCTGGAAAAAATTAAAAAGCCAAACTCCATTTATTTGATCCATGTTACCCATTCTGAAGGACCTTGAAACGTAGGTCTATCAAGCTGGGATGCAATAGACAGTAGCAGGTACAGACTAAATTGTAGAAATTTCTAGAAAGGAGTTTTAGTAATTTGAATTATAACTCATTCCAAAGACAGAGCACCAAAAATGTTCTTGATGGGTGATTAAAAGGTGAGCAACTGAAAGAGGCTAGGCTGCCCCGTTTTACAACTACTGAAGTCCTGAATGATTTGTAGAGATCATCCAAACTGGCCTAAAAGCTATGAGCTCTTCTACTTCCTCAATCTTATAGAGAAGGCAATATGAATCCCTCAAACATCAACCTACTCACACTGGGCCTGGTGTAGTTTACTGGTTACCTATATATAGGCTTTTCGGTAACTGCAGGTGCCCCCACCCACCCATGCAATTTCACAGTCAAGAAAAGCAAAAGCAAAAACCTTACCCTTTTTATGCTTCCAACCCTATCCTCCCTTCTTAAGCTTTAGAATATATTCTGATCCACAAAAGCAGATGAACAATTTAGACACATACATAAGAAATCAGGCATAGTGGTCAAGAATGCCTAGAAAATGAACACAAGCCCTGAAGCTCTGACACTTTAACACTGAATCTGGCCTCAAAAGAAAATGACAGTGCCCCCCTTGAACTTATAAGCTGAATATCCTTACTCTCTAAGCACAAATGGATTGCCCTATGCTACTGTGTCATTAACAATGCTAGATAAAAAGTATTCATTACTGGGCAAACAAATATATGCAATTGAATACATAAAACAGGCCAGTAATTAAAAACTCACACAAACATTCCAAACTTAGCTGCTGAGTTGGCCACCCACCCACTTCTAGCCACTGGCGAGAAATACAGAGGTACAAGTCAGATAGAAATAATGGGGAAAAAATTTTTTTAATTCCTATTTTCAAACACTAAAATTCTTGTTTTTCAAAATACTGGGCAATAAAGTATATATATGTAGGTTAAACAGACCAAAATTTTTCAGAAAAGCAGACAATATCCAAGAAATTTTTAACCCATCACAATAATTCAAAATATATTTTATTTCATGAATAAGGAACAGCAATTAAAGTAGTGGTCATTAGTATAGTTCAGTTCCAGAAAAAAAATCTATCACAAACAACTTTTAAAAATATCTCTATTATACTCTTCATCATGGACATGAAAAAGAACTCTGCTAAAATTTAATTCCTTTTTTCCTAAGGAAAACTTTTTTGTGAGAGGTTTTGCAAAATATGTCCCTGTTCCAAGCATTAATAATGGATAAAATGGAAGGAAGGGGTGAGTCATTCAAACATGCTCCCGTCCTTCCCAGCCACCATCAGAAAATACCTTATCAAAAACATGCATATGCTGGTAAAGAACCCTCCAAACACAACAGTTGTTCAATAGTACCAGGAACCCCACAATACAATGTATTGCAGAAAGGTAATATATTTCAGAACTGAGTTTTTTGGCTATTAAAGAAAAAGGTCATTGTAATTTTTAAATCTCATTAAATGAAAGTAATCAAAAGCAAAATGTACTTACTTTAGCAATCTGGAGCAACACAATGCAGTGTTTAATTGATTCTACCATGTTCTATAAAAACAAAACACTGATTTTAGGATCTTGCCCCAAATAAAATGGTCATACAATATTAAAACTGGTTCAAATGTACAGGGTTTAAGTCTGTACTACACAAGAAATACCTTTCTGGATATCCAGTGGGTTCTAATATGCTGCTAGTGAAATCATTAGCAATCCTATGAATTGTTAAGGAATGCCAAAAAATTGTTAATTTATACCAAATGACATCTAAATGGTTTTTCAACACTTCAAACAGAAAGAGATGTGAGTCTGATTAACTTCCAAATTCTTAGATCAACAGTAGGCAATCTCAGTGTAAATTCCAAAAATGTCTATTCTTTTATGGAACTATGGAGAGTAAAGGATCTTATCAAAATACTGGTAAACCTAGAATACTATTTTGCCTGTTTTTTAAAAAGCTTTTATCAAAATAAAAGTCTTATTAGTAGCCCACTATATAATGTCAGAAGGTCAGTCACTACATCAAAAAACTTGAATCACAATATATTTTAATTATAAGAAAGAGAATACATGTTGTGCACGGATGACACCTTTTATCCAAGGATCCCAAACAGACAAGACCAGAAACACATAAAATGGCACATGAAGTCAATTCCAATTAGTGGGATTATTCTATTCATTTAAATTCCTTCAGAAAATAATACAATACTTAAATATAAATAAATTCTTGTAAAAATTCATAAAATTAAAATCGCAATCACTATTATTAATAGTAGCAGCTTAAAATAGAAATAACATTTTAAAGTACTTTCTAACGCAAAGCCAGAGTTTATCAAACACATAACTTACATTTGTTGTCTCTTTGAGAGTTTCAATTTTCTGTGAAAAATAATAAGTGTGAACAGAAATAATCAGAAACACAAAGAGGTATTGTTGTTGTTTTTTACTGGTTAGTCATTTAAAGAATTTTACCAAAATGTACTCATTACTCTACGCAAGTGTTGGCAGGCTGGGGAGTACTTTTTGCTATACTTTTTAATTTAAATCATTTAAATAAAAAATTCAAACATTATATAGGTTAAACCCTCAAATAAAATTCATGTGATTCAATTCAAGATTTGTCAGAATAATATAAAACATTCTTATTCCTTACCTGAAAACAAGTTTTGTCTTTTCTATAGATTTTACTATGTCATTTTAAAATGCTTATTTTAGAATCACCTTAAACTTTGCTAAGTTGTTTAAAAATGACATGGTTAGACTAAACCTCAAAACTAAGAATGGAAGGTGAGTTAAACATGAGTTACTACTATTACCAAGTGTAAAAGAGCCAAACGCAAGGCTATGGTCAACAGAAGTACAAAAAAAAAATGATGCTGCATCAGGAAATCTAGTCAAGGAGAGGAAAAACGTTAACTGAAAAAAGAAAACATTCAAACTACAAAGCAGTCCTCAGAAATCCACAGGGGGGAAAAACAGCAGCAAAACTATAATTAAAGCAACATTCATTTTATTTCCTCATCTGTGGCTTCTTGTTTATTCTAAAAATTCTCACCAGTTGGTTTATTAGTATCTGAATTGACCACATGTAAATTTAATAAAATAACTTTCTACCTTCAACATTTCTACCTGAAGAGGACAGAATTTACTCCTAGGAAGGTGGTACTTACCAAAAGGGTATCATATTAAAATTTTGTACATTACACCCTTTTGTTTAATTATGAAACCATAACAGAAATTCAACAGAAAACTCCCCTTGAAGTCTACATGGCAGCACTATTGTAACAGGTCAACAGTACTATTACAACAGTCTAAACACTGAGGTCCTTTTGTTATGTCTCCAAAAGGGTCCTGGATTTAAGAATTTTAAAGTCAAAATCATGATTATAGAAGTCACCTTTCTCTGTTCATCATCTTTGCAGTTTTGAAGTTTGTCATCAAAAAGCTACAGGATTAAAAAAAAATAATTTAGTATCAAGCCACTGTACTACATTGTGTACATTTACTAAACATAGAAAAGCAAACTTCAGTTGTTAAACACATTTCTTCCAGGGATGATTTATAAGTATTTTCAAGATAACATATTTTTTCAAGCCATTGTTTCAAATCAAATTATACTGAATTATTTTAAACAGTCAAGATCAATTACTCTGGTAGAATTACAAGCAAAAGAAAACAGATGACTTTCAAGGATTTAAAACACCAATTCAAACCTAAGTTTTTTCTGCTTTGTCATCTGAGTTGATCAACACTACTTTTTCTTCCCAGGACTTTTGCTTGTAATTAATTTTAAGGTAGGAATTGAAGGAGATAATTAATTTCAGTAATGATAAAGGAAATTGAGAAATCACCTCTCCCAACCCCCTACTCCCCCAAAATGGAAAAAGCAAGGCCACAGAAATCAAGCCACTTAAAATTTACCAGTTTCATAGAATTTTTAAACAGAATATGAATCTAAGCTTGTCTTATTTTCTTCTAACTACGTCTAAATATTTACCTTTTTTAATGACCAAAAAAATCCATTATACACATATACTATTTACCAATAATAATTAGATTCAAGATTTTTTAATAAGTCACCCAGATCTTTTAATGTCAGCTTTCAAAATTGCTGAAAAACCACATAAGGGTTGTAAATTAATATCAAGTAATTGTTCTTACTCAAAATCAAGCTCAGTAACATTTACTATTTTATTATCAATTCAACATATAAACTAATGCCATACCTTTAATTGTTCTATCAAGATTTGTAGGTAAGCATCAGCCTCTGTAAGTTTCTTATCAAAGTCTTGGACACTAGGAACAAATCCTGAATCCAAACCCTAGAGAAAAAGAACATTTGCAACAAATCAAGCAGTACCCAAGCAATGTTTAATAGTAAAAAAGATACTTCATCCTTCATACATGACATTTCAAGTTTTAAAATAAAAATAGTACTTTTACATGAATAGTAGGTCTATTTAAATTTTCTAAATTCTCCAGGAATAGTAGTACATCAATCTCCCTCATGAACTTCTAGCACTACTTCCTTCTCATCAATTACATGTGCAGCTGCTCAAACAGGGATCTATCCAGCTCTTCAGAATCACTTTCTTCTTTCCCAAAAGCCCCATAATGGCTCCCAGTCACCTCCACAGCAATAGTAATTTAGCTAAAGGAATACATACAAAATAACCTAGATTACCTCCTATTCTCCCCCTATTTTTTATTCACTTCATTCCTCCAGTCCCTCAATCTTAACTTCATATTCTCAGTATTTAGTTCTCACGTTCTCTAACCTACCCCCATCAACTCTGAAGTTTTCTTCCTCCCTTATTAACAAAAAAAAGAAAAACGAACCTCAAAATTCCCACCTCTTTTAAGAGGCCCCTCTCTAAGAGAAAGGGATAACATTTCTCTCTTAATTGAGGTCCCTACTCACTTTCACCCTTAGCATGAACACTACACTCTGGACTCGGTGTAAATGTTTATTTAGAGGGCCCACTCATTTCTCAGCTTAATAGTCTGGCATTTGTATCCCCTACCTTTTGTACACTAAAAAATTTAAGCTCCAAGAGCATGGGATTCTCATATTTTAACTTTACTCAAAAGAAACTTTTGAGTTCTTCATCATCCCTGACTAAAAATCACATCAATTCTGGCTGTAAAAGACAAAACAGCTGGATACTGAACAAGACTATCAGCGTGCCATATTTGCATGCCCAGTTGTCATGCAGTTAAACAGGGAAATAATATAATGGTCAGGAACCACTAATGCCACAATCCCAACCCAAGCACAAAATTCTGTACTAAATGGGTTAAATAGAGTGGTTCAACATACCACACTTGACCTTCACTTGCCATATCTTCCTCACCTTTGGCCAAAACATGCTGATCATTTTCACATTCCCCATTTTAGTAAACTGAGGTGAGAGTTCATTTTATATTACACCAACACCTCATCTTTGTATAAAACTTTATCATTACTAAAGCACCAGCCATTATCTCAAAACACCAGAACAAGACAGTACAGTATTATGGGAAACAACAATGGGTTTGATAAACGTGGTCTCTAATTCCAGCTCAGCCACTAATAAGATACTGTGTCTCTAAGCTTCTGTTTTCTTACCTGCCAAATACAGTCGTCGCCTTCCTTCTATTACTAGCATGGCAGCTACTACCTCTACTACAGACGACAATTACTAACACTATCAATTATAATTGTTGCTCTTCTCAAACTAAAATTTGAATTCTGAACCAAAACATTAAAAACATTAAAAAAGTCCTATTACGACCATGGGAAAATTAATTTATCTTGTAACGCATTTTCTTTTTCAAATTCAAAGGCAATAAAACTGCCCACTTTTTTTTTTTTTTTACATACACATAAAGAAACCACTTGAAATGAGTATTGAAAAACTTTTTCCCGATGAGAGATGTCATGTATAAAAACAAAGTTTAAGAAAAGAAAAAATCATAAATCATGTATGTAAAATCCAGATATATTTATAAAATTGTGGTTAAACATCTTTATTTTTAAAGATAACCCAAAAACTACCTATTAGAAACATTCACTATGTATAGTATGATAATAAAAGATGTGGAAAGGAAGACATTTCACATTTCAGAGACACTACAGTACTGTCTTAAGGGAGGAGTAATTTCTTTCCATGCTCCTCTACCACAGAAAAATTAGGACTGCTTGGCTTGATTTTTGTTTTGCTTTGTTTCACAAAGCAATATAACATAATAAATAACAATTTAACCATAAGACCCAGTTAAAATCAGCTAAATACACTGTTCTTGCTAAATATCAAAAAGGTCAATGGCATAGTCACAAAGGAATAAGAGGTGAAGCACCTAAATGAGGGAGAAAAAGAGATCTTTAAGAATTTTCCCTCTTCTGAATATACTTAGAACGACCGCTGTAAAAACCCAACATATCCTTCTGAACAAGTCACTATCTGATTAAAACTCCTCCACTGAATAAATGGAGACAAATTAGATTTAAATTACTACTGAGATCTGAAATCCACTTAAATTAATTCTTAAAAAAACAAACCTTTGATGTTGCTATAATCATATGAACCTCACCTTGGCTCTGTTCTCAGACCTGCTTCTAGATAGTCTTCCACAAAATTCCTTTACCCTTAGAATAAACTCCATACGTCACAACATGCAAGTCAAAGATCTGCTCACCAATCCACTTTTTACGTAATTTATAATGGGAGGTTTACAACAACCGTTATTAGCTTAAAATCCCAGAACTGGCCTAAACTCCCTTGCACAGTTAATCCATAAATCTTTGGTGTATTTAAAAAGAAATTCTACACATATAGTTGCTCCACATGCAATCAATAAAATAATATGTACAAATTTATTAAAACATGGACAAGTAATTGGCAATAATTAAACTGTTTTCTCAAATCTTGTAGAAAAATGCACTACAAGAAAATACAAGTTTTCACCATATATAGTAACATAGAGTACACAGAATCAAAGCCACCTAGTCCAACTTCCCACTCATAGAAGTAACTTTTATAATGTCTTTGAAAGTCATCTAATCTTTGCTTGAGTATCTCAAGAGACAAGGAACTCATTATCTCCTAACATACACTATTTCATAAAAATTCCCTTAAAATCCTAACTATTCCTCTTTCCACTCAGCATTTGCAATATAAGGCACTACACTTATTCATATCCTTTTTAATGGAGTTTTGTTTTAAAACAGATCATAAAAATAGGATATAGTCCTTTACCATGTTGAGAGTGGTCTGTCTTCCTTTGAAAAGAACTCAGAACAGGGCAGACCCTTTAAGACAGAGTGTGACTTCCTACTCATAGTGACATCTTACAGTGGCTCTTGAGAACAAGCAGGTTGGTAGTCAAGTAAATATACATTCTAATATTTTGTACTTGCCTTATCTAATATCTGTCACACTTCATCATCAATATTTAATTGACTGACTTCTCTGAAGAATTATAAACTCCTTTAGGGCAGGAACTGTGGCATTCATTCAACACTGTATCTCCTAGGGCGGGCTCAAGTGTTGAGTGAATGTATGTGGCACCGACCGCAGCATCTGGCAACTGCTGATGCCGTGATGCAGTCTTCCCCATGACTTCTCCCTACATTTCTCTTGTCTCTCTGTCCTTTTTCTCCTCCCCTTTTTCTCCTCCCTCACTCCCTTCTTCGTGTCTTTCCTTCCTTCTCTTTGTCCATGTCCTTCAGCAGTTACTGAGCTGGTTATGCTGCATTTTTAGTCAGGACCAAAGAGGCTGCTGCTGCTTCCTAATTTACAATATTGACAAGCCATAGTTCTAACTTGATGATGTCTGTATGAATTCATTTAAAGTTTAAATTAAACACAAATATTATAGAGAAAAAAAGAAAAAATGGTCTGTGATGTAAAAGAAGTTAAATTAGAAGAAATAACAGAAATTAAACCTAAATCTAACCATAAAATTAGAAATCTATATAAAGGAAAAAAACCACTTCTGTGGCAAAAATGCTGAAAACAAAACAGTCTCTAGTATTCAAGAGCACTTTGTAATAAAGAAAGCTAAAGTACATATATAACGTCAAGAAGAGTAACACTGATTCCATATCAGCCAGGATTTATGTATGCAGTTTAAAATATATACACAGAAAGAGAGAGAGAGACATTTGGCCCAATTTAAGGGGAATTTCTAAAATAATAGCTAGACCAGTAGAAGAATATCAAACTGCCTCAAAACTGTATATAAGTACTCCCTACTATCTTCCTAATACTTGTGAACAGTATCACTTTTCTCCTCTCAGAAGGTACTTCAAAGCTAACAAATCTCAGCAAAATTAAGTGAATTCCTATTAACGACTTTAGTTCAGACATTAAACACTGTTTATACTTTATATACATCCACACAAATGAAATGTTTCACCACCATTAAAAAGAAGAGTACTGCCAGGGATGGCCTTAAAACTGTCTGAAGTACACAGGAAGCGCAGCTGCTTTGGAGAGACACACTCAGTAAAATAGTACAGGAGGCAATTTTTGAGGCAAGGAGTAAGAGCTTTTAAAGTAATTCCTGCTGACAGAGGAAGAGTAATGAACAGTGGTGGTAAAAGGTGGTTTAAGGTCTTCTTGAGGTCAGAATCAGGAAATAAGAAAGTTATGGGTAATTTGAGGAACTGAGGAGAATAATGTAGAACAGCAAGGGCTATGGCTGAATAATAACTTTGTAAAAAGAAATTCACAAATGAGTGGTTATTTTCATATCAAATCTTATTTCACAGCAAAAACTTAAAGGACTAAGTACCCTATGTTCAGTGCTTTCTCTTACACAGGACAAAACAGTATATAATAAAAATATGTTGCAAAAAGAGAAAAGGAAAATACATTAGAAATAGAGAAATTACTCCATCTAAGTCTCAAAAAAGTTCAGAATAACAAGAAAACAGAGTAAGTTATCAGTAGCACAACTGTAAAGGGGAGTAACTGCTTAAAAATTTAACAAAGGAAAAACACCAAAGAAAACAAGCCTCCTAATAAAAAATAAATACCTTGAATCCAGACAAAAGTAGATGATTTTTAAAAATTAGCAAAACACATACCCTATAATTAAAATAAACTTTGCAAAAATGTCATTTTGATTAAAATATGAGAGTATTTGGAAAGTTTATGTTCACAATCAGTAATTTGAGATGACATGCATCACAGATAACGCTTTTATCTAATGAAAGAAGTATAGTGCATACTTACAATTGAATCACTTACAATTATTTTTGAAAATTCAAGAACTGGAGAGATACCAGAAGACTGGAAAAAAGCAAGTGTAGTACTGATCTTCCATAAAGGTAAGGAAAAGAGAGAATAGAAAGTTACCATGCTGTGAGTCTGACATCAATAATTAAGTAAAGGAATAATAAGAGAAAAATCTGTAACTACACAGAGGAAAAGCAGGTACATGAGTAGCAAGTGGCAAGTTAAAAAAAATAAATAAAAGAACATTTGCTAAGTTTTTATGCCAAACTTAATGGCTTCTCTATTCCTTAGAAATTTGTTAGCAAATTAAGATTCTGAAAAATGACACCATTTTGTCTCCTTACCAAATGACTTAAAAGTTGGTTTAATGATGAAAAAAGTTTATTAAAGAAACCAGGAATATTAATAAGACCATGATTTTATGTGGGGTATACTAATCTGTGATTTCCTTGGATTACTGAAATTTTGGTAACATTTATAATCTGTTGTCTGTGGTTTATCCACTTCAGCTAAAGGAAAAACAGGATTTAGAAGTATAGAGAAGTTCTGATGGTAAGAATTTTTCCCTATTTTTTAACCCTAAAGAATACTCAACTATCAATTCACTTGAAGTGAAGATTATCGATTCAAAAATGTCCATAAAATTGAGCCTATTATAAAACTCCTTCTTCCACTGTACTTTCAGGAAGGTATTTTCCAATTAAGTCAATGTTCTGATAATCTAAATTCTCAAATTAGGTTTTTTATCAACATGGTGGCTATAGCTACCTTACCAGCACTGCTAGGTACCCAAGGAATGCCCTAAAAGGTAAGGTCTTTTGCCTCCATTTTCTCATCAAGGGATGGGTATAATAACAAACCACTCAAGGTTGTTAGATAGATGACATGAAATAATATGCGTAAAGTAACACAATAGTAGGTGTTCTACTTCCTCTTCATAATTTGTAATTGTAAATAACCAGGATTCACCACTATATCCCCAGGCCCTCTACACTAGTGCCTAACATATAGAAGGTGTTCAATGAATATTTGAAGGATAAGAACAAAATGAATTAATAACTAGATAATACCATAAAACACATGCAATTTTAACAGAGATCTATAATCACAAAAAAGGATATAAGTGTTAAGTTAAATTGTATTTAACATTCCTTTAAAAAAGGAAAACAAACAGTAAGGTGATGAACTCAAAAGAAGATAATAGATAATAGTAATAAAAAAGGTATGAGCAATAGACAAAACAAGTGATAATACAGTCTTGGAAAACAGATCAGAATAAAATTTCACGTGAGATGTTCAGAAAAGTATTGGGTATTATGCCTGAACCATGAAAGTTAAACGGTACTGAATTATTAACTTGGTCACAAAGAGTCAAACAATATAGTCCTTTTTTTTCTATAATATAATCTGATTTTTGAAAATACATTAGTCATTTGAAAAATAGAACCCCTCCTATCTTTAAATTTACAAAGAAAATAGTTTATGCATATTATTAAGTTTCTGTTTTTTAAAAAAAAGTCACAAAACAAATCTGAATTGCTCATATAGTTGGGACAGAAAAGAAGTGCTTTGTCCAACAGGCATTAGGTACAGACACCAGTGCCAAAATTCATGATCTTTAATCCTAACTCAGCTCAACTGCTTACTCTTCAGGATCTCTTCATCTAATACTGGCACTGTTATGTAACCCTGATTTATAGGACAAAATACTAATATTTGGTTACTCAAACAACTGTACAAAAAAGGTTTGGGATTTGTACCATTTTCCTCTATTTAAATCATTGATAGCTTGTCTTTCCAACTCCCAATTTATTCAATAAAGTCATGTAAAAATGTTATTGTTGAAACTAAATAAAACAAACAAAACCTGAAGTTTATAAACAGGATGACCATATATCCTAGTTTGTCTGGGACAGTCCGTTTATCCCTGTTGTCTCAACAAAATTATTAGCAGCCTCCTCACTCTCAAAAGTGCCCCAGTTTGGACAATAAATTATATGTTCTCCCTCTCTATAAAGCATATAACTAGCATTTTAGAGATATAAATGCCTGGAAGGCATATAAGATTGCCTGAGAGGTTTCAAAATGCAGCAAATGACTAAAACAAACGAACAAAAATGAAACATGAATTTACAGGCTCTGAATGTAGAAAGCAAACTACAGAAATAAAACAGACACCAGAATTCAAGTCAATTAATATTAACTGAGTGCTTACCTTATGCTAGATAAGTGGAGACACGAATAACATAGAAGTTACATTTTTAAAAAGTTATTTTATTTACACACACACACACACACAATGTGAAATAAATCACATGAAACAAAACACATGAAATGCATATATTATCCCTGGGGAGCGAGACTGAGGAAAAGGGGCATTTGAGACAAGGACTCCTTTAGTTTTTACTTTATACATTCACGTTGTTTGATTATTTTTTATAAGTATGCATTCATTTATTTAACTTAAAATCAAAAGCACGAAGGGCCGGCCCCGTGGCTTAGCGGTTAAGCACTCGCGCTCCGCTACTGGAGGCCTGGGTTCGGATCCTGGGTGCACACCAACGCACTGCTTCTCCGGCCATGCTGAGGCTGCGTCCCACACAGAGCAACTAGAAGGATGTGCAACTATGACCTACAACTATCTACTGGGGCTTTGGGGGAAAAAAAAAAGGAGGAGGATTGGCAATAGATGTGAGCTCAGAGCCAGTCTTCCTCAGCAAAAAGAGGAGGATTAGCACGGATGTTAGCTCAGGGCTGATCTTCCTCACAAAAAAAAAAAAAAAAAAGCTTGGAGTAAAACATATTCAGAAACTATGCAGGTTATAAATATTTTTCAAAAATTTTATAACTGTTTTAGCTTGCAAAAATCATCAGCATTATTCTTTTAAAATTAAAATTAAAATGCTGAAATGTCTTAAGAAACTAAATTTGGCAAAGCTGAAGCTGCTCAGATACACCTTTCCAAGCAAAATAAAATGTAGCTTAAGAAATTTATAACATCATTTACAGATAAAGCACAAACTTGCAAAAAAAAGCACTTAAAAATTAGCAATCACCACTATACTGGAATAAATGCTGAGGAGAAAAATGGCCAGAAAAACAAAGCAGAATACCTAAACTTCTTTCTACATCCTTCCTGTCAATAATATGATCATGAGTCAACATTCAAGAAAGCAAACTCAAAAAACAAAAACACCCACTACATCACTCCCCCTAACATAGCATTGTTTCACCATGTGGTGTTGGTAATCAGCCAAAGCTTTTCTTTTCACACACTAGTTGGTCAGACTACCAGGAATATCTTTATTAAAAGTCATAGGTGAAGTCATTCTAAGATCCAAATAAGCTCTGAGTGGCTTACTAGTGTGGAATGAAAAAAATACATTCTTCCCCTCCCCAGCCTCAGACTACTGCCTCTTATTCAGCTTAACAGCATTTTGGTAAGCAAAAAGTCTCACTATTTAAGGGTCTACCAGAAACAAAAGTTTTAGGAAAGTTTCCTGGAAATTTGCTCTACACATAACCAGGAGAAATTCACATTAAACACATGAATACTTACACCGAGTATTTTAATAGTTCAAGTTTTGAAATAACTGAAGAATGCTCATATACGTAGCATAAAGCTTGTTGAAAATTTGACTACAAAATGTTTTCAAAAAGAAAACCTGATATATTTCTCTAATAAAACTGGATCTGTGTAGCAAAGTATAACACATTGAAAATGAAACAACATCCAAGGGGAGCTAAATGATAAACTAGTCAGACCAATAGACAATCAATACTAAAAGGCTTATATCTCACAAGAACCAACCAAGCACAAGAGAACAAAAAACAACCCTGAATTGAAAAGAATAGATTCTATAATTGGTTTCACATTTATCCCTTAAAAATTGTATATGCCAAAGCAGTTTTTGTGTATCTGATTTTTGCTGCCAGTGAATATCAAACAGTTTGAAGGAAACAGGTTCAGTTTTTGCTCAAGCTGCTAAAAGCGTAATCCAAAATTACCATGATTTAGTTTAACTGTTGTCAGGAATCTATCAAGATGGTCTAAAATAAGACTAGAAAGACATGAGGACAGACTTTGTTTTGCTCTCTACTGTATCCCCCAGGCTAGCGGTTGGTTTATAGCAAGTGCTCAACAAAAATGAGTGAATTAAGGCATTCTGAAATGAGTCTACCTGTTAGCATTTAAACATTTAGTCAAAGAACAAGAAGTTCTTGCAGATATAAACCAGAGTACTCATGAAAAAAGCATAAATAACTCAGTTATTATACAGGATTTATTATATTACAAGTATGGATGCTGAATTTTCTTTTTTTTTTTTTTTGGTGAGATGAGCCCTGTGCTAACATCTGCCAATCCTCCTCTTTTTTGCTGAGGAAGACTGGCCCTGGGCTAACATCCGTGCCCATCTTCCTCCACTTTACATGGGACGCCGCCACAGCATGGCTTGACAAGCAGTGCGTCGGTGTGCTCCCGGGATCCGAACCAGTGAACCCGGGCTGCTGCAGCAGAGCGCGCACACTTAACTGCTTGCGCCACTGGGCCGGCCCCTGGATGCTGAATTTTTTTTTAAGTCTAATTAAAAGTTTTTAAGAAAAAAAGAAACTGAATAGAAGAAAGACATTGTACTGTACAGGCAGTACAAGAAGCCAGATTAGGCAATGACAATTGACTTGTCCCTCTAAAAACTCCTTCTCTTGAGCCAAATCTTCTCATGAGCACATACTCCTGAGCTTTAACACATACTACTCTGGCCTTAGAATTCAGTATTACAATAATGATGTGTTCATTAGGCATCTCTTATGACTATGGCATTATGCTGGATGCTTTGGGGATGCCGAGATAAAGAAGATACAGACCCTGCCCTAAGAGTTTCAAATCTATTAAAGGAGATAAATATCTGTCTACAAGTAACTGATTCAAGCATGGTAAAATAAGTGTTATGAGAAAGGTACTAAGAGATTCAAAGGATAAGTTAAGAGGATAAGAAAGGTTTCACAGAGGTAGCATTTTAGAGTGCCAGGATTTGGACAGAGATGGGGAGGAGAAAAGCATTACAGCAGTGGGCCTGGGTGGAAACAGCACAATCAGATGGAATGTTTGAACTTTTCTTTAATGAAGTGACTAGAGAAATGAGGGCAGGGTTAAGGAAACTAACAAGGGATGCTGACGAATCCAGGAATTAGGAACAGCAGGAAGCCCTCACCACCTCAAGCCTGAAGGACCAAGGAAGGAAATGGCAACAGAGGCCAATCAGAGGAGGAGCTACTCACAGGACACCCTAGGTGTAGGACATTGCCACTGCTAGAAATGCACCAAAGCAGAGAAGGAGCAGGAGGAATAAATACCTCACAGGTTCTTTCTATTTTTCCTTCCATCTTCTGTCGCTGCCTCCCATTGGCTAAACCCAACCAAAAGCCAGAAGATAAAGGACCCCAGGTGACATAGGCTGCAAGTTAGCCTCCTGGAACAGAAAGCAGAGAAGGGCCAAGAATGAATCTGCAGGAAAATGTAGAATAACCAGAAAAGGCATGCTCCCAGACTGAGGAGCTAGTAATAAGTACAAAGAGGGCTGAAAAGCACAAGAAGGCCCAATGAGGAACAATATTCTCTTGCAGAAGGACAGAAGATGATATTTTTCAGATTCAGATGCTGAATCTGAAAGTAAATCAAAATGAGTAGCTGAACTGGAATTCACTGAGACTGTTTCCACCACTATAAAAAGAGGTAGAGGCTGAATTCAAACTTTAAGATTCCTTCCAGTTCTACGATTCTGCAAAGCCAATATCTCCAGGTAACCATGTTCACCAGGTAAGTCAATACCTCAGCATATTAGAAAAACCTGGTCCACTTATTCACCTTTGGAAAAAGATTAATTTTGTTTAAACAAAGACAATAACAACTTACAGGTTCCAACTGCAGCCAAGTCCTCCATGGAATCACAAAGAATGTTAAAACCCAAGCAAACTGTTATCATTTAGTGTAACCTTGAAACTGAATGAGAAAGACTAATGCAGCCAGATTTAAAAACAGGCTCCGGAATGCGGAGAATGCAAAGAAACAACCAAGTAAGCAGAATAACTTGGTTGAAGTGGCATATTTCGGAAAAAACAAAATGAGTTGCTCAGTCAATATAGCAAAGAAGCAAGGTTCTTAAAGGTGTCTCCAGAAATAAATGAACTCCAAGTCTTTCTCTCTCCCTCCCCACCACCCCACCCACACCCACACCCACACCCACGGCAACCACTACCATTCATTCATGACACAAATATTTATTGAATATCCATTATGTGTCAGGTACTATCATCCTCAAAGGACATCTTTAAGGACAATACAGGTAATAGCAAATATAATTAATCATTACCTAATCTGGAATGAGCTCAAATTTCACCCCGTACAAGCAGTCCCCTTCATTTCTCTAGCCTTCTTTTTCCTATGATACTACCACAGAACCAATTTATGCTGGTACAGCTATTAGTATTCTTTCAACTACATTAGAGGTCAGGTAGATTTGCAAGGGGTGGGGGGTGGGGGGGTGTCCTCTTGCCTGGGAATCTGCTCACCATTTGTAACATTGTTTCTGAACATTTTCTCCAATCCTGCCTTGCAAGCTTGGTAGCAACCAGGGAGCTTGGTGACTTAGAAAACATTTCTAAATCACAGGGATAAACCTAACTCCAGTATAGCCGAGGAGTGTGCCAAGGGTTTGCACACACAGACATGAATAAGTCACATATTTTGATCATTTAACAAGCATTCCTTGAGCACCTACTATGTGCCAACCACTGACTAGGGACAAAGGCCCTGGGGATACAAAGATAAGTAAGGACCTCTGATCTCTAGGTTACAGTCTAATGCAAGAGTCAGACATGTGAACAAAAAATTTACAATAAACCTAGTGAAGGCTGTAATATAACGATATGAACATGCTGTAGCACTAACCAAAGACAAGAGCAACTCTCACTCTGCCTGAAGGAAGATATTAAACAAAGTCACACACAAACCATGTTAAAGGAAGAAAGAGGTTTATCACTTGACAGAATTCTAACAATTATAACTCGAAGCAAGAGGGAAAGGCTGTGAAAGGACAAAGAGCTATGAGAGGCTATAGAATGTTCTAAGTAACTAACACGTCACAGTGTTAGAGTGGATGCCTTGGGTAGAGCACCTGCAGCTGAGTCCAGAATCAAGAGAAATTGGGACCAGGTTGTGAAGGGCCTGGAAGGACATGTCAGGCAGCTGGACCTTGGCAAGAGGGGAGCCAAAATAGATTTTTAAGCCCAGGAGAGACTCAGTTGGATCTGATTTTGAGTAAAGAGTATGGGTAAAGGGAGTCCAGTGACAGGGGGACTAGTTAGGTTTTGCAAAAATCTAGTTAAGAAAAGGTTCTGCAAAAGCCTAGGTGAGAGATGATGAGGGCCTGAATTAAAGCATTATCATGTGGAAAAGAGAGGCCAAATTCAAGAGATATTACTAAGACAAAATTAACAGTACCTAGTGACTGGAGACAGAAAACGGCTCTAAATGACTCATCGCCTGTGTGTGGTGGAACTTCAATTAATTAAAATATTTAGGGAAAGACACTTGGCTTAATTACATTTCAGCATAAGAACTAGACTTTCAAACATAATCTTGTTTAAACCTTTATTGAAAAATCTTCCCAAATATAATTTGAAGCTAAGTGCATTATAATAATCATGAAAACTGTTTTTTTCTATGGACTTTCCATACACATCAGTTATCACTCAACATCATGAAGTTTAGATACTGACAGAACT
This sequence comes from Diceros bicornis minor, assembly GCF_020826845.1. Taxonomy (NCBI): domain Eukaryota; kingdom Metazoa; phylum Chordata; class Mammalia; order Perissodactyla; family Rhinocerotidae; genus Diceros; species Diceros bicornis. The sequence continues at coordinate 14,103,037 of NC_080752.1, read as the reverse complement.
CGACACATCTCAGGGGACATCCTAGAATTTGCTTTTTAGAATTAAAGTTTGATATCCTCTTTCTCAAGCAATAGACTGCAAACCATGCAACTGTCTGATTTCCAGTCAGCAGAATATGATAATATCACAATGCTCTTTCCTGGTTGAACCAAACTTACACTGAAATAAAGTCTCTGCTGATCTTCCTATTAACTGGGGATGGCTGAGTCGTTCGACTACTACAGAATACAATGTTTTCACATTAAAAAAAAACAACAACAATAACACCTAGAACTTTAGAAATATCAAAATGGAGTGACCAACAGCCTTTGCAGCCTAGTATTTACTGAGGGGCACTTTAAGAATAATGTGATCTCTGTCAAAACGAAACTCAGGACACTTGAGAAACAAATCCAGCTTCTCCGTTATCTTTCTTTTTTCCCATTTAAGCTCTCAGACTAAAAATCTGATTTTTAGTGGTTTGTATCTTCCCTAGCCTAGGAAAGGTAATATAATATTTTTATTTAAGTTGTCTCTTGCAGGGCTGCACAAAAAGTAAAAGTTTAAAAAATATTTTTTTAAGTAGAAGTAAATGACACATGTTACACTATTCATTAAAGGGCTTTATCACCTACTCAGTTCAATACAGGCAGTGTTGAGAGATGATTCACAGATAGCGGATGAGAATTTCCAATTAAACTTCACTACAAAAGCTCTTAAAACTGCAACTACTATTTCAAGAACCCTCCCAGCTTTTCCACTGAAAATTAGAAGTAATCACTTGACTTGTTTTTAATTACCTGAACATAGCTAAACATAAACAGTTTAATCAACAAGCAAAACCAAATGTTACTTTAAACCAGCAAAAAGTTTTCTTGTTCAATACATCTCTCAACGATTTATAACAAAAATACTTGTGAAGTACAGTATTAATGCCACAAAAAGAAGCATGATGATTAAAACATGCTTTCTCGTCTATTTATTATACTCAATCTTCCATAACTAAGCTGCGCTCAGATCTAAACCTTTCTCTTCAGTTTTTATGCGATCCTCATCCAAAGTTTCCAATATTTTTGCACAAGCTACCCAAAGAGCATAAACCACCTCCCTCCCCACACACATATTCACAAATAATAGCATCCATAATTATTACACACAAAAATACTGGCCCAGGAAAGAACACAGTGCCAAAAATAAAACAAAAAATATTTGGCCTGCAACTGGAGAATCTATTAATGAGCAACTGGTCAAAATTAAGCTTTCACAGTAAGAGAATCCTCAACTTTTGTGTTTAAAATATTTTGACACAGCTTTAGAAAGGAAAACAGAGTTCCACAAATACAAATCAAAAAAGGGGAAGAGATTCACTCCAAAATCTGGTTTGGTGGCGAATGACCTCTCGGTGGAACAGGAGGGCCCTAGCCTCAGCCTCCAACCCATCTCGGCGGAGGAAGTGAGGCGAGCTGCCCGCGAAGAGAGGGCCCCAGCGGCCACGTTGACCTACTCACCCCACAGGGCAGCGGGAAGGAGGCGGGGAGAGAGCGACCTGCGCGCCCACGGCCAGGGCCGGCAACACGGACCCCTGGGGCTCAGAGGTGGGGGCCGGCCCCTCTCCCGGACCCTCGGGGTCTACTCACTCCGCAACTGGCCAGCAAGAAAGCCATTCGCCAAGGCCCCCGCCCTCTGTGCCTCCAGGGGAGGGAGCAGGGGGCCTCTTCCGAGTACCCCTTTTTCTCCCCCCTCGGCCGGAATCCCGGCCTGCGGCGCAGTCCGTCCAGCCAGGTTCAGCCAGGTTCAGCCAGTCCCCCGGTCCACCACCTCACTCCTCTCCCAGCCCCGCCTCCGCCCGGGCCTAGAGGCCTCCCCGATTGGCTGGCGCTGCCGGCTCCCGGCAACGAGACCCCTGGCGATTGGCCATGGGTCACCTGCTGTAGGGGAGGAGAGCGCTGACGATTGGCGGTTGGGCCAATTTTGGGGTGGAGAGCGGAAGGGAGCAGGCCACCCCCGGGTGGGGCTGGCAGCAGCAGGCGCAGACGCGGAAGGCCCTCCTCCCCGGTCCCCAGCCCAGACACGACCCAGCAGGCTCCCCGCGGGCCCTAAGGGCTCACCTTGCGACCGCGCCCGCGCCGGGACCTGTGCCTCTGGGCACGCAGCCGCCACCCCACCGCGCCAACGCCGCCCCCACGAAAGGGAGGTCGTAGCTGAACGGAGCTCAGCTTGGCTTCGGGGCACTGGCCCCGGGGATTCCCACTGGGTGGCGACTGGGGAAGGACCCGGTTACAGACACAGACGTTGCTTCACCTACACCCACTGGCTTCTAGCCTGCCATCCCCAATATTTTGGCAGCTGTGGAGCCAAGTCTCATCTTGATAACTGCTTTTGCTTACTTCCGGAAAGTTGTTTGTGTCGCGTGGTGGGGAAGTGGAAGAAGGGGGAGGGAGTGAGGGGAGGAAGAGATACTATATCAATAAACAAAAGCATGGGTGCCTGCTTTATTTTATTAATCCAGTGAAACATCGTGAGCCTGCTGTTGTGCCACAGCTCCATAAGGAATGTAGGTGGCTTATGAAGATGCTTCAGGAATCCAAACGGCATAACTTCAAATTAGATCAAAAGTTCGGGCTTAGAGGACTTCGACAGAAAATACCCAAAAATGCAGGAAATCACAGACATAAAAGATGAACTTACTGATCTGGAGGACAATTTTCTTTTCTGCTCTTACAATTTTTCCTCACAGTTGTCTATATACCTTTAACGCTACTAAACTCTTAGGCATTGAATTAATTTTTGTAGCTCTACTGGTACCCCGTACAACACCTAGCATAGTGCACGCTGCACAAAAGTCTCAATAAAGGCTTGCTGCATTCAGTGTTAAAGATACCTTCGCTTTGTTTATGTAAAAATTTCCAAAATATCCAATACCAAACGCACTCTCTTCTTCCCGCACCCACTCCTCAAAAGCCAAATCTTCTTTCAGTTCTCCCTACATCTCAGTTAATGAAAAACCACTACCATCCACTCTAACACACAAACCATAACCTAGCCATCCTTGACGCCTCCATTCTACATTCAATTCTTTACCAACTTCTGTCATTTTTACCTCCTAAATACATTCTCAATCCTGTCCACCTCTCTCCATTACCACCACCCAATTACAGAATCTGGCCTCTTGCAATAATCTCCTTAGTAAAGGCTCCCTGAATCTACCCTAACTCCTCCAACTCATTCTCAACACTGTAGCCACAGAAGTATTTCCAAAACCAATTGCATTACCACATCATCATCCTCCTCCCCCCTAATTAAAGAACTTCAACTGCTTTCCATTATGCTTAGGATACAACTCAATCTTTAACAATGGCCTGCAAAGTTTAGCCCTACCTACATCCTAGCTCCATCTTACACCTTGCACTCCCTTATTTTCTGCCCTCCACACAACGGCCTTTTCAAGTTTCTTCAATTTGCCACGGACCTTCCAACCTCAAGGCCTTGGCACATGCTGTGATTTGTCTTTTCACTGTCCCCTTGACACCAGTCCCCACCCCTCACTTAATTTACTCCTACTCATCATCATTTCCTCCCTGCCTATGTGAATTCTTCCTATTTTACGTTCTCATAGCCCATGCACCTCTCCTTTGTTAAACTTATCATAGTTATAATTTTACATGTATTTGAGTTAATCTTCTTTTTAATCATCTTTGAGTTATAATTTACATACAATAAAATGCATCCATTTTACATGTACAGTTCAATATATTTTGATAAATGTATGCACACGTGACCACAATTAAGACAGAACATTTCTATCACCCCAAAATTTCCCTTGTGCCCCTAAAGCAGTTGATCCCACTAACCACTGCCCTGCCTTCTATCTATTTGCATTATTCTTTGATTAATGTTTATGTTCACCACTAGACTGTATATGAGGCAAGGATCCTATATGATTTTGTTCAACATCATATCCTCAGTATTTAGCCAAATGCCTGGCACATATTAGGTGTTCAACACAGGCATACCTCAGAGATATTGTGAGTTCAGTTCCAGACCACTGCCATAAAGCTAATATCGCAATAAAGTAAGTCACACAAATTTTCTGGTTTCCAAGAGCATATAAAAGTTATGTTTACACTATACTGTAGTCTTTAAGTGCAACAGCATTATGTCTAAGAAAAGTACAAACTTTAATTAAAAAATACTTTATTGCTAAAAATTGCTAACCATCATGTGAGCCTTGAGCAAGTTGTAATCTTTTTGCTGGAGGATCTTGTAAAAAATGCAATATCTGCGAAGCACAATAAAATGAGGTATGCTCCTAATGGATTTCCTATGGTAATAGATTCTGAAAATAGACATCAATTCTATGATAAATATCAATTAAACTATAAACAGTGAGGGAGAAAAAATACATTAATTTTGCCAGATGGAGAAGGTCAATGTCTACCCTCCCTTTTAAATTTTCCTTTAATATCTGCTTTTCTAACAGTTCATTTTGTGCCTGTGCAGCCTAAAGGACTTAATTCCATATTAGCTGACCAAACAGTTCTCCAGGCCAGGGGGAAAAAAAGCCTACATCTCTAATTCTGCCTACATACTGTACTGTTTGACCCTATAAGAAACATAATACTTATTTATATGATTCTTGCTTACTAGTTCTTTCATGTGCTTATGTCTTATCTCCCCAACTAGACAGAAAGACCTATGGGGTCATCAAGGACTTTGTATTTAATAGTACCTACCAAAGTGTCAGATTTTCTTTTAAAGTGTTCTCCAAATCTCCCATCATCATCATCAGGGGTCAGTAGTTTCAAAATCTAATGCACCATCATTTTTGATAGTATAGTGTAAATAGTTAAGTTGTAGGAAAAGTTTAATGGACTCAATTATCATTAGTTTTTTTTTTTTTGGCTTGAGGAAGATCAGCCCTGAGCTAACAATTGTGCCAGTCCTCCTCTATTTTGTATGTGGGTTGCCGCCACCACACGGCTTGATAAGTGGTGTGGGTCCACGCCTGAGATCTGAACCCGAGAACTTGGGCCACCGAAGCGGAGTGTGCCGGACTTAACCACTATGCCACGGGGCTGGCCCCTATCATTAGTTGTTTTATTGATAGGTTTAAGTGTTAAGATTGGAGGTAATGGCAATAGAGAATATGATTTATGACAGTCTCTCAACAATAATATTGAGTTTTCCTCAACTGCATATATATAAACATCTATGTTCTAGTTACATATTTAAAAAGGTCAGAGCTACAGTCTAAAGTCTACCTTTTCAGAGTTTGATACTAAAGATAACTGTTTGTTATAGACATATAGTTCTCATTTTCCCAATCCTAGTGTAAAGTTAGTGTGCATAAAAGATGTAGCATTTAAAATGAAAATTACACAATATAAGGCAACTTTACCCATTTTATGCCAAGAAGCTGTAAGACTTCTAAGCAAATTTGGCAACTCAAGTGTTTTTAAAGAAATCTACAAGTTGTTTCAGAAGGAAGTTAAGTGACCGATGCCTTACACTCAGATATGACAACTGATTTCCAACCCACGTATCAAAAAAATCTTCAATACTTATCCCTGAACTACATAACTGAGGCTACTAAGTGATTAAATTAAATTGGTACCTGTTTTTTGTTGTTGTCAAGATAAAGAAGAATACAATATGGTGATTAAGAAGTATAAAAAACAATCTGAGAAAAATCAAAACACTAAGGTTCAGGGTGAGGGAGTTGTTAAAATGGCAAGAAGTCTATTAAGTAAAAAATAGGCGAACTTTACCCAGAGCTATTAAGATGAAAAGAAACTTTTTACTATATAGAAGTCACGTACTACTTTCAAAGATACTATTTCTGCTAGACAGCCCAATAATGTTTACCTACAAATCACATTCTTCTCTGATGTCATCTCAGATATAGATGACAAATACTTTTGGTAGCAAGAGAAGAAACAGAAAGAAGCAAAAATAGAGAAAAAAAAAATCATAGTTTCCCTAGGAATCTGCTTAGCAATTCAGGCCAAATGACTGGAGCAGATAACATTAAAAGACAACTCTTGGAAGGAGAATATATAGCTCCACTATTTTGTCTGCCCAGTATACCCAGGAGTCTCAAAACTAAAGGCAGCCAATAAATTTCCACATAGAAACTTCTGGCCAGATGGAATAAATACACCACTTGGCATATGGTAGAAGCAGTCCCTACCTTATGATCAAGGCAACCATGTTCCAAAAGTTTGTTTGTAAATTATTTGCAATTCCCAATGCATTATCAAAAGAGAAATATTTGGTTCAAGGTTAGGAATGAACACTCTCTATAAATCCCACAATGACTATGATAGTGTACTGCCTTGTTCACCACTGAATCTTTAGCATCTCCTCACACAGGGACTGGCACGTATGAGGTGCTTAATAAATGTCTGTTGAATGAATGAAATGCTAGGTATTATACTATGAAAACAGCAGCATAAACAGCTAAAAAGACTGAAAATGGCTAGTCTAGCAAGCAGAACAGAGAAAGTGGAGCAGCAGAGGGCCGTTTTTCTATGAGTCTTTTAAGTACCATTTAAAGATTTTATTTATTTATTTTTTTCCCCTTATAGCCCCAGTAGATAGTCGTATGTCATAGCTGCACATCCCTCCAGCTGCTGCATGTGGGACGCGGCCTCAGCATGGCCGGAGAAGCGGTGCGTCGGTGCACGCCTGGGATCCGAACCCAGGCCGTCAGCAGCGGAGCGCGCGCACTTAACCGCCAAGCCACAGGGCCGGCCCTTAAGTACCATTTAAAATTTAAAATTATATTACATAGGTACTATTGCCCCAATTTTTACAGGTAAAATTCTGCATTGGTCACTTAACTTTCTTCTGAAACAACTTGTAGATTTCACTAAAAATACATGGGTTGGGGGGCCGGGCCAGTGGTGTAGCGGTTAAGCGCGCCTGCTCCGCTGCTGGCGGCTGGGGTTTGGATCTGGGGTGCACACCAATGCACCGCTTGTCAGGCCATGCTTTGGCGGCATCTCATATATCGTGGAGGAAGATGGGCACAGATGTTAGCCCAGGGCCGGTCTTCCTCAGCAAAAAGAGGAAGATTGGCATGGATGTTAGCTCAGGGCTGATCTTCCTCACACACACAAAAAATACAGGAGTTGCCAAAAATGGTTGGAAGGTACACAACTCCTTGCCACAAATGGGTGAGATGGCTTTGTATTGTGTAATTATTCTTCATTTTTATTTCTTTTATGTTTTTACATATATTTTTTTATTTCTGCATGGATTACATCATGTTCTCATGTTCACCACCCAAATATTAATTACAATCCATCACTACACGCATGTGCCTAATTATCCCTTTCGCCCCCCCCCCCCCCGCTAACCACCAATCCAATCTCTGTCTCTGTGTGTTTGTTTGTGGTTGTTATTATCTACTACTTAATGAGTGAGATCATATGGTATTTGACCGTCTCCCTCTGACTTATTTCACTTTGCATAATACTCTCAATGTCCATCCATGTTGTCACAAATGGCTGGATTTCATCGTTTCTTATGGCTGAGTAGTATTCCATTGTGTATATATACCACATCTTCTTTATCCATTCGTCCCTTGATGGGCACTTAGGTTGCTTCCAAGTCTTGGCTATTGTGAATAATGCTGCAATGAACACAGGGGTGCATATATCTTTACGCATTGGTGTTTTCAAGTTCTTTGGATAAATACCCAGCAGTGGAATAGCGGGATCGTATGGTAGTTCTATCCTTAATTTTTTGAGGACTCTCCATACTGTTTTCCATAGTGGCTGCACCAGTTTGCACTCCCACCAGCAGTGTATGAGAGTTCCCTTCTCTCCACACCCTCTCCAACACTTGTTGTTTCCTGTCTTGTTAATTATAGCCATTCTGACGGGCATGAGTGCTATCTCATTGTAGTTTTGATTTGCATTTCCCTGAGAGTTAATAATGTTGAACATCTTTTCATGTGCCTGTTGGCCATCTGTATATCTTCTTTGGAGAAATGTCTGTTCAGGTCTTTTGCCTACTCTTCATTTTACATGTTCCAGCTTTTATGCACTCTAACTTTACATTAGGATTAGGAAGTTAACAAATGAGAACTATACGTTTATCTCTAAAGAAAGGTGTGGGAAAAGCTATTGCTTTTATATTATATACTTCTACATAGTTTAAAATTTTTTAGAAGCATGACTTACTTATGTCATTGCTTTATTGTAGTTTTTCAAAAATCCAATCCTCATGATTTTTATTTTCTTCTTTATACTAGACTGAGCTCCATAAAGAGAAAGACAATATGTCATTTATTCACAATTATATCCTCTACAAATAGTATAGCGCACGGAACACATTAAGTGTTCGATAAATATTTAACTGTTTTTTATTAACCAGATAAATAACTTTTCTGTATTCTCTATATGTTCTGAATTGAGCATGGCCTATTTTTTTTTAACTTTTAAACCTTATTTTTATAAAGAGAAAGCAGGAAAATATATCATAAGTTCTAAAAGATTTCCATAACAACACAGTTAAAATAACTGGAAATTAAAGGAATAACCTTAAACATCTATAAAACTAGACCATCTGTTCTTAGTTGTTTTCCAAGAGTTCAAAATAGATGGGCTACCACTAGTAAAATAGAATTGATTAAAAAAAGGAATCCTAGAATCCTAAATTCCAATTTAGGAGCCAGAAATTCATTTGCCCTCAGTAATAGTAATGACATTGGCAACAGCCCTTAGGGGAATTTTCCCTTGTTATAGGAAACCCAAGCAACTGGCTACTTCTCCATACCACTTTACCTGTGGAAGCAGTGACACAGCTTTATTGCAATCATTTCCTTTGGGAAACAAAGGGCTTCAAGGGAGGAAAATAAAACATATCTATTTTTCTATACGATACAAAAATAAAATCTAATGAGGCCAGGGTAAACAATACAGTGGTACTAAACAGGTCTTTATATATTGAGGAATTGAAATGTATGTTCAAAAAACTAATCTTCAGTGAAGTAGCTTAACACACAAGAAAAACACTCAACAGATTTCTATTACAGTCATGTGCCGCACAATGACATCTCGGTGAATGGTGGACCGCACGTACGACAGTGGTCCCATAAGATTAGTACCATATGGCCTAGGTGTGTAGCAGGTTCTACCATCTAGGTTTGTGTAAGTACACTCTATGATGTTTGCACAACGACAAAAATCGCCTAACGACGCTTTTCTCAGAACATATCCCCGTCGTTAAGGGATGCCTGACTATAATCTTAGCTACCCAGTTAGACATATAAGCCATTATAGAAAAGAGGGTAGAATCAAGGTATCCTAATACTAAAGATTAATTTCTCAGCCACTATACTAAATTGCACCTTAAATACCAAATTTGTGTTTGTCTACAGCCAAAGTTTGGCACATATGCAATTATCAAACTATCTAATTTTGAAGAAAGGCTTCAGAATGGCTTTATTTTTTTCCAGCCTCGATAATGATTTGCAATCTGAATTCTATCACATCTCCTTTATTTATAATGATGTTTTACCCATTCACCCACAGATTCACTGACATTTCTGGTGAGGTTTCTACCAGCCCTCCCTATTTCCTTCAGCCATATTCTTACACAAGTATCATGTCCTTTCTCTCTAGAGGCTTGAGATCAAAGCCAATGGACAGTGAACAAAAAGCAAAGGACAAAAATTATAAAATTATAAGACAGTGGGAATGAAATTCCAATTTGATAACCACCTAAGATACAATCTATCGTGGCCTACGTAAACTTAGACAACAAGGACAATTATAGCCCAATTTCTTGGCCCAAAGAATAATCACAGAAGCCATTTAGTATAAAATTTTTTAAAATATCAACTCATTTATAGCATAAGAGTAGAAAACTTAAAGATCTATACTACTCAATTAAACATCTACATGAGAGTTTTCAAATGGGGATCTAAAAAAGTCTCTACCACAATCTTCTGTGTTTTCATTTCTGATAACCTACAAAAATTAGTATAACCACACACTGAATCAGCTCAGTGTCAACCCTAAATCCAAATGCTACCAAGTTATTTCACTGCCCATGTTTTTGTTTATAATCAAGTTGGCATGAAGTACTACTACTTGTCACAGAAGAGCCTTGACCACGAAAATAACATATGTGTGAAGTGAAGGCCAAATGACCTCATAGCACATGCTGTACTAAGGAAGGTTTCCCAGTAGTTAGAACAGAGAAAAGTGGGGAGAAGACAGAGTCATCATATTCCACACAGTAGTGTATGCATGCCAAACTTAAAACGATTCTATACCCTAACAGGCAGTACCATTTTCACATTGTAAGTAGTAACCTACTTTTAGCAAGATAATATCATTCATCACATTAATGTTAATTTAGATTTTATTGCTTTGTGTTTTCTTTGTATTTAATTTGCAATTTTCTTTTGGATATATAGTTAGTTCTATAAGGTTTTAAACCTAAGAAGTTCATACCTAGCTTTATGTTTGTCCACATTATTTTATTTTTTTTGGTGAGGAAGACCGGCTCTGAGCTAACATCTATTGCCAATCCTCCTCCTTTTTTTTTTCCCCCAAAGCCCCAGTAGATAGTTGTATGTCATAGTTGCACATCCTTCTAGTTGCTGTATGTGGGACGCGGCCTCAGCATGGCCAGAGAAGCGGTGCGTCGGGGCGCGCCTGGGATCTGAACCTGGGCTGCCAGTAGTGGAGAGCGCGCACTTAACCGCTAAGCCACGGGGCCGGCCCCTATGTTTGTCCACATTAAATAACATCATGATATAATACTTTAAACATTGGAATTCTGGGCTTGCAAGAGTTTTTTCTAAAATGGGCCCAAATTTACAAAACTGATTTTTACACCTGTATGATATCCAGACAAGCGGCAATAATTCATTATACTTTGTATAATATAGGATGCTGCAAAACCTACAGGATGTAAAATCCTGTCTTCTTCCAGTGATCAATCCCTTCCTTGGCAATCTCTCAGCATTTGGTTTGTACTAAAGCTTAGTAGGGTAAATAAAGAATCTAAAAGGTTTCCCTCCCTTAATCAGTATCATCAAATATCCACTGAATGCCTCTTACAGGCTAAGAAGGGGGATTAAGAGGCTCAGCAGCCTCTCTGGCCTCTCTTCAAGGAGTGTCCTAATTTACTTGGGTGTAAATACATGAAAAGATACCACAAGCTAACATGCAACAAGTTTAGAATGACTACTGGAATCTCAACTTCCATAGCAATTCAAAGGAGAGAGAAGATTGTAGTTGTCTTCTCCCAACCTCAGACTATCCTAATTGCAATTTACAGATACCCACAGAGGAGCAGGAACAATAGGAAAAGAAAAGAACAGAGGAAAGATAGAAGGAAAGGGAAAAGAGATGCTCCAGATGAATTTAGGGTTAATCAGAATGGAAGGAAGAACGGAACTAATATTTATGAGTACCTTCTATGTACAAGGTGTAATATCTTACCACAACTACTTTATTGAGGTTTTATACCTACCTTTAAAGATCAGGTAAAGTTTAAAAGAGGTTTAAGAGTAATTAAGTACTTACTTGAGATTACACAGCTGGTAAGAGGGCAGAGCCAGGACCCAAGTCCTGGTCAGCCTAGCTCTAAAGATTTTTTACTATAATATACTGCCTCCTAAACCATATTCAGAAGCTTGGACAGTGCCAGTTAGGTTTTGCAAAGGTAATATGGGAAACATACTATCAATAAGATAGATTCTCTCTAGCCTCATGAAACTTATAATCTCAAGTGGGAGATGAGTTAAATAATAAGGTATTGTTAAAAGAGATAATGCCTGTAAAGCCCACACAGTTCCTGGCACATAAAAAGTGCTCAAATATTAGTTGCTACTATTATGTATTATTACAAAGCAGAATGTTATATGGGCTAAAACAGAAGTGGAAATTATAGCAGAGGTTAAGGAGGTAAGATACTACTTTTTATTACAGTGATAAGAAAAAATGAAATGAAAAGGTAATATGTGCACTGGGTCTTGAATGATTGGAATGAGTCTTACAGAGGCAAATTTGAGGAGTGGGGATGGTGAGGGCTTAAGAGTAGCATGAGCAGAAGCATGGAATCAGAAAAGATTTCTATGTGGAGCATCAGGTACATGTAGGGACAGGAAGTGGAAAGGTAGGCTGGGGTCAAATCAAAGAGAGCCTGAAATCCCCTAATAAGAAATTTTACTTCGGGGGGGCCGGCCCCATGGCATAGCGGTTAAGTGCTCCTGCTCCACTGCTGGCAGCCCGGGTTCAGATCCCGGGCACACACCGATGCACTGCTCTTCAGGCCATGCTTGGCGGCGTCACACATAAAGTGGAGGAAGATGGGCACGGATGTTAGCTTAGGGCCAGTCTTCCTCAGCAAAAAGAGGAGGATTGGCATGGATGTTAGCTCAGGGCTGATCTTCCTCACAAAAAAAAAAAAGAAGTTTTACTTCATCCTACAGGCAAATGTAAACCATTACAGGTTTTTCACAGTTGTGGATGTCTTAAGATCATTAATTATAGTTGCTCATTTATAGGATAAAGAGGAGAATAAATTCAAGAATATTTAGGAGGGCGCTAGAAATAGAGGTGGCAAGAGGTAACAAAAATGATAGTCAAATGAATGGAGGAGTGTGAGTGATTCTATAAAAAAAACAAAAGAAAAGAAAAAAAGAGTCTCCAGGTTTGGCAGGTTAGAAGTTATCACCTAAGAGGACTCTCAACTTTCAAACCTCAATGGCTCAGAGAATAATGCTGTCATTAACAGAAACAGAAAAATGGGATAAAGAGATGGGTTTGAGGAGGAAGGAGATAAGCTCAGTTTTATCCATGCTGAGGCTGAGTTCCAAGGAGACAGCTAACTGGCAAAATTCAAAAGGAAAGACTAAAGCTAAATATCAAAAGAGAGATAAAAATGGAGGGGAAGAGAGGGGAGGAAGAGTCATCTATACACAAGTTTTAGCTGAATCCATGAAAACAGTAGTGGCTGATAGAGAAGGTCACAGTCTCAAAGGAAACATCATGCAGTCAAGAGTATGAGTATAGTGTTAACTTTGGGAAAGAGTGAGAATAATTTTTTCTTTGAAATATGTAAGCAGAGAAAGAAAGTATAGGTGAAGTCACTAAGAACTGCTGAAGAAGAAGAGAGACCTTTTTTTATAAAGAAGGGAGCAGGCAGTATTAGATACTGAACACTAATGAAAAAGATTCCACTGTGGGGATTTAATTGAAAATCAAAAAAAAGTCAATAAGACGACTATTAAATAGTTATAGAAATCCAATTAAAGTTAGACAAAATTTAAATTGTAATAGATAAAGCCATCTCAATTTGGTGACCTCACAGTACTAGAAGCAGAGAAACCAGACAATGGGGGCTCTGGGGCATGGAAACCAGAATGGTATACTGCACAAAACACCCAGTGACAAGAAATTTTAAAGGTGATAGCAAAATCAATGTCAAAGAAGCAGACCATAACGTCTACACTGGGGAATGAGAAAAGCAAAACTAGAAAGGTACTAAATGGCCAGGAAAAATGGAGAAGTAGAGCTTAGACCAAAACGAAAGGAGAAAAGTTCAGAAGAAGTAAAGTGCTAGAAGAGGATGAAGGTAAGAAAATTGTGGTCAAAGAGAAAACACTTTTAAATTCAATATTTTGGAGGTGGTGCAGCTCTTAGTAATGACAAGGTCAAAGCAGTACAGTTTAATGGCTAAAGTGGAGATGAAATTCAATTTCACGCCCATTTGGAAGAAAGCTCCATGAGTGCCTACTCCACAGTACCAAACAGTATGTTATAAATCTCAGAGTACTCAGTAAACAGCAATGGAAAAACAACCGACACATTATCTGTTTGTTTGTTAATTTCTTCAATTATTTCTTCATTTAATTAACAGTCATTGAGCACTATTTAGAATGCCAACTAATGGGAGTGGGAATGGTAAAAGCAGTTGTTGTAGTAATGGTAGCTAGCATTTATCAAGTTCTTACTATAGCTAGGTATTATTACAACAAATCTGCATTTAACCCATTTAATCATCAAAACAACCCTACAAAATAAGGTTTTATTATCCTCATTTTACAGATGAGGACACTGGAACTCAGAGTAAGTTCAATGTCAAGAGTTAAATGTAAGTGGTGGCGATGAGATACAAACCAAGGCATTCTGGCTCCAGAGTCAAGTTCTTTACCAGACTTCACTATCTCTGGGAAGAGAATCTTTACTTTTTTACCAGTCAAATTAACATTTAATTACATATTTCTAAATGTTCTATCTTCTGCATGAACTTTAGAAAAAAATATATAAAGAATTCTTTTGTATTACGTCTATTTTAAAATATCAAAGCTATCAGAGTTTAAGATTTCTCAAATTTATCTTTTTCGTCTTGTTATTCCCCAAAACATGTAAGCTCTCTTCTTAGCAAAAGCTCATAAATTCCAAAATTGGATCAAATTAGGCACCTGATCTTAAGGAATCTGCATCCTAAGGTGGGAAGTTATATATACTTTTTTTTTTTCATAATTTTATTTATTTATTTTTTCCCCCCAAAGCCCCAGTAGATAGTTGTATGTCATAGCTGCACTTCCTTCTAGTTGCTGTATGTGGGACGCGGCCTCAGCAGGGCCGGAGAAGCGGTGCGTCGGTGCGCGCCCGGGATCCGAACCCCGGCCGCCAGCAGCAGAGCGCGCGCACTCAACCGCTAAGCCACGGGGCCGGCCCATACATACTTTAAAAGACAAAGAAGAGTATGATAAGGACTTAGTGAATTGTGCAACAAGTATGACATTCAAAGAAAAGAGATCACTTTGAGTTTGGGGGGTGGGGGAGGAGGGGTCAGTCAGGGAAGTGACCCAGAAGAGGTCAGTTCCGAAATGGGCTTAAAGAAAAGGGGCAGTAAATAAAGGCAGATGGCATTTCAGAGACAGAACATCACGAGCAAGAATGTGAAGATCAGAAATGAAAAGATGGGGCCAGCCCCGTGGCTTAGTGGTTAAGTGCGTGCGCTCTGCTCCTGGCGGCCCAGGTTGGGATCCCGGGCATGCACTGATGCACTGCTTCTCTGGCCATGCTGAGGCCGTGTCCCACATACAGCAACTAGAAGGATGTGCAGCTGTGACATACAACCATCTACTGGGGCTTTGGGGAAAAAATAAATAAATTAAAAAAATTAAAAAAAAAAATGAAATGAAAAGATGAGTTCAGAGGAAAGCAAGCAAGCAGCAGCACACTGGCAGAAGGTTTATGTAGGGGTATAGTGGCAGAAATGTCTAGAAAAGCAGGCTGAGAATAGATCATAGAGAGACTTGAATGTCAGTCTAACCAACTGTGGAGGGAATCTCATCTGCCACATTCAGTCTAATATGATTCTTAAAACACGTATCTTCTTACTGAATCACAAATTTGCTGAAATGATGCCACAGTCATTTATAAAACTGCCTAAATTAAAAAGAAACCTATAGAAATTATGAAGTTGCTTTTAAAAGGCATAGCTCATACAGTAACTTGTATATCTCATAGTTCAATTCCATATTCATTTCTTACAGTCTCTTAATAACCACATCCTCGAATAATTTTTTTAAGCCTCTATTTGAACACTTCATCTTGTAGGAGCTGGGATGCCCTATACTATCTTGTCTAATCAAGCCAATTCCTGGTATAGGACAAAGATAAGTAGAGAGAAAGGGTTATAAAACATTAGTTTTCTACAATTCAATCCTATAAATCAAAATAATCAAAACAAAATCCTCTATATGCCACAATATAAGCTCTTTCATTGGAGAATAAACATAGAAAACTATCTTCAGTATGGTAGAGTAGACATTTGTTGTTTTTGTCACCCAGCATCTTTCTTTCCCTATTTTGCTTGGGGAGACCACCTTCTACCCTACCAGCAATGTGTTTCTAGTGAAGCAGATAACATCCCAGCTCCACAAGTGTTGTATGACTGTGAAATTATGACTGGTCAGGATTGGGAAAATGACTGATTAAGGTGATCAGCATTAATCCTATTAATCGTATTATGGTCCTATGAACTTGGAGTTCCTACAATGGGCAGCTGAAATTGCTGCAACCACCTTACCAGCACAAAGGGAGAATCTATCTAAAAATAAAGCCAACCCAGAAGAAATGGGACCTAGAAATAGAGACGGGGGATCTGGGTCCTCATGACATTGTTTAAGTGCCTACCTCAAACCACACCTAAACCAGATTTGCTTTTTTCTTAAACCAGTTTGAGTTTTTTCTTTCACTTTCATCCCAAAGAGTACTACCCAACATACATGGTAACTGCCAAATCCTATAACAAGAAAAGTAGGTCAACTTCTCAGCACTTATCTATTATCACACATTATTATAATAATTTGGTTATATCAATAACCAAATATAGATACTAAATTTAAAAAATGAATCTGGCACATTTTAACATAGTATTTCCCTTTCAAGAATGCCTTGCACTGTCTTGTTTCTAGACAAAAATCAGTATTTTACCCTTTAGAAAGCAGAAGAAAATGACCATAACTTTCCTATATATTATAACACTGTAAAGGCAAGAATAAACAACTTAGAAATTAAAAGTTTTCAAAAGTTTTCAAAAGTTTTCATTACATCATATCACAGTTATTTAAAAAAACAGAAAACAGAAAAAAAAAAAACTAATGAACAATCCAGAAGCCATGTAAAGATTCTTACTTGAAGCTGAAGAGTATGTCGAAGAATTGTTTCTTCTAAGGCATGGATCCACTTCTCTCGCTCATCAGCATCACGAGCTGGAATAAAAGATTGGAAAAATTAAAACCTTAATTTCTACAATATAGCTCCACATTTGAAAGTAAAAAATTTAAACCATAATGCTAATAGAAAAGATTTTTAGTTGTGCTATTTCCTTACTAGGTTCACCTTTCTATACTTTCCAAATAAGGGATCTACTTGCAGCCATTTATAACAGAGGGAATAATCGTGTTCAATAATAGTAGGCTACCTCCCCACTGAGAACAATCAGAAAAGCTGGAATAATTATTAAAAAATAACTGGTTGAAGGCATCAAAAAACAAGGTAGTAAACAATTAACAGGCCAAGTTCTAGGAGAAGACAAACATCTGGAAGATAAGCCTGGTATTTAGGGCCACTTTTCTCTTGGAAGCATTGTAAATTCCAGGAGAGCTGTAGACTGAGCAATGTACTTAAAAGTCTTGTATATCAGTATATGCGGGCAGGGGATATGTGGGAACTCTATGTACTTTCTGCTCTATTTGTCTGTGAACCTAAAACTGTTCTAAAAAATAAACTCTATAAAAAAAAAAAAAAAGGCTTATCAGGCCAAAAGTCCGAGACTAGGGGCCACCAAGAGTGAGGGCTCTGCTAAATAGGTCATGTTTTGATTGGGACCTCAAAGGGCTGCACCTTGGGATTAAGAATAAAACAATCGCTCAGTCATCTAAGTGGCCCAGAAAAACCTTGATGCTGAAACGGATTAAAACAACCCCAGGTTGTTAGCAACTCTAGGCACCTAGCTAGCAAAAGCAAATGAAAATCTTTTCTGTAGGAAGATACTATCTTAGCTGCTGAATGAGTTCTAAAAACATTTTTCAGGGGCCAGACGCGTGGCTTAGCAGTTAAGTGTGCGCGCTCCGCTATTGGCAGCCTGGGTTCGGATCCCGGGCACGTACCAACACACTGCTTGTCCAGCCACGCTGAGGCGGCGTCCCACATACAGCAACTAGCAGGATGTACAACTACGACATACATCTATCTACGGGGGCTTTGGGGAGAAAAAGGGAAAAAAAAAGGAGGAGGATTGGCAATAGATATTAGCTCAGGGCCAGTCTACCTCAGCAAAAAGAGGAGGATTAGCATGGATGTTAGCTCAGGGCTGATCTTCCTCAAAAAAAAAAAATAAAATAAAATAAAAAATAAAAACAATTTTCAAATACAATGTCTAGCACATAAGAAAAGATAACCAAGAATACAAGGAGATAAAATTACATATAAATGAGAGTCAAAAGACAATAGAAACAGATCAACAGGAGCTCCAGATATTTGAATAAACAGTCCCACACTTTAAAACTATGCTTAACACATTCAATAAAAGACTGAAAACTTTGACAGAGACTTAGAAACCATTTTATAAATGATACAGATTTTTTAAATAATTGAATATAAATTCTAAAACTGAAAAACATAACAAGCAAAATTAAGAACTTCATGGATGAGTTTAAGAGCAGATTAAATCAACTAAAGAGACAATTAGAGGACTCAAGAAAGATCAGAAGAAACTGACCAAAACAAAAGACAATGAGTCAAAGGGATAGAAAATATAGAAGAAAGGGTAAGCAACATAGAGAGCGAGAGGGTATAACATGCATGTGATTGGAATATCAGAAGGAAACAAAAGAGAGAATAGAATAGAACCACTATCTGGCTGAGAATTTTTCAAAACAGATGAAAGATATTAAGCTACAGATTTCAGAAGCCCTAAGAATTCCAAGCAGGATAAAACAAAGAAATACACAGCTAGGCACATCCCAGAAAAAATTACTGCAAACCAAAGATACAGGAAATATCTTTAAAACAGCTGGTGGGGGAGGTGGGGGTGGATAGATTATTTTCAAAGAAGCAACAATTAAATTGAGCTACGGTCTCAAAAGAAATAGTGGGAACCAA
The DNA here is from genome assembly GCF_020826845.1 of Diceros bicornis minor. Classification (NCBI taxonomy): domain Eukaryota; kingdom Metazoa; phylum Chordata; class Mammalia; order Perissodactyla; family Rhinocerotidae; genus Diceros; species Diceros bicornis. The sequence goes on along the minus strand of NC_080752.1, from coordinate 14,084,408 downwards.
ACCAAGAGAGTACTATATCTAATGGCTGAAAGAAAATAACTTGAAATCTAGAATTCAGTGAAAAATATCCTTCAGGAATTAAGATGAAATAAAGTCATCTTCAGGCCAACAGAAACAGAATTTGTCAACAGTAGACATTCATTAAAGAAAATCTGAAAAAGTATTCTCCATGCATAAGGAATAATGTCTGATGGAAGGTGGTAGATGTAGGAAAGAATGTAGAGCAACAAAAACGATAAGTATGTAGGTAAAACTAAATGAATATTGATTGCATAAAAAATAATAATACTTTGTGAGGTTTTAAATAAATACACACAAAATTAAAATACAAAACAATTGCAAATAGATTGGGAAAGGGAAAATAAAGTCAAAGAATTCTAAAGTTCTTGCATTGTTTAGAAACAAGATAAAATTACCAATTAATGTTAAGATTTTGAAAACTGAAAGATTTATGTGGCAACTTTTAGAGTAATCATTAAAAGGTTTTTTTAAGGGGCCAGTCTGGTGGCACAGTGGTTAAGTGCATGCGCTCAGCTGTGGCAGCCCGGGGTTCACAAGTTAGGATCCCGGGCACACACCGACGCACCACTTGTCAAGCCATGCTGTGGCTGCGTCCCATATAAAGCAGAGGAAGATGGGCAAGGATGTTAGCCCACGGCCCATCTTCCTCAGCAAAAAGAGGAGGAGTGGCAACAGACGTTAGCTCAGGGCTAATCTTCTTCGCAAAAAAAAAAAAAAAAGGTTGTTTTTAAGTGTTTAACTTTCAGAATAATAAAATTTTTTTAAAAAGTCAATAATGAGAAGCAATCTATCCAAAAATTGACAAGGACCAAAAAAAAAAAACCATGCAAGAAAAAAATGAAAACATATGGTACAATGGTAAATTTTAAGCCTAAAATCATTAATAATTAAATTAAGTGTAAATGAAGTAAATGCTCCAATTAAAAAAGAAAGGTTTAGGGGCCAGCCCGGTGGCGCAAGTGGTTGCGTGCACACGCTCCACTGCAGCGGCCCGGGGTTCACCAGTTTGGATCCTGGGCACGCACCAATGCACCACTTGTTGGGCCATGCTGTGGCAGCGTCCCACAAAAAGCAGAGGAAGAAGATGGGCACAGATGTTAGCCCAGGGCCAGTCTTCCTCAGCAAAAAAAAAAAAAAAGAAAAGAAAAAGAAAGGTTTAGGGGTTGGCCCAGTGACATGGTGGTTAAGTTCACATGGTCCACTTCAGTAGCCCGGGGTTCACAGGTTCGAATCCCTGGTGTGGACCAAAGCATCGCTCATCAAGCCATGCTGTGATGGCATCCCATACACAAAATAGAGGAAGATGGGCACGGATGTTAGCTCAGGGATACTCTTCCTCAGCAAAAAGAGGAAGATTGGCAAGGAATGTTAGCTCAGGGCCAATCTTCCTCAACAACAACAACAAAAAAGAAAGGTTTATAAATAAAATTTAAACAAATGATGCTTACAAAAGACACTTACTAATATAAGTATACAGAAATATTGAAAATAAGAGTATAAAAAAAATACAGGGACCAGCCTGGTGGTGTAGTAGTTAAGTTGGTGTGTTCCACTTTGGCAGCCTGGGGTTTGCCAGTTCAGATCCTGGACGCAGACCTACTCGCCGCTCATCAAGCCACGCTGAGGCGGCGTCCCACATGGAAGAGCTACAACTCTACAACTATGACACACAACTATGTACTGGGGCTTTGGAGAGAAAAAGAAAAAGAGGAAGACTGGCAACAGATGTTAGCACAGGGCAAATCTTCCTCAAAAAAAAAAAATATACTAACTCAAAAAAAGGTGACGTTATTAAAATAAAATAAAATAGACTTTACCACAAAAGGAGATCAAGAGACTCACTTTGTAAATACAAGAGATTCAAATGATCAGGAAGATATAATAAATGTAAATCTCTATGTAACTAATAACATGGATTCATAAAAATGTGTGTGTGTGTATATATGGCAAAAACCTATAGAATATAAGGAAAAACAGACAGAACATCACAAACATAGTGGGAGGTTTTGGTTTGTTTTTTTTTTTTGAGGAAGGTCAGCCCTGAGCTAACATCCACGCCAATCCTCCTCTTTTTGCCGAGGAAGACTGGCCCTGAGCTAACATCCATACTGATCTTCCTCCACTTTATGTGGGACGCTGCCACAGCATGGCCTGACAAGTGGTGCGTCAGTGCGCACCCGGGATCCGAACCTGGGCCGCCAGCAGCGGAGCATGTGCACTTAACCGCTACACCACAGGGCTCGCCCCTAGTGAGAGATTTTTAACACATCTCTCTCATTAACTAATAGATCAAGCAGACAAAAAATTAGTAAGGATCTAGAAGATCTGAACAATCTCTGATGAATAAACTTGATCCAACAGACATACACAGAACTCTGCATACAACAAATGTAAAACAGACATTCTTTCAAGCACACACAGAACATTTCTAAAAATTGACCACATAATAGACCCTAAAACAAGTCTCAACAAATTTCAAAGGATTAAAATCAAACGCAGTAGATAGTGAGAATTTAAGCTAGAGATCAGTTAAAAACATAGATAGAAAATACTCAGAAATTTTGAAAATTTAAAAAAAGAAACATACTAAATAATCCATTGTTTGAAGAAAAATCCCTCTTCCTTTCCAATTTGGATCCCTTTTATTTCTTTTTCTTGCCTAATTGCTCTGGCTAGGACTTCCAATACTATGTTGAATAAAATTGGCAAAAGTTGGCATCCTTCTATTGTTCCTCTTCTTAGAAGGATAGATTTCAGTTTTTCACAGTTAAGTATGATGTTAGCTGTGGGTTTGTCATATATGGCCTTTATTACACCAGGTACTTTCCTTCTAGACCCATTTTACTCAGAGTTTTGATCATACATAAATGGGTGCTGAATCTTGTCAAATGCTTTCTCTGTATCTATTGAGATGATCATGTGATTTTTATTCTTCATTTTGTTAATGTGGTGTATCACACTGATTGATTTGCAGATGTTGAATCATCCTAGCATCCCTGGGATAAATCCCACTTGATCGTAGTATATGATTCTTTTAATGTATTGTTGTATTCGATTTGCTAATATCTTGAGGATTTTTGCATCTACATTCATCAGCAATACTGGCCTATAATTTTCTTTTTTTGGCTTGTCCTGGTCTGGTTTTGGTATCAGGGTAATGTCGGCCTCATTTTAGTTAGGAAGTGTCCTTCCTCTTCAATTTTTTGAAGAGTTTGAGAAGCATAGGTATTAAATCTTCTTTGAATGTTTGGTAGAGTTCACCAGGGAAGGCATCTGGTCCTGGACTTTTGTTTTGGGGAAGGTTTTTCATTACTGTTTTGATCTCCTTACTAGTGATTGATCTATTCAGAGTCTCTATTTCTTCTTGATTCAGTTTTGGAAAGTTATATAATTCTAAGAATTTAACCATTTGTTCAGGGTTGTCCAACTTGGTGGCACATAGCTTTTCATAGTATTCTCTTATAATTCTTTGTATTTCTGTGGTATCTATTGTAATTTCTCCTCTTTCAATTCTGATTTTATTTACATGAGCCTTCTCTCTTTTTTTCTTAGTCTAGCTAAAGGTTTGTCAATTTTGTAGCTCTTAGTTTCACTGATTTTTTTCTATTGTCTTTTTAGTCTCTATTTCATTTATTTCTGCTCTGATTTTTACTATTCCCTTCCTTCTACTGATTTGGGGCATCATTTGTTCTTCTTTTTTGAGCTCTTTTAGGAGTAATTTGATTTCCTTTAGGAGTTACATTGTTTATTTGAGATTTTGCTTGTTTCTTGAGGTAGGCTTGTATGACTATAAAATTCCCTCTTAGTACCACTTTCACTGTATCCCATAGATTCTGGTCTGTTGTATTTTCATTTGTCTCTAGATATTTTCTGATTTCTCCTCTGATTTCTTCATTGACCCAGTAATTGTTCATTATCATTTTGTTTAATCTCCACATATTTGTAACTTTTCCAGTTTTCTTCTTGTAGTTGATTTCTAGATTCATACTGTTGTGGTTGGAAAAGATGCTTGGTATTACTTCAATCTTTTTAAATGCATTGAGACTTGTTCTGTGGCCTAATATGTGATCTACCTGGAGAATGTTCCATGTGCATTCGAAAAGAATGTGTATTCTGCAATTTTTGGATGGAATGTTCTGTATATATCTATTACGCCCATCTGGTCTAACGTGTCATTTAAGGCCAATGTTTCCTTATTGATCTTCTGTCTGGATGATCTATCCACTAATGTAAGTGGGGTGTTAAAGTTCCCTACTATTATTGTGTTACTGTCAATTTCTCCTTTTATGTCTGTTAATAAGTGTGTTATGTATTTAGGTGCTCCTATGTTGGATGCATAGATATTTACAAGTGTTATGTCCTCCTGTTGGATTGTTCTTTTTATCATTATGCAGTGCCCTTTTCTGTCTCTTGTTACAGTTTTTGTTTTAAAGTCTATTTTGACTGATATAAGTATGCTACACCAGCTTTCTCTTCATTTCCATTTGCATGGAATATCTTTTTCTACCCCTTCACTTTCAGTTTGTGAGTGTCTTTAGGTCTGAAGTGTGTCTCTTATATGCAGCATATATATGGATCTTGTTTTTTTATCCATTCAGCCAGCCTGTATCTTTAGATTGAAGTATTTAGTCCATTTACATGTAAAGTAATTATTTATAGGCATGTACTTCTTGCCATTTTGTTACCTTTTTTCTGGATGTTTTTGTAGTTCTCTGTTCCTTTTTCTTCTCTTGCTCTCTTCCCTTGTGATTTGATGACTTTGTTTGGGTTCCTTTCTCTTTATTTTTTGTGTATTTATTATAGGTTTTTGTTTAGTGGTTACCATGAGGTTCATATATAATAACCTATGTATACAGCAATCTATATTAAGTTTATGGTCTCTGAAGTTCAACCCCACACTAAAAGCCCTAGAGTTTTATCCCACCCCCATGTTTTATGTTTTTTACATCATATTTTACCTTTTTTGATTTTGTGTATCCCTTACCCTCTTATTGTAGACATAGATTATTTTAGTACTTTTGTCTTTTGACTATTATACTAGCTTTAAAGATGGTGGGTTCACTACTTTTACTGTATATTTGCCTTTACCAGTGATATTTTTTCTTTGATAATTTTCTTATTTCTATTTCTGGCTTTTTCTTTTCCACTTAAAGAAGTCTCTTTAACACTTCTTCTAAGGCCTGTTTAGTGGTGATGAACTCCTTTAGTTTTTGGTTGTTTGGGAAACTCTTTCTCTCTCCTATCTCCTATCACTATTCACAGATGATATGATTTTATATATAGAAAAGCCTAAAAAATCTACCAAAAAACTATAAGAAATAATAAATGAATACAGCAAAGTTGCAGGGTACAAAATCAACATACAAAAATCATTTGTGTTTCTATACATTAATAACAAAATACCAGAAAGAGACATCAAGGAAACAACCCCATTTACAATCACAACAAAAAGAATAAAATACCTAGGAATAAATTTAACCAAGGAGGTTAAAGACCTGTATCCAGAAAACCATAAAACATTGTTGAAAGAAATTGAAGAGGACACAAAAAAATGGAAACATATTCCATGTCAGAGATTAGAAGAATTAACATAGATAAAATGTCCATACTTCCTAAAGCAATCTACAATTCAAGGCAATCCCTATCAAAGTCCCAGTGACATTTTTCATGGAAATAGAACAAGGCATCCTAAAATTTATATGGAACAACAAAAGACCCTGAATAGCTAAAGCAATTCTGAGAAAAAAGAACAAACATAGAGGCATCATACTTCCTGATTTCAAAGTATACTATAAAGCTATAATAATCAAAACAGCATGGTACTGGCACAAAAACAGACACACAGATCAATGGAACAGAATTGAGAGCCTAGAAATAAACCCACACATCTATGGACAGCTAATTTTTTGTGTGTGTGTGAGGAAGATCAGCCCTGAGCTAACATCCATGCTAATCCTCCTCTTTTTGCTGAGGAAGACTGGCTCTGAGCTAACAACTATTGCCAATCCTACGACATTTTTTTCCCCAAAGCACCAGTAGACAGTTGTATGTCATAGTTGCACATCCTTCTAGTTGCCGTATGTGGGACACAGCCTCAGCACGGCCGGAGAAGTGGTGCACCAACACAGGAACCACAATGCAAAAATATATGAAATCACCAGACCAGAAACAAAATGACAAGCACCCAGAAATCAACCCCGAAGACACAGAAATCCATAAACTAAATGACAGAGATTTCAAAATAGCTATCATAAAAACACTCAACGAAATACGAGACAACACAGACAAACAATTCAATGAGATTAGGAGTTTCTTCACAAAAGAGATTGAAATCATAAAGAAAAACCAATCAGTACTGATGGAGATGAAGAACACAATGGAGGAGATAAAGGAGAATCTGGAATCTTTAAAGAACAGAGCTGACAATATGGAGGAAAGAATTAGTACTTTAGAGGATAGGAATACAGATATACTCCAGATGGAAGAAGAGAGAGAACTAAGACTAAAAAGAAATGAAGAAACACTCCGAGAACTATCTGACTCTATTAGAAAATGTAACATAAGAATTATAGGTATTCCTGAGGGAGAGGAGAGGGAAAGAGGAACAGAGAGCCTATTCAAGGAAATAATAGCTGAAAATTTCCCAAATCTGGGGAAGGAGCAGGAAATACCAGTAAGCGAAGCCAACAGAACACCTATATATATTAACAGACAAAGGCCTTCGCCACGACAACTAGTGGTAAGGCTAGCCAGGGTCAACGACAAAGAAACAATATTAAGGGCAGCTAGACAAAAACAAAAAATAACGTACAAAGGAACTCCCATCAGGCTCTCAGCGGATTTCTCAACAGAAACTTTTCAGGCTAGAAGAGACTGGAATGATATATTCAAAATACTGAAAGACAAAAACTTTCAGCCAAGAATACTCTATCCAGCAAAAATATCCTTCAAATATGATGGAGAAATAGTAACTCTCCCAGATAAACAAAAGCTAAGGGAGTTCATGGCCATGAGACCCCCACTACAAGAAATACTCAAGAAGGCCCTCAGGCCTGAAAAAAAGAAGAGAAAGGGAACACAAAGCTTGGAGGAAGGAGAAAAGTAGGTAGACAAAATCAGAGAAATAGTAGATCTTTACCGGAATAGGTTAGCAACCACTTAAATACTAAACTCAAAGATCAAAGGAAGAAATTCACCAAAAATAAATTTAACCTCATCACTGTAAACACACAGCCACAACACAGATAGAATAAGGTATAACAAGAGCAACTTAGAAGGGGAAGAGGAAAGTGACTGAATTGACTTAGTATAAGGAAATAGGAGGCTATCAGATAATGGACTATCTCATACACAAGATTTTTTGCCCAAACCTCAAGGTAACCACTAAACAAATAATCAAAGCAAAACCACATATGATAAACAAAGAGAAAACTAGAAGAATCATAAGACAGAACAACCAAACTGAATTGGCAGTCCAAAACAAATGGGACAAGAAACAAAGGAAATGCAAAAGAACCAGAAAATAAGTGACAAAACAGCAACATTCAGCCCTCATATTTCAATAATTACCCTAAATGTAAATGGATTGAACTCTCCAATCAAAAGATACAAAGTGGCAGGATGGATTAAAAAGCAAGACCTAACAATATGCTGCCTTCAGGAAACACATCTTAGCACTAAAGACAAGCACAGGCTCAGAGTGAAAGGATGGAAGACAATACTCCAAGCTAATGGCAAACAAAAGAAAGCAGGTGTTGCCATACTCATATCAGACAAAGTAGACTTCAAGACAAAACAGGTTAAGAAAGACAAAGAAGGGAAATATATAATGATAAAAGGGACACTCCATCAAGAAGACATATCACTTATAAATATATAGGCACCCAACATAGGAGCACCAATGTACATAAAACAACTATTAACAAACCTAAAAGGAGACATTAACAAGAACACAATAATAGTAGGGGATCTTAACACCCCACTTACAGCAATGGATAGATCATCCAGACAAAATGTTAATAAAGAAATAGTAGACTTAAATGAAAAACTGGACGAGATGGACCTAGTAGACATATACAGAGCACTCCACCCAAAAACAGCTGACTACACATTCTTCTCAAGTGCGCATGGAACATTCTCTAGGATAGACCATATGTTGGGAAACAAAGCAAGCCTCAATAAATTTAAGAAGATTGAAATCATAACAAGCATCTTTTCAGACCATAAGGCTATGAAACTGGAAATGAACCAGGAAAAAAAACTGGGAAAGTGACAAAAATGTGGAGATTAAACAACATGCTACTGAACAACCAATGGATCATTGATGAAATTAAAGGAGAAATCAAAAACTATCTGGAAACAAACGAAAATGATAACATGCCATATCAAACCATATGGGATGCAGCACAAGCGGTCCTGAGAGGGAAACTCATAGCGATACAAGCCCACCTTAACAAACAAGAAAAAGCCCTAATAGGCAACCTTAAATTACACCTAACAGAACTAGAAAAGAAGAACAAACAAAGCCCAAAGCCAGCAGAAGGAGAGAAATAATAAAAATCAGAGCAGAAATAAATGATATTGAGACCAAAAAAACAGTAGAAAGGATTAATAAAACAAAGAGATGGTTCTTCGAGAAGATAAACAAAATCGACAAACCCTTAGCCAGGCTTACTAAGAAAAAAAGAGAAAAGGCTCAAGTAAATAAAATTAGAAATGAAAGAGGAGAAATTACAACGGATACCATGGAAATACAGAGGATTATAAGAGAATACTATGAGAAATTATATGCCAACAAATTGGACAATCTAGAAGAAATGGATAAATTCTTAGACTCATACAACCTCCCAAAATTGAACCAAGAAGAAATGGAGAATCTGAATAGACCAATCACAAGTAAAGAGATTGAAATAGTAATCAAAAACCTCCCAAAAAATAAAAGTCCAGGACCAGATGGCTTCTCCAGTGAATTTTACCAAACATTCAAAGAAGATTTAATACCCATCCTCCTCAAACTATTCCAAAAAATAGAGGAAGATGGAACACTTCCTGAATCATTCTATGAGGCCAACATCACCCTGATACCAAACCAGACAAAGACAATACAAAGAAAGAAAATTACAGGCCAATATCGCTGAGGAACATTGATGCAAAAATCCTCAACAAAATATTGGCAAACCGAATACAACAATATATTAAAAAGATCATACACCATGATCAAGTGGGATTTATACCAGAGACGCAGGGATGGTTCAACATCCGCAAATCAATCAACGTGATACATCACATCAACAAAACAAAGAATAAAAACCACATGATCGTCTCAATAGACGTAGAGAAGGCATTTGACAAGATACAACATCCATTTATGATAAAAACTCTCAATAAAATGGGAATAGAAGGAAAGTACCTCAATATAATAAAGGCCATATATGACAAACCCACAGCTAACATCATACTCAACGGGGAAAGACTGAAAGCCATTCCTCTGAGAACAGGAACGAGGCAGGGCTGCCCACTCTCACCACTCCTCTTCAACATAGTACTGGAGGTTTTGGCCAGAGCAATTAGGCAAGAAAAAGGAATAAAAGGAATCCAAATAGGTAACGAAGAAGTGAAACTCTCACTATTTGCCGATGACATGATTGTATATATAGAAAACCCTAAAGAATCTGTTGGAAAACTGTTAGAAACAATCAACAACTACAGCAAAGTTGCAGGGTACAAAATCAATCTACAAAAATCAGTTGCATTTCTATATGCTAATAATGAACTAACAGAAAGAGAGCTCAAAAAGATAATACCATTTACAATTGCATCAAAAAGAATAAAATACCTAGGAATAAATCTTACCAAGGAGGTGAAGGACCTATACAATGAGAACTACAAGACATTATTGAGGGAAATCCACGATGACATAAAGAAATGGAAAGATATCCCATGCACGTGGATTGGAAGAATAAACATAGTTAAAATGTCTATATTACCTAAAGCAATCTACAGATTCAATGCAATCCTAATCAGAATCCCAATGACATTCTTCACAGAAATAGAAAAAAGAATACTAAAATTTATACGGGGCAACAAAAGACCCCGAATAGCTAAAGACATCCTAAAGAAAAAGAACAAAGCAGGAGGCATCACAATTCCTGACTTCAAAACATACTACAAAGCAATAGTAATCAAAACAGCATGGTACTGGTACAAAAACAGACACACAGATCAATGGAACAGAATTGAAAGCCCAGAAATAAAACCACACATATACGGACAGCTGATTTTCGACAAAGGTGCTAAGAACATGCAATGGAGAAAGGAAAGTCTCTTCAATAAATGGTGTTGGGAAAACTGGACAGCCACATGCAAAAGAATGAAAGTGGACCATGTGCTATCGCCATTCACAAAAATTAACTCAAAATGGATCAAAGACCTGAAGGTGAGACCTGACACTATAAAACTCATAGAAGAAAATATAGGCAACACACTATTTGACATTGGTTTTAAAGGAATCTTTTCGGATGACATGCCTACCCAGACTAGGGAAACTAAAGAAAAAATAAACAAGTGGGACTTTATCAGATTAAAGAGCTTTTATAAGACAATGAAACCAGAATCAAGATGAACAAACAACCAACCAGCTGGGAGAGAATATTTGCAAAACATACATCTGACAAGGGGTTGATCTCCATAATATATAAAGAACTCACACAATTGAACAACAAAAAAACAAACAACCCGATCAAAAAATGGGCAGAGGAAATGAACACACACTTCTCCAAGGAAGATATACAGATGGCCAATAGGCACATGAAAAGATGCTCAACATCACTAATCATCAGGGAAACGCAAATCAAAACAACACTAAGATACCACCTCACGCCCGTTAGAATGGCTATAATCACCAAGACAAAAAACAACAAATGTTGGAGAGGATGTGGAGAAACAGGAACCCTCATACACAGCTGGTGGGAATGCAAATTGGTGCAGCCTCTATGGAAAACGGTATGGAGATTCCTCAAAGAATTAAAAATAGAGATGCCCTATGATCCAGCCATCCCACTACTGGGAATCTATCCAACGCACCTGAAATCAACAATCCAAAGAGGCTTATGCACCCCTATGTTCATTGCAGCATTATTCACCATAGCCAAGAAGTGGAAGCAACCTAAGTGTCCCTCGACTGACGATTGGATTAAGAAAATGTGGTATATATATACAATGGAATACTACTCAGCCATAAAAAAAGACAAAATCGTCCCATTTGCAACAACGTGGATGGGCCTGGAGCGTATTATGTTAAGTGAAATAAGCCAGAAAGAGAAAGACAAACACTGTATGATCTCACTCATATGTGGAATATAAACCAACACATGGACAGAGAAAACTGGACTGTGGTTACCTGGGAAGTGGGGGTGGGGGGTGGGCACAAGGGGTGAAGGGAGTCATATATGTGGTGATGGACAAACAAAAATGTACAACCCAAAATTTCACAATGTTAGAAACCATTAAAACATCAATAAAAAAAAAATTAACTAAAATCAACCAGAATGAGGAAGGGAAATCCAAAATAGAATACAAACAATAACAAATTAACCTAACTACATTACAAATGAATAAGACAACCATACTGAAGGGAATGAGGAAGAAAAGATTAAACCTAAGTGACTTGGAAAACAGTACTCTGACTAGATAATGCAAAGATAAACAAAAAAAGAACTGCACACAAATACTGTACTCTAGTTAGTAAATCTGGTTTTCAAAGGAGTATAGGTTAGCATCTGTAACTACAAACAAATGAATACATTGTAGATAATAAGAACCAGGTTTCTCATCATCAGAGAAAAAAAAATTACAAATAAGGAAAGGAAGAAAGCTAGAATGAAGCATGTGGTGTTGATCCAGAATTGGAGGTATCAATATGAACCCACAGTTTTAGACAGATAGATAGAGATAGGAAGTGCTTGAAAAAGAATGAGGGCATGTCAAAAGGAAACAGGAGCCTACTTGAAGGCGCTCCAATGGCCAAAGCCTGAAGAATTTGAGCAACAGAATAAATGATAGTACTGGATTATAACTCATAGAATAAAATAAATATCCAATAGTCTAATACTGATTAAATAAGTAATTGAATAAGAAAGTAAATGGGGAAGAAGGCACAGCTCTTCTTTCAGAAGAATTACAATTCCTAAGTATAGAAGGAATGAAAGAAATTTAAAAATCACCATTAGACAAATACCGCAGCAATAATCACTGCAGGGATGCTCCACTGATGGCATACTGATAGCTAAAATCAGTGGGCAAAAGTTTGAGGAGAAACAGGATATTAGCAGAGTTTCAAAGTATCTCCCCCAAGATATTTATCAATTACAAATGGAAAAACAGTAATTTTACAATGGAGAAATCTGACAGACACTACCTTAATCCAGTGATCAAAGTGAACATCACCAGTAATAAATATATTGATATCATATATCCCCCAATACGATCCACTGAGAAGGAAACAGCATCATTTCTGTGGTATTCTCGCTAAAAATATATAATCTCAATCTAATCATGAGAAAACATCAGATAAGCCCAAATTGAGAGATATCTACAAAATAACTAATACTCATCAAAAATGTCAAGGTCATGAAAGACAAGCAGAGAACAGAGAATTGTTATAACTAAATGTAATGTGGGATCTTGGATTGAATCCTGGAACAGAAAAAGGGCTTTAGAGGGAAAAATCAAATGAGCTCTGTGGTTTAGTTGAAAGTATTGTACTAAATGGGTGGAAGACCCAGCTCAGGACAACAGAGCCTGAGCAGGGAGAGGAGGGCATACATCACACCAAGGGACAACCTGGCATAGGCATTAAAGGCCAAAGCAGGATGAAGAGGGAATCTACACAGTGGAAAAGTCTAGCGTGGGGCCCGCCCCTGGCTTAACGGTTAAGTGAGCATGCTCCGCTACTGGCGGCCCGGGGTTCGGATCCCGGGCGCGCACAGACGCACCGCTTCTCTGGCCGTGCTGAGGCCGTGGCCCACATTCAGCAACTAGAAGGATGTGCAATTATGACATACAACTACTGGGGCTTTGGGGAAAAAAAAGGAGGAGGATTGGCAACAGATGTTAGCTCAGAGCCAGTCTTACTCAGCAAAAAGAGGAGGATTAGCATGGATGTTAGCTCAGGGCTGATCTTCCTCACAAAAAAAAAAAAGTCCAGCATGGGGCGTCGGGGCCCAAGAAAGGTGAAGAGGAAGTCCACACTGCAGGGGATGGGGCAGCCTAGCACAAGGTTTCCAAGGCTGAGTGGAGTGAGGGTGACATCCACACAAGGAAGTGGGTGATGATGGGAAAAATCACATACAGAAGGATTGCTCAAGTAAGTAAATATAACAAGAATAAAGGATTTCATTGTTGGAAAATAGAGTTACAAATATGGTAAGGGAGAAAACCAAAACGATTCTGAAGTGTGAGATTGCAAATGGAGCTATCAGCATGAACTCACGGTTTTCAACATATATGTAAACACATAAGGAACTACGGAAAAGGACGCACATGTGTGTACACACACATGTATATAACATTCACAGTTTTCTTAGCTCTGAGAGGGCCTGGGCACCATGACATCCAATAGCAATAAGTACACCTAGCACCAGGCGCTGATTTCCAAATACCGTTCTCCATTAAAAGGAACCCGGGCTCCTTGGAAAAATGGTTGATTCCAAAACTAGGACAGGAAAGGTAGAAAATAAGCCTGGAACATCTTTTTTGTGCCAGAAAGTAAGGAAGGTAATACTCAGAGAATGACAGAAACATGTTAAAACAATACAGAAGTCAGCTTAAAAGGAATTCTACTGGCCAAATCAAGGACAATTTGAGCATCAAAATAAATAATGATAGTAAAGAATTATAATCTATTGAGTAAAACAAGAAACCATGAGTTACTACTGATACACATAAATTGAAAGCTTGATGAGGAATGGGATATTGGCATAGATTCAAAATATCTCCCCACAAAATATTAAGAAGGGAAAAAGATAATATTTAACAATAAAAGCTTGGCAAATACCACCTTAATCCGGTGATCAAAGTAAATGCCATCAGTAATGAGACAAACTGAAATCCTGTGATAAGAACACAGCATCATTTCTGTGATCTTCAGGCCAAAGATATTTAATCTGAATCAAATCATGAAGAAACAACAGAAAAAAACAAACTGGGGGATATTCTACAAAATAACTAGCCTATAATCTTCAAGTGTCAAGGTCAGAAAATTCAAGGAAAGACTGAGGAACTGTTCCAGACTGAAGGAGACTAAAGAGACGTGGGCCGGCCCCGTGGCGCAAGCGGTTAAGTGCACGCACTCTGCTGCGGCGGCCCGGGGTTCACTGGTTCGGATCCCAGGCGCGCACCGACACACCACTTGTCAAGCCATGCTGTGGCAGCATTCCATATAAAGTAGAGGAAGATGGGCATGGATGTTAGCCCAGGGCCAGTCTTCCTCAGCAAAAAAAAAAAGGGGGAGGATTGACAGATGTTAGCTCAGGGCCGATCTTCGTCACAAATAAATAAATGAATAAATAAAATAAAGAGACATGACAACTAAATGCCAAACGTGATTCTGAACCAGATCTTCTTGCTATAAAGGACATTACTGGGAAAACTGGGAAAACTCGAATAGAGTTTAAGGATTAGATGGTATTAATGCATCAATGTTCATTTCCTGATTTTATGACTGTATAGTGTATATCCAGGAAAATTTCCTTGTTTGCAGGAAACATACAATAAAGCATTCAGGGGTGATGAGACATCCTATTAGCAACTTCCTCTCAAACAGTTCCGGGGGAAAAGTTCTTTGTATTGTACTCGCAACTTTTCTGTAAGCGTGAGATTGTTTCAAATTTTTAAAAATTATATTTAAAAAAAATCATGGGCTGGCCCCGTGGCTTAGCGGTTAAGTGCGCGTGCTCCGCTACTGGCGACCCAGGTTTGGATCCCTGGCGCACACTGACACACCACTTGTCCGGCCATGCTGAGGCTGCGTCCCACATGCAGCAACTAGAAGGATGTGCAACTATGACATACAACTATCTACTGGGGCTTTGGGGGGGAAAAAAAAAGGAGGAGGATTGGCAATAGATGTTAGCTCAGAGCCGGTCTTCCTCAGCAAAAAGAGGAGGATTAGCATGGATGTTAGCCCTCATGGAGGGCTGATCTTCCTCACACACACACAAAAATATTATTATGGGGGCCAGCCCGGTGGCGCAAGCAGTTAAGCGTGCGCGCTCCACTGTGCAGTGGCCCAGGGTTTGCTGGGTCGGACCCCCGGCGCGCACCAATGCACCGCTTGTCAGGCCATGCTGTGGCGGTGTCCCATATAAAGTGTAGGAAGATGGGCATGGATGTTAGCCCAGAGACAGTCTTCCTCAGCAAAAAGAGGAGGATTGGCAGATGTTAGCTCAGGGCTAATCTTCCTCACCAAAAAAAAAAAAAAAAATTATTACGATAAATCAAAAAAGACATAAATAAATGGAAATATCATTTCATGGATTGGAAGATTCAATACTGTAACAATATTCAAACTGACCTATAGATTAAGATTAAATGTAACGTAAATTAAAATTCCAAAAGGCATTTTTGCCAAAAGGCATTTTTGGAATTTGTCAAGATTCTAAAATACAAATACAAAATGGTACAAAAGGTAAAGAATAGCAAAGACTTTCTTGAAAACAAAGAAGCATTCTTAGAAGGTTTACTCTATCAAATATAAAGTCTTATTATAAAGCTACAGTAATTAAGAAAATGTGGTATTGGAGCAAATATAGATAAATAAACCAATGAAATAGAACAGAGCCCACAAATAAGCCCACTCATATACATATATGGACATGATTTGTGACACATGTGGCACTAAAAGCAGTAAGGAACAATCTTTCAATAAATAGTGCTAGGCCAATACGGGGAAGAAATGAAACCGGACCCTACCTTGTACTACACACAAAAATCAATCCCAAGTGATTCCCTGAAAAACAATAAAGCTTCCAGAAGATAAAACAGAAGAATATCATCGTAACTTTGTGTTAGAAAAAAGCTTCTTATACCAGATACAGAACTCTTAATTATAAAGAAAATGACTGATAAATTGAACAACATCAAAGTTAAGAATTTTGGTTCATCAAAAGACATCATTTAGAGAATGCCATGGTAAACTACTGTGACATATGGAGTTAAAGAACATGGACTCCTAAGCTAGAATGCCTAGGTTCACCTCTGAGCTTTTGCTATTTATTAACCATACGACTTTCAGTAAGTTACTTAACTTTTCTAAGCCTCAGTGTTCTCATTTGTAAAAGGAGTAATAGTATCTACTCATAAGGTTACTGCAGAGATTAAATGAGTCAATACAAATGCAACACTTGGACAGGTAAATGACATAAAGTAAGTACTCAATAAGCATTAACTATTATTATTATTACTGCTGGGCATTTATCATGACCTGGCCCTGATTCCAAGGAGCTCCCAATCTAGTAAAGAAGACAGATTTGCATTTAGCTGTATAAATACATAGCTTATGCCACCACCAAAAGAAGTGAAGGAAAATCAGGGAAGAGCTCCTTGAGGAGTTAGGTCTAAAAGAATAAGAATTAGTCTGTCAAGTAGAGAAAGATAAGGACATCCTGAAAGAGAAAAGAAGACTAATAAAGACACTGAGGCATGAAAAAGGTGCATTTGGGAAACTGATTTGAATGTGTCTAGAACACTGGGCTGATTTGGGGAGGAGGAAATGGCAAAAGATTAGGATCCCAGCCCAAGGAGTATGAATGGACTTTATCTTTACGACAATGGGGAGCCCCTGAAGAGTTTCAAGCATGAGAGCGACACGGTTAATCTGCATATTAGGCACATCAATCTGGCAGTGCTGTGGAGAATGCGAAATGGGGCCAAAATGGGGGTGGCAAGACAGTTAGGAAGTGGTCGTAATAGTGAGCCCTGAATTGAGAAATCACCAGGACATGACAAGAGGCACCACTCTCACTCCATCAGGGCACCAAATCTCAATCATCTTTAAATCTGCCACCTCCTTACAAATGAAATCACATACCAAGTTCACCAGATTCTTCCTTGATATAGTCCCTATCTTTTCTTTTAATTACTACTGACAACATGCTGGTTCAAGCACTCATACAGTCTCATGCCTGTAAACAAAACGTCATCACAAATGTAGGAGATGCACTAGATTCTGCTACCTCCAACACAGCCTGCACACCTCACTCAGAGAGCTTATATCAAAATGCTGTTTCCATAAAAACCTCAACATTCCCCACCTAGCCTCCCTTCTAACAGTAAAAGCCCTCCACACCTTCTACTTTATGCCTCTTTTACATGAACCAAACCACCTTCTCACTGACCCTTAAACACTCTGAGTTATGTTCCTGCTCATGGCATACTCCCCTCCATAATCCTTAACACTGACTTTAACCTCCTTCCCGTCTATCTAAATCCTACATGCCTCAGAACAAGTTTTAGTTCTCCTCAAGAAAGCCTTATCTGACTAGTCCGATAGCAGTGATCTCTCTCTTTTGAACTCCTATAGGACTTATAAATGCCAACACATCACCCAATTATTCTTTGATCAAGTATTTACTGACTACCTATAAAATTTAACCTTGTACTGCTCCCACACTGTTATGTACACTTTTCACATGTTTATGTTTTGCCTCTATGATTGGATTTTAGGTTATCTGATCATATTAACCATAGTGTTTATCACAGTACTACATATATCCATTCAGCCAGCATTTACTGAGAAGCTACTGTTTACCAAGTACTGTGTAGAAACTGGGGATATAAATTCAAGTAAGATCCAGTCCCTGTCTTTACAGAGCTTACACGCAAGTGACAAGGAGAAATAAATGCAAACTGACAACTGCTACTATACAGAATGACTGGTACTACCAGAGAGAAAAAAGAGAAAAATCACTGTAAGCATAGAGTGCAAGAACCTATCCCAAGGGATGTGTGTGTGTGGAGATAAACTCGGGGAAGGCTTCTAAGGCAAGGAGATGAGAGTCAAGTTTTAAAAACTGACTAGAAATTAGAGGCAAAGGTGTGAGTGTGGCTATGTGAGGGGGGAGAGGGAGGGAAAATGGAAGGAGGGGCGGGGCGGCGCGGTAGGCAGTGACAGGGGAGGCATTCAAGATAAAGAGGACAGAATAAGCAAAGGCAAATATGTGGCAAATTACTATATGAGAATATAGAACTAAGCATCAAAACAGCCCACGCTTTACTACTTTTTCCACTGTTAACCTTAGCAAGTCACTTATACCACCCGAATATTCATTTTAACACCTTCAAATGGGAGGCTTGCTAACATAAAGATAGACATACAGACCAGTGAAATAGAATAGAGAGCCCAGAAAAAAACCCTTGCATGTATGACCAAATGATTTTTGACCAGGGTGCCAAGACTACACAATGGAGAAAAGACAGTCTCTTCAACAAATGGTGTTGGGAAAACTGGATATTCACATTCAAAGAAATGAAGTTGGACCCTTACCTTATACCATATACAAAAATTAACTCAAAACGGACTAAAGACTTAAACGTAAGACCTAAAGCTATTAAACTCCTAAAAGAAAACATAGGGAGAAAGCTTCAGAACATTAAATTTGGCAAGGATTTCTTGGATATGACACCAAAAGCACAAGCAACAAAATAAAAAAATAGACAAATGGAACTACAACAAACTTAAAAATTTTGGTGCACCAAAGGAAATAATCAACAGAGAAAAAAGGCAATCTAAGGAAGGGGAGAAAATAATTGCAAATTATATATCTGATAAGGGGTTAATACCCAGAATATATAAGAAACTTCTACAACTCAACGACAACAAAAAATCTCAATTAAAAAATGGGCCAAGGCCTTGAATAAACATTTCTCCAAAGACATACACGTGGCCAATCAGCACATGAAAGGATGCTCAGCATCACTAATCATCAGGGAAATGCAAATCAAAGCCACAATGAGATGTCCCCTCACAACCATCAGCATGGCCACTATCAAAAGAACAGAATATACTAAGTGTTGGAGAGGATGTGGAGAAGTTGGAACCCTTGTGCCCTATTGGTGGGAATGTAAAATGGTACAGCCACTATTGAAAACAGTATGGAGCCTCCCCAGAAAATTAAAAATAGGATTACCATATGATCCAGCAACCTCATTTCTGGGTATATATCCAAAAGAACTCAAAGCAGAATCTCAAAGAGGTATTTGCACATCCATGTTCATCACAGCATTATTCACAATAGCCAAGAGGTGGGTGCAATCCAAATGTTCATCAACAGATGAATGGATAAAGAAAATGTGGAAAACACATACAATGGAATATTATGCAGCCTTAAAAAAAGAAAGAAATCCTGTCTTATGCTACAACATGGATGAACTTTGAGAACATTATGCTAAGTGAAGTAAGCCAATCACAAAAGAACAAATACTGTATGATTCTACTCATATGAAATATGTAAAGTAATAAAAATTGTAGAAATGTGGTTACCAAGGGCTAAGGGGGGGAGGAAAGGGGAATTAGCGTTTAATGGGTATAGAGTTTGATTGTCACAAGATGGAAAATTCTAGAGATCTGTTGCACAACAATGTGAATAGTATACTTAACACCACTAAACTGTACACTTATAAATGGTTAAGATGGTAAATTTAATGTTATGTTTTTTACAATAATTTTTTAAAAAATTGGAGGCTTGAACTAAATTGTCCCTTCCAGCTGAAAATCGAATATTCTAATATTCTGACTAACCTAACCCACCTTCTCCCATTCTCCCATGAGCCAGTAAACAAACCTCTACTCTACTGAATTTAATAGGAAAACTATCTTTGTGTATATGAAGCACCAATGAGATGTCTGGTTATTATTCAATCATACTAAACTATTCGTTCAAATGAGAAATAAAAATACAGTAATAATATACACAATTCACAAACCACCTGCAGAGGCAGCTCTCTAGAAATAAAATTAAAGCTATATTAATTCTGGGCCGGCCCCCTGGCTTAGTGGTTAAGTGTGCACGCTCTGCTGCTGGTGGTCAGGGTTCGGATCCTGGGCGCGCACCGACGCACCGCTTCTCCGGCCATGCTGAGGCCACGTCCCACATACAGCAACTAGAAGGATCTGCAGCTATGACATACAACTATCTACTGGGGCTTTGGGGGAAAAAAATAAATAAATAAAATTATTTTAAAAAATAAAAAAATAAAGTTATACTAATTCTGAGTGAATCCCTGCTAGAAGGGCCCAATTTAATAAATTAGTTAAAACAACTTATAAATAGTACATTGTTTTCCCCAAATATATAAATACAGGTTAACTCTTTCTCCCTTTTTTAAAAATGTTATTTATACAGTTTGTCTCTAGAATTTCTTCTCTAGCACCTATCTTTCCTCTTTATTACATTCTTAAAGCTCTCTTTCCATTTTCTGAGCCAGTGGGTTCCAAATTTTGTTTGGCTATACCCCACAATAAGAAATACTTTTTATAACATGAACCAGTTCACAAATATATATAAGCATATATGTAAACATATACATATACAACTGAAACATTAGTTCCACAAAACAACGTTTGCCCTTATGATATGCCATACACATTGACATTTTCACTGTGTTGTATTTCACTTTTTTAAAAGTGCTGATCTTGGCCCACTAAATAAGATTCACAATCCACTAACAGATTGTGTTGAGTTTGGAAAACACTGCTTTAAGCTACCCCAACGGTCCACAAAGCTACTGCTTTTCAGTATCTCTTAAGTAGCGTAGTGTAAAGGATCAGAAGGTTGGCTCTCATACCTAGCCTTGCCGGTATTCACTCAGACCTTGAGTAAGTTACTTAAACTCTCTGAGGTTTACTTTCCTCATCCATAATCTGAGGATGATGATATTACTTATGGGGATGATAACAGTACCTAGACTTTAGAAGGTTATTGTGAGGCTTAAATGAGATAATCTGTACAATATTTACCACAGTGCCTGACATATACTAAAATACCAATGTTATTATTATCATACACAGCCTTAAGAGAAAACAAGTTATATTAATAATCAAATAAACGATTAGCCAGAGAAAATGAGTAGGGAAGGGATTACCGGTAACTTCTAATTCCCAATAATGCCTGGCTTATATGGAAACAATATAAGGTGCACAGAAGGAAAAATAATATTCGTCCAGTAAGTAAAACACATTTTTCAGGATTCTATAATCTTAGCTCTTTTTAATAATTTTTATTTATTTATTTTTTTCCCCCAAAGCCCCAGTAGATAGTTGTATGCCATAGCTGCACATCCTTCTAGTTGCTGTATGTGGGACGCGGCCTCAGCATGGCCAGAGAAGTGGTGCGTTGGTGCACACCCAGGATCCGAACCTGGGCCGCCAGCAGTGGAGCGCGTGCACTTAACCGCTAAGCCACGGGGCCGGCCCTAATCTTAGCTCTTTTAATACATATCTATTCATATTTCCTACATTACACATATTTGAAGTAGATTTTAAGACAAGTTTCGAAAACTCCTATACATTGCCATTCCTGATCTTTTCCTTTAAGACATACGACAACTCTGAATAAATTACCGTCTGTTTGCAAAAGGAAGTGGTTATTTGCCTGTTTTGTAATTGAAGCAAAAAGAAGAATTAGCAATCAGGAAGGCCTCTTTTTCTCTGAAAGTTATCGTGAAATGAAAACATTACGCAAAAACCATATCTACAAGATTAAGTGCTGAGACACTGCTCAAATATCTTCTGAGCCCCAAGATGCACGAGGTACTCTGCCGAAGATATGAGCAAGGAAATGACAATCCATGATCTCAAGTAATTTAGTCTCCTGGAAAGTACTATCACTTGGCTGGGGACATTGTTTAGTGAGGTGTTATCTTCACCCATTCTAATAGCCTCTAATATCTGCTTATTAGAATCCTATTCATTTTTCTGGGCTACACTGAAATGCCACCTTTTCCATCTATGTTGCTCATTATAAGAAGACCTGCTCTCTCCTTCCTTAAATTTATTCAAATATTCCAATATTCAAGTAGTATATAAATACATGTCATATACCAGTCATTGTCCTAGGCATTAGAGGCACAATTTTGAGCAATAGTTTATAGCTCTGGTCCAGTAATAATCAGGACCAGATCTACATTTGCTATCTTACTTCCCAATATACTCCTCCAGGAGCCACTACATTTCAGTTACCTTGTACTGACTGCTCACATGACTCACAGTTTCCAGCTTTTGCTCAAGTTGTTCCCTCTGTTGAAATGCCTGAGTCTTGTCTCTACCTGTGCAAATAATAAAAGCTAACTCTATTGAGCACTTAATTTGTGTCAGCACGGTCTGACACATATGTGTAAACATATAACATGTATTAACTAATTAAATCCTCCCAACAACTACATGAGATACGTATTATTATTACTCTCATTTTCAAGAATAAAGAAACAGAGAAGTTTAGTATTTTGCAATGACACAGTACCTAGAAAGCAGCAAATAAAAATGGAGTCTCTACGCTTCAAGCAACCCTAGCCCTGTTAAATAAGCCTTATCCCATGCCCTTCTTCCTAGACAAAGTCCTTCTTAAGAGATACAGTACAAACCTCTCCACACTTTGGAGATAGTGTATAAAACAGAAAGAACCAGAGCCAAACACTGTAATCAGAAAACTTGGTTTCAAGTCCCAGTTTCACTACTGTCGTGTGACCTCAGGAGGATAGTACTTAACATCTGAGTTGTATCCACAAATTTCAAAAGGGGTTAACACTACCAACTACTTCAAAGGTCTACTGTGAAAATCAGGTGAAATAAGACATATAACAACACTGGGGGTCCAGTGAGGTCAAGGGGTCCTTAGGCACAACTATTCTCGTGATAATACTAATAACACTATCTGTGTTTTTCACTGTGTTGACATTTGCACTGTTGGTGCAGGAGTAATGGTAGTAAAACTGCTAGAACCTTAACTTGAATGGAGGCAATGGCACCAAACTGAACTGGCAATGGCACCAAACTGAACTGGCAGTCATTGTATTGTTCACCACAATGCACACGCAAGAAAAAAAATTCCTGTTTCACTTAAGAACGCCCTTGAAGGGGCAGCAAACATTATTAAATCTCGACTCGAGTATATGCTTTTCAAACAGTCTATGTGACAAATGGAAAGTACCTATAAAGTGTTCCTGCTGCATACCAAGGTATAATGATTATCTCAAGGAAAAGCACTTGTCTGAGTTGTGAACTAAGAGGCACTTTACTAATGGAACATCATTTTTACCTGAAAGAACAAGTGACAAACTATATTATTTACAGTGGGATATTTGGCAGACATTTCCCTGAAAATGATGAAAGTGAGTTTCTCATTTCAGGGAAAACTGACAGTTTTTGTTGCCAATTATAAAATTCAGGCTTTTAAGCAAACATTAGAATTTTAGAAAACTAGTATTTGCCAGCTACCATGAACTTGACAGATTCTCAATACTTAAAGACTTTTCTGATGAGTTTGGGGCAATATCAACAAATGTAATTTTTTTATGTTGTATGATGAAATGTGTCAATATTTGGAAGATCCACATATGAACAAAGATTAATGTTACAAAACCATACATAGAGTAAAAGATCCATTCAAAGTGCCAGACAGACCAATGGATTTTAATGTAATAGAGTACTTCATATATAAATTTCATTATTATAGTTTCAGATTCTACACTGTAAGAAACCTTTAAGAAACTACAACTTGTTAGGCTTGGGTGAAGTATCAAAGAAGAATACTCACAATTATCTGAAAAGGCTATTAAAATACTTCTCCACTTTCTAACTATATATCTGTATAAGACTATATTTTCTTCATGTACTTCGACCAATATTCTTTTTTTTTTTTTAAAGATTTTATTTATTTATTTTACCCCCAAAGCCCCAGTAGATAGTTGTATGTCATAGCTGCACATCCTTCTAGTTGCTGTATGTGGGACGCGGCCTCAGCGTGGCCGGAGAAGCGGTGTGTCGGTGCGCGCCCGGGATCCGAACCCGGGCCGCCAGCAGTGGAGCGCGTGCACCCAACCGCCAAGCCACGGGGCCGGCCCTCGACCAATATTCTATTAAGCCAGACATTAAAAAGATTTACAAAAGTGTAAAACAATGTCATTTTTCTATTTTTTTTTGTTTTTGAAAACAGTTATTCTCTCATAAAATGTTATTAGTATAATGGGTTTGTTATTGATATTTTAAGTGAATAAATAATTTTTTAAATCCCTCAGTTTTAATTTCTAATGTGATAAATATCAATATATATAACCCACGTAAACAAAAGCTCTTTGGAGTCCTCAATAAGTTTGTAAAGGGGTCCTGAGACCAAAAAGTTTGAGAACCACTGGTATACACTATATGTGACATCTTATTTGATTTCTTATTGATTGCCTTGTCCACTAGAATGTAAGCTCCTAGAAAGCAGAAGCTTGTCAGTCTTATTTGTTGCTGTATTTCTAGCACTTAGCAAACTGCCTTGCACATTTTATAGGTACTCTTTATGTATTTGTGGGTGGTATATGATGGATAGTGGACAGATACTAAATAAAAACATTCCACTTAGATAATTAGGTGGTTCAAAGTGCCACTGACTATAATTTGTAACAAGTTTGGACAGGCTGGGTAGTTAGACAGTGTTTTTTAAAGATGGTAATAAAAGAAGTGTGGAGAGAGAAAAACCAATTCACATGACTCTAAATCTAAAGTAATCTAAACCCATGTTTTAATATTCAGGTTTAAGAGCCCTAGTCTAAATAAACTGCTTATCATAATAACAACAGGGGTAAGATCAGATTAGAGAAAAAAAGTCTATGTACCTTATTAGATTTTGTATAGGCTTCTGTCAAAGCATCTCTAACACTATAATGTTTGTTTGTTTACATTTTTCCCTTCCCTTGCTCAGCTGTGTACTCCCCAAGTTCTGGGATGGAATCTGATGCATATTTTCTTAATTCTCAAAGCCTGACATGTTCTTAGCAACTAACTGATACTCCCAATTACCAGACAAATGATGATTTGTCATCTTCTAAATGATACCTTCTCAGTGAGGTCTTCTAAGCAGCATATACTAAAACTTGGCCTCCCAACTCACCATCTCTAATTCCCTGTATCCTGCTCTACTTTTTTTCCTCCATTGTACTTATCCCTTCTAACATATATATATATATATTTATGTACATTTATTATTTACTGCCTGTCTCCTGCCTTTGGAATGTAAGCTCCGCAAAGGCAGGGGTCTTTGTTTTATTTATTGATGTATCCCAAGGCCCCAGAATCATGCCAGGCAAACAAGTGTTCAATAAATATTTGTTGAATGCGGAATAATGATCCACTGATTTCATTATTCAGCGTATAGTTCCCTTTTTATATTTGGAATCTAAAAATAGGTTGGGTTTCCTAAGAAATCATTATTTTTGCTCAGTATTCTTTAAAGCTGCCATAATTGGCTCCCTCAAAGATTTATGAATAGTTTTAGCTGAAGTCTCTAAACTGTTGAATAAAACACAAGCAAATATTTACCAAAGTGTTTCTCCCCCACAACTTCTGCTTTGACTATCTGAAGCAATACTGTGCTTCTCCTAGACAGAGTCAGCATTGTATTGGGCAACTGGATATTTCTGATTCAGTCAAAGCAGACAATGCAAGTCACATGTAGATTAATGGGTTCTCTTCAATTCATTCTACAATCACATGCTTCTAAGTGAACTTATTCCCGGTCAAGGAAAATCCTCACCAAATCTATATGTAAATATATCCTAACAATTTTAGCTCCCGCAGAAGATGTTTCCTAACTACTTTAACTCCAGGTTTTAGTAAAGGGGTCACTATTCCTTAATCTTGGATTTCAGAGAAATAGGATTTGAGTTTTCAATCTTTAAGACTTATAATATTGCGGGGAATAGAAAAAAAGTATTAGGAATAGGATGGTTTTAGAGAGCTCACTCAGATATGAATAAGGAAGATGAATTGGCAGAAGAGAGACCAGAAAAAGGGAGAGAAGGAAGTTAAAAAGGAAACTGTGCTGTACTTTACTGAACTGTACTATACTGAAAGTACTTTAACTATACTTTCACACACAGAAACTGTGAAAGTAAGAAGTGATAAAGACCTTGGGGCCGGCCCTGTGGCGCAAGCCGTTAAGTGCACGCGCTCTGCTGCAGCGGCCCAGGGTTCGCTGGTTCGGATCCCGGGTGCGCACCAACACACCACTTGTTAAGCCATGCTGTGGCAGCATCCCATATAAAGTAGACGAAGATGGATACAGATGTTAGCCCAGGGCCAGCCTTCCTCAGCAAAAAAAGGAGGATTGGCATCGGATGTTAGCTCAGGGCTGGTCTTCCTCACAAAAAAAAAAAAAAAAAAAAAGAAGTGATAAAGACCTGGACTATGTCAGTGACTTGAGGAATAAAGAAAAGGTAGAATCCAATGGACATGGTGACTCTCATGTAGAGAGAATGCAGGGAATGCAGATGTAGGGAAAGAGAAGGCTTCAAATTTGGTTATTGGGTAAATGGAAGTGCTTTCTTACAACACAGAGAATATAGAAGGAAAACCAGGTTGAGAGTGGTAGGTTGCAAAATTTTAGGTTTGAAGAGACTCAGATTCAATTAATTCTGAAATTTGATAAAACTGACCTCCTGAAAAATCTTATTATCAAAAGTTTTGCTGAATTTATTAATTAACAGTTCGTACTCAAACATATGTTGCTACAAAATACTCCCTCTACAGGAGAAGCTAAAAAATAGAATACATCTTCAATGTATTCCGGGGAAGGGAAGGGAGGAGGGATAAGAAGGGTAATTTTGAGAAGCTGAAGCCAAGTCTCAGTTCATGAGGAGAAATATAGAATTTCAAAAATACCTCACTGACTACCAAGGTTAAGGGCTATTCAAAAAGGAAGAATGATGTTACAGAATCACCCAAGTTTTGAATTAGGTAATAAAAGGAACGAGAGAAAAAAATTAATACATGTTAGAAAATTCAGGAAGAAAACTAAAGCAAGGCAAATAAAATACATCTATAGGAAAAGAGAATTTGCCACTTAATTCTTTTGACCACTTCCAAAGCAACTAAGGCAAAAACAGATATAGCCTAACAAAGTGACAGAATCATATTAATAAGAAACTATGATTGATTTATGTTACTTTAAATAAAATGCTAGAGTATTCTGACAATAGATGTTATTCTTTACAAACTGAGGGTAGGGAAGCACTTTAGACTTACAAAAATTATGCAATTCTATCTTCAGGGTATAAAGTACAGTAGAGGCACTTCTGTACTATAATCTTACAATATTCCTAGTGAACAACCTTTCTGAAGGCTTCACTCTTTGCCCCCAGTGACTCTCCAAAGAATTCTGCTCAGGGCAGAGAGCTAGCAATAAGCTACTTCCTTCCTTCTCTATATTTACCTATAAGCTGTTAATATGATATCTTTACCTTCCTTTAGGAAAGCATATTTTTCCAGACCAAGACTGCAGTATAAACTCAGACATAACCTTAGTCCATTCCACAAGCTTTAACTCTATCTTGTGAAACAATCTAGATACAGTAAAATGTCATTGATTCAGTCCTCCCTAAAATTTAGGACTTGTATTTATAATAATTCAGTTTCAATGTTATAAGCCAATATGACCTCAATAAAATAGTAAAAAAAAAAAAAAAGAAAGAAAATGCAATGATGAAACATAACTTGAATTTATATGCTGGACCAATGTTACACGTGGAGTACACTGATTACAGCGTCATGATCATGAGAATGAATGTTCATAAACTACAAGTAGAGTTAATGAAGTAGGTTGAAAAGAAAAAGATGACCTTGGCAGAAGTGAACATTTTCTTAGAGAACTTATCAGCTAGTTAGCTATCTAAAAGTAAAAACAAGGGTGAGTGCAGTCCAGGCATTACCAGAAAATGGAGCTTTAACTCAAGGATATTTCACCCGGGGTCAGAGAACTACCTGAAATTGTGCATCCAGGAAGCCTCCTCTAGAATAATGATTTTCAAAATGTGAGATCCTTGAGGATGGTGAGTGCTTTGCTCACTACACTCAGAAACTAGCCTAGTGCCTGGTATACAATAAGCACTCAAATATTTGTTGACAATAAAAATGAATGAATGAATGAAAAGAATGAATGGATGCAATAAATTGAATACCGGTATTTTCTCAAAGTGCCTAGGGGCTGCCTGGGGCAGGGCTCTAAGCCCTCAACCCTCTCTCTTCAACCAGAGCAACTGCACTTTTTTCTGTCTCACCTTTGGGCTTCTAAATAGGGTTGCATTTGTAAAATGCTTTTATTAAAAGTTTGAATACTATGGAAAAAATCTATCAACATCATTCCTTTCCCTGAACAACTATTATAGTTACAAGTGCACACAATTTAATGTTTAATTGTCCCTCAAGCTAGTTTTCAGTCCCCAAAATTTCTTCAAGTATGAGATTACATTTTATGTAAACAGTACTTGACCATTCAACTTTCATAAAACCTGCACGTTCTTGTACACTGACTCCTCAGAGAATAATTTGAATTTTCTTATATCAGGCAACAAATGGACATTTTGTGTCATCACATTGTGCAAAGCCCACCAGGCAACAGTTTAGTTCTTGCAGCATCACCATCTCCACCTGAAGAGCAGTGCTCACACAACTACTTTAATATATTTCGCATTCTATTCTATCATTCTTTTGAATAGTAGAAAAAGAGAAAAATTAAAGTGCCAATAGGAGTGACAATAAACATAAATTTTATAAATATAATATAACTGAGAAATCATTAGGCATTCTTAAAACAGCAAATCTTTACCATCAACAGAACACTCTTTAGACTCTGACCCAGAAGACATTTTTTGTGTATGTGTGTGAGGAAGATCAGCCCTGAGCTAACATCCATGCCAATCCTCCTCTTTTTGCTGAGGAAGACCGGCCCTGAGCTAAGATCTATTGCCAATCTTCCTCCTTTTTTTCCATTTTTCTCCCCAGAGCCCCAGTAGATAGTTGTATGTCGTAGTTGCACATCCTTCTAGTTGCTGTATGTGAGATGCCACCTCAGCAGGGGTGGACAAGCAGTGCGTCAGTGCATGCCCAGGATCCGAACCCGTGGCCCATAAGACTTTGATCCATTGCCTATATGTTCATTTTTGAAGGAAAGGAGTAAAACGTATGAATACATCTTATGAGTAAATGTGTCTCAAAGGCAAGGTGTCATTAAGGACTTTGTAATATGTGGTGAGAACACATCCCCCTTATACCCTGTAGGTCTTTGTTCAAGTCACACAGTCTACTTTCATGCATATTTTCAGGTACACATTCTATATTAGAGTAGAGAAATACTTTTCTTTATATATCTTCATTTACTCTTCACCCTGATACCTACCAAGCAATGTGTTCCAAATTGGGTAAAACAGATTACTTAACAATATATATTAGCAATTTCTTAGATAGTAGGGTTAATACATAAGTCTAAGACTATTCCCTATTCCCTTTCAAAAAGAAGGATATAAGAAAAAGATGAGCAAGCCAACAACAAGAAAGAAACAGAGAAAGGAATGAACAATTCATTAAGCGAGAAATAAACACATTAAAATATATTTTTGAGGGGGGGCATTGGGTTCGCATTCTTTTAAAATTATGATACTAAGGGCTGATGAAGGGTATGACGAAGCAGAGGGCAGTATAAATCGATACAATCTCTCTTGAAAGCAATTGGGGAGAACTGTTTCAAGAATATTAAAAATATTTATGTCTTTTGTTTTGACAAATTCTTTTATGAATCTATGTAACCTAAGGTAAACAGAGATTTGGTTCAAGATTTATGTACAAGGATGTTCAACAAAGCATTATTTAAAATAGAGAATAACTTGTACAACGAAGATGAATGGTTAAATATGATTATTCATAAAATGGAATAATACGTAGCTATTAAAAATTATGTTTTCCTACAACATTTAGTGCCATGGGAAAATTTTCATGATATAATATTTAAAATTGAAAATCTGGAAACTTTATTTACACAGAATGACTCAATTTTGTAAAATACACACACACACACACACACACACCTGAAAGATCAGCAGGAAATAATCTACAAACATGTTACTGATAATTATCTTCAAGTGGTAGGATTATAGGTCATTATTAGTATCATCTTTATACTACTCTATATTTTCCCAAATTTCTACAGTGGGCAGGTAATAATTTTACTACTTATAAATTATGGAAAAGGGAATGGTGGGATAAAAATATACATTACTAACAAAAAATAAAACTAAATATCCACTCTAATCCAAGCTACTAAGTCAAACAGTTCACAACTGGTTAAACTTGGGAAAATTATAATTTCAAATATTCAGGGAGGCTCTTGAACAGAAAGCAAATCAAGAAGAAGGAAGGTACACTATTCAGATCCAATCCTCCTGCAATGACACAACAAACTCCCAATATATGAATTTGGCGGCATTTCCCCATTTAACATCTATTGAAATTACAACATCTAATTAGAGAATTACTTATAGCTGATTTACTTCCCTTACAGGAAGTCTGTAAAGGGTTATTTTGAGGAGGTGTTACCACGTAAAAATCAAAAATATAAAACCGCAGAGAAAAAAATTTTTTAAAGTCAATAATCAACAGAAGATAACGGAATCTGTTTACTAACGATAATGCTGAGATGGTTATTTTTAAAGCAGAAGCCACTTAAGCCTGCAACCAAGAGTTAGTCTAATGATGTACTATCTATTCTAAATGATTAATGATGCGGATGTGCTATGCTGTACTGATTGATGTTAATGCAGTAGGGGTGATGTTGCCCTAATATACTTGATCAGTATAACGTTTCTGAATTAAACACTTTCCTTCACCACTGGGCTGATCTGTAGTAATTCTGCATTTTAATAAATGAGCAAACTCTAATGGACTGAGTTGAAAAGGTCAGCTATCAGCCCAACCACAGATGACTTCCACTAAGACTTCCACAGTTCCTGAAGGCTCTTCTAATTTAAATATTTTTTAATGTTTAAAAATGTTGTATTTTGTCTTATGCAACTTACACTGCTTTAAAAGTATATTCAAATAAATTTGCAAACAAATTTCATACTTGAAATCGTTTTGGAAAACATACTGCTTTAAGGATGTCCAATAAAGTCCTTTGAAAGTGAAAGATTATTTTATGAAGAACTAATAACATACATATCCCTAATTTTCATCTTTAAAAAATTTAGATTTTCACACACCAGATTTGCTTAAGGCAAGATACCCGTTCCATGTAGATTAGGACACAGTAAGAGACAAACTAAGATCAAGGCCAGGTTACTTGATTCCCTGTGTCTCACTTCTCTCATATATCAATTAAGGATAATTCCATCTAATGTATAAGGTTGTTATGAGAGCAAATTGATATAACATGTGAAACCACTGGATCCAGACCAATGGTTCTCAAACTTTAGAGTGCATCAGAATCACTAGAGAGAGCCCAATCCCAGAGTTTCTGATTCAGCAAGTCTGGGGCCAGGCCAGAGATTCTGTGTAGAATTCTAACAAGTTCCCAAGTGATGCTGATCCTCCTGGGCTGGGACCACACTTCAAGAGCTACTGATCTAGACAGACCTGGGCACTAAACCACTAATTCACTTAGCTTCTCTGAAACTCAGTTTCTCTACCTCTAAAACCAGAAATAAAACTACCTCACTGTTGTGGAGTTTAGGAATTATGAAAGTAATGTACAGTGCCTGCTGAACACAGTGCCTGATTCATGACAGACAGCAGTAGTAATGGTAGTTGTCGTTAATCGCCACTACTGCTAGTATTTCTACTAAATAACGGAACATGTAGAAAATTAGCATCGCAAAATTTAATTGCATTAAACTGTGCTGTAAAGTTCCTTATATTTTACATTAATTCCTTTTCTGATAAAATTATAAAAGTTAATTATAAACTAGGTGACAAATCTCTACAATAATTTTTTGTAGTAGTTAAGAGAATGGCTCTAGAGCACAACTGTTTGTGTTCCAATTCCAGTTCTGCCTTATATTACCTATGCGTCCATGGCCCCCAGTTTCCTTATTTATAAAATAAAAACAATAATAGTACTTATTTCATGAGGTTGTGAGAACTGAATGAGTTAACATAAGTAAAACTCTGACTAGTGCCTAGCATAAAATAGACATTTAATAAATGTAGCTATCATTATCACTATTATCCCAATACACTATCAGTAACATTATAAGTTATTATACATATTAAAGCATTAAATAGATTCAATTTTAGTTGAAGGTAAAATTCAAACAGGGTATTTTTTAAATTATTAGTTTGAATTATAGACTATCTCATCTTATATTAGGTTGAGCCATATGAACTGCTGATATGCAACTACTTGTAACCTACAAAAACAGCACTTTCATATGGTTGAAGCTGTTAGCTTTCGCCCCAACCTCTCTGATCATTCCTTTGAGCCTCTTGACGGTTCCACCCTAGTGTGCTCCAAGGTTTGGTCCTCAGCTCTCTTCTCACTCAGATCACCCAGAAGCTTCATATCCAATACTATCATGGTTTTAACCAGAGACTGAAAATCCAGAGGTTTATCTAGCCCATAGATGCATTTTGTTGGCCTACATAATTTTTTTTTTAATCTGGAAATTTAACACACACATAGTCAAACTCCGCCTCCCCACCACCAAAAATCTGGATGTCTGGCTTCTCTTAAAAAACTGGAGAATCTGGCAACACTGGACAAACAATACCAAAAGCCTACAACTGTTTGGAACTATATAGCTGCTACCCCTTCAAACAGGGCATGAGCTCTCCAAACTGCTAGTCTTCACTCAGCTTTACTCTTCACTCATTTACGTATCTGCTAGCCCTTAGACATTCAAATTTTCAACTTCTAGTTCTACCTACCAGCAATATGCTGATAACCACAAATCTCCACCTTCAGCCCAGACTCAGATCCAATTGCCATCACCATTGATATCTGTACGTCCCACAGACACCTCCAACATAAGAGGACTCCCACCACCTCTGTTCTCCTGGATTCTCTACTTCAGATGTTGACAACATCCAAATAAGCCAAACCAAGAATGTCACCCTTACTACTCTCATTCTGTCACTTCCCATTTCCAAGCAGTCACCAGTTCCTATAGATTTACTTCCTGAAAATCTCAAGTCTATTTTCTCTTCTCCTTCTCCATTACCACTGCTTTAACCCATTCAGGGTCTTATCAATAACCACAGTTGTTAATCTAAAGCCCCTGTCTTACTCTATCTCCTCTCTGCTTAAAACTCTGCTTCACTGGCTCCTCACTGACGTCAGGATAAAAATATGACCTTTTTATATTAGACGTAGCCCTCTGCCTATCTCTACAGCCTCATCTCCTCCCCACTGTTCTAACAGTGGCAAATATTCGTAATTCTCTGAACACACTCAGTAGCATTATATTTCCATACCTTTGTACATGCTACAACATCCCTCAGCCTGGTAAACTTCTGTTCAATCTTTAGAACTCCATCAGATAGAGGAGGTAAGGAGGGAGAGGAGGAAGACAGAGTCTGGTGACAAGGAACTTTCAATTTTTACATTATATAATTCTGAGCTTGAAATTTTTAGAACTAGTAAAATTATTTTTGATTATTATAAAAAGAATTACTTGGGGCTGGGCTGGTGGCACAAGCAGTTAAGTGTGCGCGTTGCGCTGCGGCGGCCCAGGGTTTGCCGGTTCCGATCCAGGGCACGCACCAACGCACCGCTTAGCAAGCCATGCTGTGGCGGCATCCCATATAAAGTGGAGGAAGATGGGCATGGATGTTAGCTCAGGGTCAGTCTTCCTCAGCAAAAAAAAGAGGAAGATTAGCGGATGTTAGCTCAGGGCCAGTCTTCCTCAGCAAAAAAAAGAGGAGGATTGGCAGATGTTAGCTCAGGGCCAATCTTCCTCACACACAAAAAAAAGAATTACTTAGTAACAAGAAAAACTCTGCTCTTCTGTGAAGCACTGAGTAATTGCCTCTTTTGCCTCTCCATTATTTCAGGGCCCTATACATATTCTATTACTACAGCATATTTCACATTACATTATAATTACTTCTTTACAAGCACCTTGACATCACAGCCCATGTCTTATTTACCAGTATACCCTCAGTTCTGAGCACAGGGAGTTACACATACTATACACACAATAAATGCTTGAACCCAACAGCCAATCTAACACCAAAACTGCTTTCCACCCAATGTCTAGTCAAGAATCTATCTATATGCAAACAACTTTGGTAGACTGATAGGAAAAGGGATGATTTTTTGCCCTTGTTCAAAAGATAAGAGCTTATATACAATAGTCATTCAGTTTTCTTTTTAATCTCTAAAAAAGGACAGAATGAAGTTGTAGTTTTCAAACCTTTTTAAAGCTCTAACATGCTAAATTGTAATTTTAATTGCCTAAAGAAAAAAAAAACTATAGTTTTCTTTTTTAAAACTAAAGTTAATTTAAACTGAGAATTTTATGGCATCTCTTTAAAATTGGAGATATTCTGAAATAAAGTTATCATAAATGGGAATCATTGTAATGACAAATTATCTATTGCTTCAGGGAAGTTTGTTCTCTTCCTGGCACCAACCCTCTTTATTATAAACAAACAATGTTCAGGATACAAGACATGTATGACAGCTGGAGATTGAAACCACAGTGGAAATGAAGGTGAGGGTAACAACCTACCTACATATATTTCCATACACTTGACCTTCTTTCTTGTTACTATGATGAAGTGTCCATGCTCCTAGCCAAAGGCAGTCTCCACCTGTGTGTATTAGGTACCATCCTCTCTTGCCTTCTCAAAGGACACTGATCCAACAATTCTCCCATTTCTCTCTTGCATTATTAATTTTTCCTTCTTTACTGAATCATCGCCAACAGCATAAAAACATACTATTATTTCTCTTATCTAAAAAAAACTCCCTTGTTCTCATTCTCCTCTCCAACTACTGCTGTATTTCTCACCTTCCATTTACAGCAAAACTTGAACACACTGTCTATACTCCTATCTTAAAATTGCTCTTTTCAAGCTTACCAGTAGACTCCTAATTGTTAAATCCTGTGATCATTTCTCAGCCCTCAACTTAATTGATCTATCAGGAGCATTTGACACAGTTGCTGATGCTGTCGCGTCTGAGAAACACTTTCTCTCTTAGCTTCTAGGGTACCACATTCACCTCCTTTTTGGTTGCTTCTTTCCAACGTCTTTTGCCACTTCTGCCTCATCTCTGCGCCTCTAAATAAATGTTGGAGTGCTTCACGACTCATTACTTGGACCTCTTTTCTTTTGTCTCTACACTTACTCCCAAATTCTTGTGGTTTTAAATACCATCTATATGCCAATGACTCCTAAATTTATTTCTCCAGCCTCAACTTTCCTCCTGAACTCCACACTTCAACTGCCTACTTGACATCTCCGTTTGGATGTTTGATAGGCATCCAGAACTTGTTTATAAGCATGCCCAAGGCTAAGCTCCTGATGCCCACACCACCCCCCGCCCCCCTACACACACAAACTAGTTCCTCCTGCAATCTTCCCCACCTCAGTTAAAGGCAACTCCATTCTTATAGCTCAAGTCAAAAATCTTGGTGTCAATCACATGCTATAGTCCAACCTTCAAAATAAATATAATATATCACAGACTACCACTTAGCAATATAAAAGGAACAAACTACCAACACATGCAACAACATGGACGAACATTAAAAACATTATGCTGAGCTAAAATAAAGCCAGACGAAAGAGAACACATACTATACGATTCCATTTATGTGAAGCTCTCCAAAGGAAAAATCTAATCTACAGCGATAGAAAGTAGATCAGCTGTTGCCTGGGGGCAGGGGCTGGGAGTGAGGACTGACTGAAAGAAGAATAAAAGAATCTTTCGGGTGATAGAAACGTTCTATATCTTGATTGTGGTAGCAGTTATATGAATAGATAAATTGGTCAATACTCACTGAACATTATAATGTGTACATTTTATTGTATGTTAATTACACTTCAATAAAGTTGATTGAACACACATACACAATTTGACCACTTCTCACTACCTCCCTAGCCCTACTGCTACCATGTGGGAGCCACCATCATCTCTCTTCTGGATTACCACAGCCTCCTAACTAGTTCCCTGCTTCTGTCCCTGCCTCCTGCATTTTATTCTTAACACAGTGGCCAGAGTGATACTGTTAAAAAAATCACATCATTTCCAATAAATACTTAAGGAGCCAAAAAAAAAAAAAAAAAAAAAAAAAAAAAAAAAAATCACATCATGTCACTCCTCTGCTCAAAACCCTCTACTGGCTTCTCATCTCAGTAAAATTCAATGTCCTTACTGTGGCACATAAGACTTCACATGACTGGGCTCCCTGTTACCTCTCACATCTCATCCCCTACTACCCTTCCCCATGGTTACCTGCACTCCAACCAGAGGTGGCCTCCTTGCTGTTCTTCAAATATGGCAGGTACACTCTTTTGCACTTACTGTTCCCTCTGCCTGGAATGATGTACTCCCCACCACCACCCCCAACAAAGCCATATAGCTTGTTCCCTCACTTCTTTCAGGTCTTTCACCTAAAGGCACGATCCCAATGAGTCTTTCCCTGGCGACTCTAAAGTTTCAGCACTCCACCAACACACACATATACAACCTCGCTTCTATTTCATTTTCTCCTTTCCTGCTTTATTTTTTTCTCCCCAGAACTTAGCACTCTCTTATTTACTTAATATTTTACTAATTTATATTATTCATTGGCTTTCTCCTCTACCAGAATAAATGGCCCAAGAGGGCAAGGAATTTTATCTGTTTTGTTCACTACTGTATCCCCAGAACTTAAAATACTGTCTAAAATAGACATTGAATAAATGAACGTATCTGAACAAATTCTAGCTTTCCCTAGAATAGCTGACAGTGGTAGAATTTGTTTTATAGATACATCAATTGATACTTCATTTGCTTTCACAAAATTCTGGTATATTAAATAAAAACTTCAACACATTTAAACATATGCTAATATACATCAGCCAAACTTACTTCCAAATTCTAATCAAGAATAAAATATCTGGGGACAGTCTGGTGGTGCAAGTGGTTAAGTGCGCACACTCTGCTGTGGCGGCCCGGGGGTCGCCGGTTCAGATCCCAGGAGCACACTGGCACATTGCTTGGCAAGCCATGCTGTAGTGGCATCCCATATAAAGTGGAGGAAGATGGGCACGGATGTTAGCCCAGGGCCAGTCTTCCTCAGCAAAAAAAAAAAGAGGAGGATTGGCAGGTGTTAGCACAGGGCTGATCTCCTCACAAAAAAAAAAAAAAAGAATAAAATATCTATCAGACACTGATAATTTTTTATCAAATTTTCAGAGACTTTCTTATGAACAGGGACCTATGAATGTCAAACAACTTTCATTATTGACAAGAATAGACTCTTACCGAGTTCTTTACAAACGCCAAACAATCTCATGTTGCCTGAGACTTCCATAACTATTACAGTAGAAAATAAACTAACCAATCTGACAGTCTCAGAACTAAGAATTCATTTTAAAAATACATATAACTCTTATTTATCCTTGTTATTTAAATAATTCATTAAAGGAATTATTTTAAAGCAAGCCACATAAATATGGGATTGATAAAGGAGAGATCAGTTTAATATTAACAATTAAATAAGTAAATTAGAAGGTAGAGGTGCCTTTGCTCTAGAGGTCTGAGTCTCCTTTCCCTTAAACAGGCAAACAATACAGCTTCTAGAAGTCCAAAGAAGGTGTCTCCTTAGTAACTGCAGAGGGGAGAATTTTATACTGCAGCCTTCACCTGCATCCACCAGCTATTACTTGAAATGCATTAAAGAATTCAACTTCACTCAAGTAAAGAGTTCCAGCATGTGGGTATTATCTGCTTCAGTTTATAAGCAGCATTATATACTTAACCTAAAAATAAAGGCCTTGGGCTTTCATAACAAGATTTAAAATGTTCTATGAAGAAAATTTCAGGAGAGATTCACTAGTTAAGCAGCTGTGAATAAAGAATATGATCAAATACAGTAACTATTTTAAAGATACTTTTTCCTAAAAGCATTAGAGATATCACTATTGAGTACACTGGTTTGTCTTTATTGTATATAAGCTACATCTTCATTTCTATGTGCCAATTTCTTACCCAAGACAATGAAGAAAAATAACTGCAATACACTATCCCAGCACAGAAGGACAAGCGCTATCTGAACATCCCGTATAACACATCTGGTCACGGTTAGACTCCCTAACTAAAACATTTTTAAGCTATAAATTTATTTAATATTTATTCATCTTGGTATACCTAGCATCTTTCACAGTGCACTGTCACTCATAGTTCAGAGAAAGTGCTATCATCTCCAAATCTTCTCATTTCTAAGTTTCTTGGACTGCTTTAAACATAAAATAGAGGTTACTCTGGATAGGCAAAATAACAAAAACGTTAGTAACAAAGCTAATGGACACTCCTAGGAGATGAGTGGTACATTAGGACAGGATCATTAAAATCAACCTTTATTTGCTGGTTTAGAGTTTTCAAAGCAAGATGAAATGAGAACAATCAGACAGTGCCTTACCCTTTCTATTGGTGAACCACAGCATGCAATGCCGAAACACAGCAGTGGCAGATGGCATTGGTATTATTAACTATAAAAAGGATAATAGCAGAGAAATGACAGCTGGCAGACAAGACACAGAAATGCAGATGAAATGAATGCAAACTTGTAGTTCTTGAAGCAAAGAAAAACCTTTAAGCCAAAGGTTGCCACT
Organism: Diceros bicornis minor; assembly: GCF_020826845.1. Taxonomy (NCBI): domain Eukaryota; kingdom Metazoa; phylum Chordata; class Mammalia; order Perissodactyla; family Rhinocerotidae; genus Diceros; species Diceros bicornis. Next base: position 14,045,542 of record NC_080752.1, on the reverse strand, counting down.
AGCTTCAATTTAATTTACATTTTGATTTTTACATGGACAAACACTGCAACCTTCACAATCAGTCTTTAGACTCTTCATGCAGAAGCAGAACCATACTCCTTGATAAAGAAGATCAGCAACCTTCTGTAAACACAAGCCAGCAGCAGCAGCAGCCCATTACTCTCTCCCTTCACTGATTTTTATTCTTTAAATTTTTAATCTCCAATTGCAGCCAGATCCACAGTCGTTTCAAATAGATCTGTATCCACTGCAGATACAAATCCCTGCCTAACCTGCAGTACCACTTCATCCAGAACGTTCCTGTGCACTCGTTCATGCAGGATCAGTTGCAAAACCATTCAAGTCATCCAGCAAACAACCCAAAAGAGAAGGAAAGCAGCAGTTGGGACTATGAAGAGAAAGAATCTCTTCTTTCAGCTCACCCTGGAAATGGAAGGTTTTCTGATCAACAGTTATTGTGAAGGTGCTGTCGTCCTCATCGTCTATACCAATCACAGCTCCCTGTGAAACAAAGAGCAAAATCCCAATAAGGCAAACAATGACATCAGCAATATTCACTACTGCTACAGCCCCGGAATACTCAATGCACCGATGACACTAGAAGCAGGCTAGACACAAAAAAGGGGAATCTGAGACTCTAGTTTTGCTTAAAGAGGAAGAACTAAGGGAGAGGGGATAACAGGGCACTGTAGTACCTGGCATGGGTACTTTCTATCCTAGCACAAGGGGCATGGATGTAATGTGAGGGGAAAGGGAAAACCATCGAAGCTGAGTCTAGATTCTGTGTTTAAAAGCCAGCCACTGAGCCTTTCTGAGGTTTAGACTGCTCTCTAACATGGGAGTCAGAAACCTCCACCTCACCAGGTTGTTGTGAGGCTCAAAGAAAGCAGGTGCTCTTCATCAGGCTGCTTCTGTGGTTATGCTTGTTAGTGGGAAAATGCCAGGTGACACGTGCTTCAAAACACTGTCCCAATCACTTCTTCCAGATGTTCCCATAACCACCGGTACATGGCTCTGCTACTGCACTTTCCACATTATACTGTTAACCTATTTACATGTCTGCCTCCTCCTACTAAACCGCTATGAGATCTTGGAAGTCAAGAACTATTTTATTTATTTGGATACATGGCACTCAAGTACACCCTCAGTATATGTTTTCTAAATAAAAGCATGAACAACTCTGCAAAAGGGGGCAGGGGAGGGCTGCATTTATAACTTGTTTGTTTCAGGAGAGTGGGTTTTAAACCTTTATTTTTCTGTATTCCACTACACGCAGCCTATTAAGAAAGCAGGAATTAAGGGAAGAGACAGGAAGCTATGCAAAATAGAGAGTCTACTGGTCAGCGTCCTTAAGAAATAAGTGTCGTAAGTATTCCAGAGAGAAAAGCTAGAGAACATGGGATAGGTTAAATGCCCCAGGTTGGTGACAAAAGAAGCACCGTGCCACAGACAAAACCAGAGACCTTGAAAATGGGGGCTGAAAAGACTCAAGGGGCCAAAATAGCTAATCCCGTGAAAAAAGGCTACCTAGGGGGACTAGTCCTATCCTAAGAGAAATAGGTAATAGAGCCAAACATTTATTTATTTCTTCCCAGAGGCTGGCTTCCCAGTTGGCTGGCCCAACTCTATCCAAATTCCACCTACTTGAATTATCTTAGTTATTCCTCAGTGTCAGACTGGGTAGTGATTTTCATTCCATTTTCAGATAAGGAAAGTGTCTCCAGAGAGTATTATGACTTACCCAAAGTCACACAAAGAGTTAATAGCAAAGCCAGAACCGTTGGCATGGTACCTACCTATTCCATGATAGCAAATATAGACATACCTCAATGGGTAAGCAGGTGTGGGAGCAGCTCATTCTAGTTAACCTAATTTTGTGGTTAACCGAGTTAACCTAACTTATGATGTATCAAATATTTGCTAAGTCATAACTAAATACAAAAATATGCGCTAGATACAGTTCTGGAATACATAACAATAGTCCCTGCCCTCAGGCACTATTATATTCCAGTATATTCTGTTATATTCCAGTGGAGATAAAACATGCAAAGAGGTGAGTATAATACAAGGCAAAGAGTGATCTCTGCATGGATGAACTTTGAAAACATCATGCTAAATGAAAGAAACTAGTCACAAAGACCCACATGTTGTATGATTTCATTTATATGAAAGGTCCAAAATAGGCAAATTCATAGAGACTGAGAGTGGATTAGTCGTTGCCTAGGGCTGGAGGGGTTGGGGTAAAATGGGGAGTGACTGCTAATGGGTATGGGTTTCTTTATGGAGTGTTGAAAACATTCTAAAATTGATTGTGGTGATGGTTGCACAACTCTGTGAATATATTAAAAACATTGAATTGTATACTTTAAATGGGTGAATTGTATGGTAGGTGACTTATATCTCAGCAAAGCTGTTATAACTCACCCCAATCCCAAATGTCTGTTCTCTCTTTTGGGTCCTTTAACATAAATTCACCAGTTATCTAGTAAACTTAGATAGAAACTTCTAGGTTCTATACATATTCTCCTTCATTCCATCACCCAAAGTTGTGCTCATTCCACCTCTGAACTATAACCTCAAATTTGCCAACTCTTCTCCATCCTATGAATTGCCTAATTCAGGCTCTTATTTCTTGCGTGATAAGGCAATCTGTCTGCCTTCAGCCTGTCCACCTTTCAGTCCACAGTCCTTGCTATTGCCAGAGTAATATTTCCAAAGCACAGACTCTTACAGGAGACCCAGACGTTTAAAACCTTCCTTGGCTATCCACGAACTATTAGATAAAGTCAACATTTCTTCATAATACCATTCAAGACTGTTAAAAATCTGGCCCACGGCGTCCCATATAAAAAGTGGAGGAAGATGGGCACCGATGTTAGCCCAGGGCCGTCTTCCTCAGCAAAAAAAGAGGAGAATTGGCGGATGTTAGCTCAGGGCTGATCTCCTCACAAAAAAAAAAAAAAAAAAAATCTGGCCCAACCAACCCTTTCACTGTCATCACCCAGCCCTTCCTCCTCACCTCACAGAGACCCAGTATGTACCTAGCCTCAACACTTCTTCCACACACCAAAAAAAAAAACACCAAGCAATTTCACTTTTTTATGTCTTTCCTCAAATTCAATTCCCCACCATTTGTTAAACAAAAGCAAAACCCCACATCTCCCTCTAGCTACCACCTCTTCTCTCACTGCTTTTACAGAGGAGCTTTTTGAAAATTGGCCATGCCTTAACCTTTCATCCACTCCTGCAATCTAGCTTCCTTCCCTACCACTGCACCAAACTGCACTCTCACAGGTCTCCCATGACCACTTTACTACTCTCTAGTTTTGTCATACGGCACCACTCTGAAGCACTGTTGCTGCTGCTGACCACTTCTTTCTTGAAACTCTAAGTGTGCTTCAGAAACATTTCTACCTAAGTACGTTTGACAACCTATATGGGAGAAAGCACTCCTTTCTTGTCCATTACATTTTCCTCCTCCTCTATCTAAAGGCTTCTTTGAAGACTTTGGAACCTAAGTAACAATCTCCCACTCCAATTGGGTCTTGCCATTACCTGGAGTATTCTTCACTTCAATATGCAGATGTACAATTCATCTGACAGCCTGGCCTCTCAGTTTCTTGATTTGTTCAACTCAAATAACTTCACTGCCATTCTCCTTCAGTCACTCACTCCCTGTGGCAATACCTAAACCTGCACTATCCAATATGATAGCCATTAGCCACATGTGGGTAATTAAATTTTAATTATAATTCATTAAAATTAAGTAAAATTAAAAAATAAGTTCCTCAGTCAGACTAGTCATATTTCAGATGCTCAACAGCCATGTGTGGCCAGCAGCTATGAACGAGGAAGTACAGATAGAGACCATTTTTATCACTTCAGAAAGTTCTACTAGACAGAATTGCCGAAGATAGAGAACCAAACCACAGTATGTTAATACTGCCGGGTAGTGAATATTTTCAATGAGCCAGGCACTACGATAAGCATTTTACATATACTGTATCATTTGAAAACAACTTTATATTGAAAGGTAACATATAAACAGTAATAACTGTACAAGCTCAATGAAGAGAAGCTCCCCCTTATAAACCTTTCCTAATCATTGGCCCTGCCCTCCATCCCCAAAGTAAACACCATCCTTGGTTCTAACATCACAAATTAGTTTTGTCTGTCTTTGAACTTTATACAAATGGACTCATACCATATATTTTCTTTTGTGTGGCTTCTTACACCCAAGTTAATGTTTATGAAATTCATCCAGGTCGTTGCATGTACCAGTAGTTTGTTCATTTTTATTGCTATATATAGTATTTTTCTGTACAGATATCCACAATTTATTTATCAATTCCACTGCAGATGTACATTTATGTATTTATGTTGTTTTCAGTTTTAGGTTATTAGAATAATGCTATTATGACATTCTTTTGTGTGTGTGTGTGTGTGTGGGTGTGGGTGTGTGTGTGAGGAAGATCAGCCCTGAGCTAACATCCATGCTAATCCTCCTCTTTTTTTTGCTGAGGAAGACCAGCTCTGAGCTAACATCTATTGCCAATCCTCCTCCTCTTTTTCCCCAAAGCCCCAGTAGATAGTCGTATGTCATAGTTGCACATCCTTCTACTTGCTGTATGTGGTACGCGGCCTCAGCATGGCCGGAGAAGCGGTGCGTCGGTGTGCGCCCAGGATCCGAACCTGGGCCGCCAGTAGCGGAGCGCGCGCACTTAACCGCTAAGCCATGGGGCCGGCCCAGCTAGGACATTCTTATTCATATCTTTTGTTATACCTACGCTTGTACTTCTATTAGATACAAATCTAGGAGTGAATTTTCTAGGTCATAGGGTATGTATATGCCAAATTTAATAGACACTGTCAAACAGTTCTCAAAAGTGGCTGTGCCAATTACACTCCAATCAGTGGTGTATAAAAGTTTCAACTGCTCCACACCTTCACTAACATTTTTTTACTTCGGTCATTCTGGTAAGTAAGTAGTGGTATCTTAGAGTGGTTTTAATTTCCATTTCCCTGATAACTAATGAAGTGAAGTATCTTTTCATGTTTGTTGGCCATCTGAATATCCTCTTGTGAAATAGTTCAAGTTTCTGGCCCATTGACAAGACTGAACTATCATTTTCTAATTATTTGTAGGAACTTTTTATATATCCTAGATTGAAGCCCTCATTGGTTATGAATTAGGCAAATAACTTCTCCCATCCTGTTGCCTGCCTTTGCATTCTCATAATGTTGTCTTTTCATGAAGAGTTCTTAACTTGAATGTAGTATAATGTCTTTTACACTTGATTGTGCTTTCTGGGTCTTCTTTAAGAAGTCTTTCCCAATCCCAAGGCCATGAAAATATTCTCCTATATTATCTTCTAGAAACCTTTACATTCGGATATCAGCTGGAGTAAGTCCTCCAACTTTTTTTCTTGGCCTTTATAAATTATAAATCAATATCACCATAGTCAAAGCCAATTTTCTCGAGAGTGGCAGGTGAGAGCAAGTCACATATTTCCTAGGGTCTGTTTGTTGGCTGAGAAGGCAGGAATCATAAGTGGGTATTCTTGGCCCTTTTTCAATTTTAGAGTCAGCTGAACAAGTTATACACACACACACATCAGCTAGGATTCTGACTGGACTGACTGGGAGCAAACTGGGATTGCCATTTATTTAGGTCTTTTTTAATTTCAATAGTGTTTATAGTTTTCTAAATAGAAGTCTTGCTCATCTTTTATTAATATTTCTTCCTAAGTAGTTAATGTTTTGGATGCTATGATAAATGTTCTCTATTTTTAAAAATTCATTTTCTATTTGCAAAACATATATCTGACAAGGGGTTAATCTCCATAATATATAGAGAACTCACACAACTGAACAACAAAAAACAAACAACCCGATCAAAAAATGGGCAGAGGAAATGAACAGACACTTCTCCAAAGAAGATATAGAGATGGCCAATAGGCACATGAAAAGATGTTCAACATCACTAATCATCAGGGAAAATGCAAATCAAAACAACACTAAGATATCACCTCACGCCCGTTAGAATGGCTATAATCACCAAGACAAAAAACAACAAATGTTGGAGAGGATGTGGAGAAACAGGAACCCTCATACACAGCTGGTAGGAATGCAAACTTGTGCAGCCTCTATGGAAAACGGTATGGAGATTCCTCAAAGAATTAAAAATAGAAATACCCTATGACCCAGCCATCCCACCACTGGGAATCTATCCAACGAACCTGAAATCAACAATCCAAAGAGGCTTACGCACCCCTATGTTCATTGCAGCATTATTCACTATAGCCAAGAAGTGGAAGCAACCTAAATGTCCCTTGACTGATGACTGGATCAAGAAGATGTGGTATATATATACAAGGGAATACTACTCAGCCATAAAAAAAGACAAAATCGTCCCATTTGCAACAACATGGATGGGCCTGGAGGGTATTATGTTAACCGAAATAAGCCAGAAAGAGAAAGACAAACACTGTATGATCTCACGCATATGTGGAATATAAACCAAGACATGGACAGAGAAAACTGTACTGTGGTTACCAGGGGCAATGGGGGTAGAGGGTGGGCACAAGGGGTGAAGGGAGACATATATATGGTGATGGACAAACAAAAATGTACAACCCAAAATTTCACAATGGGGGCCGGCCTCATGGCTTGGTGGTTAGGTGCACGCGCTCCGATGCTGGTGACCCGGGGTTCGGGTCCCGGGCGCGCACCGAGGCACCACTTCTCCGTCCATCCTGAGGCTGAGTCCCACATACAGCAACTAGAAGGATGTGCAGCTATGACATACAACTATCTATCTACTGGGGCTTTGGGGGGAGAAAATAAATAAATAAAAATCTTCAAAATTTCACAATGTTATAAACTATTAAAACATCAATAAAAAAATCATTTTCTGATTACTAGATGCTGGTATACTGAAATACAATTTATTTTCATATAGTGACCTTGTATCCAGTAATCTTGCTAAATTCACTTAGTATATCTGTAGATTCTTTTGGATTTTCTGTATGCTCAATTAAGTTGCTGTGAATAATAATAGTTTTATTTCTTCTACTGCAATCCTTATACCTTATATTTCTTTTTCTTGCTTTATTCATTGGCTAGGACTACCTGGTTTAAGACTGCCACTAGAGTGGCAGAAAATGTTATATATAAGTGGTGATGGAGGTATCCCTGTCTTGTTATTAGTCTCTCTCTCATCATCCACTGTAGCTATTTAAAACCTCTTCTACTTTCCTTGAATGCCCAACAACAACGTAAGCACTCATTGGGTAGGAATTCTAAACCTGCTATGCCCTCTCACCTGAAGATTCATCTGCCTCTATACCCATTCTTACTTCCTTTCCTCTTGTCATAATGGAAAAGGGGCTCCATCCGCTATCACCATTCCTCACGTCTCTTACTCTACCAATTTTCAACTTTTCTCTCTCTGTACTGGCTCTTTCCTAACCGCATTTACACATGCTCAAGTCTTCACTCTCTTTAACAACAACAATCCTTTCCAATTACACATCCTCATCTAGCAATTGGCCCACCTCTCTCATTCCCTTCCAATCAAGATTATTATTTAGATTTGTCCAAGCCTACTACCTAAAATTTATTTTAACCTTACATTCCTTGTAGGATACATAACCACGTCAACGGCTCTTCTTCACCTTCATATAAGGTGACTGTATGACCTGGTTTGCCTGGGGACAGTTCTGGATTATTCCTGTTATCCTGGCATAATAATGAATAGATCTCCCTTTCACTCCCAAGAGTGTCACAGTTTAGGGGACATGGTCACTCTGCCATTGCCTAGCCTACAAGGCTCTCAGTGATCTGCTCCATGCCCACCTCTCCAGTCTCATCTCTCATCAAATTCTACACTTGAGGAGCTTGAGGTTTACCAATTGCCCCAAGCTCTCTTGCACCACCACACCTTTACACATGTTCCCCCTGCCTGAAACATCCTTCCTCTCCCCTTATCTGGGTTTATACTACCTATTTTTTACATCTAGTAAGGTAAAACTACCTTTGATAATCCATATATGTAACAGTATTTATTGTTAAGCAAAGTTCTTTGTTATGTTAACCCACCAAAATATCAAAGATTTTATTTCAGCCCTGCTTTTATGACCCACTGTGCCAACATATATCTTTCAGTGACTTCTCAAGATTTTTCTTCTGAAGGTTTCAGATGGTCAACCTTTCGGGTCTATCAGTACTTAGGCTGACCAAGGTGCCCACTGCTCGAGGGTCACACTATCCAAGTTCTCAGCAGAAAGTTAACTGGAGCTGCACAGTCTTGGGAACGGATGTTAGCTCATGGCCAAGCTCTCCTTTCTTCTACACACACAGACATACTTCAGACATGAATCATAGTTCTGCTGCCAAACACAGTTTTGCTCTCATGGCTTGGAAAAAACAGAATTCTGGCTATTTTAGGGCCAATCTTCCCTTGTAAGAAGAGAAAAGTGGGCTGGTAAACTGGCTCCAAAGATAATAAAAAAGGAATAATGATTCCTCTGAGACATAGATTGCTCACATATCTCCTAAAAGGAACGTAGACAGCGCTAAGAATACATAGCTCAGCTACTCCCACTGTAACTCCACAACCACATACTTTCCCTCACTGCTGAAATGATATTAGAAGTCTATCTTACATTCAGATGACACATTTAAATATGCTCTCTGAGATTTAGGCAGAACAGGTATTACTCTTCTTTAGAAATCAGAAAACTGAGACTCAGAAAGTAAAAAAAAAAATTTGCCCAAGGTCCTACAACTAAAAAACAAAAGAATTCAAGTCTTACAACTCCCGATCCTAAGCCCTTTCTTAATAGGACATTGTTATAATAGGCAATATTCACTAATTACTTCAACACACTTACTAAACACCTATTCTGGGCCAGGAACAGTAATAGCCAGGGAATATAAATACGGATAAGCCCTGGAAGAGCACATAGTCTAGAGGGGAGAGGGAGGAATCAACACTACAGAAGAAAGCAGGAAGGCTCAAGGTCCAGCCTGCCTACTAAAGATGCTGCTGCATGGAGGACCTGCTCTAGCGTCATTTATTGATTCAACAGTATTTATTGAATTTTCTAGGCACTAGTCATAGAGCAGTGAAGAATTTGCTTTGCTTTTTTCACTCAATATTGTGTTCAGGTTTATTCGTGTCAGAAAAAAAATACATATATATCCATATTATATTGAGTATATATATATACACTATGTAGAGAATATATGTGTGTATGTGTACATACATACACACACACTATCCATGTTGAGAATATATGTATACATTTTATCTATTATATAAGTATATCACAATGTATCAATTTCCCTGAGTAGAACATTTAGGTTATTTTGTGTGTGTCTGTGTGTGTGAGGAAGCTTGGCCATGAGCTGACATCCGTTGCCAATCTCCCTCTTTGCTGAGGAAGATTGGTCTTGAGCTAACATCTGTGCCCATCTTCCTCTATTTTGTATATGGGATGCCTCCACAGCATGGCTTGATGAGTGGTGCGTAGGTCCATGTCCAGGATCCAAACCTGTGAACCCCAGGCTGCCAAAGCGGAGCGCACGAACTTAACCACTACGCAACTGGGCTGGCCCCATTTAGGTTATTTTTAATGTTTCCTATTCCAATAATGCAGCAATAACTATCACTGTATATGTCTTCTGGCAACATTTCTACAAGAAAATGTCAAACATACATTCTAAAATGTAATAGAGTTCCATTTTTACGTAGAGTTGGGCATACCTTCAACTTTACTAAATACTGCAACACTGCTCTTCTAAGCAGTTGTACTGATTTACATCCTCACCAGTACTGTATGCGAGTTCCTATAGCCCCAATCAATGGCCAACGCTAGGTACAATGAGATTTTATAAATCCTTGGCAATCTCATGAAAATGCAATCTTACCGGGGTTTTAACTTGCATTCTCTAACATCACTGAGAATAAAAATCTAGTCACATTTATTGCCATTCTAATTTCCCCTTACATGAATTGAGTGTACGTATCCTTTGTACATTTTCTTTTGGGGCATTCTTTTTTTTTTTTTTTTTTTTTTTTTTAACTGATTTGTATGTGTCCTTTTGGGTTTTCTTTTTCATTGATTTGTAGGAGTTCTTTATATATTCTGGATATTAATTCTTTGTCAGTTGTATGTATTGTAAATATTTTCTCTCCTGTCCAAGGGTTGTCTTTCTTTTTGACTGTAGTGTTTTGTTTTGTTTTTGTTCAAAGGTTTTAAAATTTGAATGTTGTCAAATCTACCAATCTTTTCTATCATGGTTTGTGCTTTAAGATATCCTCCTCAGTCCTAATATCATAAAGACATTCTTCCATACACTCTTAAAAATATAAATTTCCATTTCATACCTTTAATACCTCTGGAATTTATTTTTGCATACAGCATGAGGTAGGGAGTAATTCTATTTTTTCCATATGGACAGCCAATTGATCCAGCTTCACTTACTGAGTGATAGTGTCTGATCTGTAATGCTGTCATATACCAAATTCCCACAGATGTGTGGTTCTATCTCTGAGCTTTCTCTTCTGTGCCACTGACCTACATCTTTGCCTTATACTAACACCATATCATTTAAATTACCATAGTTTCATAAAAAGTCTTAATATTTGGAATGGCAAGTCCCCCAACTCCTTATTCTTCAAAACTGTCTTGCCCCTTTACCATTTTAAATGACTTTTAGAATCATTTCAAGTTCTCTTATAAGCCTAATTGTGGTTCTGACTAGAATCACATGTGTCTATAGATTAATTTAGAGGAAATAAACACATACATGATTTGAGTCTAATAGGCAGGAATAGGATACAGCTTTTTCTATATTCAGATTTTCCTTTAGTCTTTCAATGATGTTTTATAGCTTTTCTCCATAAAAGGAAAGCATTTATCTTGTAAAATATATTCCCAGGTAATTTAGAGCTCTTGTTACTATTATAAATAGAATTTTTTAAATAACTTTTTTCTAATTGTTTGTGGGTCAAATAGAGGAATACTAAGTGTTTTCTGCATATTGATTTCATATACAAAAACTCTGCTGAAGGTTAGTCATTCAAATAGTTTTTCTGTAGATTCTTGTGGATATTTTTACGTGGACAATCATATCATCTGCAAATACCAATAATGTTTTATTCTTCTCTTCTAATCCTTTTTCTTTGAATTCTTTTGTTTGTTATTCTTACGTTATATGTTTACCACCACCTCTAGTACAGTTAACAGAAACATCATCTGCAAATACTAATTTTGACTCTTCTTTCTAAGCCTTATATCTTTTGTATCTTGTCTTACAGCATTTACTAGGACCGCCAGAGTCCAATATTTAAAGAGGCAGCAAAAGCAGACACCTCTATCTTGCTGCTGATTTTAAAGAGACTGCTTCTACTATTTCACTATTAAGTACACTGTAGCATTGTAGCAAATACCCCTTAACAAGGTAAGAATATTCTCTTCTATTCCTAGCTTGCTTAATCTTGAATGCACGTTTCATTTTATTCATCACTTCTTCTGCATTTATTCAGATGGTCATGTAGTTTTCCTCTTTTAATCTGTTAATATGGTAAATTACTTCAATTAATTTAAAATTAGCATCCTAGTATTCCCAGAATAAACTCTATTTGGTCATAATACTTTTTGTTTATACATTACTGTGTATAGCTTGCTGTATTTTGTTCAGGATTTTGACATCTACATTAATAAGGGACTCTGGTCTAAAAATTTCGTTATTTCCTTCTTTCTACTTTCTTTATCACTACTTTTTCCTTTTGCTGATTAATTTAATTTAGCTGCTTAGCTCATTCATTTTCAATCTCTGTTTTATAATATATTCATTTAAGACTATAAATCACAGACTGCCTTAGATGCAGTTCTAACATGTGGTCCTTTCATTATCATTCAGGTTTAAATATTTCATAATTTCCATTATGATTTCTACTTTCACCAATGAATTATTTAGAAGTTGTGTGTGAGGCGGTGAGTGGCTACTGTTTTGTTAAGGGATTTCTAATTTATTCCACTGTTGTCAAAGAATGTTATCTATGTGATAGTGGGTTTTTGGTCTTCTCTTTTTCCATAACAATTTTAATTTCTTTTCTTAGAGTCTATTATGTCTGATATTAATACTGTTTCCTAGCTTTCTTTTGTTTAACATTTTCCTGGGACATCTTTTTCCATCACTTTCTTTTTTATCTAATTTTTAATTTGTAATTATGAAATATTATAAACATTCAGAAAATATAGCACTAATGACATCTATATTCCAATTATAGAGATTAAATAAATGTTTAATAAAAGATTAATAAATGCCCAAGAGAGGACATTTCCAGTGTCAAATTCATAGAGAAGAAATGACACTTGGAAAAAAGCTACTGAGTTTAACAAAAAAGGCAGAAATCAGGGGCTGGCCCAGTGCGTAGCAGTTAAGTCCACGTATTCCACTTCGGCAGCCGGGGGTTCGCTGGTTCAGATCCTGGGTGTGGACCTACGCATGGCTCATCAAGCCATGCTGAGGCCGCATCCCACATAGAGCAAGTAGAAGGATGTATAACTATGACATACAACTACCTACTGGGGCTTTGGGGAGAAAAAAGGAAAAAAGGGAGAAGATTGGCAACAGATGTTAGCTCAGGGCCAATCTTCCTCAAAATAAATAAATAAATAAAAGTAAAATTTTTTAAAAAGGCAGAAATCAATAGAGTAATTTTTCATAATGAAATGACAAGACAACTGACAAAAGTTCTTATAAGATGTAGATCTAAGGAAATGAAGGGGAAGGACATTCTTAAGGTCATATATTAACCTAAAAATAATACCTTCTTTCATCTATTTTAAGATGTCAATGATTATAAGATGCATCCAATGCCAGAGACGTGAAAAAATATCAGATACGAAAAATAATATAGAATCAATGAAATAAGGTACTAGCAGAAGAAGTCAGTGCTACAACTATTAATAAATCTGTCAAGGTACACTGCTGACCTCTCCCGTGATGGACTAACAGAGAAGAGAACAGATGACACATCCCTCAGGGTATCAGTCAGCTCTGATGCCCAGCACAATAGATAAATGGAGTACTCGGCTTCATTGGACTGGGTAAAAAAAGAGTTACTTTAAGTCACATATGGATTAAAAGTTTTCAAAAATTCACAATATATTTAGCATTAAAACTTTCTTGAATATAATTCACCTTACTTTGGTGATTCCTAAGCCCCTGTGGAATTCTTCAGAATCTGAGATTGATCTTATCAATGGTAATTATTAATTACAACAATAACTACTATTTATTAAGAATCTGAACACAGAACACTGTGTTTGGATACTTTTTAATACATAAATTAATTTAAAATTCATAATTCTGTGAGTAAATAGCATGATACCCATTCCAGAGATAAAGAAAATAGGACTTTGGGCTGGCCCCACGGCTCAGTGGTTAAGTGCACATGCTCCGCTACCAGCGGCCCGGGTTCGGATCCCAGGCGCGCACAGACGCACCGCTTCTCCGGCCATGCTGGGGCCATGTCCCACATACAGCAACTAGAAGGATGTGCAACTATGACATACAACTATCTACTGGGGCTTTTGAGGGAAAAAAAAAAAAAAAAAAGGAGGAGGATTGGCAATAGATATCAGCTCAGAGCCGGTCTTCCTCAGCAAAAAGAGGAGGATTAGCATGGATGCTAGCTCAGGGCTGATCTTCCTCAAAAAAGAAAAAGAAAAAAGAAAATAGGACTCAGGGCTGAATAGATGAGCTGCCTGAAGTCACAAAGCTAATAAGTGGCAGAATCTGGATTTGAATTCCATTTCATATATGGCCTGTTCTTGTCTCTACCCCACACTGCCTCTTTAACGTTACTACTTTTTCATTTTGCAGATATTACCTGGAGATGTCAATATTTCACTTGGGGCTAGCGTATGGGGGGAAAAATCAGACCCCAGGACTCAACCAATATTTTACTTTTCCATCAAGGCAAGGGCACCATCTAGTGGCACGCACTTTGCCACCAACACAAAGAAAGACAGGAAGGAAATGATTTTTCACTCTTCTGCTTTCCTCCACTAGTTATATACTGCCTTGCAACAACACATCAGGGTGTTGGCATTAACTCTTCTGGTCAAGAAGAATAGTAGCCTTGTAACATTAAGGACTGAACAAGGTTTTGGAATGAGACAGACCCAAGGTCAATCCCATATTCACCATTTACTAACTGTGTGATCTTGGTAAATTACTAAAAGTAACTTAAGTCTCAGTCTCCTCATTTGTAAAATGAAATAACACTATTTACTTGACAGAGTTACCAGGGGAATACAAGTGAAAATCGTCCAGCACAGTGCCTGATCCAAAGAGCTTGCTCAATAACCACTGCTTCCTTTCCCCATTCTCCTTTTATGTAGCCAAAACCACATGGGTGTTTTGCTTTGTTTTTTAGAAAACACATCAAACCACTGGCTCATGTTGTGTTTAAGATAAATAACTTCAAAAGTTTTTCCTTTTTTTTAATGTAAACTATAGTAAAGGCAAATTCCCCAACCTTTATTCATTGTTTTTATAAATACATAAAATCCATAAGCACTTTTTGAGTACCTATTTACTATGTACCAAGCACTTGCGACAGTGGATGGGAACTCACTATTGAGCAGGGAAAACAGACAAGTTAACAGGTAATACCATGCAATAAGTACTTTCATTGCTGTAAGTGACAAACGTTATGAAAAGGTAGAGGAGGAGGGGAGGACCAAACCTGTTGGAAGGATGTGGATCAGAAAGCCTTCACAGAAGAAGCAACATTTGAAAAGTCTCTTAAATGATGAGCTCACCAGATAAAGGCACAGAACATTCCTGACATTAAAAAATAATATATGTCAGAAGCAATGAGGAATGAAGAAACACAGTGAGGGAACACGAAGAAGCATAGTGTTGCTGGAACAAAGGATGGGATGGATGGAGAAGGGGGAGAGATCTGTAGTGGGGTCAACAATAGCTCATTAAGCTCATTTGGAATCTGGATGATAGATGCATTATTTATCACTACCATTGTCATCATCATCATCATCCATAGCACTTATCACTCAATGGATGTGTATTACGTGCCAAACTCCGTACATACATAATTGCTATGCCTCACAACCCTGCAAGTTATATAATGTTATCTTTATAGAGGTTAAGAAGTATGCCCAGTGACATGGAGGCACTAAAGGGCAGAGCTGAGTGAGATTCAGTCCTACGTCTCTCTGATTCTTTCTACTACACTAGTGGTCTCAAACTTGGCTGCACAACACAATCACCTAGAGAATCTGTTTAAAAATAAAGGTTCCAGACAGTAAACAGTACGTCTAGAGAGTGGGACTTGGGAACCTATATTGTAAACAAACTTTCCAGATGTTTCTTAAATAGGAAGCCAAATGACAGTCCAGTTTTTTGAAAATACCACAAAGCCTCTTAAAACATACATACATACATATACACACTACTAATTAAAAGCTTCCATCTGTGTGCCAAGTGCCTAATCCTGAAAAAAATTCTGCAAGCATATTATAATCCCCACTTTGAAGAAGAGAAAATTCAAGCCCAGGAAGTTTACATATAGCTTCCCTCTTCCAGTCAACAAAACAAAAAGCAAAAATGTGACTCAAACACAGGTATGTCTGCTTCTTCGTCATGCTGTGTGGCAGGTAGAATTCTAAAAATGACCCTAGATGACCCCGTCCCTGTATAATCTCCTCTCCTTTGAGTGGGTGGAAACTGTAAATGTGATATCACTGCAGTGATTATGCTATAGGATGAATTATCACTGGAGTGATTATGTTATAGGATGAATTATCACTGGAGTGATTATATTATAGGATGAATTATCACTGGAGTTATTGATTATATGGCAAAAGGGAAATTATCTGGTGGGTGTAATCTAATCTAATCAAATGAGGCCTTTTAAAAGCAGAGTGTTTTCTGCAGCTGATAGCAGAATGGGAAGTCAGAGAGATTCAAAGCACTAGAAGGCTTTGATTTATCATGCTGACTTGAAGATGGAGGGGCCACATGACAAGGAGTACATGCAGCCTCTGGAAGTTGAGAGCAGATCTCAGCTGACAGCCAGCGAGAAAACGAGGACCTCAGTCCTACAACCACAAGGAGCTGAATTCTGCCAACAACCGAATGAGCTTGGAAGCAGATTCTCCCTTAAATTCTTCCTCGGAGCCTCCGGATAAGAGCCCAACCTGGTGAATACCTTCATTTCAGCCTTGTGAGACTCTAAGCAGACAACCCTTCTGAGATGTCTGATCTGCAGAACTGTGAGATAATAAATGGGTGGGAGTTTTTAAATTGTGGTAAAATACACATAACATAAAATTTACCATTCAAACATTTTTAAGTGTTCAGTTTAGTAGCATTAAGTACATTCACAGTGTTGTGCAACCATTACCACTATTCATCTCCAGAACTTTTTCACCTTCCCAAACTGAAACTCTGTATCCATTTACACAAGGAACTCCCCCTTCCTCCCAACCCCTGGAAACCACTATTCTACTTTCTGTCTCCATGAATTTGACTACTCTAGATACCTCATATAAGTAGAACTATACAGTATTTGTCTTTTTTGTGACTGGCTTATTTCACTTAGTATAATGTCCTTAAGGTTCACCCATGTTGTAGCATGTGTCAGAATTTCCTTCCTTTTTAAAGACTATAATATTCCATTGTATATATATATACCACACTTTGTTTATCCATTCATCTACCGAATGGACAACCGGTTGCTTCCATCTCTAGGCTATTGTGAGTAAAGCTTATAAGAACATGGGTATACAAATATCTGTTAGAGTCTCTGCTTTCAGTTCCTTTGGATATATATATCAACGACTGTTGTTTTAAGTCAATTCATTATCTTGAAAATTGGGTAAGTAAAAGGAAATAATCAAGCATTTATCCTCTCTATTTGAATTGTACCATTGAGTAACCAAATAATAGATGAAGAAAAGTGTTTCCTTATATGATTATTTCTGATAAAAATTTAAACAACATGATAAAATAACATAATTTTGCAACCCCCAAATGAGTTAATGGATCTAGGTAACTGAGCATCAATAGCTGCTAATACGAATAAAGAGCAAAAACCAGACATTATGTGCTCTTGATAGAAGAACACACCACCACCAATAGTCTTGCCAAAGGGATCAAACCTGAGTCTGATCCAGTCTCTGAATCCAGCTGCCAATTTGCAGAAAAAGCAGAGACAGAGGAACATGCTAAATTGCACCAGTATGCAATCAGTAAAATCTACACTATGGAAAACTCCTACAGGTCAAAAGGTCTAGATTCTTCAATAGATAAATTGCAAACAAAAGATATCAAAATTTTTTAAACGGGCAATGTAAAAATATAGGATTTAGGAATGCAAATCCAAGAAGTGATTACTATAATAGAACAGTGGTTACTTTAGGAAACAGGGAGGGGCCTGTAATTTGAATGGAGTACACAGAGAGGATTTAGGGGTAGCTGGCAAAATTCTATTTCTTAACCTGGGTGGTAGTCACAAGGGTTAATAATTAATTAAGCTTTTTTTAAGAGAAAAAAATAGTGCATTAAATGTAACAGACAGTGGCCCACATCCAGACTGAATTCAACTGAAGAGCTGTCTCAATGCAGCTCTGCTAAAGTCTCACTACTGAGTTTATCTCAAGCCAAGAAAGCAGTTAATATCAGACTGAGTGGTGACTGAGGTCAATAGCAAGTGCTTAGAAAAGCAATTAAACCACGAAGGTAAAAGAGAAACCAGAGGAAAGAAAAAAACAGTAAACAGTATAATAAGTTCAAATTCTAAAAATCTTTATGCTATCACATATACATCATCTGTTGAAAACAGACCTCATTTCCATCCTGCAAATTCACCATATTTACTCCTATCTCAGCATCAGAATTTTTCCATTAGAATTTGATTTCTCTCTTAGAGTTAACTCCCATTTCTACCAATTAGCTACTGCTAATAAAGGCAATAATATGTTTACCAAATACATTCACATCTTCAAAAGTAAGGATGCAGTAAGGGGCACAAGGGATGGTGATGGGTGATGGAAATGTCCTGTATCTTGACGTGGTGGTAGTTACATGAGTGTACACATTTGTCAAATCTCACCAAGCTGTATATTTGAAATGGATGTATCTGATTGTTTGTAAAATATACCTCAATAAAATTTATTTTAAAAGAAAAAAAAAAAAAAAAGTAAGGATGCAGAAAAAAGATGGCAGAAAGAAAGCAACAGGAGCCTGAAGAAGAAAAGGCTACTAGAAGCTGACTTACCTAGTTATGATAGAGGTAGGCCCTTCTTTAGATACAATGGAGTACTAGAAACTGCTGACTTACCTAGTTATGATAGAGGTAGGCCCTTCTTTAGATACAATGGAGTACTAGAAACTGCGTCCCCAATCCTGCATTCCTTCTTGCCTTTAGCTATTTGGCCAATGGTGGAAACTGAACAAGAAATTAAAAGCAGCATGAAGCTATAGGCCTCCATTATCCAATAAGGTAGCCACTAGCCACATGTGGCTAATGGACACCTGAGGTGCAGGTGCAGCTAGTCTGAACTGAGATGTGCAATAGTGCAAAAGACACAATGGATTTTGAAGACTTAGTATGAACAAAAAAAGTAAAATATCCCATTAATAATTTTTTATTGATTACATATTGAAATAATAATAGTCTGGATATACTGGCCTAAACAAAACATGTATTAAAATTAATTTCATCTGTTTGTTTTTACTTTTTAAATGTGATTACTACAAAATTTTAAATTATATATGTAGCTCATATTATATTTCTACTGGACATCACTGCTACACAGACCATTATTAAATAGTGTTGAACAGGAAAAAAAAAGCAGCTAAAAGTGGAGATTTTTCAGTTTTTTTTCCTATTGTTTACTCTACCACCAACAGTACAACTCATTTAGTTTCCAGCCCCTGTCCCTGGCGGTAAAATAGAGGTTAAAAAAAAAATCAGTAGCTGCATTAAGTCATGGATACAATATCAAATCACCGGCCAAAAAAACTGAGTTCTAGGGGCCAGCGCCATGGCTTAGCGGTTAAGTGCGCGCGCTCCGCTGCTGGCGGCCAGGGTTCGGATCCCGAGCATGCACCGATGCACCGCTTCTCCAGCCATGCTGAGGCCGCGTCCCACATACTGCAACTAGAAGGATGTGCTACTATGACATACAACTATCTACTGGGGCTTTGGGGGAAAAAATAAAGAAAGAAAGAAAGAAAAGAAAAGAAAAGCTTGATTAAAAAAAACACATTAAAAAAAAAAAAAAGAGGGCCGGCCCTGTGGCTTAGCGGTTAAGTGCGCGCGCTCCACTGCTGGCGGCCCAGGTTCGGATCCTGGGCGCGCACCGACGTGCCGCTTCTCCAGCCATGCTGAGGCCACGTCCCACATACCGCAACTAGAGGGATGTGCAGCTGTGACATACAACTATCTACTGGGGCTTTGGGGGGAAAAATAAATAAATAAAATCTAAAAAAAAAAAAAGAACTGAGCTCTAGTTCTGGTACTGACTAGCAGTTACCCTGGAGAAATTATTTTTCTCTCTGAGCCTTAGCTGCCTGTCCCAACAATTAAGTAAGGAAACTAAACTAAATTTAGACTTCCATGACTCCATCAAAACATTTTTTTTTCATTCTGTCAAAACTGGTTTTCATAACAATGAATAAATACTCACTCTGAGTCTAACACATCCTCTGCGAGAGCCTCTCATCATTTTGTCCTTGGACTAAAAGAAAAACAAAAACATTCAATGAATAAAAGATTAACAGACTGATTGTTTTTAGAATCACCTAGGGATAAAGAGACAATTTACAGTAATGTCCCTCCCTTCTCCCCAGTCCCCTCCCCTCACCAAGTTATTTAAGGATATGAATTAGCAGGCTTAAAATGAAAATGTTTTGTAGTCTAATCATAGAATATTATGCATACCTTTAATGTAGCATATGTTACACTATACACTATATTACAATTTTCATTCCTTTTTCATGCCCCTTAACTCTAGCCCAGGGTTTCTCAGATTTTAGTGAGTGTGAGAATCACCTGGAAGGCTAAGAATCACCTATGGGTTTAAGACTCACTCCCAGATGATTCTGACTCAAGCAGACAGAGGACCACATTTGAGAAACATTGCTTTAGCTTTATCTCTTTGCAATTCCCTAAATGGGTCACATTTTTTGCCTCTGAGATTTCTCTTTCAATAATCCTCAGCTTGGAATATCCTTGACCTTGATTTTCTGCCTTGCTAACTGTCACTGATCAAGCACCTTACCTCTGTCTGATTTGGATTCCCATCCCTGGGCTCCCAGAGTCTCCTGGTTGTTCCTCTGTCATGACATGCACCTCCCTGTGCTATAATGGCTGGTTTCCTTGTCTGACTCACCAACAAGACTGCACATTCCTTTAGTGGGTAGGAATTGTATCTGACTTATCTAATGCTTCAGAACTGTGTCTGGTACACATTAGGTGCTCAAAAATTATTTACTGATGAAACACTGCTTACCTTTTATGTCTCCCCTACTAGACTGAGCCAAGCAAAGGCTATGCTCTGCACAATAAGTCCTATGTTGACATTCAGTAAATATTCCTAGGATTAAATTAGTCATGTATAATAACATAAAATAAAACCTCAAATAATCAGTTTTTCAAATATTTAATACTTCATCAACTGGTATTTTTCTGTATTCCCCTACGTGAAAAAGAAGTAAAACAAACCAATATCATGGTGTTATGTTTTAAAGAAAATTGTCCCACTTTAAACTATAGGTGCCCTACATCCCGTGTATTGAGCCATAGGCAAACTTCTAGTTATAGGATGACTATATGAAATTTAGTGTACAGCATGATAACTATATTAACAATACTGTATTGTATACTTGGAAGTTGCTTAGAATAAATCTTAAAAGTTCTCAACACACCCACAAAAAAGGTAACTATGTAAGGTGATGGATGTGTTAAGTAACCTTATTGTGGTAATCATTTTGCAATATATATGTATACCAAATCATCACGTTGTATACCTTAAACCTACACAATGTTATATGTCAATGACATCTCAGTAAAGCTGGAAAAAATAAATAAATTCATATTTCTTGGGGATATTTACATGTCTGTACATAAAGATCTGCCTTGTCTCTTTCATTCACTGCAGTACATTCTATGAACATAGCCCATGTCATTGTTTTCATTGATTCTAAACTTATGAATGTAACATTACAATAAATCAAAATTGACTCAAAAAAAAAGTACTGAGCCACTGAAATTCATGTTCAGAAATGATTACTGAAGTACTGAAAAGAGTCCTCTTTTGATTCTACTTAAAATATAAGGACTCATACATTTTATTAAAAATTTCTCAATACTAAGCAAGATCGAAAAGAGTTCTTTACTAACATTACAGTTAGGAAAAACACAGTTAACCAAAACATTCCCTAAGGATTTAATAGCCCTTTTAACCATACCCTATACTTATCTTCCCTCCAAAAGTGTCAAGGCAATACACAAAAATAATAATTAGGTTGGAAAATACCCAGTAAGAGCTAGAATGCAACTCAAACAAGGTAAGAACCAATATATTCATCTTTGATCCTCTTCCACTTTTAAAAATAAGACTATAGTAAATAGAAAAAGGGCAAGACAGGCCCCAATTGTGGTACCACTATTAGAATTATGAATTAGAAAGAGCCAAATGAAAATAATTAAAACAAATATAACTAGGAAACAATGAGACAACTCCAGAATATGGGACATCCTACAAAATAATTGGCCTAGACTCTTTAAAAATGTCAAAAAAGGGGCCAGCCCCGTGGCACACACTTGTGCGCGTGCTCTGCTGCAGCGGCCTGGGGTTTGCCGGTTCGGATCCCGGGCATGCAGAGACGCACTGCTTGTCAAGCCATGCTATGGCAGCGTCCCATACAAAGTGGAGGAAGATGGGCACGGAGTTAGCCCAGAGCTGGTCTTCCTCAAGCAAAAAGAGGAAGATTGGCAGATGTTAGCTCAGGGATCTTCCTCACAAAAATAAATAAATAAATAAGAATTAAAAATAAATAAATAAATAAAAAATAAAAATGTAAAAAAAAAAAAAAGACTAGCATGTAAATAGTTGTAATACAGAGCAAAAATAAGTTACATGAATACATGTAGAAAGTGCTGTGAACTACAGAAGGCTCCCTGCCATGGAAAAAGATCAGGGAAGGCAATACTGAAGTGACCACATTCCAAACTTCAATCTGAAACTTAAAAAAAAAAAAAAAAAAAAGGTTCTGATAAGAAGAGAGGGAAGGTAGGAAACAGGGCATTCCAAGCCAAGGGAATAACATCAGCAAAAGCACAGGTATGGAAACTTTACATGAGGTATTCATAGGAGAGTAGGCTAATAGACCCAAGCACAGAGTGCAGAGAGGAAGGCGGAGAGAGATGAGGCTGAAAAGGAGATATGGGGACCAGATCATGAAGGGTATGAAAAAAGTAGTGAGAAGTTAAGAAAATGAAACTTTATTCAACAGTTAATGGAGAGCGACTGAAGGTTTATGAGGAGGGTAATAACATTCTCAAAGGTGTGTTTTAGAAAAATAACACTATTAGGGGCCGCCCGGTGGCGCAAGCGGTTAAGTGTGCGTGCTCCCTGCGGCGGCCCAGGGTTCGCCGGTTCGGAGCCCGGGCACGCACCGACGCATGGCTTGGCAAGCCATGCTGTTGGTGGCACCCCATATAAAGTGGAGGAAGATGGGCATGGATGTTAGCCCAGGGCCAGTCTTCCTCAGCAAAAAAAAAAGAGGAGGATTGGCAGATGTTAGCACAGGGCTGATCTCCTCACAAAAAAAAAAAAAAGAAGAAGAAGGAAAAATAACACTGTTAAATGTGAGAACTTGGGGAAAAAGGATGCTGGCAGGATGATGGCAACATTAATAATAGCAACAGCAGCAGCAGCTTCGCACTTATTGATGCCCTCTATGTGACAGGCACTTTACATACAGTAAAACTCACAAGACCTTGCATGCTAAGAATTATTCACACAGGGGCCAGCCCCGTGGCTAGCGGTTAAGTGCGCACACTCCACTGCTGGCAGCCCCGGTTCGGATCCTGGGCACACACCAAGGCACCGCTTGTCAAGTCATGCTGTGGCAGTGTTCCATATAAAGTGGAGGAAGATGGGCACAGATATTAGCCCAGGGCCAGTCTTCCTCAGCAAAAAGAGGAGGATTGGCATGGATGTTAGCTCAGGGCTGATCTTCCTTGCAAAAAAAAAAAAAGAATTATTCACATATTATAAATGAAAGTGACACCAGGGAGGTCAAGTAAACTACCCAATGTTACACATGTAAAATGTAGCAGAGTTTGGCACAGCAGGCACAATTTGGACTGGCTGCCCTACAAATCATTCTCGCAGACCATATCTGTACTCTGCTAGCCTCGAATCCTCCTCCTCCTCCACAATCACACAGGCCCCTCTCCCTCATTCTCTCCCCACTCAGCTCTAATGTGGGGCTAAAGGGAACCTGGTGTGACTAAGTTCCCCAGGCACAGTGAGTGCTGAAAGGATGGTTATCTGGCCAAACACAGGACACACTACACCGCAAGGCAGGACAGAGTCCTTTCACAGGGAGTTTTTCTACTGAGGCTGAGGGAAGAGCTCTTTTCAATCTGCTCTTGAAGCTGTGAGGTACAGATGCCATCAGTCATGTGCCTTCTACACAAAGAAAGCAATAAATTAAGTATACATGATGAGAGAAGGAGAGAGAAGAGGCAGAAAGTCCTAGCTGCCAGTGCTCTCCATCCATACCCTGGTCTGAAGCAAACCTGCCAAAGCCAATGCCATTCACTGAATATCAGGATTTTTTTGTTTTTGTTTTGATGAATACTAGCTTCTGGTGATGAGAGAAAGGTAGGGCTGACATAATCCCACTCCAGCAATCTTCCTACCAGGTGTCATCTTACCAATGTTCTGAAACCTGCTAACAAATGTATTTTTTAGCAAGTTGGCACAAATATCATCATGCAACCTACAGCTTTGGTAAGATCCTTCTCTCTGCCTCCAGCTACAAGGCCCAGCATCTCAAGAACGGATCACTCAGAAATGGATGCTACAGTCTTTTCAACTGGATGAGAAAACAGGATCTCCCATAAAGTGGAAAAATACACAGCTGATGTGTTCTACTCCTAAGGGGTTCCAGGGTTAGCAAAGATTGTTGGGTTTGGTGGTTGGGTTTGCTGTTTTCTTATATCTTATTAATGCAAGGGCAATGGGTCCTGTTATACCAACCCATGCAATCAAAATTATTTCTAATAATCCTTATGCTCATCAGCTAACCCCAAAGTATTGATTCAGATTATAATTCATATTCAAGTTTTAAAGTAAATTACCACAAATATAATATATTTCCACCTGTGACAGACTACTTGTCCTCCAATATCCATTCTACTCTTTTTCCTTTCAGTATTACTATCCTCCACCCCACGTTTTAACTAAATACATGGCTCCCCTGCTGGATATTACATTTCCAGCCTCCCTTTCACCTAGGTATAGGCTATGTATCTACATACTGGCCAGTGAACTGTGAGGGATGGCAATGTGTGCAACAGATTTTGCTTTTAAAAGGGAACTGCTTGAAAACACATTCTTCACAAGTGCACATGGAACATTCTCTAGGATTGTTGGGTCATCTTCTTTGACCAAAATGGATTAGAAGTAGAACTCAGGGGCTGGCCCCATGGCGTAGTGGTTAAGTGCATGCGCTCCACTGCTGGCGGCCCGGGTTCGGATCCCGGGCACACACCACTTGTCAGGCCATGCTGTGGCGGCATCCCACATAAAGTGATGGAAGATCAGCTAGATGTTAGCTCAGGGCCAGTCTTCCTCAGCAAAAAAAGAGGAGGATTGGCATGGATGTTAGCTCAGGGCTGATCTTGCTCACAAAAAATAAATAAATAAATAAATAAATTTTTCAAAGTAGAGCTCAATAACAGAAGGAAATTTGGGAAATTCACAAATATGTGGAAATTAAATGACACACTCCTAAATAACCAATGGATCAAAAAAAAATCTCAAAGAAAATTAGAAAATACTTGAAACAAATGAAAATGAAAAGACAACATACCAAAACCTAAAGGATACAATGAAAGCAATTCTTAGATGGAAATTTATAACTATGAATGCCTACATTAAAAAAGAAGGATCTCAAAACAATAACCTAACCTTCTACCTTAAGAAACTACACAAAGTAGAGCAACTAAATCTAAAGCAAGCAAAAGAAAGGAAATAATAAAAATTAGAGGAGAAATAAAATTAGAAAATAGAAAAACAACAGCGAAAAAAAATCCATGAAACCAAAACTTGGTTCTTTGCAAAGATCAACAGAATGGACAAACCTTTAGCTAGACTAACCAAGAATAAAAGAGGACTCAAATTACTAAAATCAGGAATGAAAGAGGAGACATTACTACCAACCTTTCAGAAACAAAAAGGATTCTAAGAGAATATGATGAACAACAAATTAGATAACCTAGATGAAATGGAAAAATTCCAAGAAAGACACAAACTGTCAAAACTGGCTAAAGGAGAAACAGAAAATCTGATTAGATCTGTAAGAGACTGAACTAGTAATCAAAAAACTTCTCACAAAGAAAAGCCTAGGTCCAGGTGGCTTGACTGGTAAATTCTATCAAATGTTTAAAGAATTAACACCAACCTTTCACACTCTTCCAAAATATAGAAGAGGGAACACTTCTCAACTTTTTCTACGAGACCAGTATTATACTGATACCAAAACCAGACAACGATATCACAAGACCAATATCTATTATAAATATAGATGCAAAAATCTTTGACAAAATACTAGCAAACAAAATCCAGCACATATAAAAAGGATTATACACCATGACTGCTATGGTCTAAATTTTGTATCCCCCTCAAATTCGTATGCTGAAACCACCAATGTGATGCTACTTAGGAGGTGGGGCCTTTGGGAGGTGATTAGTGCCCCTTCCACAACGTGAAGTTACAGCATGTAATCACGTAAGGAAGCAGGTCCTCACCAGACACTAGATCTGCTGGTATGCTGATCTTGGATTTCACAGCCTCCAGAACTATGAGAAATAAATTGCTGTTGTTTATAAGCTGCCCAGTCTATGGTATTTCTGTTATAGCTGCCCAAACAGACTAAGACAATGACCAAGAGGGATTTATCCCAGGAATACAAGGTTGCATCAACATATGAAAATCAACCAACATAATATACCATATTAATAAAATAAAGACCAAAAATTACATGATCATTTCAAAAAACACAGAGAAAGCACTTGACAAAATCCAACATTCTTTCAAGATAAAACTACTCAACAAACTAGGAATAGAAGGGAACTCCTTCAACCTCATAACGGGCACCTATGAAAAACAGCTAACATCATACTTAACGGCAAAGGTCTCAAAGCTTTACAACTAAGAGCAAGAACAAGGATGTCCTCTCTCACCCCTTTGCTCACCACTGTACTGGAAGTTCTAGCCAGGAAAATTAGGCAAGAAAAAGAAATAAAAGGTATCCAGATTTAAAGCAAGAAATAAAACTATCTCTATTTGAAGATGGATCTTCATATAGAATCTTATATATAGAAAATCCTAAGGAATCCACAAAAAAAATTTAGAGCTAATAAAAGAGTTTGGCAAGGTTCCAGATCACAAGACCAATATACAAAAATCAACTGAATTTCTATACTCTTGGAAGAAATAATCTGAAAATGAAATTTAAAAAACAATTCCATTTATAATGATATGAAAAAGAATAAAAATACTTTGTAACAAATTTAATTTTTAAAAGTACAAGACTTGGACAGCTAATCTTCAACAAAGGAGCCAAGAACATACAATGGAGAAAGGAAAGTCTCTTCAATAAATGGTGTTGGGGGGCTGGCCCTGTGGCGTAGCGGTTAAGTGCGCGCGCTCCGCTGCTGGCGGCCCGGGTTCGGATCCCGGGCACGCACTGACGCACTGCTTGTCAGGCCATGCTGTGGCGGCATCCCACATAAAGTGGAGGAAGATGGGCATGGATTTTAGCTCAAGGCCCGTCTTCCTCAGCAAAAAGAGGAGGATTGGCATGGATGTTAGCTCAGGGCTGATCTTCCTCACACACACACACACACACAAAAACAGCAAAAAGAGGAAGATTGGCAATGGATGTTAGCTCAGGACCAATCTTCCAAAAAAATAAAATAATAAAATAAAATGCGTTGGGAAAACTGGACAGCCACATGCAAAAGAATGAAAGTAGACTGTTATCTCACACCACACACAAAAATTAACTCCAAATAGATTAAAGACTTGAATGTAAGAACTAAAACCACAAAACTCTTAGAAGAAAATTTAGGCAATACACTCTTTCACATAGGTCTTAGCACAATCTTTTCAAATATCAAGTCTACTCAAGCAAGGGAAACAAACGAAAAAATAAACAAATGTGACTACATCAGACTAAAAAGCTTCTATATGGCAAAGGAAACCATCAACAAAAAGAAAAGACAACCCACCAACTGGGACTGCACTGGCCCTACTCACGAGCAAGCCCACAGCAAACTTGTGGGCCCACATAGTCCGGGTGTGTGGGACCTCTGTGGAGGTAAGGGGGAGCAGGTCCACCTCCACAGGAGGTGTGTGCGGGTGGGCCTGCATTGGGCAGGGCATGTGGGCCCACAGGCAGTGGGGCATGTTGGCCTCAGCTGACTTGTGCCACTGGCTATCTGAAACAGCCACACCAGGGATTGGCCCAATGACTGAAACAATTGTGTGCTGCCCTGACTGGGGCAGGACCCACCCATCTGTGATCCTGAGAGAGCCAACAACAGCCACATGCCACAGAGAGCTGCATCAGAGGCCTGCAGCAATTGTGAGTCCCTGAGCCTAGCAACTAGCCACACTGGGGCCTGACTCACTTAACAGCAAAACAGCGGTAGCTGTGTGCTTTTACCTTGCAGCCAGCTGTGCCAAGGGCTTGCCTCACCCAATAAAGTGACCTTAGCAGCAGCATACAGCTGAGCCTTACAACCAGCTGGCCTGGAGGCCAGCCTAGCATACCCATGCACTCGTAGCAAGAGCAACCCTGTCACAAGAGAAAGGCACACACAGCCCACACAGGAGACACTCCTGGAATATTTGGAATGGGTGACAGGAAGGAAGCACATTGCTGGGCCCCATAAGGCATCTTTACATAAGGCCACATTTCCAAGACCAGGAGATGTAGCTGATCTATCTAATACATAGATATAAAAACAGAGAAGTAGACAAAATGAGGAGACAAAGGAATATGTTCCAAACAAGGGAGCAGGACAAATCCTCAGAAAAAGAACTAAATGACACATAGATAAACAATCTACCTAATAAAGGGTACAAACTAACAGTCATAAGGATGCTCACTGATCTTGGGAGAAGAATAGATGAACACAGTGAGAACTTCAACAAAGAATTGGAAAATATAAAAAAGAACCAATCAGAACTGAATACAATAATGGAAATGAAAAATTCATTAGAGGGAATCAATAGCAGAGTAGAGGACACAGAAGAACAGATCAACGATCTGGATGAAAGACTAGAGGAAATCACCCAAGCTGAACAGAATAAAAAAAAAAGAATTAAAAAGAACAAGGACAGTCTAAGGGACCTCTGGGACAACATCAAGTGTACTAACATCTGTATTATGGGTGTCCCAGAAGGAGAAGAAAGAGACAAAGGGGCAGAGAACCTAACTGAAGAAATAATAGCTGAAAACTTCCCTAACCTGAGGAAGAAAACAGACATCCAGATACAGGAAGCACACAGAGCACCAAACAAGATGAACCCAAAGAGGCCCATACCAAGACACATTATAATTAAAACGTTGAGAATTAAAGATAAAGAGAGAATCCTAAAAGCTGCAAGAGAAAAACAACAAATTACATGAAGGAAATCTCATAAGGCTATCAGCTGACTTCTCAGCAGAAACTTTACAGGCTAGAAGGGAGTGGCATGATATATTCAAAGTGCTGAAAGGAAAAAAACTACAGCCAAGAATACTCTACTTGGCAAGGTTATTATTCAGAATGGAGGAGAGATAAAGAGTTTTCCACACAAGTGAAAACTACAAGAGTTTATCACCAACAACCAGCTTTACAAGAAATGTTAAAGGGATTTATTTCAGTGGAAAAGAAAAGACCACAAAGAAGAAGAAGAAAATTATCAAAGAAAAAATAACACTGGTAAAGGCAAACATATAGTAAAGGTAGTAGATCAACCACCTATAAAGCTAGTATGAAGGTCAAAAGACAAAAGTACTAAAAATATCTATTTCCATGAAAAGAGGTTAAGGGATACACAAAATAAAATAAAATATGATATCAAAAACAAAAAATGGGGAGAAGAGTAAAAGTGTAGGGCTTTTAGAAAGAGGACAAACTTAAGAGACCATCAACTTAATACATAATGCTATATACATAGGTTATTATATATGAACCTCATGGTAATCACAAACGAGAAACCTATAATAAATACACAAAAAATTAAGAGAAAGGAACCCAAACATAATTAAAGAAAGTCATCAAATCACAAAGGAAGACAACAAGAGAAAAAGAAAGAAACAGAGAAGAACTACAAAAACACCCAGAAAAAAAGTAACAAACTGGCAATAAGTACATACATATCAATAGCTACTTTAAATGTAAATGGACTAAACACTCCAATCAAAAGACATAGGGTGGCTGAATGGATAAAAAAACAAGACCCATATATATCCTGCATACAAGAGACCCACTTCAGACCTAAAGACACTCACAAACTGAAAGTAAAGGAGCGGAAAAAGCTATTCCATGCAAATAGAAACAAAATAAAGCTGGGGTATCAATACTTATATCAGACCAAACAGACTTTAAAACAAATACTGTAACAAGAGACAAAGAAGGACATTACACAATGATCAAGGGAACAATCCAACAAGAGAACATAACACTTGTAAATATCTACGCACCCAACACAGGAGCACCTAAATATAAAAAGCAATTATTGAGACATAAAAGGAGAAATTGACAGTAACACAATAATAGTAGGAAACTTTAACACTCCACTTACATCAATGGAAAAATCATCCAAACAGACCATCACTAAGGAAACACTGGCCTTAAATGACACATTAGACCAGATGGACTTAATAGATATATACAGAACATTCCAACCAAAAACGACAGAATACACATTCTTTTCCAATGCACATGGAACATTCTCCAGGATAGATCACACATTAGGCCACAAAACAAGTCTCAACAAATTTAAGAAGATCAAAATAATACCAACCATCTTTTCTGACAACAGTATGAAACTAGAGATTAACCACAAGAAGAAAACTGGAAAAGCCACAAATAGGTGGTGATTAAACAAAATGCTACTGAACAACTATTCAGTCAACAAAGAAATAAAAGGACAAATCAGGGCTGGCCCCGTGGCTTAGCGGTTAAGTGCGCGCGCTCCACTGCTGGCGGCCCGGGTTCGGATCCTGGGCGCGCACCAACGCACCACTTCTCTGGCCATGCTGAGGCCGCGTCCCACATACAGCAACTAGAAGGATGTGCAGCTATGACATACAACTATCTACTGGGGCTTTGGGAGAAAAAAATAAATAAAATAAAAATATTAAAAAAAAAAAAAAAAGGAAAAATCAAATCTACCTGGAGACAAATGAAAATACAACAAACCAAAATCTAAGGGATACAGCAAAAGCAGTACTAAGAGGGAAGTTTATAACAATACAGGCCTACCTCAGGAAACAAGAAAAATCTCAAATAAACAATCAAACAATACACATAAAGGAACTAGAAAAAGAAGAACAAACGAGGCCCAAAATCAGTAGAAGGAAGGAAATAATAAAAATCAGAGCAGAAATAAATGAAATAGAGATTTTAAAAAATAGGAAAAATTAATGAAACTAAGAGCTGGTTCTTTGAAAAGATAAACAAAATTGACAAATCTTTAGCTACTCTCACCAAGAGAAAAAGAGAAAAGGCTCAAATAAATAAAATCCGAATCAAAAGAGGAGAAATTACAACAGACACCACATAAATACAAAGGATTATAGAAAAATACTATGAACAGCTATACACCAACAAATTGAATAATCTACAAGAAATGGATAAATTCTTAGAATCATACAACCTTCCAAAACTGAATCAAGAAGAAGTAGAGAATCTGAATAGACTGATCACTACTAAGGAGATCAAAACAGTAATCAAAAACCTCCCAAAATACAAAAGTCCAGGACCAGCCAGCTTCCCCAGTGAATACTACCAAAATTTCAAAGAAGACTTAATCCCTTAACACCCTTCTCAAACTCTTCCAAAAAATTGAAGAGAAAGGGACACTTCCTAACTCATTCTACGAGGCTAAGATTACCCTGATACCAAAACGACACCAGGACAACACAAAATATGAAAATTAAAGACCAATATCGTTGATAAACATAGATGCAAAAATACTCAAGAAAATGCTAGCAAATCAAATACAACAATACATTAAGAGGATCATACACCATGGTCAAGTGGGATTTATTCCAGGGATGCAAGGATAGTTCAACACCCGCAAATCACCAACGTAATACACCACATTAACAAAACAAAGAATAAAAATCACATGATCATCTCAATAGATGCAGAAAAAGCATTTGACAAGATACAGCATCCATTTATGATTAAAAAAACTCTGAATAAAATGGGTATAGAAGGAAAGTACCTCAACATAATAAAGGCCATATATGACAAACACACAGCTAACATCATACTCAACAATGAAAAACTGAAAGCTATGCCTCTAAGCACAGGAATAAGACAAAGATGCCCATTTTCACCACTCTTAATTTCACACAATACTGGAAGTCATAGCCAGAGCAATCAGGCAAGAAAAAGAAACAAAAGGGATCCAAACTGGAAAGGAAAAAGTAAAACTGTCACTATCTGCAGATGACATGATTTTATATATAGAAAACCCCAAAGACTTGATCAAAAAACCATTAGAAATAATAAACGAATACAGTAAAGTTGCAGGGTACAAAATCAACATACAAAAATCAGTTGCATTTCTATACACTAACAACAAAATAGCAAAAAAAGAAATTAAGAATACAATCCCATTTACAATGGCAACAAAAGAATAAAATACCTGGGAATAAATTTAACCAAGGAGGTGAAAGACCTGTACACTGAAAACCATAAAACATTGAAAACACAAAAGAAATGGAAAGGTATTCCGTGCTCATGGATTGGAAGAATTAACATAGTTAAAATGTCCATTCTTCCTAAAGCAATCTACAGATTCAATGCAATCGCTATCAAAGTCTCAATGACGTTTTTCATAGAAATAGAACAAAAAATCTTAAAATTTATATGGAACAACAAAAGACCTCAAATATTCAAAGCAATCCTGAGAGAAAAGAACAAAGCTGGAGGTATCACAATCCTTGATTTCAAAATATACTACAAAGCAATAGTAATCAAAACAGCACGGTACACGGGCCAGCCCCAGGGGCCTAGTGGTTCAGCATGCTCCACTTCGGCAGCCCGGGGTTCAGTTCCCAGGTGTGGACCTACACCACTCTGTTAGGGGCCATGCTATGCTGGCAGCCCACATACTAAAAAATAGAGGAAGACTGGCACAGATGTTAGCTCATGGTGAATCTTCCTCAGCAAAAAGAAAAAACCCGCATGGCACTGGCACAAAAACAGACACACAGATCAACAGAACAGTATCGAGAGCCCAGAAATAAACCCGCACATCTATGGACAGCTAATTTTGGACAAGGGAGCCAAGAACATACAATGGAGAAAAGAAAGTCTCTTCAATAAATGGTGCTGGGAAAACTGGTCAGCCACATGCAAAAAAAAATGAAAGTAGACCATTATCTTACACCACATGAAAAAACTCAAAATGGATTAAGACCTGAAACCATAAAAATTCTAGAAGAAAACATAAGTAGTATGCTCTTCAACACCAGTCTTAATAGTATCTTTTGGAATTTCTTGTCTCCCCAGGCAAGGGAAACAAAAGAACAATAAACAAATAGGACTATATCAAACTAAAAAGCTTCTGCACGGCAAAGGAAATCATCAATAAAATGAAAAGACAACTAACAATTAGGAGAAGATATCTGCAAATCATATAGCTGATAAGAGGCTAATATCCAAAATATAAAAAGAACTCATACAACTCAACAACAAAAAAACAAAAAACCCAATCAAAGAATGGGCAAAGAATCTGAACAGATATTTTTCCAAATAAGATAGACAGATGGCCAACAGGCACACGAAAAGATGTTCAACATCACTAATAATGAGGGAAATGCAAATCAAAACTACAATGAGCTATCACCTCATCCCTGTCAGAATGGCTATCATAAAAAAGACCAGAAACAATAAGTGTTGGAGAGGATGTGGAGAAAAATGAACCCTCATACACTGCTGGTAGGAATGTAAATTGGTACAGCCACTATGGAAAACAGTATGGAAGTTCCTCCAAAAATTAAAAATAGAACTACCATATGATCCAGCTATCCCACTTCTGGTATTTATCCAAAGGACATGAAAACACTAATGAGAAAATTTATATTGCACCCCTATGTTCACTGCAGCATTATTCACAATGGCCAAGACTTGGAAACAATCTAAGTTTCCATCAATGGATAAATGGATAAAGAAGATGTGGTGTATATATATGCAATGGAATACTACTCAGCCATAAAAAAGGTGAAATTGTGCCATTTGTGACAACATGGATAGACCTTGAGAGCATTATGCTAAGCGAAATAAGTCAGACAGAGATTTCACTCATAAGTGGAAGATAAAACCAACAACAACAAGCACACACATAGGTACAGAGACTAGATTGGTGGTTACCAGAGAGGAAAAGGGGAGAGAGGAAGGCAAAAGGGGTAATAGGCCATATGTGTACGGTGACGAATAGTAATGTCTTTGGGTGGTGAACATGTAGTTAACACAGAAATCAAAATATAATGATGTACATCTGAAATTTATATAAAGTTATAAACTAATGTTACCTCAATAAAAAAAAAGAAAGAAAAGAATTTTCCTTTTCTCATGGTAACAAATTTCTGAAAGGGTCACATAGGTCTATCACAAAGCAGAATTTACCTTACCAAAATTGATTTCACAAACTATTCTAGAATATACCTTTTTAGGCTCTCTTAATGTGAGGGACACTTGTATCCATAGAGATTCATACCATCTCTCTCACTCCAAACCCATCCACCACTACACACACTCCCAATGACCACTTTAGGGAAAAGGACAAAAAGCCCAGCAGACTAACAAAAAGTACAAATCATATTACATATTATTGATATGCTAGTTAAAAGTAAACAGACTTCACCCTAGATACAAATCACATTGCCTGGTTACAATCTCTGCAGTTCATCAGGAAGTTACCAACAAAGGCCCTATTAAACAACAATTACCAATTACGTGCCACATAATGACAGTTTGGTCACCCGAAGGACAGTATATATGTTGGTCCCATAAGATTAGTACCATATAGCCTAGGTGTGTAGTAAGCTATACCATATCTAGGTTTGTGTAAGTACACTCTATGATGTTTGCACAACGACGAAATCACCTAACAATGCTGTTCTCAGAATGTATCGCTGTCATTAAGTGATGCATGACTATAAATAGAAAATAATGTAATTTCAACCTTAAGTTGTTTTAAAATGCCTTGTTTACAGGTCAATAATCACTGAAAGACGCTATTGAATTTTATTTTTCAGTAAACCTTCTGGTCTATTATCCTGCAGAGGGAAGGGGGAGAAATTTTTCTTTCACCTGAGAATTACAGAATCATGCAAAAATTGTTATATAACATGAGATTTGAAATTGGTACGAAATGAGTATTTGGAAACTGGTCTAATTAAAAAAAAAAAAAAAGACCTCAAGTCAGGCATGAGGACAATGACCTGTGTTCTCAAAAGAACAGCACATAATAATCTTAATTCATAGAGTGGTCTACCTTCTCTGTCCTTTTCTTAAATCCTTAGGAAAAGGTTATTTTAAGGACACTGAGAACTACTGAGCTCAATGTCAGTCAAATCTGCTTAATGTATAATTGCTTCTCACAGAAGGGTTAACAGTCTAGTAGGGTCTCTGAATTGTTACACTCTGGATATATTTTATTACTTCAGCTGAACTTCTGTATACCACATAAGAAACATCTTCTGGGGCCGGCCCCGTGGCTTAGCGGTTAAGTGTGCATGCTCCGCTACTGGCGGCCCAGGTTCGGATCCCAGGCGGACACCGAAACACCGCTTCTCCGGCCATGCTGAGGAGGCGTCCCACATACAGCAACTAGAAGGATGTGCAGCTATGGCATACAACTATCTACTGGGGCTTTAGGGAAGAAAAAGGAGGAGGATTGGCAATAGATGTTAGCTCAGAGCCGGTCTTCCTCAGCAAAAAGAGGAGGATTAGCATGGATGTTAGCTCAGGGCTGATCTTCCTCTCACACACACACACACACACACACACACACACACACACAAAAGAAACATCTTCTGAAGAGATAGCTAAATACATTTCAAAGTAATTTAAATTGAGAACAGCTCAAAATATTCTCCATTTAGGCTTCTAAGTCTATAGATACATTCATGTGAAATCTCTCTTTAAATGTACAAAATTGTTTCAATCCCCTAAGCATATGCTTTAAAAAAAATTTTTTTTAATAAGTACAATTTCTAGGGGCCAGCACGGTGGCGCAGCAGTTAAGTGCGCTTAACCACTGCGGCAGCCCAGGGTTCGCAGGTTCAGATCCTGGGCACTCACCAAGGCACCACTTGTCAAGCCATGCTGTGGCGGTGCCCCACATAAAGTGGAGGAAGATGGGCACAGATGTTAGCCCAGGGCCGATCTTCCTCAGCAAAAAGAGGGGGGTTGGCATCGGATGTTAGCTCAGGGCTGGTCTTCCTCACACAAAAAAAAAAGTACAATTTCTAGAAGAAATTACTAAAATAAAAGTATACTCAGAGATATGCAACTTATATTGTCCTATAAACAGTACAATTTAATGAAATAACATGGACTGTGGAGTGAGAGAGACAAGATTTTGAATTCCAGCCCTGCGAACATGCTAGCAGTGTGACGTTGGCCAAGTCACTTAAGTTCCCTGAGCTGTTGTTTCCTCATTTGTAAAATTGAGATATTACTTATTCTCGTAGGATCATTAAAGTACTGAGCTAATACAAGTAAATCATTTAGCATAGCACTTGGCACATAAAAGGCACAAGATTCACACCCCTTCCTTGCTTCTACCTTAAATATAGCAAACAGAGAGCTGCAATCATTTTCTCTAAACCTAAGCTAATCCAATTCCCATCGGACCATACTTTCCTTCAGACATGTCTCCTACCATCAACTCAGTTCCGCCTACACACACTACACACACACACACTCTATTTAGCAATAATACATAGACAGCCCCTACAAAATCCAAATAAGCAACAAAATAAAAAACATATATTTTCCCTCCTTCGTGCTCAGACACTTCCTCTGCAGACCCTTTCTCAATCAAGCTCCTATGCCCAGGTACAACTTACTGCGTTCTCCTCAATTTATGGATGTTGCTATTGCACTATTTATTATACTGTATTATAGTTATTTGTATATCTGTTTTTCTTGTCACAGTGGATTTAATTATCTTTGTATTACTATTTTTCCCACCCTATCTTCCAGAACCTAATTAATACCTGGGACCTGGAAGGTATTAGGTAAATGTCTGCTGAATGAATAGCCCCAGCCTCCTCTCCCAGGCACCCAGCACATTCAACAAACATAATTCACTCGAAAAATGCCCATTTATTCCCAATTCAGGCTACTCAACAATTCCGAGTGAGACCGCGGAAACATTCTTCCCATTTCTGATACTTTTCCCTCTCCTTTAAACAAATTTTTACAATTGCATTTAAAAATATCACCATAAAACAATTAGAGGGCAATAATAATCTCTAATAATGGCAGATAAGCACCAAATC
Organism: Diceros bicornis minor; assembly: GCF_020826845.1. NCBI lineage: Eukaryota > Metazoa > Chordata > Mammalia > Perissodactyla > Rhinocerotidae > Diceros > Diceros bicornis. Next base: position 14,008,447 of record NC_080752.1, on the reverse strand, counting down.
AAATAAACTTAGCACCAAAGTAACCATTTAATTGTATCTTAATTATAACTAATTGAATCCCCAATAGGACTATATAAGCTTTTATCTGCTCAGTATATTCCTAGCATTTACTTAGTATTCAAAAGTATCTTAAATTAATGAATTAAATCTCAAAATCACAAAATCTAGCTTGGTGCTGGTACATAGTGTCATCAATGAAAACCTGTTTAATTGGAAATATAACTATGGATTTACTCTGCTTCACAAAGCAAATGCATCTGGAAAAGTTTTACACAAACACATATTCAAAATTCACTAGGGAAGATTAGCTTGCTATTTCAGCTAATTCTACAAGCCTCCCCAAACATGTTATATAAAGACACTTTGGGGGCCGGCCCAGTGGCGCAAGCGGTTAAGTGCGTGTGCTCCGCTTCGGCGGCCCGGGGTTCGCAGGTTCGGATCCCGGGCGCACGCCAACGCACCGCTTGTCGGTCCATGCTGTGGCAGTCGACCCATATAAAGGGGAGGAAGATGGGCATGGATGTCAGCCCAGGGTCAGTCTTCCTCAGCAAAAAGAGGAGTATTGGCAGATGTTAGCTCAGGGCCGATCTTCCTCACACACACACAAAAAAAGACAAATTTTTATTTGAATGTTAACTTAACTTTGCTTAAAATAAAATAAATCTGTATTCAAGATCAAGTGAGGGCCGGCCCCGTGGCTTAGCGGTTAAGTGCGCACGCTCCGCTACTGGCGGCCTGGGTTCGATCCCGGGCGCGCACCGACGCACCGCTTCTCCGGCCATGCTGAGGCCACGTCCCACATACAGCAACTAGAAGGATGTGCAACTATGACATGCAACTATCTACTAGGGCTTTGGGGGAAAAATAAATAAATAAAATTATTTAAAAAACAAAAAAGATCAAGTGAGAGTCTCATCTCTGAATATCTCATGCTGAATATCTTACAGCTAAAAATGAATTCTCCTTCTGAACTTTTAAACACATAGTACTCCAACCTCCCTTTCTTAAGGTACGTATTACTTCTATCTTGTATGAAAATAATGTATGTGCGGGGGCCGCCCGGTGGCGCGAGCAGTTGAGTGCTTGCGCTCAGCTGTGGCGGCCCGGGGTTCGCTGGTTCGGATCCCGGGCGCACACCAACGCACTGCTTGGCAAGCCATGCTGTGGCAGCATCCCATATATAGTGGAGGAAGATGGGCATGGATGTTGGCCCAGGGCCAGTCTTTCTCAGCAAAAAAAAGAGGAGGATTTGCAGATGTTAGCACAGGGCTGATCTCCTCACAAAAAAAAAAAAAAGAAAATAATGGATGTGCATGCCTCATCACTTCTCTTGGAGGGCAAGGTTTCTGGTTTATCCTTGTGCCTTCTCCCACCCAACACCACTGCTACACCTTTGCAAAGAATAAACATTTAATAAATTGATGTTAGAAGACATGTGGACAATGAACGTGGATAAATGTCAAAATGTTCTCCCTCCTTTCAACATAAATGTAAACACTACTTCAGTATTGAGTCACATGTTAGTTCACTCCCAACAGCACAAGAGGTTGTGCTCCTAGTTAGTGTTGCACCTTGGACCAGACACTCCCGGAACACAGGTGGTCAATCTGATAGACAAAACTAACCTATAAAGACAGAAATCACAAGAGGCTGTGGCTCTAGGGCGTGGGATGGACAGGAAAGGGACAGGAGGGAATTCTGCAGGATGACAGCAATGCTCTATATTTTGATTGAGATACTAGTAACAAGGGAATAAACAAATGTCAAAACTCATCTAACTGTACACCTGCAATCTGTGTTTTTTACTGAATGTAATTATATCTCAATAAAAGTAAATAAATAAATAGTACTTGCCAGAATTCCACACAGATACACTGCTTACAACAATTATGAAATGGGAAATGACAACAGTAACACCCCCTGTTGTCTCCTTCCTATTTGAGACAGCACCTGAACCATCCTGATAGTATTTAATGTACCAGAAAACCTTCACTAGTTAATACCTTGTGGGAACTCAATAGCCCAAAATGCCATCATGCTGCTGGAAAACTACACCAACAAAAGCTTTGAGGAGTCACAGACCCACAATAATGAAGGAATTTTCCCCATTATTCATCCCTCAAGATATCTATGATAACTCCCTCATCTCCCACTCCCCACCCCCATTATAGAGGCCCTCACTTTGAGCAGCAGATTTAGTGTCTATTTATACTACAGATAAAGCCTTAGGAAAGTATACTGAATCAGTACACAAGGTAACAGTGATATTAGAGGTCTCTCCAAGATCCTGGGAAGACAGTTGACTTCCTTTAGAGAAAACAGACATATATTAGAACAGGGATATATACAACATCGTCTTTAGGAGCTGGGACAGCCTGGAGTTCATTATAGTAATTATGACTAATTATACTAAGTATCAGAAAGTATTAATAGTAATAGAACTAGAGTAAGAAGGCCAGAACTAGAACCACAAGGCCAGAATAGAAGTTTTGCTGACTGCAAGATCAGACCTGTTCAATACTCGTAACAGGTGTGTCTGTAATACGGAGGTACTGCATCTTGATATCAATGTCTGATGTCATTAAATATCTATAACACATAACTCCCTTCGGTCTGCTTCTGCTCATAAATTTTGCATCCCATATAGCTTGCTTTCAGAGAGTATATCTACTAATCAGATAGCCTAACTACACAGCTTCCTTAACAGTTATATTTCTGGTTATGAATTAATAAATTGGAACACTAGTTTATATAATAGTGACCACAATGTACATTTAGTAAATATTATTATGTCAAACACTGTCATAAACGTTAGCTTTGTTAATGTTAATAAACATTTACTGAGCACTTAAATGCCAGCCACTGTGCTAGTGCTTTTTTTTTTTTATTTTATTTATTTATTTTTTTTTCCCCCAACGCCCCAGTAGATAGCTGTATGTCATAGCTGCACATCCTTCTAGTTGCTGTATATGGGACACGGCCTCAGCATGGCCGGAGAAGCAGTGCATCGGTGCGCGCCCGGGATCCGAACCCCGGGCCCCCAGCAGCGGAGCTTGCGCACTTAACCGCTAAGCCACAGGGCCGGCCCAAGTGTGCTAGTGCTTTAAATACAATTTTATTTAATTCTCGCATCAATCTTATGCTATAGGTTCTTTTATTATACCCATTTTATAACTGAAGAATCAAAAACTCAGAAAGGTTTAAGTAACTTGCCGATGGACTCACAGATAACAAGTGGGAGAGATAGGATTCCAATCCAGGTCTGACTCCAAAGGCCATGCATTTCTACCACAGTTACTATAAGTCTGGCTAATTTAAGTCTTCCTTCAAAATTATTCTGAGCCACAAAGGCTGTGTCAAATCAGCGATCCTTGTGAATTCAACAGTATAAATGTCACCCTATAAAGCCTTGCAGCAGTGCCTCAGAGGGTGGTACTCACAATTTTAGATAAGTAATATACATATAGTACATAAACTGTGCCATACCTGCAGGTGGGTCTGGGCTATCAAGTATTTAATTAATTTCACAATCAAGCACATTAATATTTCTGTAGTACAACATATATTTACACTAAGTATGATAAAGACTATAAACAGTCACATAATTCAAGACAGTCTTGGGGCCGGCCCCGTGGCTTAGCAGTTAAGTGTGCGCGCTCTGCTACTGGCGGCCCGAGTTCTGATCCCGGCCATGCACCAATGCACTGCTTGTCCGGCCACGCTGAGGCGGCGTCCCATATACAGCAACTAGAAGGATGTGTAACCATGACATACAACTATCTACTGGGGCTTTGGGGAGAAAAAGGGAAAAAAAAAAGGAGGAGGATTGGCAATAGATGTTAGCTCAGGGCCGGTCTTCCTCAGCAAAAAAAAAAAAAAAAAAGAGGAGGATTGGCATGGATGTTAGCTCAGGGCTGATCTTCCTCACAAAAAAAAAAAAAAAAGGCAGTCTTTACTTCCAAATGAGAATATAATAAATTCAGGAAAATATTTTTGGAATTCAGAGATTGAGGAATTTTAGAATCACGGGTAAAGGATTGTGGACTTATATTTTGATCTGGTGACCTATTACAGTGGAAAGTCCCAGGTCTTTCACTATTTCTTAAAAAGGACAATTTTATCTTGAAGTCAGAATTTCAGGCCAACAGATCAGTGAAGAAAACCACTTTCACAGGTTTTAATTAAGCACAACTATGATGACTTGGGGTTTTCGCATCCTTTTTAAAGTTAAATATTAAATACTAAATAGTAGCCTAAGTTCTGTAAGTGACTTAAAGCATGTTAATACATGCTGGATCTCAATGTAGATTTTCTATTTTTGTTTTGTTTCTCAAATACTGCCCAAAATACTAAATAATGATTAATGTTACTTTCACAAAAAATGATTGATGGGGGAAATGATGGGGGCGTGTTAAACTCCAGGTGGTTTGTGCTGTATATGAGTACTTCTCCCACCAAACTGTGCAGTGATAATCCATTATCATCACTCAACTTCACTTCTCTATCAAAAATTGCCCAAAGATGTTTTTCCTTAATTGGAAAAGACTAAGTCAGGGCCCAAAATAGTAAGATCATGAAAAGATGAACAAGAAGACGAGCACTACAAAAATTTAAAGATGGGAAAATTTGTACAACACACAGAATAATCTAGCTAGCAAGAACAATAGCCAGAACCATGGAATTTTGGATTTTTAGTCCTAATTCTAAGACTCATGCTACATGTCCCAATTTAGAATGAAGCTATGCTCCAAAAGCTCCTTGTTCAAATTTGGAGTTTGGGACTCAGAACAAATTTTTGCAAAGAAACTGCTGAAAAATGGTTTCCAGGTTAGGTAGGAAAAGCACTTGAAATACAGTATGTGAATATCAAAAGATGGGGGGAAATTGTTATAAATTCAAACATTGCCTAAGAAATGATTTTCTTAAAGAATTTCTCCTAGATGTTGGTGCTTAAGGGAAAGCACAATTATGAAAGAGAATAAGGAAGTAGGTCAAGAATTGAAGAGCTACGCCAAAGGACTTATGAAACTTTCAAGGACTTGAGAAGTTAATGGTCTGCAATAAACATATTTTACTTTTATAATCAGGAAAAAATACTTTTAAAAAAGGCAATTTAAGGAGGCAGCCCAGTGAGGCAAGCAGTTAAGTGCGCGCGCTCTGCTGCGGCGGCCTGGAGTTCGCCGGTTCGGATCCCAGGCGTGCACCGACGCACCACTTGGCAAGCCATGCAGTGGCAGCGTCCCATATAAAGTGGAGGAAGATGGGCACGGATGTTAGCCCAGGGCCAGTCTTCCTCAGCAAAAAAAAAAAAAAAAGAGGATTGGCAGATGTTAGCACAGGGCTGATCTCCTCACAGGAAAAAAAAAAAAAAAAGGCAATTTAAAAACATTCATTCTTTATCAGGTCTAATTTTACTTCAAAATTTATGGGTTTCCAAAAAAAATGAAGGCAGAGGAGTTAACATGCAAGCACAAATGATGGGTTAGCCACACAGGATGTCACCTATCAGAAATTTACACTTACTCCTCTTCTGAGTGACAAAAATTTCAAAATAGAATTATCTTCGAGAATTTACCACTACTTTTTTCATGAATATAACAAACTTATCACTCAACAAATTCTAATTTGTCTAATCAGTATCTGCTCTCCCTCCCCTTGCCCCAACCTAGTAGGCTTTCCGTGAACTGGAATAGGAGGGAGAGTCTTGTTTACCTTTGGCATTTCATTAGGGATGATCTAAATCCCCATCTTATGTCTTAGATGTAAAAGGATTCAGTACTTTTTAATGATTAATCAATACAGTTTGCATTTTAGAAGGGCTATGTAGAAGTTTACGTCATTGTGATAATGATATAAATTATGTATCACCTGTCAGCAGACTAGTGATAACCTGGGCTTATCATCATTTTAAAATATCACTGCTCATGTAATTCCGTATCCTCCAACAGAAAGAACATTCTATTTGGAGTTAGAGGACTTGATCATGCACATAGAAACTACTGTGCGATTTCTTAAGTCTAAATTTCTTCATGTGTCATGGAAATAATATTAACTACTTCACACTGTTGTTCATTTCATAAATATTTACTGAATAGTCACTAAGTGCCAGGCACTGCTGCAGATGCTGGAGATAAAATGACAAATGACAAGAAATTTTCACATATTGAGGTATATGGGGAAGCTATTCTGATTCAAAACAACTCAGCTTGAACTAAAGAAGCCTGACTTATGGCCTATCAAATATACACTGTACATCTGCTTTAACCATTAAAGTAAAGAATGCATTAAACATTGTCTCAGAGTAAAAGAATGCACTCTTTTAAGACAAGAACGAATACTTCCAGTATCTGCAAGAGTAGCATCAGTACTCCTGAAGATAAGTTCCCTTTCCCCAACATCAGGGTACTACTGCTCTGGTAATTTGCAACTGAATACCTCTTTGAAACTTTGGTGAATATGTATCCTGGGTGTGTTTTAAAAAGGTATAAAACTGTTCTTTGTTCTAAAAAAGGTATAAAACTGTACAAAAAACCAAGCTTCTCCAGAACACTTTCTTCCTCTGTGGAGACTGCCTTCCCGGATTATAGTCCTCAACCTGGCTCAAGTAAAGGTCACCTTATCTCTCTTATCTATAGAATGGTTATTGCTTATTTGCCCCACCACAAGTAAAGTACATTCCAGAGGAGAGAAAGAGACAATAAACAAGAAAAACAGAATAATTTCAGCAGCTAACAATAAATGCCATGAAAAAATAAAACAAGATCTTTGTAATAGTAAAGTGACTGACAGTGAGATCTACTTTAGACAACTTCTTACAGAAAGGCTTCTCTGAGCAGTGACATCTGAATGAAGATCTGTATAATGAAGGAATCCGCCCTGCTACACACCTGGGGAAATAACAGTCCAAGAAGCCAGAAAACATATGCAAAGACCCTGAGGCAGGAACAAGTTTGAGTTGCTCTACAAACAGAAAAAAAAGCTAGAGTGGATAGAAAGTGGTGAGCAAAGAGAGTACTGTAGAAAGGTCAATGGAGGCAGACACAGAGCACCTGTAAGTTATAGTAAAGGGTTTGGATTTTTTTCCTGAAGTCACTAGAGAATATTAAGCAGGGGAGTAAACATGCTCTGTTTTTTTTTCTTTTGTTTAAAGATCATTTGGGCTGCTGATAGAAAAATGGATTTCAGAGAGCAAAAATGGAAACAAAGGGAACAGTTACAAGGTTTTTGCAACAGATCAAGTGAGACATGATGGTAGTTCATATGCTACAGTGGTAGGATAAATGGAAGAGGTTGTGGGGCTTAATGAGGTGATACATTTGACAATATTAGGAAATACCTAGAACAATGATTAACATATAGTAAAGGCTTGTGGCAGATTGTATTTTCCAAAAATGGCCTACAATAATGTTTCTCATCCCACAAGCTCTTCTAGAACTTCGCCACTCCCTCATTAAGAAGTGGAGCCTTTTGTCTGTGGTGGGTCTTTGAAACTGCCTTAACTCAATAAACTGAGTACAACCCAGCTGAGCAGAATTATGGTAGATAATACAGATTATTGTAGCTTCTCTTCCAGCATCACAACAGCATAGGAATATTAATCTCCCAAAGCCACATGACTGAGATCTCATTAAGTAAGGATGAAGGAAAAATGATATCCTCTGTTCATTTTGATACTTGAAGAAATGTAATACAAAATTATATAGAAAAATTTTAATAAAATGCTATTAGGTTGTAGAATATCAAGTATAAAATGATTCCGTTTGTATAAAATATACATACATATTTAAGCATAAAGAGTTGTTAGGAAAGCTATTCTCCAAAACACAGAGAGTGGGATTTCAGATGAGACCTTTCTTCCTTCTACTGTAGATATTTTTCACTATTCTTTCAATTTTTTAAAATTGAGAGTGTGTCATCATTTCTTCAAGAACAATAAAACTATTCTTTTAAAGCTTTAAAAGAAAGAGCAATCAATGTCATCAAATTCTGCAGAGACGGCGCTATTAAAATTAAGAGCGAAAAAGCACCCACTGGGTTTAGCAACAAAACTATCATTGGAGACCTTTGCTAGGATTTTCAGTAAAATCTGGAGGTAAAAAAGACTGCTTAGAGTAAATGCAAGATGGATGAATCAGACAGACAGTGTAGAAAACTCTTTTAATAGGTTTACTTATCTTGAAGAAGAGAGGTTAGGATGGTATTTCCAGGGAGACACAAAATTAGTAGAGACATTTTTCAACTCAGGAGAGAGATAACCATGTTAATTTGTTAACAAATAAGTCAGTAGATCTTAAAATCCATATGGAAATTCAAGGGACTCAGAATAGCCAAAACAATCTTGAAAAAGATCAAAGCTGAAGGACTTACACTTCCCAATTTCAAAACTTACCAAAGCTACAGTAAATGAAACAGTGTGACACTGGCATAAAGACAGACATAAAGATCAACAGAATAGAATTGAGAATCCAGAAATAAATTCTCACTTTTATGGTCGATTGATTTTCAACAAGGTGCCAAGATGATTCAACGGAGAAAGAACAGCTTTTTCAATATATGGTACTAGAATAACTGGTTATCCACATGCAAAAGAATAATAAAAATAATAAAGAATGTAAAATTTAAAAAAAGAATAATGTGACTGTTAGCCAACACCATATACAAAAATTAATTCAAAATAGATCACAGACCTAAACATAAGAGCTAAAACTATTAAACTCTTAGAAGAAAACATAAGTATAAAACTCTGTGCCCTTAGATTAAGCAATGGTTTTTCAGATGTCACCAAAAGCACAAGCAACAAAAAACGATAAATTAAAAATTTTTGTGGGGACTGGCCCAGTGGCGTAGCAGTTAAGTTCACGCATTCCACTTCAGCGGCCCGGGGTTCGCCAGTTCGGATCCTGGGCATGGACCTACTCACCGCTCATCAAGCCATGCTGAGGTGGTGTGCCACACAGAAGAGCTAGAACTCTACAACTATGATACACAACTATGTACTGGGGCTTTGGAGAGAAAAAATAGAAAAAGAGAAAGATAGGCAACAGATGTTAGCACAGGGCCAACATGTCTCAAAAAAAAAAAAATTAAAAAAAAATTTTTGTGCCTCAAAGGACATCATCAAGAAAGTAAAAAGACAACCCACAGAAAGGGAGAAAATATTTGCAAATCATGTATCCAAATAAGGAACCTGTATCTAGAATACATAAAAAATTCTTACAACTCAAGAATTTGTCTCTTAAAAAAGACAAATAACCCAATTTAAAAATGGGCAAAGGATCTGAACAGATATTTCTCCACAGAAGATATATAAATGGCCAATAAGCACATGAAAAGATGCTCAACTTCAACAGCTATCAGGGAAGCACAAATCAAAACCGTAATAAGATACTACTGCACACGCACTAGGATGGCTATAATCAAAATCATAGATAATAACAAACGTTGGCAAGGATGTCAAGAAATCGGAACCCTTGTACCTCTACTGGGAATGCAAAACAGCGCAGCTGCTTTGGAAAACAGTCTGGCAGCTCCTCAAAGGTTAAATAAACATACAATTACCATATGACCCAGCAATCCCACTCCTAGATATATAACCAAGAGAAATGAAACCATATGTCCACACCAAAATTTATGTACACAAATGTTCATAGTAGCATTAGCCATAACAGCCAAAAAGTGGAAACAACTCAAATGTCTATTAACTGGTGAATGGATAAACAAAACATGGAATATGCATACAATGGACTATTCAGCAATAAAAAGTACTGATTTGTGCCATACAATATGGATGAACCTTGAAGACATTATGCTAAATGAAAGAAGCCATATCAGCATTGTTTAGGGGCTGGCCCTGTGGCATAGTGGTTAAGTGTGCGCGCTCCGCTGCTGGCGGCCCGGGGTTCGGATCCCAGGCGCGCACCGAGGCACCGCTTGTCAGGCCATGCTGTGGTGGCGTCCCACATCAAGTGGAGGAAGATGGGCACGGATGTTACCTCAGGGCCAGTCTTCCTCAGCAAAAAAGAGGAGGATTGGCATGGACGTTAGGTCAGGGCTGATCTTCCTCACACACACAACAAAAATGAATTGTTTAAAGAACACTTTTATAATATGATTCTATTTTTATAAAATGCCCAAATAGGTAAATCTATAGAGACTGAAAGTAGATTAGTAGTTGCCTAGGGCTGGAGGTGAAATATTGGGGAGTGATTGTTAACGAAAACAGGGTTTCTTTGGGGGAATGATGAAAATTTTCTAAAACTGATTGTGGAGATGGTTACACAGTTCTGTGAATATACTACTAAAAACTATTGAAATGTATCCTTCAAATACATGGTAAGTGACTTATATCTCAATAAAACTGTTATATATAAAAAAAGAATGAAAAGAAACAGGCAACCCAAATATTTCCTAAAAATTTCCATATAAAATGTTTACAATTAAGATGTTTAGTTGTTATATTGCAAAATCAATATTCTTAAAATAAACAAACAACAAAAGTTCGTACATAGAAAGGAAGAAGTTGAAGATAGAGAGGGAGGAGAGAAAGCAGATAAAGGAGAAAATCTATAGACTGAGTCCTTGAAAAAATCTGTGAGCAGATGGAATCCAGAACACCCAAGGATTAACTCTTCCACCATGATGGGGAAGGATGCAGACAAGGACAGGCAGGAAAGTAGATATACTAACAGGTGGGGGTACAAGGAGTTGAGGAGTTCCCACCAAAGGGACTCTGTTGTCTCTGGGAAGCAAGGCATCCATGAGTGATGTAAGAAAGAGGAGGATTGAGAGATTGCAGAGATAGCTGCCAGCGACAAGCAAGTATTCACCCACATTTTATTTACCCATCTGTGCCATAATAGTAATACCAAAACAAAATAGAAGAAATGAAATAAGTGGACAATCTTAGCATAAAGGCTTAATGTGAACAAAACTCCAGGAAATAGAAAATTAATTTTCATAATAATCTTAACACTGTCATGAGAATGGGAAAAAATTGTGACTACCTCAAAACACTTTCCTTGAATATGATTCCTTTTATATGATTCCTTTTATATGATTCCATGTACCATGTAAACTTAACTTTTGCAAAAAAAAAGTAAATTCTTTTTTTTTTTAAGGCAGTTCAAACTAGTCTAAGAAGATAATCCTTTACAATAAAGTAAATGTGGGGCCAGCCCCATGGCTTAGCGGTTAAGTGCGCGCGCTCCGCTGCTGGCGGCCCGGGGTTCGGATCCCGGGCGCGCACCAACACACCGCTTCTCCGGCCATGCTGAGGCCACGTCCCACATACAGCAACTAGAAGGCTGTGCAGCTATGACATACAACTATCTACTGGGGCTTTGGGGGGGGGGGAATAAATAAATAAATAAATCTTTACAATAAAGTAAATGAAAAGGAAAACAATTGATTGGGCTGGCCATTTGTTTTCCTCTATAAGCAGTAAAAAGAATTAACCCTTAATCTAAATCACTTGTGCATTGTTCTAGCTTTGCCTGGAATTACATAACTATTTAAAATCTAATCCTACGACAACTGTCTCATATAGGAGCGGCATATATAAGAACAACGCCACTTTTCGTCCTTCCACAAATTATTACCATCAACAAACTCGCTTGCAACAGAGCAAGAACTGACTGCTTGTCTGATATAACACACTAAAGCAAAAGATCCCACACAGTTCTACAGGCTCTGGATGATTAAATAAAAGCCACCGTTGTTAACAAAAACTCAATCAGGTTTTACACAAACCATGGAAACATATGTATTTGCTATTAGTATATTATGCAAAACTTACAAGGCTGTATAAGCAGCAATTCCAAAATAGCCTTCTGCATCTCATCTCCAAGCCTAGTTTGAAGGGCCTTGGACATTCCTTTCACTACAAGAACAATGTGCCACATTGTAGGGCTTGAAGGTTACAATGTTCAGTACTGCCATCAAGGAGTTGACAAGCTTGCTGTACAGATAAAGAATGTACTAGAGATACGGCTAGATAATTATAACAGATGTAAAATGATTAAATGCTCAAAAGAATTATAGTGCAAGGCTCAAGAGTATTAGAACAGGGAAAAATCAAGACCGACTAAAGAATTCAAGGAAAGCAAAAGATATAAAATTTCCACATGCTTCTTGCTGCTGATTCCATTTTAGGAGGTTTGTTTGTTTTCTTTTCAGGGCATTTAGATTAGATACAATTTTTCTTTTGTTCCTTTTACCATTCTAAGTCTACTTTATTAGATTTGGACTATTAATATGTACCATGTAAACAATAAAAATCACATTTAATATATTCAAGAACAGTTTATTTAGAAAACTACAAATTCACTTTTAATTGTTTGATGGGAGTGGTGCTGATATCTTTCTAGGAGAATCTGAGACTACCTCTTTTACATCTTTGCAAAAGAAATACATACACTTAAGCTCTTCAAAAACCTAAAATCTACGAATTAGATGGCAGATTTTTGATAATCTTCTAGACATTGTTAAGGATTGCCAAATAATAAACATGTTTTGACTACCATTGTGAAATGTAAAGTCATTATGAGTCTCTTCCAGTCAGCATTTAATAGCAAAGAACATCTTATTTCTCTAATGATTCCTTTTACAAAGAATACCTTAAGTGACCCTGGTAATTTACTAATTCACTGTTTCTTTCTCTCCAAAATGTTACAAAAACAATACAAAGCAAGAAAGCCAGTTAAACATCTATGTGTAGTGACTAAATCATATTTTATAATTTCAATTAGTTCCTCATACAACCTGATCAACGTTTAACATGTCCCTAGTTACTCCTTTTTCCAGTTCCCAAGGCCATTGATCTAAAACACCTCTTAAGTCCTGATTCTGCCCTAATTTTTAACATGGACCTTGCTTCCCATCCCTACAACATTTAAGCATACTCGTATCTTAGAAGCCTTTCCCCTCAATTCCATATCCCTCTCTGCCTCTTTCACAACAAAACATCTTGAGTAATCTACACTCACTTTCTCTACTTTTCACCTCCTATTTACTCTTCTTTTTTTTTTTTTTTTTTGGTGAGGAAGATCAGCCCTGAGCTAACATCCATGTCAATCTTCCTCTTTTTGCTGAGGACGACTGGCCCTGGGCTAACATCTGTGCCCATCTTCCTCCACTTTATATGGGACGCTGCCACAGCATGGCTTGACAAACGGTGCGTTGGTGTGCGCCCAGGATCTGAACCCAGGCTGCCAGCAGCAGAGCTAACGCACTTAACTGCTACGCCGGCCCCGTCCTATTTACTCTTCAAACCACTCCAATATGCCTTCCACACCCACTACTCCATAGAAACTGCTCTCACTAAGGGCATCAATAATGTGCAAATTGATCAATCCAATGGATATTTCTAAGATTTAAGATCTATTCAATCCTCTCAACAGTATTCGAGCCAACTCACTATTCCCACCTTGACTGCCACATTCTTCTGCTTTTTCTCTTATACTATCTCTGGCTGTCTCTTTTCACTCTCTTGTACAGGCTTTTTTCTCTGCCAATTCCTTAAATGTGATTGTGGTGGTTTAAAATCTGTCCAGAAATGCTTTGACACTCCTTTCAAAAGGTAGAGCCTAATTCCCCTCCCCATCCCCATGAGCATGAGCTGAACTTAATGATGCATTTCTAATGAACAGAAGAAGGCAGAAGCAATGTTCTCAAACGTGGTCATAAAAGGCACTGTACCTTCCTCTCACTTGGATCACTGGGTGAAGCCAGACGCCCTGTCATGATGACACTCGTGGAGCCCAATGGAGAGGCTAGCTGGTGAGGAACTGAGGCTTTCTGCCAACAGCGGTGAGAGTGAGTCATCTTGGAAGCAGATCCTCCAGCTCCAGTCAAGCCTTTCAGATGACTACAACTCTATTCAATGTCTCGACTGCACCTTCACAAGAGACCCTGAGCCAGAACTACCCAGCTACGTCACTCTCAAAGTTCTGAGCCACGGAATCTATCAAATAATAAATGTTTGTTGTTTTAAGTTGCTAAATTTTGGGGTAATTTGTTACAAAGCAATAGATAACTAATCCAAAGGTGTTTCTCAGCTTCCTATCCAAAGCTCTCTATTATTCTCACTCATTCTCTTAACTCTCCTTATGTGTAAAGCTAATATTTATCTGTAACCCAGATTTTTTCCTAAGTTCCAGACTATATGACATCTTTATGTCAATTTCAACATGTCCCAAAGCAACCACCTTTTTTCTCCCCCAGCTTGTTCTTCCTATCTTCCCTATCATCATTCACCCACGTAAAACCGAAAACCTGGATTTCATCAGAGTCCTCCTTCCCTTTCACTAATATCCAATCAATCACTAAGTCCTGTCAATAAGACCCGATTATTTCTCTGTAAGAATAGTATTCTTTAAAGAATACAAATTTCACCTGACCCTATTGATCAATTTTAAAATCATCGAGAGACAACCAGACATCATGTGCCACTTGACGTAATATGTTCCACGTATGAAGTATTCTTGCCGAAAACAAAACAAAAAAAACCTAAATTTGATTAAGCCTCTAGCTCTAATGATGAGTTTACAGGAAATACAGAGGACAAAGCAACACGTTTAAACATACCACAAGAATGTTACCAGCAAAATCCAGAATGCGGAAAATTCTACAGAACAAATGATCTGGTTTCTTCAACAAATAAATGGCAAATAAAAAAGCAGGGATAGAGGACCCACAGATTAAAAGAGACTCAATTTTATGTGTAGATCTTGTTTGGAATCCTGACTCAAGTAAAACAACTGGTGAGGGAGAGATGTTTGAGACAATCAAGGAAATTGGATATTTGACAATGTTAACAAATTATTATTATTTAGTTGTAATAATGGTATTGTGATAATATTTTTTAAAAGAGAGAGATCTTAACTTTTAGTAATACATACTGAAATATTCACAAATGAAATGATATGGTGGGCCGGCCCCGTGGCTTAGCGGTTGGGTGTGCACGCTCCGCTGCTGGCGGCCCGGGTTCGGATCCCGGGCGCGCACCGACGCACCCCTTCTCCCGCCATGCTGAGGCCGCATCCCACATACAGCAACTAGAAGGATGTATAGCTGTAACATACAACTATCTACTGGGGCTTTGGGGGAAAAATAAATAAAATAAAATAAAAAAGAAATGATATGATGTCTGGAATCTGCTTTAAGATAATCCAATGGGGAAGGAAGAAGTTGATGGGAGTATTAATAAAACAAGACTAGCCACATGTTGATAACAGGACAAGGTGGATGACAGGAATGCATTTTACTATATCCTCTTTTATGTAGGTTTGAAATTTTCTATAATAAAACTTTTTTCTATAATAAAAAGTGCTTACAACACTTAAATAACTTTCCACTGCCCTGGGGGTAAAGTTCAAATTCCTTAGCATGGTTTACCAAGAAAGCGTTTCATTATCTGACCCCTACTTACCTCTCCACCTCATCTCACTGCTGTCCACCTCAACAGCCCAAACTCCAAGACTGACAAGCTCCTTACTCGTCTCATCCGAAAACATGTATTCCCTCTATCTCAAGCAGTTTTCTCTCTCTGCTCACACGGCTAACCACTCTTCATCATTCGGGTCACAGCAAACCTGCTTCTTCTAGGAAACCTTTCCCAACCCTCCAAAACTAAGTCAAGTAACCCACTTATGTACCCCCCAAACATCCTATATCACAGCTTTTACTTGCTGCATCTCCCAGTAGACTCAGTATCATGACAGCATGGACTATTTCCATCTTATTTACCATTTTAACCCCTCTTCCTAGCATATGCCTGGCACACAGTAGGTACTCATTAAACTTTTGATAAATTTACAAAAGGCATGACTTCCACTAACTTTCCAACTTCCCAACTCCTCACATACCTATATCTCCCTCAATTTTCCTTCCTTTCTCATCTTCCTTTGTGATCATGATTCACACAAATGGTTAGCTGTTCACACAGTGTTCCCAAACTTATATCCTTAGCCCTCCCTGAGCATCTCACCTAATAAAATTCAACTAACAAATTTGGTGCTACAATCTAACAGATCTTCATCTCCAGGGCTGATCTATGGCTCTAAATATCTTCTGGACTCAATCTCCTGTTATCTCCCATACACACCTTTACAATAGAGCTGCTCAGAAATTCTCAATATCTTCTTAATACACCTTATGTTCTCAAGCTTCCCAATTTGTGCATGTTTCCCATTGTCTGAAATGCCCTTCTTCTCTTTTACCTTTAAGTCTCAGCTAAAATGTTTCTCTAGTCTTTTCCAGGCAATGTTCCCAAAGCAGTCTATTCTTATTTCTATGTAGAATTTATCACATTGTTTTGAAATTATGTTTAGGTGTCTGCTCTGCTAGACTGTGAGTTCCTAGATGGAAAGGACTCTCTCCTTCATGCTTGCACCTCCAGCATATATAGCACAATGCGTATGACAAAGCTGGCCCTAAATAAATGCTTGCTGAATGAACTACATTATATTGTTTCTGATGATTCAGAGACTGAGCTAGAGCTGAAAAGACTGCCTGAATCTACTTTCCTTAGGAGGTAATCAGTTTCTCTGTTCCTGTATTGAGCAGAATAGTAATATATTAAGCTATTTTTCAAAGTGAAAATTCACGGATTATGAAAATAATTGTAAAGGAAAAAGACCATCCAGGCCCAGAAGACAGGTTTGGGTCTGGGCCCAAACCCAGAGGAGAAAATTCAGGCTGAGGTGAGGTTTGGGTGAAACTACTCGGATCATAGCAATCCCAGTGATCCTAACCTAACCCTGAGGTTATCCCAGTATCAATTCTCAGCACAGGCTGACTCTAAAGCAAGGCCAATCTAGTTTAGTTCAGGGTTTCATGGCCACCCTAGAATAATCTCCAACCACAGAGTCAGAACAAAGCCCAAGTGATTCTGGAAACAAACAAGAGTGACTTGCTATTTACTGCTCTGCTTAAAAGGCTGTGCAGCTAATTCAGATATTCTTCCTGGAAGATGTAGCTCCAAGTTACTAGCCACATGCAAATCATTAAGATGCATCCTCAAATCCTTCCGAATCCTAATGTAATGAAACAGCGTCCAAATGTACAGAATTCGCTGCCAACATTTAACGTGTCTCCTACATTCTCTTTAAGTGAATACCTATCCTTCTCCCATCTTTACTGGACCTCCTCTAACTCGGGACTGGGTATCATTTTATTTTACAGTATTTCTCTGTTGTTTCTCTGCAAGCACATACATTAACACCTAAGAACTAGAAAAGAAAAAAAAACTTCTAAATAGCCATTAATGAGAAATAGATCTCCTTCTGCTGGAAGGATGATGTTTTATGGAGTCCAGTCTCAGAAGGGAGGATAAGTATTAGGAGAGAAAAAAAAAGACGTATATGAAAAACCTGTATTTAGCCAATAAGACAAGGAGAGATTTGTCAAGGTATTCAGAAACTAAAAGGGCAAGGAGACAGAAATAGGAAGAAAAACAGGAAAAAGGAAGATTCTGTCTGGACTAGGAGCTCCCGAGAACCCTAGCTTGGGGCCTCTCCAGTATGGGCACAGAAATTTGGGATTTGTAGAGTAACAATTCTATAGTGCCACTCACTGAAATTACTGCACCTTCAATAGGCTGGAAAGGGTCCATGGGATTTTCTGATTATCACATCTACTGAAGCCCAATATTACTCTTCATTTATCTGAGCCATGAGATTTTATAATTCCCGAGTTTTCAGGATATAATGTTCAGCTGCCTCTCTTTCATGGCTACCTAAAGATAATCTTGAACAATGTGTTTAAATCTCATTCAGGTTTGGTCTTTTTCTCTCCTTTAAAAATTACATAGAGAAAGAAAGGTGGGGCCCACCCCGTGGCTTAGCGGTTAGGTGCTTGCACTCCGCTGCTGGCGGCCCGGGGTTCGGATCCCGGCCACGCACCGCTTCTCCGGATGCTGAGGCTGCGTCCCACATACAGCAACTAGAAGGATGTGCAGCAACGACATACAACTATCTACTGGGGCTTTGGGGGGAAGAAATAAATAAATAAAAATTAAAAAAAAAATCTTAAAAAAAAAAGAAAGGTGATAATTGAAGGATGTTGAAAGTTACACTTTTTACTCCTGCAGGCTTGCCTTTAGTAACCCACAGCTTGCACTTTTCTCCTTCCTGTAGTGAAAGTGAAGTTCAGTGGAAAAAGTCAGAAAGCCAGGAATTTGGAATCCTGATTACATCACATATTGCTAGCTCTGTGATCTTGCGCAAATTATTTAAAAGCCTAGAGCCTCAGATTCCAAAACTGTAAAATGGAGATATAAAAGGGAAATAATGAAAACCTACCTTGCAGAGTTATTGTGAGTAAAATGAATTAAAGGAAACACTAGACTAGAATATAAGCTCCAGAGATGAGGAATGGTGAATGTCTTGATCTCTGTTCTTGATCACATGCACATAGCTGTGCACACACACCAACACACACACACACACCCCTAGCCTAAAGCAATAATAATTAACATAGAGTGGGAGCTCAATAAATAATTTTTAATGAACAAATACCAGTGTCCTCATGTGTTTTATCAACATTAACCCTTCTTCCATAATCACAATTTTTTTCCTTCTGTCTTCTATTATTTTCTAAAGCCGTCAGGACATTCTATTTTGTCCTTTTAAATGGTTTCCTTCCTCTCATTGGCTATTATTAACTATACATTACTCAGACAAAGTACCTTTGGAAGTAATTTTTCTCTCTAATACCACCCACCTTCCATTTCTAATGCGATGGGGGTGAAGAGGAGAATCAGAACGCAAGATTCACAGCAATTCATGGACTTGCCCACGACCACTGGGTCGTGTTTAACGACAGTGAAGCCCTGAACTCAGCCCTCCCCAGAATATAACTTGCAAGAGAGCCCGCACTATCCATTCTCTCTCTCCGCTAACAAGAGACTCCTGTGTAGGAAATCTTCGGCCCTCAAAAGTTAAGGCGTCGCTTCCCGCTGACTAGAGGAGTGCGTCCCTAGACTACGACACTCAACTCGGGCAAACAGGAGGGATTTCGGACGCCTTCGTGTTGCCCGAGGGCCAGTCATCTTTGGACCTGACCAAGCTCGTCTGGCCACTGCCCCAAGAAAGCAGCGCTCTTCAATCCCTGCAGGGAAGCTAAGGGGCGCGGCTGTCTACACGGCTTCGGGGGGACAGTGTCAAGTCCATGACAGCGTGCGGAGACCGCACGGACCGAGCGACCAGACCCTTTAAACCATGACTACCACCACCCTCCCGCACCTACCACCACGCCCGACCCCACCACCGCTTAAAACCCGACCCTAGAAAATAGAAACGGCTCGCCCCCAACTCATAAATCAGACAGCCAGGGCCTGCTTATTGGCTGCGCCAGCATCTCCTTCACCCTCATTGGCTATCTCGGACGTAAAACCCTCCCCAACGAGGGAACACTCTCGTACGGCGGCACCCCCAGCCTAGCAACCTCAACCCGGCTACCGAAAAGCCCGCCCCGCCTTCCACTCGGGGACCGCGACCCCCGAGGCGCTCGGCGCTTTGGCCCCCAAGGACTCACCGTGTAGTAGGAGAGCAGCCCGGCATTGTAGTCCAGCACGAACCAACGGTACTGCCAGCCCTTCATCACGTTAGTCCATTTGCTCAGCGGCCCTTCCATGATGGACGCCATCTTGGGAGCCGCCAGTGACAACAAACGGCCTGACGTCACTCGCCTATAAGAGATTCGGCTTGCGGGGGGTGGGGCCTGCGCGGGCGGGGCGAGGCGGGGAGGGGAGAGGGCGGTGCCAGAGGCTCCTCCTCGAGTGGACTTTCAGACCCACGCCCACCGGTTATCAACCTCAAATGCGCTTTCTTTGGGCCCAAATTGTGTGTAGGACTCCGTGCCAGGGATGTGAGGGATGCAAGTATGAATACTGTTGTTGTTTATTAACATAGATAATTTTACTACCCATGCTGATGCCTTACAGTTCCAAAAGATTTCACATCTGATAATCATGTATGCATTGATTTAGTAAATATTTGCTGTTTTGTGCTATTGGGGATTCAGCAGAGAGACTTCATGAGGTGTAGAGGGGACAGGCAATAAAATAAATAGTAAACTATATAGTGTATTAAAAATTGGTAAGTGCTATGGAGAAAAATTAACCAAGGAAAGAGGCAGAGAGTAGGGGCTGCAATTTTAAACTCCCAAACAGGGAAAGCCTGAAAGAGAAGGTAACTTTTGAGCAAAGATCTAAAGAAAGTGAAGGAGGGAGCCTTGGGGAAGAGCCTTTCAAGGGGAAGGAATAGCAAGGGCAGAGACTGTGAGTCTGGCATGTTGAAGGAACAGCAAGTTCAGTGTGAGTGGTTCAGTGAGCCAGGGAGAAAGTACTAGGAGACAAGGTCAGAGAAGTAAGGGCAGATCAGTTAGAGTGTATAAAGACAATGGAAATATTGTCCTGCTATATCTAGGCACTGTTCAAGGTCCTGGGAATGTAACAGGGAAGGAGCCAGACCCAGGTTCCTTGTTTTTTAAGAGCTTAAATTGGGTGATGGAAAACAAACACTAAACGAGTAAACGAGAAAAATATCTACTACTGATAAATGACTTGCAGAGAACTTTTTAAGTTGATGTAATTGGAAGCCAATGAGTGGCTACTTTAGGTTGGGTGGCCAGGGCAGGGCCCCTCAGGAAATGGCATTTAAATTGAGATGTGAAGGAGAAGAAAGCGCCAGCCATGCAAATATCAAGGTAAAGAGCTAAAAAGAGAACTGGGAAGTGGGGTGGGGCATTAGCTAGAAGTGGTGGTGAGGTCAAGGGAGAGGTTTTCTTTGTCTGTCTTCTTTTTGGACTTAAAAAGTATTTTGTTTATTCAGGTAAGGTGTTGTGAATCCCTTCTCTTTACTGATAGCAGAAACTCTAGGAGAAAGAATATCACTGAAGGAACTAAACAGAGAACCTATTTGCTAGCTAATCAAATTGGATGAAGTTCTGAAGTAATATTAAATTGATCATGCTTGATCTGTTCGATATCTTTTTTCCCCAGTTTTATTGAGATATAATTGACATATAACATTGTATAAGTTTAAGGTGTACGACATGGGCCGGCCCCGTGGCTTAGCAGTTAAGTGTGGGCGCTCCGCTACTAGCCGCCCAGGTTCGGATCCCGGGCTCGCACCGACGCACTGCTTCTGCCATGCTGAGGCCGCGTCCCACATACAGCAACTGGAAGGATGTGCAGCTATGACATACAACTATCTACTGGGGCTTTGGGGGAAAAATAAATAAATAAAAATTTAAAAAAAAAAGGTGTATGACATAATGATTTGATATATGTATATATTGCAAAATAATTACCACCCTAAGTTTAGTTAACATCTATCACTTCACCTTATAATTTTTTTTCTTGTGATGAAAAGATTTACTCTCTTAGCAACTTTCAAATATACAATGCAGTATTGTTACCTATAGTCACCATGCCGTACGTTACATCCCCAGAATTTTTTATCTTATAACTATGATAAGAGATTTTCACATATTGAGATACATGGGGTAGCTATTCTGATTCATAATAATTCAGCTTGAACTAAAGAAGCCTGATTTATGGCCTATCAAACATACATTGTTTGTATCTGCTTAAACCATTGAAGTAAAGAATGCATTAAAGGTTATCTCGAAGTAAAAGAATGCACACTTTTAAGATAAGAATGCATATTTCCCCTCCTACACCCACCAGTAACACCCACATTAGTACTCCTGAAGATAAGTTACCTCTCCCCAGCCATCAGGGTCCTGTTGATCTGCCAATTTGCAATTTAATACCTCTTTGAAACTTGGACGAATATGTATCCTGGGCGTGTTTAATGTATGTTCTTTGTTCTGAAAAGGTATAAAACTGTACTGAAAACCATGCTTTTCTGGGACACTGTCTTCTTTGTGGAGACTGCTTTCCCAGATTGTAGTGCTCAAGCCTGGCTCAAGTAAAACTCACCTTATCTCTCTTATCTATAGAATGTTTGTTGGTTATTTTGCATCACAACTGGAAGTTTTTACCTTTTGACCATCTTTTAGTTTGATTAGTCCCTCTTATTTTTTATTTTGTTGCTTGTGCTTTAGGTGTCATATCCAAAAAAATCATTGGTAAGACCAATGTCAAGAAGCTTTTTTTCTATGTTTTCTTCTATGAGTCTTATGGTTTCAGGTCTTACAATTAAGTCTTTAATCCATTTCGAGTTAATTTTGGCGAGTGTTGTAAAATAGGGGTCTAGTTTCATTCTTTTGCATGTGAATATCCAATTTTCCCAGTAACATTTATTGAAGAGACTGTCTTTCCTGTAGTGAGTATTCTTGACTCCCATGTCAAATATTAGTTGACTGTATATGCATGGGTTTATTTCTGGGCTCTTGATTCTGTTCCATTGGTCTATGTGTCTGTTTTTATGCCACTATCATATTGTGTTGATTACTATAGCTTTGTAATATAGCTTGAAATCAGGAAGTGTGATGTCTCCAGCATTGTTCTTTCTCAGGATTACATGGCTACTCAGGGTCTTTTGTGGTTCCAAAAAAATTTTAGGATTGTTTTTTCTATTTCTGTAAAAAATGCCATTGAAATCTTGCTAGGGATTGCATTGAATCTATACATGGCTTTGAATAGTATGGACATTTTAATGATATTAATTCTTCCAATCCGTGAAAACAGAATATCTTTCCATTTATTTGTGTCTTCTTCAGTTTCTTTCATCAATGTGTTATAGCTTTCAGTGTATAGATCTTTCACCTCCTTATTTAGATTTATTCCTAAACCTTTACAATAGCACCAATAATTTTGATGCTATTGTAAAGGGGCTTGTCTTTACTTCTTTTTAAGATAAATCGTTAGTGTATAGAACACTACTGATTTTTCTATATTTATTTTGTATCCTGCAACTTTACTGAATTTGTTTATTAGTTCTAATGGTTTTCTGGTGGAGTCTTTAGGATTTTCTTTCTTTCTTTTTTTTTTTTTGTGAGGAAGAGTAGCCCTGAGCTAACATCTGATGCCATCCCTCTTTTTGCTGAGGAAGATTGGCCCTGGGCTAACATCCATGCCCATCTTCCTCTACTTTATATGGGACACCACTACAGCATGGCTTGACAAGCGGTGCATTGGTGTGTACCCGGGATCCGAACCTGCAAACCCTGGGCCGCCGAAGTGGAGCGTGCACACTTAACTGCTACGCCACCAGGCCAGCCCCTAGGATTTTCTATATGTAAAATCATGTCATCTGCAAGCAGAGACAATTTTATTTCTTCCTTTCCATTCAGATACCTTTTATTTCTTTTTCTTGCCTGATTCCTCTGGCTTTCCAGAGGAAAGAATTTCCAGTTCTATGTTGAATAAGAGTGGTGAGAGTAGATACCCTTGTCTTGTTCCTGATCTTAAAGGAAAACCTTTCAACCTTTCACCATTGAGTATGATGTTAGCTGTGTGTTTTTCATATATGGCCTTTATTATGTTGAGATACGTTCCTTCTATACCCAATTTGTTGAGAGTTTTTATCATGTTGAACTTTGTCAAATGCTTTTTCTGCATCTATTGAGATGATCATATGATTTTTATCTTTCATTTTATAAATATGATGTGTCACATTTATTGATTTGCACATGTTGAACCATCCTTTCATCCCAGGGATGAATCTCACTGATTGTGGTGTATGATCCTTTTATTTTTATTTTTTATATTTTCTGGTGAGGAAGTTTCGCCCTGAGCTAACATCCATTGCCAATCTTCCTCTTTTTTTTTTTTTTTTTTTGCCTGAGGAAGATTAGCCCTGAGCTAACATCTATGCCAATCTTCCTCTATTTCGTATGTGGGATTGCCTCCACAGCATGGCCGATCAGTGGAGTAGGTCTGCCCTTGGGATCTGAACCTGCGAAGCTGGGCCGCCAAAGTGGAGTGTGTGGAACTTGAACCACTCAGCCACGGGGCCAGCCCTTGTATGATCCTTTTAATGTGCTACTGAATTTGATTAGCTAGTATTTTGTTGAGAATTTTTGTATCTATATTCATGAGGGATATTGGCCTGTAGTTTTCTTTTCTGTAGTGTTCTTGTCTGGCTTTGGTATCAGGATAATGCTGGCCTTATAAAATGAGTTTGGGAGTATTCCCTCCTCTTCAGTTTTTTGGAAGAATTTGAGAAAGATTGGCATTAATTCTTCTTTGAATGTTTGGTGAAATTCACCAGTGAAACCGGGAGCAAGGATACCTCATCCATAGCAACAAGAGAAAGAGCAGAGAGTATATTTCAGTGCCATACATTGGTGGTTTGGTGGTAGAGAGATGAATGAGCTTCTATCTGCTTCTAGTTGAGGAGAGGCTCAAAGCTTAGTGGTTAAGAATGTGGACTCTGGTGGCACGGTACCCGGGTTTGAATCCTCAGACCCATTACTTAGTAGCTATGTAGCGTTAGGTGTGTTTTCTAACCTCCCTGTGCCTCAGTTTCAACATCTTTAAAATGTCAATAATAATAGTAAATTATTTTGAGGAGTAAATGAGTTCATACATGTAAAGAGTTTAGAACAGTACCTGGTAGATAGTAAGCACTCAGTAAATATTAGTTCTTAGAATTTTCCCAAAGAAATGTGGCATGAGAAAAGGGGAAGGTTTGAAAGAGTCATTTGAGAGTGAGAAAGCAATAGAAGTGGAGTAGGATTGCTGGGCAGTGTTGTATGCACATTTAAGATTTATGGTCATGTATTTAAAGTGAGACCAGTCAACAGGGATATCAGCTTTTGTCCAGCAATGTCATGATATTCAGAAGTAAACTCGAGTGTGTAGAGAGCTGGATTTACCCACCTAAGCCGAATGAAGGGAGAGAAGGACAAGTAAGTTCACAATGATATCCAAGAGTGTGATTATAATTACAGACTGTGAAACCTAGTTTGGGTAAGGAAGGAAGTGAAAACAGGAGGGGAAAGAATGAAGAATTCCAGATCTTGTTAAGGTCAAGGAAGTGCTAGAGGGGGAGTAGGTGACATGGAAGGGTAAGAAGTGGTGGTCAAAGGATGGGACACCTGGGGCCGGCCCGGTTAAGTGCACACGCTCCGCTGTGGCGGCCCGGGGTTTGCCGGTTCGGATCCCGGGCGCGCACCGACGCACCGCTTGGCAAGCCATGCTGTGGCGGCGTCCCATATAAAGTGGAGGAAGATGGGCATGGATGTAAGCCCACGGCCAGTCTTCTTCAGCAAAAAGAGGAGGATTGGCAGATGTTAGCTCAGGGCCGATCTTCCTCACAAAAAAAAAAAAAAAGATGGGATGCCTGAAGTCGAGATTTTGGAAGTAAGACAGTTGTTGATGAGGACAAAGACTGAGGTATGACCACAGACATGGACGATTGAGGTCAGGTAGAGGAATGTATTTGGAGATGAGTTGGTCTAGGAACACAGAAGCAAAAGAGTTGCAAAGTATTGTCCAAGTACATGTTGAGGTCACCCAGAATAATGACAGGAATAGCAATGTAAAAGAAGAGAGAGCTAGGCGTTAAAATCACCCCTGAAAGAGGGATAATGCCCAGAGGCGAGTGGACGACAGCAACAAAGCAGAATAGCTGGTGGTAAAGTGGAGTAGTAAGAAATTAAAGGAGCTAAGGGTTATGAAGGAGGAGGTAGGGAAGTATTTAGTCCTCACAATACCCTGTGGGAGAGATAGTAACACCTCATTTAGCTGATGAGAACACTGACCTTAAGAGACTTGCCCAAGTTCACAGAATTACTTAATAACAATGCTATCATTCAGCACAGAATTATTGAGCCCTTCCTATGTTCCAGGCACCGGGCTAGACACTGATGTTATATAGGAGAGTAAGATCCCTCCCGTAAACGTGAGGGGTCTAATACAGAAGAAAATATATAAACAATGACAAGACCATGTGATAAGTGGTTTATACTTCTTCCTCTAATCTAATGCTCTTTCCACTGAATTCACTCTCAAGTCTCCTAGATAAATAAATATTTAGTTAGCACTTCCCCCCGAATATAAGATATTATGGAAGATGCTGGGAGGCATACATATTTATTATTTTATCTCCTACTTCAAATGTAATCTCTATGAGAATGGAGATTTTATCTGTCTTGCTTACAACCGTATTCCCAGCAACAAAAGCAGTACCTGAAATATGGTTGGGGCTCCATAAATATTTATTGAAAGAAAGCTCTCCCTTCCCTTGCAGAGAGCTTCTGATCTAGTTCAATTCAGCAATTCAACGCCTTAAAATCGGATGGAGTGAAAGATACTGGTTTATGGATGTGTGGATGCAGTCTCTGCCCTCAGGGAGTTTCCAATCTAGTAGGAAGGATGAGCCACACACACAAAAGTCAGAGGAGAACAAAAGCCATCAAAGAGGTACAAAGGAAATACAACTGGAACTTATAGAAAGGAGAAACCTGGTCAGGGAATTGGAACAGATGGTCAAGCAGCAGAGGTGCTTGTTAGGAAAAGGCCATTCTTGTAATTATTGAAAGCATATCACATAAGATGTTTCCTACACTCGAGTCAGTCTGACCCACTGGCAACTTAAATTCTTCATATTATTCATTGCAAGCTACAATTGGTCTTCTTTAAGGAATTCCACTGATCTTGATAAACATGAGGAATATTTTCTTTATCCTTATTTACATGACTTCTCAATACTTTTCCATAAGAGGCAGCAAAATGGAATAGAAAGAACTTGACCCTAGAATTAAAGAAATGAGGACGAAGTATTCTGGCTCTGGCATTTTGTCTGTGGGGCCTGGGGTAAGCCTTTGTCGGACTTCAATTCGTCTTCTGTAGTCATGAAGGTAATCATCCCTTTCTAATTTAAGAAGTAAAGAGGATAGCAGCCAATAAAAGTTACTTTCCAGTTTCCCCCTTCCTTCCATTTTTAGGGGATAGCCTCTTTCCTGTAGATTACAATTCAACAAAATTTGTTGAGAACGAGGCACATGTTTGGCACCTTCAAGAAAGTGAAAGATTCAGAGACACAGTTCCAGGGCCGGCCCGGTGGCTTAGCAGTTAAGTGCGTGCGCTCGGCTACTGGCAGCCTGGGTTCACATCCCCGGCGCGACACACCGCTTGTCCGGCCATGCTGAGGCAGTGTCCCACACACAGCAACTAGAAGGATGTGCAGCTATGACATACAACTATCTACTGAGGCTTTGGGGAGAAAAGGGGCAAAAAAGGAGGAGAATTGGCAATAGATGTTAGCTCAGAGCCAGTCTTCCTCAGCAAAAAGAGGAGGATTGGCATTGATGTTAGCTCAGGGCTGTTCTTCCTCACAAAAAAAAAAAAGAGAGAAAGACACTTCCTATTCAGGAGCTAACCAGTAGCACTAACCATGCAAGCAACTGAGTGTAACACAAAGCCACTCTCTTTCTTTTTGAATATATATATATATTTTTGTTTGTTTGTTTGTTTGGTGAGGAAGATCAGCCCTGAGCTAACATCCACGCCCATCTTCCTCTTTTTCATGAGGAAGACCGGCTCTAAGCTAACATCTATTGCCAATCCTCCTTTTTTTTCCCTTTCTCTTCCCAAAGCCCCAATAGATAGTTGTATGTCATAGTTGCACATCCTTCTAGTTGCTGTATGTGGGACGCCACCTCAGCATGGCCGGACAAGCGGTGCATCAGTGCGCCACCAGGATCTGAACCCGGGCCGCCGGTAGCAGAGCGTGCGCACTTAACCACTAAGCCATGGGGCTGGCCCCTGAATATATTTTTTTCTCATTAATTCCATTTATTGAGTATCTACCCTGTGTCAGGGACTGTGTCAGGAGTGTTATATACTTTATCACATTTAATCATCACAATAACCCTGTGAGTGTATTAGTCTCCACATTTTACAAATAAGGAACTGAAGTTCAAAGAAATTAACCACCTTGCTCAGGGACCAATAGTATTAACTGGTGAGAATCTGAATTCATATAAACACATATCTGTCTTTCCATTATGTTACACAGCCTCTTCAAAACACAGTACAGATCTTCCTTGACGTATGATGGGTAACATCCCGATCAACCCGTTGTAAGTGGGACATGCATTTAATACACTTAACCTACCAAACATCATAGCTTAGCCTAGCCTACCTTAAATGAAGTCAGAACACTTACATTAGCCTACAGTTGGGCAAAATCATCTAATACAAAGCCTAATTTATAATAAAGTGTTGAATAACTCATGTAATTTATTGAATACCATACTGAAAGTGAAAAACAGAATGGTCATGTGGGGACAGAATGGTTGTAAGGATATCGGTTGTTTATCGCATGGCTGGGAGCTTCGGCTTGCTGCTGCTGCCCAGCATCACGAGAGTGTATCGTACCCTCATATCGCTAGCCCAGGGAAAGATAAAAATTCAAAGTATGGTTTCTACTGAATGTGTATTGCTTTTAGACCATCTTAAAGTTGAAAAATCGTTAAGTTGAACCACCGTAAGTTGGGGACCATCTGTACACACTTCTCATAGAAACGTGATGTTCCAGAAACATTACTCAGCAGAAAGCCTCATGTTGCTGATGTTTTTTGGGATAAATAAAGTGTTGAGATCTTGAAACATCATGATTCAGACTAAGTTAAAAGATTTACGTAGTTAACTTACTACTAGTTAACTTACAAGTTAATTACTACTCTTGTATTAGCTTCTAAAGAGCAGGAACTAAGTTTTATTCATCTTCACAGCCCTGGAAACTAGCCCAGTGCCTGGTACACAGAAGGTGCTTAATAATTATTGTTTGATCTGAATTATGTGTTCCATTGAAACCAATTTAATAAGTTCTAGGGGTTGTGCTAAGCACCACCACCTACATTTTCTCCTTTAATTCCCACAACAATCTTTAAGATTTGTATTATTACATCCATTTTACAGATGAGGACATTGGGACACAGAGTTATTGAGTGGCTTGCCCGAGGTCACACAGCTAGGAAACAGCAGAACCAGAGTTAGAATCTAGATCTTTCACCCCAGATTCATTCCACCCCAGCTGCAAGCTATATTTGCGTTGTCTATTTGTAAATAAACGTCTTGGACGTGACACAGGCAGCATCATCAACTTCTAAATACGTTTTCACTTTTATCAGGGTCACCAGGCATCAACAGGTTCTACTTAGTTTCAAATGTCAAAACACAGGTCATCAGGAAGAGCCACAAGCAAGGGCAGTTCTTGACTCTTAAGACCATGTCCAATTACACAGCACTATGTCTACATTCTACACCAGGTGTCAAACTACATGCTTTAGATCATCAGCTAAAATTAAACATGGCGGAGACACATTGGCTCTCGTTCCCACATTCCTCAGTGGCTGCCTCTCGTAGAATGAGGTGGCAGCTGAAGTAGAGCAGAAAATGAGAATCAGACTCAGAATCAGAAGGTAGAGATGATGTTAATCATTAAACACCATAAGCTCATCGAGGACACAAACTGGGACTAACTCATCCTTCCACTTAGAATATTAATAAATTTTAAACTAAAGATGTGATTTTTAAAAGATAATGCTGGCAGCAAAATTGACAACAAATCAGAAAGGGGCAAGATTGGAGACAAGAAGACAAACTAACAGAATTTTAAAAAGCCAAGCAAGCAGTAGAAAGAGTCTAAACTCTGTCATTGAACAATGACAACAGGGATGGAGAGTGGGAAAGATACTGTACTGTATATTTATTGAGAAACATTTTGGAGATAACATTATAAAACTCACTAAACAATGGAATTAAATGAGAAGGGAGTAAGGGGAGTCAGAGACAATAACAAGTTTTCTAACTTGCGTAACTGAATGCTTATTTAAGTAATCAAGTTGTTTTGTTTTAAAAAAAGGGGAAGAACAAAAATGGCTTGTGTTTCTCCACATGAAGTTTCCTTCCTTTACACAGCTGTTTAGAAATGTGATTTTTTTTTTTTTTTTTTTAGTTTCTAGCAAAAATGATTTCCAACTTTTCCACAGCAAGATTGTAGGTGCAAATTGCTTCATAATGCATTCTGTTGTTGCTGGTTTGCTGCCTTCTCTTCCTAAACTTCCCACCAACTGCTTTTTGTTATTGCTGTTATTGTTGTCATGTGTCTTAATTGGCATTTGTTGGGCATTGAATAAAACAACATTTACAAAATGCTGCCTTCTTAAGGGAAAACATAGAAACCTACCAAAACTTGACTGTCCTTTGCTGTGTAGAGGAAACAGAAGATCAAGCTTCAATATGGGAAAAACAAAATAAGACATAGCCTGTTTTGTCCATAAGCAAGTCCCAGGTCTTTCCTATCCTTTCCTCTAGGTAGAGAGCAAGAAAGTGAACATCAATTTTAGGAAAATGTGGCTATGATTTTGAGGCAGAAGGGACCTAGGGAAGGGAGAAAATATTTAGGAGATCTAGCCTCTGTAAGTGTTCTAGGAAAGAAAAGAGGAATGCACTCATCTTTTGCCTTCCCCTTCTAATCTCCCCTTGGAGACCCACATCCCAGCTACCCTGGGCTTTAAGCATTTCACAACCGAAATGGAACAATGTGGAAAAGGTTAAATAAATCATAATAGATCCATATGATGGGCTGATGTACAGCCATTAAAAATTGTTTGAGATATAATGATAAACGAAGAAATTATGATACAAAATTATACGTATGTATAAAATGGTTAAAAATTATATATGGTAAGAATCTAATTTTATAAAAATGTACATATCTTCCCAGAAGATTATAAGGATATACAAAAAATCAGTTTGTGGGATTGTGGTTGGTTTTATTTTTTTCTTTATACTTCTATTGAAAATTTTATTTATTTATTTTTTCCCCCAAAGCCCCAGTAGATAGTTGTATGTCATAGATGCACATCCTTCTAGTTGCCATAGGTGGGACGCGGCCTCAGCATGGCCAGAGAAGCGGTACGTTGGTGCGCGCCGGGGATCCGAACCCGGGCCGGGAGCAGCGGAGTGCGCGCACTTAACCGCTAAGCCACGGGGCCGGCCCTTTATGCTTCTTTTGTATTTTCCAAATTTTCTACAAGTAATAGACATTGTATTTAAAATGAGAAAAAAATGACATTTTGTGAAGGAATAAAAAAAATATATAATAAAAAAACACCACCGGGTAATTATGTCAGCTCTGAATTTGCCAGGCATTTGCCATTTATGATCATAATATGCCTGCCTTCTTAAGGAGCTGGAATAAACAAGCATCACAGTTCAAACAGCGATATCCTGCCAGATCCCAACAGCCTTCTGTGCCAAGCACAAGCCCTGCAGAATTCCCAGGCCCTCTTCTTCATTCTGTATCAGTGTAGGTCTCCATGAGCTGACACTGCAACAGGTCAACTTGGCGAACTTAGAGACAAGTCACCACAGCCATGAATTTGCAGTGTCTTCATTCATTCCTTTTTTCAGGGAAGTAGCCTTCACCCGGACCAAGTGCTGGGGGGACACTTGAGGACAGAGATCGGTCATGCATGGTTCTTGTTCTCAAGGAGCTCAGAGGTTGTCCGGAAACACAACGTGTTGCTGCACAGGATGATTCGTGCTAAACTGGTGGTGAGCAGGGGTGCTACGGGAGCACGGAGGAGGCACCTAAGCCAGCCTAGTGACAGGTGGAGGATATCAGTCTGCACAGGAAACAAATAGCCTTTCCTTTCCACATCCACCGCTACCACCTTGGCTCAAGCCTGCACCACTTCATGCTTGGATAGCTGCAGGAGCTTGAAGTTAACAACTCCACTATTGTCCCCTTCAGCTTGGCCTCCAGACTGACTGTGAGAACCGTGCATACTTCTAAAGAAAAGATAAAATTTAACTCCTTACTTTCCAGTCTTACTTTTTGTGTCGCTCCTCCCTGCACCTCCAAATATGACGCCAGTTTCCTAAATTCATCTCATTATTGATCTGTTACATCTTTGCTACTTCTGCCTCCGCTACTTAATATCTTTCCTCCTCTATCTTTGACTAGAATATACCTACTCATCTTTCAGAGTTCTGCTAAAGTGTCTGTCACTTCTTTTATGAAGATTTTAATTTCTTCACCAACTAGTTAGAAATCACCATTCCCTCATTTTTTTGGCAGGGGAAGATTCGCCCTATGCTAACATCTGTTCCCAATCTCCCTCCTTTGTTCTTCTTTTTCCCCCCAAAGCCCCAGTACATAGTTGTGTATAGTCGTAAGTTCTTCTGGTTCTTCTTCGTGAGCCACCACCACAGCATGACTAGTGGTGTGGTTCTGTGCCCTGGAACTGGGCCTGGGCCGCCAAAGTGGAGTGCGCCGAACTTTAACCGCCAGGCCACAAATCCCTCATTTAAATGGCTATTGTAGCACTTGTAACACTTTCCTGAATTTATTGTTTATACATTCGTCTTTTTCATTAAATTATAAGCTCTTTGAAGACAGAAGAATAATGTTATTCATCTCAGTATCACAAGTATTTAGCACAGGAGTTGGCAAACACTTTTTGTAAAATGCTGGATAGTAAATACTTTAGGCTTTGGCCAGATATTCTCTATCAAAATTACTCAACTTTGCCATTGTAGAGCAAAGCATAAACGAATGGGCACGGCTGTGTTCCAATAAAACGCTAGTTACAGAAACAAGCAGCAGGCCAGATTCGCCTTCAAACCATAGTTAGTGATCCCTGACCCAGTGTATTATGGACTTAACAATAAATACCTAATGAATTTCTTTTGAATGTAGAATGAAATGGTAGAGGCAGGATTTGTATCCCATTACATTATGTAGCGGATGCTATTGGTTTCTTGTCCATATTTTCTTGGTATTCACTTTTACACACCGAAAGCCACTTATAGAGAATTCCTATAGCTCTATGCCCGAGGACTTTTTTTCTCTCTCTGGCCAGAGAACATACTTGGCCTGTGCAAAGAGCAAGCTGGGAGTTTCAGAGATTTAGCTAGAAGACCCCTGCTAAAATGTTTTTGTTGCCTGTAAAGAGTAACATATAAATTATTAGTATCCCCTTAAATTTTGTCACAGAATAATCCAGTTATTATTAAAAAAAAAAAAAAAAAGAAGAGGCTCTTAGAGACTGGAACACAGAATGGGCTCTGCTATAAACCAGCTGTGTGACCTTGGGCAAAACACTTAACCTCTCAAACAATGAGACTTTGTTCACTTTCTGGGAAATAGAGGCAATATCACTCACGTCACTGGGTTTTTGTGAAGATAAAATATGATAAGGGATTCAAAATGTCCCATCAAATCTCCTAAATGGAGCTCTAAGATGGTTTTCTCTCCAAGTCTAAAAATTTTTTTCTCAGTCCTCATTCTCCTCAGCTTCAGTTAATTTATGTTATGATATCTGTATATACTGTTGCTATTCCTAATACTGTTTTGTTCATTATCTTTTTCACCTGCATATAGCTTGTGTTCTCACTTATATTGCCAGCTTCCAAGGGCAGGGGCTTTATCTTATGCTCGTTTATAATTAAATGAAGTCACATATTTGAAAGTGGTGTGCAGACTGCAAAATGCACCTCATTCACCTCATTCTATCAATGTATTTTGAGCACCCACTGTATGCCAGTCATTGTGCCATGCACTAAAAATACAAAGAGAAGTAAGATTTGGTCTCTGATTCAAGAGTTTAGTGAAGGAGACAGATTAAGACGGTATATAAATAAACTACCATACAGTGAAACATGTGTTAGGGTAGGAGTATGATGGAAAGGCTGTGGGAGCTCCAATAATGGAACTGATTTGCCTGAGAGAGACAGCCAGGCAAAACTGGATTCCAGTGCCGCCTCCCCCCTTTACTAGCGTGGGACCTTGGCCAAGATACTTAACCTTTAAACTTCAGGTTCTTAGCCTGGGAACTGAGAATGAGAATACCTTCCACAGAAAATTGTCCTGAGGACTAAATAAGAGGATAAATGCAAAGGACCCAGCACAGTGCTTCTACATAATTGGTGTCCAACACAAGTGCATTCTTTTTCTCCTTTCTTTCTGGGAAAGGTAAGAAAGGCTTCCAATGGAAATAGCATTTGAACTGAGCTTACCAACATGAAAACTTTGTTTTCTTACTCAGAGAAGAGAAATGAAACTAAACACTAGTAGAGTAGCTACCAGGAATAGGCACTTTCTCTGGGGTTTCCCAGAATGAAGAAGGGAAGAATATTCCAGAGAATAGTACAGGTAAAGGCACATTGGCTTGAGACTACGTATTGTGCGTTTGGGAAATGGTATATCCTTCTAGATGCAGTGGGGCGAGGGGAGCCAGTGACCTCATGGTGGGAGATGAGGCTAGAGAGGGAGACCTGGGCCAGATTGGATAACTGTCTGTAAAGTTCTTTTCCTTTTGATATCTATTGTTTGAAGTTTAAATGTCTAGCTAGCCCTGCAGAACTGCAGACACACTGTTTTTAGACAGAAAAAAGTTCTCACAGATCCATAGGGTTTCCACCCTTACGTGGGAGCATATCAGTTACAAAGATCTAACCTCCTATCTAATTCCCAGGACTACACAGTGATTTTCAAAACATGGGCCTTGGTGCATAATTTATGCACTCACTTTGTAGCCTTGTAATTAAATCTGCAGAGGATTTGGAGACACAGCAATCCTAGTACAACTCCCTACATATGTAAATACACCATACAAGAGTATAAAATTGATGGTTTTAAACACTCTCTTTTCCTATCTCTATAGCTAATGATAGATTGTATTACTAATGCAATTAAGTGGACCCAGGGGCTGGATGCACTGACAAATAAAAAATTAAAAAGCATATGGATGCACCACTTGTCCAGCCATGCTGAGGCGGCATCTCACATACAGCAACTAGAGAGATGTGCAACTATGACGTACAACTATCTACTGGGGCTTTGGGGAGAAAAGTGGAAAAAAAAAAAAAAAAGGAGGAGGATTGACAACAAATGTTAGCTCAGGGCCGGTCTTCCTCAGCAAAAAGAGGAGGATTGGCATGGATGTTAGCTCAGGGCTGATCTTCCTCACACACAAAAAAGCATATGAATTGACCGATCCACACAATCCCTCCTAACCCAAATTCCTGTTAGTCGGGGTCTATACCATATACTCCAGCTTTCTGATATCTACTATGTATGCCCTGAACTGTTCTCTAGGAGGTCTGGTGAAAGAAATCTGATAGTTATCAAGTGTTGACTGCATTCTGGCACTGTGTGGATAATTTCACGTTCGCCTTATTGAGTGCTTACTCTGTGATAAGTGCTCTAGGTACACAGTGGAGAATAAATCAGACTTGCTTTCTGCCTTTATGCAGCTTCTAAATATCTCAAGTAATTCTATAACAACCCTATGAAACTGGAATTTTAAAGAGAAGGAAATGAGAACTAAGTGAAATCGGTAATTGGCCCCAGAGCCAACTTATCCATTAGGCACAGTAGGCACAGGGCTTAGGGCCCACGTTAATTTCTCTTAAACTCAGAAGAAAAAAATGAATATAATAATAATGAGTATATAATA
Source organism: Diceros bicornis minor (assembly GCF_020826845.1). NCBI lineage: Eukaryota > Metazoa > Chordata > Mammalia > Perissodactyla > Rhinocerotidae > Diceros > Diceros bicornis. The sequence goes on along the minus strand of NC_080752.1, from coordinate 13,973,056 downwards.
ATGAATCCAGCCTGCATTATATTTGTCTTTACTTCAATGCAGTCATAAATATACCTTTAAATACTTTATTTTTTTTTTTGGTGATGAAGATTGGCCCTGAGGTAACATCTGTGCCCATCTTCCTCTACTTTGTATATGGGATGCCACGACAGCATGGCTTGATGAGTGATATGTCCGTCTGAGCCTCGGATTCCAACCTGCGAACCCCAGGCTGCTGAAGTGGAGTGCGCAAACTTAACCACTACACCACCGGGCCAGCCCTGCCTCGATTTTGTATGTGGGATGCTGCCACAGGATGGCTTGATGAGCAGTAGGTAGGTCCACGCCTGGGATCCAAACCCGCAAACCCCGGGCTGCCAAAGTGGCGCACACGAAATTAACCGCTACACCACCAGCCGGCCCCTACATGCATTTTTTAAGGAGGAAGGGGCCCATGAAGGCAAAAGTGCCTAGCGCTAAAAAAACCATAATATAGTCCTGATTGGCCCAAGGTCACACTGCTGGTAAGGGACAGAACAAAGTCAGGCAGGCCCTGGTAAGCCTGACATCCCTTTTGATTAGATGCATCTAGAGGATGGAAACTGTGCCTTTATTTCTCTCCTCCTCATAGGAGTAGCTCAATAAATGCTGAATTAAATTGCACTGAGTTACCCCAAAGTGCTCTGTATAGTGAACAATTAACAGTGCATTCTTACAGATTGAAGAAAACTCTGTGGATGCAGCAAAAATCACGTGGGCCTTTCCCATCTGGAAAATAAACATGTAAATAAGTCTATGCATTTTATGAATTTGCAGAATTTTGGGATCAAAAGATTAAAACAGACATCTTTCTTTGCTTGCAAACAAAGACACTTGTTTTATACTATATATCAGACCTCTGACAAATCTCTGATGTCAGCATGATATCCTAAAAATAAATACAATTATGTATATAATAAAATTTAAAAATCCATCTCTTCATTTAACATTCACTCTGCTAGGAACTGAGAATATAAAAACAAAGAAGCCACAGCGGTCACTGCCCTTGAGGAGCACATGGTTAACTTAATCTACTTGTTTCACAAAAAAATGAACAGACTCTGTGGGAGTGTTACCAAAGTAGTATGAATGATTCCAAGTTATCAAAATGGAAACACAATACAATTTCTCACATTATTAGCATAACAATGATAGAGGTTATTAGTGTTAAGAGAGAATCCTAGTGCTTATCATGTCACATTCCTTTAAAAACCAGGAACCCCATCAGTGCCTAGAGCAATGGTTCTCAACTGGGGACCAGTTTGCACACAACCCCCCCACCCCCACCCCAGGGGGACATTTGGCGATGTCTGGAGATATTTTTAGTTGTCATAACTGTGTGTGTGGGGGGTGCTATTGGCATCTAATGAGTAAAAGCCAAGGATGCTGCTAAACATCCTATAATGCAGAGGACAGCCCCCCACAGCAAAGAATTATTTGGCTCAAAATAATTGGCTGAGGTTGAAAAACCCTGGCTGGAAGCATCAAATCCAAACTCCTTCTGTTGACATTCACGGCCTGGACCACTTTGGCCCTTCCCACCTTTGGCCCCTCCATCTTCCCAGGAACCTTACACTCCAGCCTTGTCAGACTGTCACAAAAGTTAAGATCGATTCAGCTCTTGGGCTCTGAAGTCAGGCAGACCTGGCTGTGTATCCAGGCTTTAGCACCTGTCAGTTGTGTATCCTTGGGTAAGTTACCCACCATCTCTAAGGCTCAGTTCCTTCTTCTGTAAAATGCAGATAACAATAGTTATTGTTATTGCAAGGACTGCAAGAGATGATGCAAGTAAAGCCATCGCACACTGTCTGGCACAACTCTCTGCCCCTGTGCTCTTGCTGTTCTTGCCTTTACTATAGCACTGAACTCAGGTTTCCGTGGTCCTAAGTTAGTTGCCTAAAGGTCTGTCTCTCCTGCTGGCTTGAGAATTCCTGGTGAGCAAGGATTGGGTTCTTTGTCTCCCCAGGACTTGGCACAGCATCCTGCCCACAGTATGTGATCAGTAAATATTAGTAGAATTGCAATTTTGCCACTCACTTTAGAAGAAGACCACTCTGCCAGTTGGTAAAAAACCTAGAAATCTAAAGGAAGCTCTTTCTATGGAGCCAGTCGTGATTTCCTTTGCTGCCTCCACTTTCTCTGCCCACCTCTCAGGGTTGGCGTTCTCCAGGGCTGGGGTACTTGGCATGATTCTTGGCCAATCTCCATTATCTCTTAGAAAGATCTCATCTAGCTATGTGGCCTAAAATACCACTTATATATCCCCAAATTTATATTTATAGCCAACACCTCTTCTGTGAACTCCAGATGTATATGTTCTGTCTACTTGATATCCTCAATTGATTATATATTGACATCCTCAACTTAGCACACAGCAACCAACGTGATCTTTTTTTTTTTTAAAGATTTTATTTATTTATTTATTTTCCCCCAAAGCCCCAGTAGATAGTTGTATGTCATAGCTGCACATCCTTCTAGTTGCTGTATGTGGGACTCGGCCTCAGCATGGCCAGAGAAGTGGTGTGTCGGTGCGCGCCCGGGATCCGAACCCCAGGCCATCAGCATCAGAGCGCATGCACTTAACCGCTAAGCCACGGGGCTGGCCCCAACGTGATCTTTTTAAGAATATAAATCTAAAGATGTCACTCCCTTCAAGGGTTTCCCATTGCACCAGTTACAAATTCTTCCCATGGCTTACAGGCCCACTTGAGGGCTTGCTTTCTCACTTCCTGACCTTGTCCTCGCTGTGCTCAAGCCACACTGGCCATCTTTCCCCTTCTCTGAGCCTCTGCCCTTGATGTTGCCTCTGCCTGGAACACCTGCCCCTGGATCAATACATGGCTTCTCATTCAGATCACAACCAGTGTCACCTCAAGGAGAACTTCCCTCCCCTCTCCCAGCCCATCAGCCTTTCCTCATCTCTCCCTAACTCTCTAAGTCATAATCTTGTTTTACTTTTTCAGAATGCATATCATTATCTGATATTTATTTGCTTCCTTGATGATTTTGTCTCCCCCACTAGACAGTGAGCCCCGTGAAAGCAGGATACTCGTCAGCCTGGTTCTCCACTGTATTGTCTGCCCCAGCCTAGTGCCTGGCACATAGTAGGACCTCAATAAATAGATACTGAATAAATGAATAGTGGAATGAAGGTATAATGAGGGCACTGGAATAAGAAGGCCCGAGTTCTATTCCCTATGCCATCTCTGTGTGACCTTGGCAAGTCACTTTGTCTTTCAGAGCCTCAGTTTGTTCATCTGTAAAGTGAGCGCAATAACACCAAACCCACAAGACTGGTGTGAGGATTAAATGATATAATGCATGTTAACTGCCTGGTGCAGTGCTTAGCACATACTATGAAAATCAACAAATGTTGGTGCTTTTTGCCCTCTTACAGCCTCAGTTTCCTTACAATAGGGGAAATAACACTGATTGCATAGTATTGGGTTGTTGCAGAAGTGATATTAACTTACAAATCTTTCCCTCCTCTGGGCCTTTGCACATAGTATTTCTTTTACTCCTCTCCCCCCTCCCCCCATTTCTTCCTGCCTGGCTAACTTCAGTGTCACCTCCTCCAGGAAGCCTTCCCTGAGATCTTATGCTGGTTTAGGGCCTCTTCCGGGCCCCCTCAGGCCTTAGGTGTTTCTGTCAAAATAAAGAGACATCACACTGTTACTGTTCTGCATTGGCCCAGTGAATGGATGGATGGAGGGAGGGAGGGAGGGAATGAGGGACAGAGGGATGGAAGGACAGAGGGATGATGGAAGGAAGCATGTGAGAGCACTTTGAAACCGGCTACACCAACATTGAGCAGGCTCACAGGACCCCAGAGGCCAGCATCAGCTGGCCCTGCCACTCCCCAACTCCCTAGGGATCCTGCCCTGTAGCTCCCTCAACACTTAGTGGGTCCCCCCACCTCCATCCTCCAGCACGCTCAGCGCGTGGTTCTCAACCATTGGCTGTGGTCCTTATCATGCCCAAGGCCACAAATGAGAGGCAGCTGGTGCGGGGTGCAGGTGATCTCAGGCCCCGCGGCAGGGTCCAGGCAGAGGCAGCGGCAGCAGCGCGGAGCACCTGGCCAGGGTAGCCGTCCTCCGAGGCTGGGTGCAGGGACGCCGGGGTCCGCAGGATGAAGGAGCTGCTGCTGCCGCTGCTGCTGCTGACCACCTGCACCTTGGGGGCACAGGCGCAGCGCCGGGTCTACCTGCGCGAGGAGTTCGAAGACGGGGGTAAGACGCCCGGCGAGGGTGGGGACGTAGGGGGCAAGACCAGACTCTACCCGCTCCTCCTCCATCACTTGCCTCAGCCTTCTACAGTTCAAATCTCTGCTCGTTCCTTCCTAGCTGCGTTAACCTGGCAAGTAGCTCACCCCATCTGCGTTTCAATTTCCTTCTCTATAAAATCAGGACAACAATATGGATCTTGCAAAATTGTTCTGAGAATTAAATGAGATAAGGTGTGTAAAGCATTGCCCCTAGTATATAGTAGGCATGCAGGCATGCAATAAAAGCTTGTTCCCTTCCCATCGTCCTAAAAACACAAACAAGGGAACTCTGGAGGGAAAATGTGAACACTAATTGTGATAGTGAAATTTTTTGTATTTTGTAAAATATCAGAGCTCAGAGGATCTTGCAGGTCACCTTGCCCAGCCTTCCTCCTAGAATGCCTCAGGAACACCAGGCAGTTACCGCAGGGTTTACTTACCCAAGGACAGACGTTCAATGGCACCGTTTCAGACCACCAAGTACTCTGGATGTGTATACTGTTGATGTGTGTGTATAAAATCTGATTAATTCTTTGAGAGTGCAGTGGATAGGGTGCTTGCCTAGGAATCAGGTTTTTTTTTTAATTTAGTCCATATTCCACCCTAAAAGCCTAGATAAGCCCTTTCCCCTTTCTGGGAGTCCATTTCCCAATCTGTGGTACAAGTAACATTGTGTTGAGAACAAGGTGCAGAAGAAGAGATGAATAAGCCCAGACAAGGAGACTGGACAGGAAGGCTTCAGGGAGAAGGTGAAACTCAGTCAGCATTTTGAAGGATGAATAAGAATTTATCAGGTGGGCAGGGAGGCAAGAAGGGCATTCCAGTCAAGAACAGCATGTACAAAGCTTCCAAGTTATGACACAACCCCAGTGGCATCTTCAGGGCACTGGAGAGTATGAAGGGGAGGGTAGTTAAGGTGAGGCTGGAGAGAGGCAGGGCTAGATCAAGGGGCTAAGGAGCCTGGCCTTTCACTGAGCAGTGGGGAGCTAGTGAAGGTGGTAAGTAGAGGGGAAACTAAATCTGGCCTGGGTATTAGAAAGAGCACTTCAGCAAAAATGTGGAGGATATACTGTGAAGCTTACCAAAGTTGAGGCTGGAGACAGAAAAACCATCTGGGAGGCTATGGTAATCTTCTCGGTGGAAAGTGGAGAGGCCTGGGGCCGGCCCCGTGGCTTAGCGGTGAAGTGCGCGTGCTCCGCTGCTGGCGGCCCGGGTTCGGATCCCGGGCGCGCACTGAGCCACTGCTTCTCCGGCCATGCTGAGGCCGAGTCCCACATGCAGCAACTAGAAGGATGTGCAGCTATGACGTACAACTATCTACTGGGGCTTTGGGGGGAAAAAAATAAATAAATAAAATCTTTAAATAAAAAAAAAAAGAAAGTGGAGAGGCCTGGAAAGCAAGGGTGGGAGGGGTGTGTGTGTTGGAGGGGGTGAATATAGAAGAGCGGGCAGACAGAAGAGATGTTGGGAGCTGGAGGAAGAGTGGGATGCAGGGAGCCCTGGGTTTCACTGACTGGCTGTGGGGGAATGTTTTGACAAGGCACAAGCCCCTTCCAAGGGTAGGTTAGTGGTCCCCCATTTCTTGATTGACCTCAGCCATCCTTGGCAGTGAGCCTTGTGAGGCTGCGCTTCTGCCTGCTAGCTCCTGGGCCCACCCCCCTGCCTGGTGTGGCTTTGCTTACACTGCAGTTCCTCCTGTCAGAAGGCAGAGAACACGCACAGACCTGCAGTCACTTCCCCAAGGACTGATTTCCTCTTGCCCAATGTGGCAGGCGTGAAATGCCCAAGGGTGCTATCAACAATTAGTTCTGAAATACTCCTTGGAATCAAAGAAGGGGGGGGGGGGTCCAAGTCCCAAGCCCCAAGACAGTTGATGAGGCCAAAATCATGAACAAAATCCAGCACCCTCTATGCAGGAAAGGCTGCTGTATATGACATCACCTCCTCAAGGAAGCCTTGCCTAGGCCTCCCCTAGTTCCCTCAACTTCTGTGCTTCCTTTGTGTCAGCCCTGCTCACACGATGTTTGTTTAGTTACCTAATTCTCCTCCGTGTTTCCAGCGTCAAAGTCAGTGCCTGGCTTAGAGAAGTGCCTGGAAAAGGATTGTTGAATGATTGAATGATTGACCTGAACTTTGACACACACACCAAAAAATCACACCCCAGAAGAGAATTGATATTCCAAGAAATCTTCCTGCAGTTGATAGGACTTAGAGACATGTAATTGTTGAGGTCAAGTGCCTACCTTAAAGGAATCAACCCAAAATGTAATTATGCTGCTGAAAGGAGAGAGGTCAGAGAAAGGTCAGAGAGACGTGCTAAGGGGCTGATGCTGCTCACTGGCTGCGGAGGCTTGGCTAGTGGGGTCACCAGGGTTCTGAGGCTTATCCTCAGTTTAGAAGATCCAGAAATCCAATACTGGTGGGTACTTAGAGCTGGGAAGATTTAGGCACTGACTGTTCTACCAAACTCACGCAAGGCTGCTATATAAACCAGATGTCCATAAGTTCATGAGCATCTTGGACTTAACATGTTTAAATCAAACACTTGTGTGGGCAAAACAAACTCCAGACTTGCTCTCCCTGTGGTCTTCCCTATCTTAGTAAGTGACCCAAACATTCATCTAATCGTTTAGGTCAAAAATCTAAAAGTCATATTTGATCCCTTTATTTTCTTTTCCCTCGCTGAATCCAGCAGAAAGTTCAATTGATTCTACCCTCCAAATATATTCTGCACATGGTATTTTTTTACCTTCCATATTGCTACCCACTCTAGTCCAAGCCACCATCATTGCTCATCTGGACTATTGCAGTAATATGAGTGGCTTCTCTGCTTCTCTTTCTGCTTTCCCCTAGTCTCTTCCTCTATAAATTTCAAAACAATCCTTTTGAAATATAAATCAGATTGTATTATCTGGAACTTAAAAACTGCCACTGCCTTCCTATTAGATATAAAATAAGTATCCAGCCTTCTCACCATGACCTACAAGAACCTCTGTGAGAGGCCGGCCCCGTGGTGTAGTGGTTAAGTGCGTGCGCTCTGCTGCTGGCGGCCCGAGTTCGGATCCCGGGAGCGCACTGATGCACAGCTTGTCAGGCCATGCTGTGGTGGTGTCCCATATAAACTGGAGGAAGATAGGCACAGATGTTAGCCCAGGGCCAGTCTTCCTCAGCAAAAAGAGGAGGATTGGCGTGGATGTTAGCTCAGGGCTGATCTTCCTCACAAAAAAAAAAAAAGAACCTCCGTGGTCTGCTCCCTGCCTACCTTTCCAATCTTATCTCTTGCTTCTTCATGACATTCCAGCCACATTGGCTTTCTTGCTATTTCTCAGACACCACAAGCTCAGTCACATCTCAAGGCCTGTGCACTTGCTATGACTTCTGACTGGAATATTCTTCTCTTAGGTATTCACATGATTTTCTCCTTCTCGTCATTGAGGTTTCTGCTTAAATGTCTCCTTAAGAGATGTAATGGAGAATTCTGGCTGAGAGGGGAAGTAAGGTAGAGCTCAAGTAGGTAATTTGGGATGCAAAGTGAAGGTGGAAGGTTTGGTTGACCCAGGTTGGGGGTTTTGCCAAAAGGCAAATGGGCAAGGGATTTGAGAAGTGTGGGCAAGGTGATGAATCCACATCTCTTTCGACTTTACCACCCCTGCACTTGATACAGTGCCTGGCACGTAGAAAATGCCCAATTAAAAAGTTTGTGGAAAAAAAGGAGGAGGGAGGGAGGAAAGAAGGACTGTGAGAGTTAGGCGGGAAGGAGCCGGTGACTGAAAAGAAATGGAGGAGGTCAAAGAACAGGTGTACTTCAAGTAACAAAGTGTGAGAATTGGAGGATAGGAGGCCATGGTCAGGGAGGGGGAGTTTGAGTTTGAGATTTCAGAGGTGGAGCAGTCTCTGGTGATGACAAGGCCCAGGGTGTGAATACAGGGGCGGATGGCTAAACTAAAGTGGAGAGAAGGTCAGTGGAGATGGGGGTATGTTATTAATAATTGGAATCATTTGGAAACAAACCTAAATATCCAATAATAGGGGCCCAATTAAGTAAAGCATATATAGCCATAGAATGTTTGGGAAGTTTTTAATGTCATGGGAAAATATTTATGATCTAAGCATAGATGTAAGAGGTACAAAATTATATATAAAGTATATATTGTCACTATGTAAAATATATTTGTGCATAAAGAAAGGAATAGAAGAAAAGATAACAAAATGTAGATGGTAAATAGTGGAATTTCAGATGACTCTAATTTTTTCTTTATTTTCTACAATGAACTTGTGTTATTCTTTCAATAAAAAAATATTTAAAATTAAGAAAACTGTTCTGTCTTTCCATTTCTTCTTGAAGCTGAATTTCCTCCTTTTGAACTCTGGTTTTTACCGCTAAACTGTACCTGATGCCTTAAGTAACCCTTATTAAGCACAGTATTCCTTGCTAACCATGATGCTTTACATGCTCCTATCCTCACCTCAACTCTGCAAAGTAGTTATTATTTTTCCCAGTCTACAGATAGTATAACTGAAGCCCAGAAAAGTTGAATAACTTGTCTGAGGTCACACAGCTATTAAATGGCAAAGCCAGGATTGGAACCCAGGACTGTATATCAAAGCTGATTTTTCTTGCATTTCTCTTGCTTCCCACCCCACTGCCTCCCATGAGTCCAATACGTTGAAAATCTTCTAGCTCACATTTTAAGTAGTGCTTAGCAACCTCAAGGAAGGTAAATCTTAGATTCTGTGAATGTCAGAACTGGAAGGGCCCTGGAGCTCATCTAGCCCAAAATGGCCTCCTTCTCCCCATTTACAGATGACAAAGCTGAGGACCAGACAGAGGATATGACATGGCAGAGTCATCTAATAGGTCTGTGGCAGAGCTTGATTCAGGCTCCTTTCTTTCTGCTGTTTTCTCAGACTATTCTAGGCCACAGAGCAACTCAGCAACCAGAAAGTATGCCAGGCTTTTAGAATCTAATCATCTCATGGTACAGATGGGGAAACTGAGACCCAGAGAACAGAGGTGGTTTTCCCAAAGTCACACAGTGAGTCAATGGCAGAGATGTTTGTTGAACCCAGGTCACTTACCTCCATAAAGGATGCACTGACCACTGCTGCAAGCTGTCAAGTGTCAGGTGGCCAGCAGGTAATAGTACCAGGGGCTTCAGGTGTAATATGAGCTTTTGGAATCCCAGGCCTTGCATAGGGACTGGCACTTTAAAATATGCAGGAATGTTGGTTGATTGAATTGGAGAATCATTGAATTAGTGATACAAATAGGTGTGAGGGGAGGGCTAATCCTGCTGGCAGTGGCCATTGTAAAAGTACAAACTCAGGCAGAAAGAAACTAGAATTCAGATGAAGGGCTGAATGATGCAGGAGTCACAAGGTATGTGTGTGTGCGTGCACGCGTGTGAATGTTAATTCTGTCAGCTCTCAGACTTGACCATGAAAACTTGGCCGAAGAAATGTTCTGAGACAAAGGGCCTCTGTGCCCAGCTGGCTCAGACCCACTGAGGACAGCCCAGCAGGGCTGAGGAACAGCCTGCTGCTCAGGCCTCTGATTGATAAGCAATTGGGACCGGCTGCAAATCGTGGATACTTGGACATGCTGGGCCTGGAGAAGAATCACCCTGGACAGATGCCCAAACCACAGAGGCCTGATCCAGCTGGCCTTTCCTGGTCTCAAGTACAAACTGATGGCAAGGATCTCTCCAGAGGCTGCAGGGATGTGGAGGCGAGGGCAGGGGCCGTTGTTGACATACAGAAAAAAAAGGCTAGAGGAAAATATATCAAAATGTTGATGACGGTCATCTCTGGGAGATTGATTATGGGTATTTTTACCGCTTATTTGCTTCCTCTGGGCTTTCTAGATGTTCTACAATAAATTATTTTACTTTGAAAAATCAAGAAATGTAAAATAAGAAAGCAGACGCTTTATTTGCCTGTCTCTCTCATCAGACTGTGAGCTCCTTAAGGGCTTGAGGGCTGGAGGAATTCCGTCTTGTTGGTACCCTGGCGTTGAGCGCTCACACTGGCAGAGTATAGGTGCTCTGTAAATACTTAAGTGGTTGACTTGTATTCTCTTCTGCTTCAAACATATAAGCTCCTTTTTTAATGCCCACTTTCTTAGCAGACTTGACTATCTGCTTCCTTGATTAGAAATGACCACCTAAAAATGAATGGAGGAACCACCAGAGCTGCCCATTCAATGACAGCAAAAATAGTTATTTTTATTATCTTAATTAATTTGGTCCTCATGTCCATTTACCATTCAACGAACATTTATTGAGCACCGTCTATGTTTACAGTGTTCCTTTCTTTAAAGAGTTTAATTATAATTCTTATTTATAGGTAAGAACACAGATTCAGAAAAGTGATTGGCTCAAGTCATAAACAGAAATAGATGGGAAGGCTCAGATTCTTACCCAGTGCTGTTCACCACCCAACAAGGCTCTTTATCAGTTGATAAATATTTGAGTGACTCTGACCTATGTGGCAGACGTGCAGATAGACTGGCAGGCAGAAAGTAAGGAAAGGAAGTGGGCAGGTAAGCTGGCAGGCAGGTAAGCAGGGGCGTAGATCCACTGGTCTCATGAGAGCTGAGCAGATTGCTAGATTGCACATTGACCTCAGAGAGAAGTGAGTGCTCACAGCAGAACAGGAACGGTGGAGACAGAAAAATTTCAAAGGAAACCCACATACCTCCTGTAGATTCCACCCTAACACAGAGCTTGAGTCTTCAAGAAGCTTTATGTTTTGTTTAGAATTCTCTATATAAGAGGTCAGGCTCTTTTATAATGTCTACAGAAATTTTCCATTGAAAATGGTAGACAAAAGGTTGGCACTGGAAGAGATAAGCTTTAGTTTATCTAGCAAATTCTCTTTAGCAGAATACAATCTTATGATGTTGAATAAATGCAGCAAATATGTATTTTCATCTAATTATGCAAGCATTTTCTAAAAGTCCTAGTCTGTCCTAGGCTCAGACTAGGTGCTAGAGAAGGGACAACTTTTACCTTCAAAGCTAAAAATATTTCTCTCTCTTTACCTTTGATGTTATGTATCTTTGCATATGCATACGCATATATACAGATCCAGCTTCCAGTACTATTTATTGAGCACTTGCAATGTGCCTGACACTGTGTTACAAGCTATTTCATTTAATTCTCCCAGAAACTCTATGATTTAGGTAACCCCCCCCCGCCTTTTTTTTTTTTTTTTTACTTTTTTTAATTGAGGGAACGTTGGTTTATAACATTATATAAATTTCGGTATATGTCGTCATATTTTGTATAATTTTATTTATTTATTTATTTTTTCCCCCAAAGCCCCAGTAGATAGTTGTACGTCATAGCTGCACATTCTTCTAGTTGCTGTATGTGGGACACGGCCTCAGCATGGCCGGAGAAGCGGTGCGTCAGTGCTCGCCCGGGATCCGAACCCGGGCCGCCAGCAGCGGAGCGCGCACACTTAACCGCTAAGCCATGGCGCAGGCCCTGTCATTATATTTTGATTTCTGTATAGACTACATCATGTTCACCACCAAAAATCTAGCTGCCATCAGTCACCGTACAAACGTCCCCTTTACCCCTTTCATCCTCCCCCCACCCCCCTTCCCCTCTGGTAACCACCAATCTGTTCTCTGTATCTATGTGTTTCTAGAGATGAAGAAACTGAGTCTCAGAGAGGCTAAAGATACTGCTGAAGCTGGTGGCAGAGATGAGTCCCTAGCCCAGTCTTTTGGTTATAAGCCAGACATCCTGGGAGGTGCAATGTGGAGATAAGTCCATTTGACGGAGGAATCATGGTTATGTGGCCCCCTTGGTTCTGTATCTTTAGAGACTTGGTTGTGATTATGTACATTTATCAACTAGATGTGCCAGCTCCCAAATACCTGTTACTTTTTGTTGGATGGATCTCTGGGGACATACAGATATTTGACCAATTTGAAGGAAAGATTTAGCAGAGGAAAAACGATAGTAATATCCAACCTTGGTTAATACAATGCTCTCTTGCTCTCAATTAGTAAGAGCTTTCCTTGAGCTGGCCCGTCTCCTCTCTTCTCCTCTCCCCTGTACAATACAGTACTGCTTGTATTTCCCTTTTAACACCAGGCTGTTTCATGCCTCGGGGCCTTTGCTTATGCAAGTCATTCTGTTTGGAACAGCCATTCTTCATCTTTTCTGCCTTTTCAATTCTTACTTCTTCAGGCTTGCCTTCTCTGAAATCTATCCTGACTCTGGAGGCCAGTAAGTGAATTTCATTGCCCTGTGCTTCTTTCTATCACTGCCCTTACCACACTGTATTGTGATAATTTACTTGTCGGTCTCTTCCACCACACTCTGAGCTCCCTGAAGTCCGTATGTCCCTGAAGGGACCTTGTCAGATTCATGTCTGTGCACCTGGTGCCTGGCACAGAGTGAATGCTCAAGAAATACTTGTTGAATGAAAGAATAATAAGCCCAGAGCCAGGGTGCAGAAGAACTGGGTTCTGGTCTCAGCTCTGCAACTGACAGTTCTGTGTCCATGAGCAAGTCTTTTCCTTCTCTGGGCTTCAATTTCTCTATCTGTAATATGAGGAGGTCAGATTAAATGACCACCAAGGGTCATGCTGGCTGGAGCCTTGTATGATGTTAAGATGATACAATGTTAAGAGGAAAAGTATAAAACATTAAAGTGGGACTTGATTAGCCATGTGACATTATTCTCCTAACAAGAAAAGCTCCTTATTTTGGACATCTCAAATTGTGTCAAGTTTGATATGTATCAATACTGTTCACCCAGAAAAATAATTAGTGATAAGAAGTTCTGAGTTCTGTTCTAAAGTCTCCAACCATAAAGTTCAAGGTCAAAGTTGTTGGCTTTCTACGTGCTTGTTAGGCTCAATTAACATTTGCCAAATGGATTAAGAAATGAATCAATCCATTTGCAAGGCTGAGAATCTTATGGCATAGGCAAAAGTCATGATCATGCATTTATTTAATCATGCAACAAATATTTTTGGTGATTTACTCTATGCTAGATACAGGGGACACAACGGTAAGTAAAATAGTTATGGAACTTATAATCTGGTGGAGAAGACAGACATTACTCAAATTATACACAAATAACTTTGTTAATTACAAACTGTAAAGTACTATGATTGACTGTTGCATTTGCTGCGTACTCTTTAGGTTATAAAGGGATTTTCATGCACATAACCTCATGGGAAGCCATGTAGTATAAGGGTTAAAAGTACAGATTTTGCTGTTGGATAGGCCTGGGTCTGAGCCTGGCTTACACACTTACCTACAAACTGGGCTCTTGGACAAATTTCTGAGCTTCACTTTCCTCATTTTTTGAGTGGAGGAAAAAAATAAGACTTTCATCACAGAGCTATTATGAGAACACAATGAGATAATGCATGTAAAGTATGCGGTACAATGCCTGACATACAGTTGCTAAACAGTAGCTATTACTGTGATTATACAACGTTTTTTCTTCATAGCACTTTTCCCTGTATCTTCCTCTTCTTCCAGAGGAAAGGCAGTGTTTGAAATCAGACAGAAATTGGGTTCAAATCTCAAATCCACCATTCACTAGATGCAAAATGGAACTAATGATACCTATCTCATAACATTGTCCATGGGAGTAAACGAGGCGAAATTTTAGTCATACAGGGGCCTAATGTATAATAACAAATCTTTCCACTTTGGCATCAATCCTTATTATTCACTGAGTCAACTGTGGTCAGGGAAGCAGGATCCACTTCATTCAAGCCACAGCAACTTTAGGCAGAAAGAACCTCTTGGGGCCCCTCCCTCAGGAGTTATGGGTGAGGTGGTCACTAAGACTTCCTGGCCTTTCCAACACTGAGATCTTGGGAGAGACAAGGGAAGTCCATAGGAAGCAAGCGCACCTTCTGGGCCTCCTGAGGGGAGGTAGTTGAGTCATTAGACTTGAGTGACAGGAGCTGACAGAGCCAGCTCAGGGTGGTCTTATCGGATGTATGTTGATGTGGGGTTTTCATGGGCAGAGCTAAGATAACCCTAGATATTGGATAGTGGGATTTGAGAAATATCCATTCAGCTGCAGGGAGGAGATGAAATAGGGGCTACCTCTAAGGCCTCTTCCTTCTCAAGCTGCCAAGTTGCCCTGTGACTCTGAGACCATAGCGGGCCCAGGAAATGGGAGTCAGCAACTCTGAGGCATAAAATCAGAAAGGCATTGAATGTTTGGGTGGAGTGCCAGGTCCCAAAAAGAATGCCTCTTTGTCTACATGCCATCTATGCCAAAGCAAAACAAATTTATCAGCATCTCCTTGAAACTGCAAGGGAGAGTCTAAAAAGTTTAAGCAATAAAAAAGGGTAAATGGAAATTGATTGTTCAATATCATCATTACTAATTCAAGAAGGATAAAATAGTATTGCTAATCTCTTTACTTGGTGAGCTGATTTTATTATTTTATTTTACTAACATAAATATGTACAATGGCTTAGTCCCCACGAACATATTTTCCACCTACTTTTATGAGAATGTCCCATGCCTTTCAACCATACATTCCCATGGTGGTTCAGGACCTAACTCTCATAGAGGAGACTGGAGTGGAACATTAATGTATAAGTGGCTCAACTATTTGGTAGTTGAGCCACTCCATGTGGTAGCACACAAATGGTGGCATTCAGGCATCAGATAGTGAGGGGGATTTCAGGAATATCGGAGTTATCCCGATATTCCCTTACTGTTCCCATAAGTCTTGGTCAGCCTTAGCTGCATCTTATTGTCCTTAAGAAAACAAAAATTATTTCTATGTGTTGCTTTTTTTCTTCTTTACCCCGTAGATGGATGGAAAAAACGTTGGGTGGAATCTAAACATAGGCCGGATTATGGTAAATTTCAGCTCACTGCAGGCAAATTTTATGGAGACAAAGAAAAAGATAAAGGTAAATACTGGAATTCAGAAATATACTAATTGACTGGGAAAATTCTAACTTTCATACAATTGTTTTTATGCATGATTACCAATTCATTTTTTTCTTAGAAGTAAAAAAATGGTAATGGAGAAGGATGAACTCTCCACAAAAATAATAGTGTCCATTTATTGAGTGAGAGGTATTTAAAACTTAAGCCTTAGACACATTATCCTCATTAATTTTCCTAAAAACTTTATGAGATGGTTACTATTATGTTCTCAGTTTTGTAGAGGGGTCTCAGAGAGGTTGGGTAATTTGCCTACGGCTATATAAACAGCTGGCAAGAGGCAGAGCTGAGATCTGATTCTAAGTCTGACTCCAGGACTGTATTCATTACCAGTGGACTATATTGCTTTCCTCAAGCTTAGAATTTTTTATATAACACTGCACTTGAAACAGGGAAGAGCATTGTATAACCTCCAAATGTTGCTCTGCCCTGGAGCAGCTTGGTACAATGGAAAGTGGAGCAGACAGATCTAGGGCTAACACCCGTGACTTGCTGGCTGCATAATTTGGGCAAGTCTCTTCAATTCTCTGAGCCTTGATATTAGATGGAAATAATAATCATCACCTGCCATGATCATTAGAGCTGCTATATGAGCCAAATAATATTATGAGGGAAGGGGGAGCTCTGAGGACAAGGTCTGCAGGCAAGGGGTTTTTGTCTGAGAAAGCTTTTGTCCTATAAATAGAATTCATTGATTGTCCCCTGGAGTGATTTCCCATCTTTTCTCTCCTGGCTACTGTTATGAATCTCATTTTCATGTTTATAAAAGGAGAGAATTGCGAACTGGCTTGAGCATTTAAAATCTTATTTAAATCCACTCTGGAAAATTGTTTCCAGCAGAGAGAGAAGTGGAGACTGAGTGACCCGTGGGATGTCTGCTTCTTGGTGGCTCTTAGAGCAGTCTACACAGCCACCCATCTCCTCTCAGTTTGATTTCTTGGTTGTTGCTCCTCACATCTCATCCCACTTAGGTTCATTAGGTTCCCCCTGATTGTCGAGGAGGGCTCTTGTGTACAAATGAGGCTCAGAAAGAGGGGAGATTACATGGGGCTACATAGCAAGGTTTGGTAGAGCAGAGATTCAAAGCCTGGTCTTCTGCCCACGGTTCAGTGCTCTTTCCCTTATGCTCACTTCCTCTTCCTTAAAGTCTTCTCTGGCTACTCTAGCCTCACTTGAGGTCTTTGGGGAAGTAAGGATACTCTTTAAAATGCAGACAGCTCCTAATGCAATATCAGACATGAAAGTGCTTAGCACAGAGCTTGGTATGCAATAAATGCTCAAGAGACATCTGAATCAGGACTTGTGATCCTTTTGTGTAATTTAACACATACTTATTCAGCATTTCCTCTGTGTCAGACATTGTCTTAGATGCTGGGAATATAAAGACGCCCCTGCTCTTCAGGAGCTTAAAAATTATTCAAAGAGACGAGATAAATCTATTTGCAACCTAGCATGACCCAGGGAAGTACAGAGTGCTGTGGGATCATGAAGAAAGGACCCTCACAGAGCATGAATAACGATAGCCTCTTCCATTTTATGTTGACAGTTTACAAAGTGCTTCTCACATCTCATACCCATTTGACTTTCATGGGAACCCTATGAGGTAGGAAGAATTATCCACATTTTGCTGATGAGGAAACTGAGGCTCAGAGAGTTAAAGCAACAGTCAGAGCCATAACCAGTTAGCTGGGTAGCAGCATAGAATAATGGAAAGACCACTAGCCTGGAAGTCAGGGGACTTGGCTTATATTTCTGTCATTTGTGATTGTATGATCTTGGATAAGTAACGTTCCCTCTCTGGGGCTTGGTTTCCTCATCTATAAAGTAATGTAGTTAGACTGGAAAGGCTCTGAGATCCCTTACAGCTCTGATATTCTCTGGAGGAGGAGGAAAATCTTAGGGTAGGGGCTCTAGAATTAGACTGGTTGTGTGATCCTGGGCAAGTGACATAGCCTCAATGACTTCATGATAAAGTGGGGATAGTAGTAGAGCCCACCTCATGCGGGTTATTATGAGGATTAAGTGCAGTAATACATATGAAAGAAACATATTGCTTGGTAAAGAGGAAGTGTTCAATAAATATTAGCAATGGTTATTGTTTGTTCTAAGAGGCAGTGCTGAGCCTCTTCCTACCACAGCAGTTGTGCATGGCAGAACCTGATTCTGGCCACCCAGGGGGTCTCAGAAGAAACAGGGCCTTGTTTTGTAAAGCTGAAGAATGATATTCAAGTATCTCTTGAAAGTCAGAGGCCGTATGGCATAGAGGAAAGAAAGAATTAGACAAACATGGCTTAAAAATCCCAGTTTAGTTCCTTACTAGCAGTATGGCCCTAGGCGTGTCACTTTACCTCCCGATGACTCAGACTCCTAACTTGTAAAGTGGAGATAATACCCATTTTGCAGGGTTGCTCTGAGGCTTGAATAAGATAATGTGTGTAAAGCAACCAGAACAGTACCTGGCACTCAATAGGTGTGTAAGAAAGCACCAGTGCGACCAAACGCTGTGTCTCTCTGGCTGCCCTTTGGGTATTTAAGCCTAAAGACTCTGTGCTGTCTGCTCCTAGGTCTCCAGACCAGCGAAGATGCCAAGTTTTATGCCCTCTCCACCAGGTTTAAGCCATTCAGCAATGAGAACGAGACCTTGGTGGTTCAGTTTTCAGTAAAACACGAGCAAGGCATTGATTGTGGTGGCGGGTATGTGAAGCTCTTTCCTGACACCCTGAACCAGGAAGATATGCATTCAGAATCCGAGTATTACATCATGTTTGGTAAGCTCTGATAGCAGTCGCTGTCAGCCCCATGAGGTCTTAATGAGGGCCACTGGATTTGTTGAAAAGGCTCAGATGGATCCGGAACACGAAATTTCTAATCCACTTCCCTATGTAGTAAGACTCTTCAAAGACCTGAAAAAAGCAACTCTAAACCTAAATGTTAGTATAAATAGACCAAAGAGGTGTAGAGTCACATGGTATTGACAAGTCTACAGTCAGAGAGACATTCTCCAGTTCTCAGAAAAGGAGAAGGGGATCATAAACTGTGTAGACTCTCTCAAAGGTACCTCCTACACTAAGGCTTTGAGCTCTGAAAGAGGTTCCTACCCACAGAAGGTCAGGGAAATGACCTCTGTCAAGTATCTGTAATGAGTCCAGAGTGTTGCATTTGTAACCTCAACCCTGGGGCAGTCCAGATCTTACTTAGCCCCAAACTCCAGTCCAGTTTCAACGTGGTTGATATTAAAAAAACAACAAACAACAACAACTAATCCATCTCCCAAAGCACTGATGAAGAATGTGGATTTCACCAAACATTTTTGTGCAAAGTTGGAGGAAATGGTTACATTACACGTCATACAGCAAAATTTCCTTAAAATTCTCTCTAAACATTTCTTTTTTTCCCCCAGGGAGCTTCAGATCTCTTTTTTCAAGCCCTTGCCAAAATCCTCCTCCTCAGTCTCTTTGCCCTTTTTCTGTCCACATCCCCTCTCCCTCAACTCTCTTTCTTTCTTATTTTTCGATCTCTTTCTTATGTAGAGCAATATAGCACTCTGGGTATTTAAAATGTGTGTCTTTGCCCATCTCTATTTTTTTTCAGAATCCCACCCTTCTCACAGGGAGTGGTTGTAGTAGAAAAATTGGAAATAATGTTTTTTAAATGTGATTTTTTTTCTTTTCATGTGAATATTATTTATATATGCTCAAACAACCCAAGTTCGAGCTGTTATCATCTCCATTTTACAGATGAGGAAACAGAGGCAAGAAATTTGCCCAAGGTGAGGAAGTGGGAAGCCAGAATTAGAACCTAATCTGCCTGGCTTTAAAGCCTGTGCTTTTTTCTACTCCACCCTTTAGCCTTCTGTTTGGTGGGGACACAGGGATGTAAATAATTTTTTTATTTTTATTTTATTTTATTTTTTGTGAGGAAGATCAGCCCTGAGCTAACATCCATGCCAATCATCCTCTTTTTGCTGAGGAAGACTGGCCCTGAGCTAACATCCGTGCCCATCTTCCTCCACTTTATATGGGACGCCGCCACAGCATGGCTTGATAAGCGGTGCATCGGTGTGCGCCCGGGATCCGAAACTTCGAACCCCGGGCCGCCGAAGCGGAGCGTGTGCACTTAACCGCTACGCCATGGGGCCAGCCCCAGTGATTTTTTTAAAAGGCAGAATAAAAGGCATATTTTAAAAAGGTATTGTTGAGGTGCTATGAGATCACAAAAGATGGCATGACTTAGTCCAACTGGGGGCTTTTAGGAGGAGGTATTAATTGTTCTTTGAAGAATGAGTCAGATTTTAATAGGCAGGAGATGGAGGAAATGTAATGAGGGCAGAGGAAACAGTGTGTGCAAAAGCTCAGTGACATGAAATTTAAATGCAAGTAGAGGGGCCAGCCCAGTGGCACAAGCTGGTAAGTGCACGTGCTCCGCTGTGGCGGCCCAGGGTCCGCCAGTTGGGATCCCGGGTGCACACTGATGCACCACTTGTCAAGCCATGCTGTGGCAGCATCCCATATAAAGTAGAGGAAGATGGACACGGATGTTAGCCCAGGGCCAGTCTTCCTCAGCAAAAAAAAAGAGAAGGATTGGCAGACGTTAGCTCAGGGCCAATCTTCCTCACAAATAAATAAATAAATAAATAAATAAAATGCAAGTAGAAAAATGATAAGACCAGTGTGGTAGAGCACATCGTGTGTGTGTGTGTGTGTGTGTGTGTGTGTGTGTGTGTGTTTAGAATAGTCAGAGGGCAATAATATGGGAGATGGGTTGAAAACTAGGTTAAAACTTGTTCTCGGACCTTTGTCAGGTTAAGTTCTCTGGGCTCAGAAACACTGATCAACAGTTCCCTAAAAGTTTTCACAAAGCAGAAAGAGCCCCAGGCTCTGTTTCTAGGTAAGCTTGGGTTTGAAGCCCAGTAATGCTACTTACTAGCTGCTTGACCTTGGACAAATTGCTTAACTTTTCTGAGCCACTATTTTCCCAGCTAAAAGTGAAGACTGTAACACCTACTTGTTGTGAGAATTAAATGACATGGTATAAGGTGCCTGGCACAGGAGGGGCTTCTGGTTGAGTTTGGTCAGTGGGAGCCCTAGCAGGAGATCAGAGGGAGGAAAGTGGGTTGTGTCTCTTGACTGAAATTCACAGCTTCTCTCCTGGCTGCCCTCTCCACAGGACTTCTTCTTCTGGGCTCTGGTAACTCCTTCTTGCTGCTCCTTCAGGCCTAGGCATGGGAACAGCCCTACTGTGGCTAGCCCAGAGCATAGGAAAATTCTTTATATTTTCTCAATGTTCTGCTCCTACTGTTGTAAATAGTCCTTTTATTAAATTCTCCTCAAATAATCCTAAATTTGAATCTATTACCTGTTTCCTGCTGAGACCCTGATAAACACACAGCCTGTATGTGTCTTGGCCTCAGACCAGGCAAACTGCCTAAAAGTGATGTGAAATCATGCACTGGCATTTAATTTGCAGGCCCTGACATCTGTGGCTTTGGCAACAACAAAGTACAGGTCATCCTTCGTCACCAAGGGAAATACCATGAGAACAACAAGACCATCAAGTGCAGGGTGAGTGTGTGGGCTGGTTCCCAGCCTGGGGGAAGGGTAAGCATGTTGTATATGTTATCTCATTTAATTCTTACAAAAACCCTATAAATTAAATTCTATCATCTCCATTTTACAGATTAGGAAGTAGACCTAGAGAAATGCTGTAAATTACAGGAGTTCACATAGGAGCAGTTGATCTGGAAACCTAGGGAGTCATATAAGGTCCTCTATTGGATCAATGCTTGGCATGGCCCAGTTCCCCACTGCTAGATTGTGGAAGAAATTGGAGAGGTGGGGAGTGCTGGGCTTAGAAATGGGGGGCGGGTTTATCTTAGTAACATCAGGTTAGAGAGATCTAGGTTGACTGAAGGATAATAGCTGGATTTCATCAGCAACTCAATAGGCGTTCACCAAATGCTAACTCTGTGCTGGGCCTTGGGCTAGGGATAGAGCGAGCCAGACGTGGCCCCTGACCTCACAGGACTCACAGTCCAGTGAAAGTAAGAGTCAAGCAGAGAAGAATAACTATCTGGTATGAGTAGTGTCTGAGAGCACAGAGCAGGCCCCCTACCTGACCTGGAGGCTTAGGAAATGCTTCTTAGAGGTTTCCCCCTTTGAAAGATGAGCTGAGCTTTGAAAGATGAGCATGAATTGATCTTGTGAAGGAGTGTGACAATTTTATGGAAGACTGAATTCCTAGAAGAGGTAATCACATGTGAAAAGTCAAGGACACTTGAGAAAAGGTAGCACTGCAAGAAGTTTGGCACAGCTAGAGCACAGGGGAGAGGCAGAGACTGAGTCTAGAGAAGCCCATGGGTCCTGGGTCATTGTAGAACCTGTGTTCAGGCCCAAGGCCTTCCCTAGCAGGACTGTACAGGGGTAGTACACGTAGGGGCTCCCTGAGATCCTCCTCTGGGGTAGGACTTGTGTTTGAAGTTGCGGATACACCAGATGAATCAGACAGACCCCTGCCATTGAGAAGCTCACAGTCTAATGGGACAGACAGAAAGATGGAGAAGATCAGAGAATGACCAGAGCTGTGATGGAGGGAAGCACGGGAGCTAGGGGAGACCAGAGGAGTGTGTACTAGGAGAATGAGACCCAGGGTCTCTATTGGGTTAACCAGAGAAATGGGATGAGAGATGTGGTAAAGTGTGTTTGTGAATATGTGGGGCTGGCATTCAGGAGCTGTGTCTGTTTTAGGTGGTGCATTTAATGCTTGAGGTATAAAGATGTCCAATATGGAACTGAAATATTCCCCATTCTCCTTCTAGATCAGTAAAGACACTCACCTGTACACTCTAATCATTCGCCCCAATGCTACTTATGAGGTCAAAATTGACAACCAGCAAGTAGCAGCTGGGGGTCTGGAGGACGACTGGGACTTCTTGCCTCCCAGGAAGATAAAAGATCCCTATGCCCGGAAACCAAGGAAATGGGATGAACGTCTGCAAATAGAGGATCCTGAAGATAAGAAACCTGAGGTCAGAAGGTGTTTGGCTGGGAAGCAGGAGGAGACCTCAGCTGTGGGGTTGGGTAAAGGAGGCTGGGAACAATGGTGCAGAAACTGGGGGCATCAATCCCTCAAGCTAAATATTGGTATCCAAAGAGACCTGGATGGAAGAGGGAAGCAACTCGCATTTGTTGAGGATTTCTTAATCCTTCTGGCAGCCTCTGTGACCAGTGTGCTATAATGTCTATGTTAGGGTTAAGGAAACTGACACTTAGAAAATGAAGTGACTTGCCCAGGCACGCATACGTTAGAACCAACTTTTGAACCTGGATCTCTCTGATTCCAAATTTATTGATGTGGGGAGTGTGTGGAGTATATTCATTGATTCATTATCATTCGCTGGAAATCTGTACCGGATACAGCTAGGACTAGGACAATCTACGGATTGAAAATTCTTGAGTCAGGGAAGCCAAATCCTGTGGGAGCCCAAAAGAGGCTCCTAACCCAGCCTGAGTTGGGGTGCAGGTGGTGGTCTGGGAAGGCAATGCTTGAGTGATTAGATTACCCTAGAGGTTGGAAACACAGACTCTGGGGTCAGACAGATGCAAGTTTGAATCTAAGCTCCACCATTTACTAACTATGAGATGCCAACCTACTAACAGTTAGACCTTGGGCAAGGAACATGACTGCTGTGAAAGTCAATTTCACAAACAGAGATTATTATAATACCTATGTGCGAAGGTTGTTGTGAACATTAAATGAGCTAATATACATAATATAGTGCCTCGTATATAGTAAGTCCTTAATATATGGCATTTATATGTTAATAATACACTGAATTTCAAACAGTGATTCACTAGAGCAAAAGAAGTGGGGAGTTGGGTTGAAGAGAAGACATGTCAGACCTAGAGAACAGCAGGAGCAAAGGCACTACAGTCGGGTGGAAAGTAACATGGTTGTATAAAGAGCTGAAAGCAGGAGCCGGCCCGGGGATGTAGTGGTTCAGTTCACGCACTCCACTTTTGGCAGCCCGGGGTTCGCAGGTTCGGATCCCGGGCATGAACCTATGCACCGCTTATCAAGCTGCTCTGTGGCAGGCATCCCATATAAGGTAGCGGAAGATGGGCACGGATGTTAGCCCAGGGCCAATCTTCCTCAGCAAAAAAAAAAAAAAAGAGGAGGATTGGCAACAGGTGTTAGCTCAGGGCTAATCTTCCTCACACACACACACAAAAGAAGAACTGAAAGCAGCAGTCTAGTATTTTGGGAGCATAAAGTTCAAGGCGGAGAGTGGTGGGAGATGAGATTGGGAAGGTCTGTTGGAGCCAGGTCATGGAGGGCCTCGCCTGCTATGTTGCTACTCCACAGGTCAGAGCAGATTCAGCCTCATGCAGAGAAGATGCTCGGGGTTAAGCAAGGGAAGCATGGGACCCAGCAGCTGGAATGCAGTGCCCAAGGAGAGGCCTGCAGAGAGGTGGGCAGTGGCCCAGCCACGTATAGGGAGATTCAGCAAAGGGCTCCGATCCCAGGGGGAGGGAGTTGTAGTCAGGGAATTAAGGCAGATGATCAGGCAGTGTCTGGGCCGTCGGCACCGTAGGAAAATTAAGGGATAGGTTTCTTCTAGGCCCAGCAGGCAGGCTCAGGGACAGCAAGACTAACCACAGACCCTCTCTCCTGGTGAGGACCATGTACCTGATATAGTCAGGACTGGCTCAAGGCCTGGAGGAGGAGGGAGAGGATGTAGGCCTCTACGCTCCCTGCTGAGTGGACCTGGAGAAGATGGAAACTAGTCAGACAGGTGGGAGGGCTATCATAGCCCCCAGGATAGGATGCTGACTGTTATGGCTCAGGAATCACGAAGCAGCTGAGACAGCCCAGGAAGCAGGGAACTTTTCCCAGTTGCCATGCCGCTTAATGATTGAGTCTAGTGGGCTTGGCATTGAAGCCTTCATTCAGTCAGTCTGGGCAAATGGTTAGCACCAAGGTAAACTGCCAGGTAGACAGAGCAAAACTTTGGAGGCTCCACAGCCAAAGAAATGTGCAAGTTGGGGTAAGCTGTTTGTGACTTGGAGCTCTATCTTGGGAAATAGAAGGAACCTAGGGCATAAGGGAGGACTGATAGAGGTCTGGGAGCATCCTGGAGTACAGGGAAGGTCACCAAGAGAAGTCTTCAGGAAGAGAGACCCAGGCTAGAAGATCTGTTCTGACAACAGGGGCACATGATTGGGGAAGGGATAGGGTCAGAGACAAGGGAAATTCTCATCTTATTTGAGCTTAAAGTACGCTAGAGTTGCTTGAAGGCTTTTTCTCTCCTGTATTGGGTTTATTTAGAGTCATGGGCTGGGCTTTTATAGGGGTAAGGACAGGAGGGTGGTGGGGTAGGGAGCCAGGTCCAGCCTCACTGTACTAAGGACCCCAGTTTCATCCCAGCCCACACATCTGTCCTCATGGAGGAATGTTTTGTTTTAGGACTGGGAGGACTTTGAGTACATCCCAGACCCAGATGCCGAGAAGCCAGATGACTGGAATGAGGCGATGGATGGGGAATGGGAAGGGCGCCTGATACCAAACCTGAATTATAAGGTGAGGGGGTCTTTCCTTCCAACGAGTGTGAGAAATAAGACAGAAGAAATGTAAATTTTAATTTACAAAAAAGAAACTCTGAAATCCTGAGGTCTGTCCAGAGTGGTGGAAAGCAGCCAAAGGAACATGGTCAAAACAGGCAATGGGTCTGGGGTCAGGAACTGAAAGTCTCAGAAGTGGTCCAGAAAGGGAAAGGGTAGGACATGAATGAGCCAAAAGTGTTGGGGGGAGGGGGAGCTTCTTTTTAAGGGCAAACTCCTGACCTCTTGTCAGAAGCAAGAGGGAACTAAAGGAATCAGCTATCAAGCGGTCCAGAGATAAAATGACTGAAGGATGCCTGATTCTTTTTTTTAAAGATTTTATTTATTTTATTTTTCCCCCCCAAAGCCCCAGTAGATAGTTGTATGTCATAGCTGCACATCCTTCTAGTTGCTGTATGTGAGACTCGGCCTCAGGATGGACGGAGAAGTGGTGCCTCGATGCGTACCCGGGATCCGAACCCGGGCCACCAGCATTGCAGCGCGCGCACTTAACCACCAAGCCACAGGGCCGGCCCAGGATGCCTGATTCTATTTGGCCACAGTTTTCTATGCTACACATCAGGAAGAGAATGGCCCCAAGTGCCAGAGTCCTTTGATGATATTACCTGTGAAGCTACATTTTCTTAACATCGTGAATAAACTTATGTCGAGAGATGGGGCCAGGCTCAAAATGGGTCTCTGCAACCTTGTTCAGCTCCCTCTGAGTAGAAAGGGGAACTTGGAAGAGTCTTGTGCATTTGCTCAAAGAATGGGAAAGAAGCTCCAGGAATCCTGCTCTAAATCCTTATGCCTAATACACAACTGTCCTTATAAATTGATTGGTCTTTCTGATTGCATGAGGTCAGAAGAATGGAAAAATACTAATGCCACATTCACTCTTTGGTTCTTTGCTTAGGGACAATGGAAACCTCGGATCATCGACAATCCCAATTACCAGGGGGAATGGATTCATCCAGAAATAGACAACCCTAAATATAAGCCCGACCCCACCATTTGTCACTATTATAACATCGGTGTTCTTGGCCTGGACCTTTGGCAGGTAAAGCTCTCTGGGCTCAGAGCCACTGATCAACAGTCCCTCTAAAGTTTCCACAAGCTGGAAAGAGCTCCAGGCTGGAAATTACAAGACTTGAATGCGTCTTGATCTTTCTAAGCCTCAAATTGCTCATCTTTAAAATGGGGCTAAAAATTTTGTAACTATGCATCGTGACGGATGTTAACTAGACTTATTGTGGTGATTATTTTGCAATGTATTCAAATATCGAATCATTATGTTGTATACCCGAAGCTCATATGATGTTATATATCAATTATATCTCAATTTTAAAAAGAGCATAATTATGAAATTATGAGAAACATGGAAAACTTTGATATGGTAAGTAAAAAAAGAAACACAAAAAAATGGGGCTAATTATATTCATCCTGGTAATTATAATAGCTCACATTTTAGCTATTATAGAGTGCATGTAACAAGCACTCTATTAGAGACTTTGCATATGCCATTTAATTCTGACTATGAAATCTCCTATTTCTAAATGTGAAAACTGAGGTTCAGAAAAGTTAAATAATTTGCCTAAAGACGTACATCTGATAAGCAGAAAAGCTGGGGTTTGAGTGTAGGTCTTTCTGATGCTGGGTTTGGGGTTCTAGTACTTTATATGGCCTCTGCTGGTCCTACATGATTATTGGGGGTGGTTCTGGGGATAAAGAAGAATCAGAAATGTGGTAAAACCTTGATGTATTAAAATCCCCAGACAGATGTTGGGGTGATTGTCACAGCCATGACAAGTCCTGACCTAGCCTCCCTCTCTCTGCCAGTCATTTTTCCAGGCTCTGATTGGAAGGGAAAGAGGAGGGTTCAGAGACTCAGGCCTTTGGAGAGTTGTTATCTCCATCTCTCTCTTCCCTGAAACCTGTTATTGAAGATGGGAGGACACTTCCCCCACTCAGGAGAAAAGAAAGCACCTCAAGAGCAGGCCCCAGAGTAAAGGCCTTGGAGACCACAATCTAAGTAGTCTCGAAAGAATTCCCTTGGAGAGGAAGGGCACTCACTTTTGTTAAACACTGGCCTGGCCTATATTACCTCCCTTAATCCTCAAAACTCTGGAAAGTAAGTATTATTATCCCTTATTATTACCCCATTTTACATTTGAGAGAATTGAGACTCAGAAATGTCAAGTGATGTGCCCAAGAGCACACAGGTAATACATGGTAGAGACACGGTTCAAACGTAGGTCTGTCAGCCTCTAAAGTCCTTGCTTTAATGACTGCCCCCCCACTATACAATAGAGACTCCAGAAATCATAGCCACTAGTCCTTGGGTGTATCCTGGAAGGTCCCATGGCCAGGGAAATCGCTGTCTCTGACCAGTGATTTCAACAGTTCAGGGCCACCAAAGGTCTCTAGGACAGACATTCCCTATTTGAAGGTTTTGGGTTTATTTATTTATTTTCCACTTTGTTTATTTCCACTTTCTTGGTTTTCTGGCTCAGTGAGACCAGCACAGGAGTGCAAGAATATGAGGTATGCAAATTACCACCTGCATAGTAGGGGGTCGAGAGAGAGAAGGAAGGAAGGAAGGAAGGGAGGAAGGGACATATGTCCTTCTTTCCTTCCTTTCTTATCTGAAGAATGTGGATACAGTTTGCACAAGTTCCCAGTGTTACCTCTTTTTTCTTCATTTGTCCCTTGTTAATAAATAATTGGAACTTTCTACATCTCGTAAAAATATGTGGTCATTAATATGCCTAATCTAATTGTTTCCTTAAAATGCATTGGGCTTTTTTTTTTTCACTGAAAACATTAATTTACACATTTTAAACTGTATCTTTGTTCATCTGCAAAATGTAAAAATTCTTCTGGCACTAATTGCTCTCAGGTCTCTTAACCTCTCCAAGCAGGCAAACCTTTTTATTTGAGAATTTACACCATGCTGAAGAGAATGCTTCTCAAACTTTAACATGCTTATGAATCCCTCCGAAATCTTATTAAAATGCAGATTCTGATCCAGCAGGTCTGGGATGAAGCCTGAGAGACCATGTTTCTAAAACTCCAGCAGTTATCTCCTTACCTTTTTTTTCTTGTGACACAGTTCTGCACAATGCTGACATCACCTTTGCAAGCATCTCTTTCCTTCTAAGTTCTAATTGGGTCTGGCACTCATAGGGCCTACTCCACCCTCCCCACTCAGCCAACCAGGCACAGCCAATTCACCACAGCAGGGTCCCTGCGCCTTATCGGAAGAGCCTAGTGACTCTCAGCGTGGAGATGGGCGGGAATTCCCTCACCTGCCCCGCCCCAACTCGGTTTCCGGCCGTCAGATGCTCAGAGCGCATTTGCCATTCAGGTCCCCGCTCGGTCCCAACCTAGTAAGCTGATTAACTTTCCTGCCTAGTCCCTGACCCCTCCATACTCCCCTCTGTTCTGACACCTCCATACTCAATCCCTTTGCCTTTATTTTTTTATTTTGCTTGAGCAGAAGTGATTGCATTCTTTCGTCAGAACAGAGGCTGGGAGGAGATGGCAGGGAACAAAGAAAATTATTTTTCTTACCTTTGGGACTCCTTTTGATCTTTGAAGGAATAGTGACACAAAATGCAATGAGTATATCCTTGCCATATACAAAGCACAGTGACATCCCTTAAGTCATATGGTCTATGTCACAGCTCTGCGAGGCTGGGAGGGTAGGACTTACCACCTCCGTTTTACTCAGGAATAAGCCGAGGGCTCAGAGAGGTGACTTGACTTGTCAACATCCCATAGCTAATAAGTCCCCAAACCTATCCTCTTTCCATTTTATGATTCAAGTGGGATAGCATAGGAAACTAGGTAACTTGCAGTGAATTAACTTTTTAGGCTTTACAGTCTAACAAAGCTCTTTCTCATATGTTCTTTTCTTCTGAGAATTGTATGAAGAAAGCAGGGAAGGTATAATTTCTTCCATTTTCCAGATGAAAACATGGAGCAGAGAAAGGATGTCAGTAGACTGAGGTCACTCCACTAGAAAGTTTTAGGAGGCAGGACTGGCCCTCACATCCGGATTCTTAGTTGGAGGCAGAGCCGAGAGTGTAGTGTAAGGGGAATGGGGACAAGAGGGCACTGAAGGGAACAGGGGAGACTAGGAACATTTCTCATGGGAGTAGGGAAAATGGAAGAGCCAACAAATGAGCAGTTCTCGAACCAAGACTGCTGACAACTCAAAAGGAAAAAAAAAAAAACACACCGGTAAAAAAATATTTTAGGGGGCTGGCCCGGTAGCGTAGTAGTTAAGTTCGCGCATGCCGCTTCGGCTGCCCGGGTTCGCCAGTTCAGATCCTGGGGGCGGACATACTCACGACTCATCAAGCCATGCTGAGGTGGCGTCCCACACAGAAGAACTAGAAGGACCTACAACTAGGTACTGGGGCTTTGGGGAGAAAAAAGAAAAAGAGGAAGATTGGCAACAGATGTTAGCTCAGGGCCAATCTTCCACAAAAAAATTTTTTTTTCAGTTGCACAAGGGATTATTAAAACTGATTTAAAAAATGGCTCAGAGCAAAATAACGGTCTCTATTCAAAGTGGCTATTTTGTAATTTATTTTTCTGTTGGAAGCAGGGTTGGTGGGATGATGTAAGCCAAATAAAAGTTTTTCTTATTTAAAAAAACAAAACAAAACTTTTTTCAAACCCTGGAGGAAGGACACATGATAACTCATGCTGCAAATTTTCTCTTGGTCACACCAGTGCTCCCGCACAATTAGCTTGATGACTCATTTAACATACTGCTAAAGTAAAAAAATACAGAATGACCTTCCTTTTTGCAACATATCCAGATACTGAAAAGTTATGATAATAATTATTACCACCTATTCAGTGACTGTTATCTGCCAGACACTGTGCTTTCGATATATATATTATTTCTAATTCTCATGACAACACTGCAAGGGAGTTATTATTTTCAATACTTTACTTTATGAGGAAATAGGCTCAGAGGAGTTGAGTAACTTGCCTAAAGTCACACAGCTAGTATGTGGTTGAGCTGGTCTGTTTGACTCCATGACTTGTGCTCTTTCTATTCTGTTCCTTTTTCATTAAATCAACAAACACTGAGATTGTTATATACCATTGACTTAATTCATCTTTTCCCTTAATTGTAAATACTAAATATGTAATTTTAAGAAAATAGAGAAATATGGTAGACAGTCTAAATTGTGCTCACATTTCTTGTCAAACCTTTTCTTTTCTCTATGTTTTACTTTTTTTGATTATATTAAGGAGGAAACCTTAAAAAGGGCATCTATAAGTGGATCAGAGGTAGGTGCTGTCAATCTGAGCTGGGGCAACAGCCAGTGGATAGCAATTTGGAGCCTAGCAGAGTGCTGAAAATTTCTTCACAACCCTCTAAAATAGTGGTCAGAGGCTTGAGGAGCACAGAACCTTGGGAAACAGTAAATTAACTTCTTTCTAGAGTGGATCAGCTATGGTGGTACAGCCTTCTGGATCCTCTGTATTATTAATCACCTTTGTATTCCCTCACTCCACCTCAGTTATTGATGAAAATCTCTGGGCCCGTGGCCTGAGACTCTGCATTTAGCAAGGCCCCCAGGTGATTTTTTAAGCCCTGCGCCCTAGTTCTAATCCCCTTGTTTTCGTTTCAACAGGTGAAATCAGGCAGCATCTTTGACAATTTCCTTCTTACAACTGATGAAGAGTTTGCTGAAGAGGTTGGAAATAAGACCTGGGGAATAAGAAAAGTAAGATATTCTCCCACTCTGAATTCCAGGAGTCTAACTCCTCAGTTGTATACTGTTCTTTGCATTTTAAAAATCAGCCTCATAGTCATTGTCTCACTTGCTGGTCACATGGCCCTGAGGGGTGGGGGAAGGAACTCATATTCACTGGACATCTACAACTTGGTACTTGACTCTCTGAGCATTTTCCAAAAGTTATCCCACTTAGCCCTTAAAACAACCCAGCAAGACAGACACTATAATTCCTGTTTTTCAGATATAGGAACCGAGATAGATATGGACAGTATATATAAGCTGCCCAAGGTCACATGCAGCCTTTAACTTGTTGAGTTAGAACTGATGCTCCTTCTGTGTCACACTCCCTGCTCACCGTGTGGTGATCTTGAAAGGAGCCACTGAACCCATTTCTGATGGATGGCTTGGAGAAAGCAGGAAGGTGTTAGTGCTGTTTACCAGCTTCCCTGCTCTCCTAGAACTGTTTTGTGAGTGGAGTGATAATCGGTCCACTGGCTTCATGATGGTGACACCCTCCATCCAGACTTCCTGGTTCTGCAGGAAGGTCCATTCAAGCAGGTTTGTGGCCAGTACTGGATTACCCAATAGGCAGACTAAGCTTGTGTTTAGAGCACCAGCAAAGCACAGGCACCAAAAAAAATTTTTTGAGAGAACTTTGATACTCAATATTTCCAAAGAAACATTGAAGTAGTCATCATGGAAAAAATAAAAAATTATTAGACTTTCTTATACTTTTTAGTCTGGTTTTGTATTGCTCTTACTTTGGGGTTATCATCTAATATTGTTTTGTTGAGGCAATGTTACATATTGGTTAAGAGTGTGAGTTTTAGAGTTAGATTGCTTGCGTTCAAATCCAGGCTCCATCACTTACTAGCTGTATGATCCTGGGCAAGTTATTTAACTTCTCTGATCTTCAGTTTTGTCATCTATAAATTGGGAATGATGATAGCAACTGTCTTGTAAGTTCCTGGCATATAGTAACTGCTCAATACATGGTACCTATTATTATTAAACCAGACATTCACTTGACAAACAGCTGTTGAGTACCTATTCAAAGCACTATTATAGTTGCTGGGGAGATATCAGTGAAATAGAGAAGTTTCTGCCTTCGTGGGACTTATATTCAGTTAGGGGACACTAACAAGAAACATATAAAGAAGTAAATATATACAGTGAGATGGTGAGACAAACTATGGGGAACAATAAAGCAATACAGAGGGCTGTGATCAGGAGTGGTCAGGGGAGGCTTCGTTGAGTAAGTAACATTTAAGAGTCTTGGAGGAAGTAAGGAGCAAGCCATGCAGATATCTGAAGAAGAAAGGCCTTCTAGGTAGAGAGAACAGCAAATGCAAAGTCCTTGAAATAGAAGCATAACTTGCTTGTTCAAGAAAGAGTAAGAAGGCCAGTGTAACTAGAGCTGAGTGAGAGAGAAGGAGAGTAGTTGGGGCCATGTCCCTGAGTAAAATGGGAGCCATTGGAGCCATTTTTAGTGAAGGAGTGATATGAACTGGTTCACAGTATAAGATATTACTCTGGCTGTTGTGTTGCAAAAGACCATAGGAATAAAAAAAGACTGTAGTGGAACAAAGGCAGAAGTAAGTGGTGGTAGCGGAGATAAAGAGAAATGCTCAGATTCTAGATCCATTTTGATGGCAAAACTCACAGAAGTAATTAGATATGGAATATGGAATTTAGGATTAGATATGGAACAAGAGTAAGAGTAAACAAGGATGGCTCCAAGGTTTTTGAACTGAGTGACTAGAAGGATGGAGTTACCAAGATAGGCAAGAACAAGGGAGAATCATATTTGAGGGTGGGGATGGAGACAGAAATAAATGACAGAATAGTTAAACGTTAAGTCAGATATGATTATTAGAGATCCAAATGTCAAGGAGGCAATTGGATATGAGTCTGGATAAGAGATATAAATTTGGGAGTCATCAGCCTACAGATAATACCCATGAAGCTGGATGATATCTCCTAAGGAGTGGGAATATATAAAAAGGAGATTCAAGGATGAGCTTTGGGGCACCCCAATATTTAGAGATCAGGGAGATAAAGTAGAACCAGCAAAGAAGACAGAAAGAGTAGCCAGCAAGATAGAAGAGAACCAAGACAGAGCAGTATCCTGTAGGCCAAGTGAAGAAAGTAGTTTAAGGGGGAAAAGGAGAGATCAATTATCTCAAATGGTCAAGAAAGATGAGGACTGAGAATGGACCACTGAATTTAGTAACATGGAGTTCATTGGTGACTCTGACAAGTGCAGTTTCAGTGGAGAGGTATAGGCAAAAAAGGGTTCGAGAAAGAATGGAAGGAGAACAACTAGAAACAGCAAGTATAGAGTAGTCTTTTGAGGAGTTTTGCTATAAAAAATGTAGAGAAAATGGGATGATAGGTAAAGGGAAATGTTGCGTCAAGATTTTTTTATATATAGAAGATCTTCCTGCCTACTTGTATGCTAATGGAAATCATCCAATAAAGGGAGAGAGAATATAGGAGAGAAAGAGAATTTCTGGAGCAATGTTCTTGAGACTATGACAGTGGATGAGATGTATTGCCCAAAAAGATGGGCTGGTTTTCCATAGGAGTACAAATATTTCATCTGAAATCACAAAAGGAAAGAATGACTATCTGAGAATAAATACAGGTAGGTGGGTAGATGTGGTGGTGGGAGTATGTGTCAGTTGCATTTTCTAGGAAGCAGACACCAAGATAGAGTTAGAAATCTAGGAGATTTATTGGGGATATTGCCTGGGAAAGAAGAAGGGTAAGAGGGTGCAGGAATAGACAGGCAAGTCTGACACCTGTGAAAGGAGAGTGGGGGAAAGAAGGAGGATTGGGTAGGAATTGCTGGCCGAGTGCAGTGAGAAAGTCTCACCAGCCCAACAGGGCTCCAGTGGAAAGATCGACTATAGAAGAGTACTGTGTAGGAAATGGCCAGACCCTAGAACCCCCGCCATGCTCAGCCATTGGCTAGGGGCTGCTTTGGAACAGCGTGTCCTGGGCTCAAATGCCGCGGTGGATCCCCAGGTGTTGCAGCTATAGGCTATTAGCTCATGGCACTCCTCACAACTGACTGACAAGTTCTTCAAGGGAAATCCAAGTGGCCTACCTCCACGGCTGCAGCAGAGTATGTGGAAAATTTCTTCTGATTGTGGAATAGGAAGTAAGGCCAACAACTTAGCATCAGATTGGGAAAAATGCGTTGGAGGTTTGAGGAGAAGAAGAAGGTGAAAAATAGTTAACCAAGGAGAAGGAGAGTGAATCAACCACAGAAATATAGCAGGCTCACAGGCTAGCAGTAAGGGCTCACTTGAGTTTAGTTATAGTGAGTTTAAAAAGGGAACAATCAGTTTGGTTTTTTGTTTTCTCTAGCCATCTTCTCTGCTTAGGTGCAGGCAATGGAGAGTTGGATTTAACCAGAGTTGAAGGTCTGCCCAACTAAGGGAGGGAAGGGCAAGGGAGTTGAAGATGTATGCAAGTGAGTGATCACAGAAAAATAAAGGAGAAAAGTGAGGACGTGAGTTGGTTGAGGTCTAATGAAAACAAGACAGGTTTAATGGATTGTTGTAGGCCTGTGTGGAGTTGAGGAGTTGGAGTTGGTGGTCTTTGGTTACCTTTAGCAAGAGCAGTTTTGGTAAAGAATGGAGGGTAGAAACAGATCAGGGAGTAGAGCAGTGAGAGGGAAGTGAAGAAATAGAGGTGTTAATTGTAGCCAGTGCTTTCCAGGCAGAAGAAAATGAAGGTCTGATCGAAAGAGAGATTTTCTTCCCCTAATAATGTGGGAAGATGCTCCCAGCAGGATTCTAGAAGGCCCCAGCCTACTGGGCATGTAGGTTCTCAATCTAGCTTTGTCCCCCAAGACTGGGTAAAAGACCACTTGGCCTAGATTCTCTAGGTGAGGATTAAAGTCTTAGACGGGTTTTGATGGTATCCTTTTTTTAAGGCCCCTCTGAATAGAAAAATCTATGAAGATGGCTCTAGGGATCAAATTCTGGGATCTGGATGAACACATTAGAGAACGCAGAAGGAGTCCCATTTTTGACTTAATACAAGTTTGTAATGGTCACAGTTCAAAAGCAAATTGAAAGAGTTCCCTAAAGACTGTATTACTGTGGTGTAGCAGAAAGAGGGCCAAACTCAGAGCCAGTAAACCCAGTTTCTAATCCTAGTTCTACCACTCA
Organism: Diceros bicornis minor; assembly: GCF_020826845.1. NCBI lineage: Eukaryota > Metazoa > Chordata > Mammalia > Perissodactyla > Rhinocerotidae > Diceros > Diceros bicornis. The sequence continues at coordinate 13,938,276 of NC_080752.1, read as the reverse complement.
CTAGCTATATATCTTGGGCAAGTCATTTAATCAGTCCAAACCTCAGATCCCTCATCTAGAAAGTGGGACTAGTAACACCTACCTCATATATTGCTGTGAGGAGTAGAAGTAATGTGTGTAGATCGTCACGCACCATGCTTAGCAATGCTCTAGGCATTCAGTAAATGTTTGTTGAATCAGAAGCAATTTTATTTATGAACAAATTACACACACACACTTCTCTCCACCCCACACATACTGAAAATTTGTATGTAAATAAACACCATCCCAGAAATCTTTAAGAGTGTGGGAAGATGCCAGACGTTTCTAAAGTGGGTTGACTTTGTTTGTACCATCTGTAAATTATTTTGAAATTCCACATTCTAACAGGATGTAGAGAAGCAATGGAGAGAAGTGTACGAAGAAATGGAAAAAAGAAAACAGGAAGAAGAGGCCAAGAAGAAAAAGGCAAAGGAGGAGGAAAGGGAAGATGACATCTGGGGAATTGAAGAAGAAGGAAGTGAAAAGGATTCTGCTGAGGAAGCGGGAACTGACAGGCAGATGAAGGAAGATGATGCTGCAAGAGCATTTCTGGGTGGAAATGAGGAAGTCGGTGTTGACCAGAAGGATGAACTGTAACGATAGCATGGTTACGCTCAGAGGAAACGATGTGACTTACAAGGAGAAGTGTTCATGAGGTGGCAACATCTGGGGAGCAACATTACTTGCTCTTTTTGAATGAACTTCGGCTTTGTATTTCTACCCCACCTCCTTTGCTCTGTACGACCTTGCGAAAGTCGCACCACCTCTTGGGGCCTCTATTTCCTTGTCCATGGAAAGGGAGTGATGATTACTAGTTCATGAAGTTGTAGGGATCAAATGAGCTATGTGTGTAAAGTGCCTCATATAAATATACAGTCAACAAATAGTACCTATTACTACTAGCATTATGGTGTTTCTAAAACTAACTGTTGGTAAATAAGCTTCTGTATAAACTTGATCCTCACTTTCAATTTATCCCAGTACATCCCGGGATTTTATTTTGTTTAAATATCTGTATTACTTAGTATTTACTGAGCAGTTCTGATGGTTGTACTTGTGGGTGGTATGTTTTCTTCTTGTAGATGTATCAAGCCTTAAAAACAAAATTAGACTTCCTCTTAACATAAGGAAAGATACTTGGTGAAAGTTCTTTTGCTTCTCTGCTGTTTTGTGACCTAATTTTTAATTAATTATTACTTGTTTGCTGGTTTGCTGGTCTTACATTTATCTTTTCTGTACCATCTGCTCACAACATCATTATCATATGCATTCATGTAGCTCTTTACAGATTGCAAAGTTTTCTGTAAATAAACTTTCCTATAAATTTGAGGAGCTCCTGCAATGCACTCCTTTAACCCGCATAGCAGCCATTGTAGAGGAAACTGTTATTGTATTCCTTTTACAGATGCAGAAACTGCTCAGAACGGTCAAGTCACTTGCTCAGGTTACCTGCTGGGTCAAACAGCTGATAAGGGGCAGGGCCAGTATCTGAATTCAAGTTTGTCTGATTCCAAAGATTATCCTTCCATTGCATTAGGCTGTTGAGTGAGTGACTGAATATCTAGCACTATTGAATACACATAGTAGGCAATGTTCCACACGGAAGAAATACTCTTTTAAGGAAAATAAGCACAAAGTAATTTTCCTCTTTTAAAAATTTTCTCAAAAAAACCAAACACACAAACAAGCAATTGAGTGAAGTGTGACAGCCTTTTTATATTAAGAAGTGATACAGCCAGTGTGGTTGCCAGTTGTTTAAGCCACCATGGTTGATTCCTGGTTCTATTTACTTACCAGTTGTATTACCTTCGGCAAGTAATCTAACTTTCCTGTGCCTCATTTTTCACATTTGTGAAATGGGGTTAATAACAGGACTCGTTGCAAACATGGCTGTGAGGATGAAATGCTGACTCCTTCTGTCCTTTGTTTTACTAGGACTACACCAAAGGCTAATGAGAGTCAGGCCTAGTCATAGCTGTCATATGACAGCACAGGGTCTGTAGTAGGTGCTCAATAAATATTAGTTGAAAGAATGAGTAAAACCGTGGCTAGTGGTCTCAGGGAAGATTTTATGACGGAAGTGATTTTTTTTTTTTTTTTTTTTTTTTTTTTTGGCTGAGAAAGATTCGCCCTGAGCTAACATCTGTGCCAATCTTCCTCTATTTTTTATGTGGGTCACCACCACAGCATGGCTGATGAGTGATGTAGGTCTACTCCTGGAACCAAACTCGGGCTGCTGAAGCAGAGAGCGCCGAACTTAACTGCTAGGCCACAGGGCCGGCCCCCTGAAGGAAGCGATTTTTGAGCCAACTCTTGAAGAATGTGTAAGAGTCTGTCCAGTGGAGAAGGGTATGTGTGGACCAAATTCCAGAGTCCAAGAGCGGGGGACCAGGATTACAGGTATGGGTGGTGAGGTCAGGAAGGAGCAGCAAGAACTCCTTCTTCCTTCTTTCCTGTAGGTTGGTGCCTGGTGTAGTTTCTGGGCCTTACAATCTTTGGAATATTCTGGTTTAGGAAACTTGCCTTCTTGGGGGAAGCAAAACTTTACCTCTACCTTCTTAGGGTCTTCAGCTGAGCCTGAGAATTTAATTGACATAGACAGGTTAACACGGGAAAAGCATACAGGTTTATTTAACGGAAGTTTTATGTGACACTGGAGCCCTCGTAAGGAAATCAAGACCCAAAGAAGTGGCAAAACCTAAATGCTTTAATCCTAGGTCGAACAAAAAGAGGCAGTTGTAGAAAAGTTACCAAATTATACAAGGAGGCTGAAGGAAGATAAGAACTATTTTAACAAGGTCTGTTTGTGTAGAATTCTCTCGGTATCAACTTCCTGTCCTTGATGATAAGAATGTTTCTTTTCTCCTGGTATATGGAGGGCAGCTCTCACATGGGAGTTTTATCTCCTGTTTTCAGGAGGAAAAGGGGAGATCAGAGTGTCCCTTTTGTATCTGCTGTTTTTCAAGTGCCTTTAGCTCAATAGAATCCTTATGCCAAAGTGGCATATTCTGGAGTGACATATTTTGGCACCCTTCCCCTTTCTATCTGTTTCTGTAACGTGAGTCTTTCATTATGAAAAAGGGCAAGGCTTCAGGTGCTGAGTCTGAACATTGTCTTCGGGTTGGAAGGCTGGTGTGTGAAGTGATCCACATTTTAGGGCTGCCAGTCTGATATGAGCATTGTTTACTACTAATGTCTGCTCTGACTGGTCAAGCATATGTTCTACCAATTGCTACATATTTTCAAATATCACCAGGTAAAGATACTGATTTTCATGCAGAATTTTGGGGAAAGAGTAAACAATAAGGATCCATTTGAACATTGTTTTTAAAGCTGTTGCTTTTACTTTTGTTAAATTTTCTTTTGCCTTTATTTTGAATGATTGTACAAACATTATTTCAGAAATTAAGGTAATTTTAACAAGAAAAAATTCATGCATAGTTCCACCCATTCTGCACACAGACTTTGAAATTTTTTTCATTTCCTTCTAGGAGTTGTTTTTGAACACCATCATTCTGCTGCTGAACCATACTCTTCCAGATGAGGTGGTTTTTTTTTTTTTTTTTTTTTTTTTTTTTTTTTTTTTGGTGAGGAAGATTCGCCCTGAGCCAGCATCTGTTGCCAGTCTTCCTCTTTTTCTCCTTTTTTTATGTGGGCTGCCACTACAGCATGGCCGCTAACAGATGAGTGGTGTAAGTCTGCACCCAGGAACCCAACCCGGGCAGCCCAGGTGGAGGGTGCTGAACTTAAACCACTAGGCTACCAGGGCTGGCCCCAGTGATTATCCCTTTTAAATTTTGTTGTTTATTTTTTCCCTTTAATTCCGTTTCCTTTCCACACACAAGCAACTAAGTTCTATTTGATGTATATTTTTTTGTTTGTACATGTTCTTACAAAATGTGAATTTTTGTTTTGCATGGATGTATTTTTAATTTATGTAAATAGTATAGTGTTTTTTTTTATTATTATTATTTTTTAAAGATTTATTTATTTATTTTCCCCCCAAAGCCCCAGTAGATAGTTGTATGTCATAGCTGCACATTCTTCTAGTTGCTGTATGTGGGACGAGGCCTCAGCATGGCGGGAGAAGCGGTGCGTTGGTGCCCGCCCGGGATCCGAACCCGAGCTGCCAGCAGCGGATCACGCACACTTAACCGCTAAGCCACGGGGCCGGCCCATTATAGTATAGTGTTTAAATCTCATTTTGTTTCTTCATATTTTTCACTGAGCACTGTTTCAAAAATGCATGCATGTTGCTGTGTATATCTCTAATCTATTGCTTCTGATTGCTGCGTAATATCTCATTATCCAACATTTAGCACATTTTAGCTATCTACTCTCCCAGTGATAGACAGCCAGGTTGTCTTCGAGTCCCCACTGTCATAAAGAACACAGCAATGACTATTTTAACGCACAACCCTTTATGTGCCTGCAGAAGAATTTCTTTGGAATATATCCCAGGAGTGTTACTGAGGGCTCATGGAATATATGAGTTCTTAACTTGCATAATTTATGTCAGATTGCTTTCCACAATGGCTAAACTGGTCCATATTCCCACCACCATGCATAAAGCTTCCAGCGTCCCCACAACCCCACCAGCTAGCATTAGGAAATTTTTATAGTTTAACGGATAGAAAAGGATAGCACATTGCTGTTTTAATTAACATTTCTCTGACATTTTTGAGCATCTTTTCATATGCCTTTTGATTTTTGGATTTCCTCTCTGTTCGTACTTTTTGATTATTTTTTTCTAGGGGTTACTGCCCTCATTTGCTCACAAGAGTTTTGTATATTAAGTATTTCAAGTATCTTCTCTCATTCTCTCATCTAGTTACTTTGTCCACAGCGTCTTTTGTTGAACAGAAATCCTTATTATTCATCAATATGTCTTATAGTTTGTGCTTTTGAAGTTTTGCGTTTCCCTTCTTTCAGTCACAAACGATAATAGTCTCCCATTTTTTTTATAATTTTATTTTTCACATTTATTATATCTTTAATTCTCCTAGAGTCCAACCTTGTATAAGGAGCAGAATTGTTGAAATATGGTAATTATACTTCAAGCCTTGATATATCAGTTTCTGAGAGGGGGATATTAAAATCTTCAGCTATGATCATGCATCTATCTACTTCTCCTTGCAGTTCTGCATATTTTAAGACTGTATAATACGGTGCATCTATGTGTTTCGCCTGTTGCATGTATGTTTCCCTATTGTTTCTTTTACGAGTATATGATGACTTTTTTTTTAATTCAAACCAGTTCTGCTTGTTAGTTTCCAATATGAAATAAAAGAGATTTCAGAAAGAAACCCAATGTAACAGTGATCTTTGTTATACAGTCTATGCTTCATTCTAGCCTGTGCATGTGTCAGCAAGCACAATAATTCTATCAATGACCCACTGCTTGACAAACAGCGGAAAGACCAGCTTGGAGGACAGGGCTCTGCCCACTGTCTCAGCCTGCTCCCCCTTATCTCAACAGGGCACCCAGACCCCCTCCCTCTGCCCAGGATTTTATTTTATTTAATTAATTAATTAATTAATTAATTTTTTTATTGTGAAATTTTTGTTGTACATTATTGTTTATCAGTCACCATGTAAGTGCATCCCTCCACCCCTTGTGCCCACTATAATGACTTTTTATCACTTGTTATCTTTTGAGACTAAAATTCCTTTTTGACAGATGTTAAGATCACAACCCAGTTCATATTTTCCTGGTGTATCTTTTTTCATCTTTCTATCTACCTCTTTAGGTTTTTCTTTTTTGGTGAGGAAGATTAGCCCTGAGCTAACATTTGTTGCCAATCCTCCTCTTTTTGCTGGGGAAGATTGGCACCGGGCTAACATCTGTGACCACCTTCCTTTACTTTATATGTGGGATGCCTGCCACAGCATGGCTTGATAGGCTGTGCGTAGATCTGCGCCTGGGATCTGAACCTGTGAATCCTGGGCTGCCGAAGTGGAGCACGCGAACTTAACCACTATACCACCAGGCCAGCCCCTATATCTCTTTAGGTTTTAAGTGTGTGTGTGTGTGTCTCTCTCTCTTTTTTTTTTTCGCTGAGGAAGATTAGCCCTGAGCTAACATCTGTGCTAACATCCACTCTACATGTGGGTTGCCACCACATGGCTGATGAGCAGTGTAGTTCCTCACCTGGGATCCGAACCCGTGAACCCAGGCTGCTGAAGTGGAGCGTGCTGAACTTAACCACTATGCCAGGGGGCCAGCCCTTAAGTGTGTCTCTTATAGCCCATTTATTGTTGGATGTAATTTTTAAAAATCCAGTTGGTGAGACTAACTTATTTGCATTTAATGTAATCACTATATATTCAGATTTAATCCAACCATCCATTTACTATGCATTCTTTTTTATTTTTAACCTCCATTTCTGCTTTCCATTGGCTAAGCTGAATTTTCTTCTGTGGGTTTAAAATTTATAGATAATATTTTTACCTTGTGGTGGTAGCCATTAACTTCAGATTCATACCCATGGGTTTAAGAGAGTTCCTCCATTTCAACAGTTTGAACAAAAGCCCAAACAGAAGTTCTAAGCTTGACTCTCAAAGATCTGATGTATCACATGCTCATGTTGACCCAGTCACTGTTGCTGAGGTGGGAAGTGTTTGATCTCCAAAGGAAACACAAGGTACCATTACCAAAAGAAGGTGGAATGGAGGCTGGGAGACCATAAAACAATATATATCCACTTCTTCTTTATATTCAATAAACTTCTTTGAGTCTCAGTTTCTTCATCTGTGAAATGGCAATGATAATACCCATCCCAAAAGGGTGATGTGAAGAGCAAATTGGGTAATAGATATGAATGTCCCTTATGAATCATAAAGTTCTGTACCAAAATTAGTTGTTATTCTTGCTCTTGCATTCCTCACATGGTATTACCATCATTTGTTTAGATGTTGGTATTTATCTGTTCTGCTACATGGGGAAGTACATCCTAGCCAGCATTTTCCCTAAATTGTACTGATGCCTGTAGAATTAATTTTCCTTTCCCAAGAATAATGAATGTGCAAGATGTCAGGATCATGTTTGACCTGGGAGTCAGTTTCCATCCAACGAGTCCTGAAGTTGCAGGGCAGGGTAACTTGCTAGTTAGACTCACCAGACTGCACACAGCTGAAAGCTCGGTGCAATGGTGCCAAACTGGGCTCCAGTTCGTTCTCTACCCGATATTAGATGTGTGACCTTAGGCGGGTCACTTAAACTCTCCGAGTCTGAAAAACGGAGGTCATAAGAAGACCCACTTCTTAAAATTGTGGTAGGGTTAAATAAGATTATATGTAAAATGCCCTGGTCTTGGAGGAAGTCTTAAGCTTGTCAGACACAGATTCAAATCTCTTTATTGAGCACTTACTAATCTCCCTTCTACTACATTATGGCTAGGTTGAGTGCAGGTTATTTCTCATCTCTGAAGTACATTGAATTGCTCTGTTTCCTTAGAGAATAACTGTTGTCTCCATCCCTTATGTCTTCAGAATTTGGACCATAACTTGCCAGCAGGATAGAGTCTCACAAGAGATCCCGTTCTTTAAAGGCGAATGAAGTTGATAATTCTGCTTCTTTTCACATACGAAGATTTAGATTCAGACTAAACTGAATGTTTCAGAGTAAAGTGAAGGATGGTGTGTACCTGCTATGTTTACTGGACTAGGTTCTTCTGCCACATGACTGCTCATGAACCTAAAATAATACCTTGAATTAGGTACTAATGACCCCACTTTACTGATAAGGAAATAGACGGTCACACAAATTAAGTAACTTGACCAAGGTGACACAGTGGATAAGGGGAAGGGAGACAGTCTAGTGTAATGTAAGGAGGAAGGGCTTTGGAGTCGGATCTCAATTAGGATCCCAGCACTGCCATTTACTAGATCTTGAACTTTGGCCTGGTGACCTAATCTCTTGAATCTCAGTTTCCCTATCTGTAAAGTGGGGATTATAATAATATCTACCTCACCAGAATGTTGTGAGGTTGAATTGAGAGACTATACATAAAGCAGAGTGCCTGGCACACAGTAGGGGCTCCGTAAGTCCTTAGGTACTTGATAAGTGTGCTGGGAGCCCAGAGTCCGTAGGGCCCACCCATCGTGCTGCCTTAGAGGAAATGAGAGTCATCATGAGGCTCCTTTAGAACATTTCACTAGACATTCAGATGGTTAGCCTTACAAATCCCTTGGGCTGATTCAAGATGACAGTCCCAGAAAAGAAATGAGGCAGAAAGATACAGTGAAAGGAGCCCAGGTAGGGGAGTCTGGAGACCTGGGGTTTGGTGCTGGCTCTTATTTGGCATGTGTGTGACTTTGGGCAAGGCACGTTGCCTCCCTGAGCTTCAGTTTCCTTATTTATAAAATGGAGACAATATTCTTTGCCTCACGGGATTGCTGGAGGTACAAATGCAGCAGATGGATGCAAACACTCTTTTTACAGTTTTAGAAACACGATGTAAATGTGAGGGTTTTCAATTTGTGTTTACTATTCTCCTCAGAGGGAGAGTAAACAGGACTCAAGACAACCTGAGACTTGCCTCCTAGAGAGCACGCCTTTAAGTGAGGCCTGATTAACTATTTACTGCTGCTGCTGCTGCAGCTACAACTTGTCCTCAAATATCAATTACCGTCCCTGCTAAATCCTCAGCCCTGTGGAAAGGCAGCAGTGCGCAGGCCATCCCCAACTGCACCCTGCCCAACACAGCTGTTTGGAGCAGGACTGGGACTCTGACCCAAAGGCAAGCAACACATGAGCTTTCCAACGAGCTACAAATGTGGCCTGGTTCCTAAAAAAATGAGTTGGACAAATCAATATTTCTCTCTCAGGAATTTGAGTTGGGAAATACAAGGTGATTGAGGCAATTAGTAGCAATAAAAACTATGACTAAAAGGATGTGAAGAGAGAGGCCATAAGGTTGAGTAGAGGTATTTGTTGGACGAGACAGAGTCTGCACTGTGACAAACCAAAGTGATGAGAAAGCAGAAATTATGAGTAAACAGAAGCTATGAAATAGAAAAAGATAATATATGTTTATTCAACAAATATTTCTAGAGTTCCTTCTATGAACTAGGCACTTTGTTAGGCTCTGAATATACAAAAGTGACTAAGACACAGCCTCTGTCTTCACAGCACTTAAGTTTAGTGGGGAAGACAAACAAAACAAGTAAACAAACAAATAAATAATTACAGATCATTTTAGGGGCTAAAAAAAAAACCAAATATGGGGCTGAGATAGAACATGCCAGGAAGGGAGCTACTTAAGAAATAGCATGGTGAGGGAAGTTCTCTCAGAACAGATACTTAAAGTGATACCTGAAGAATGAGAACGAGCCAGGGAGAAGAGTATTTGAGGTAGAGGATGTGTGATGCCTGCCGGGAGGAAAGGGCTTAACACGTTTAAGGAAGCTGGAAAACAAAACAAAACAAAACAAAACAAGCCACATGACTGGAGAAAAGTGAAGGAAAGGGAAGCAACATGAGTTGGAAGGTAAGCAGGAGGCGTGTCACAGGACCCAGCAGGCCTCAGTATGGAGCTGGAATTTAGTCCCAGCCGAGTGAGAAGCCATTAGAGTATTTGAGGTGGGATAGAAACATTATCCAGTATAATGTGGTAGATAACCTTGAAGACCAGTCCAGGTCCAAACTTAAGTTCTACCATTTATCAGCTGTGTGACCTTGGGCAAATTACTTAATCTCTCTGTGCTCCAGTGTCCTTTTCTATAAAATTGAAGAATTGAGTTTTACCTTATGGAGTTATTGTGAAGATTAAATATATATTTAAAGTGCTCATAGCAGTTCCTGGCACATAATAAACACCCAATAAATATAAGCTTGTATTATTATTTTGTTTTTAAAAAGGTCATTATATAGGGCCGGCCCCGTGGCTTAGTGGTTAAGTGCTCGCGTTCCACTACTGGCAGCCCGGGTTCGGATCCCAGGTGTGCACCACTTGTCCGGCCATGCTGAGGCGGCGTCCCACATACAGCAGGTAGAAGAATGTGCAACTATGACATACAACTATCTACTGCGGCTTCGGGGAGAAAGAGGGGGAAAAAAAGGAGGAGGATTGGCAATAGATGTTAGCTCAGGGCCAGTCTTCCTCAGGAAAAAGAGGAGGATTGGCATGGATTTAGCTCATGGCTGATCTTCCTCACAAAAATAAATAAATAAATTAAAAGGTCATTATAGCTACTATATGGAGAATGAATGTGTGGGGGATAAAAGGGAGGCCAGTCATGTGGCTGATGAGTACTTGGGGTGAGAGATGATCAGTGAGATGGTGGTAGTGGAGACACAGAGAAAATGACTAATTTGACATAATTTTGCAGGTAAAATTTTCGTATTTTACTGACAGATTAGACATTGTGGTTGAGGAAAATAGAGGAATCAAGAATGACTCCTAGGTTTCTGGCTAGAGCAACCAGGTGGATGGAGATGACATTTACTGAGAGGGAGGAGCCTGGGGGAAGCAGATTTGGCAGGGAAATTAGGAGTTCTATTTTAGACATGTGAAACTTAAGATGTCAGTGAGCTATCCAAGTAGGTGTCAATTAGGCAGTTGGTTATAAGTTTGGAGACCAGAAGAGAGGTCTGGGATGAAGATATGAATTTAGAATTCATTAGCACAATCTGCATTTGAAGACATAGAAATAGTCAAGATCTAGGAAGAGAGTATACAGAGAGAAGTGAAGGGAGCCAAGAAGAGGCCTGAGGAGCAACCAGTTTTAGGGTGATTGAATAGACAAGGAGAATGAGGAGAGGCCTGCGAACAGAGAGTAAAACCAGAAGAATGTGCTATCAAAAACCAAGAGATGAGGGGCAGGCCCCGTGGCGTAGTGGTTAAGTTTGCATGTTCCACTTAGGTGGCCCGGGGGTGGTGGGTTCGGATCCCGGGTGCAGACCTAGGCACCGCTTGTCAGGCCATGCTATGGCGGTGTCCCCTATACAAAATAGAGGAAGATGGGCACAGATGTTAGCTCAGGGCTAATCTTCCTCAGCAAAAAGAGGAGAATTGGCAATGGATGTTAGCTCAGAGCCAGTCTTCCTCACACACACACACACACAAAAACCGAGAGGAGAGCATGTCAAGAAAATTGCAGAGGTCAGCTGAGTGTGGAACGCTCAAGTAAGGTAAAGATAGAAAAATATTGGTCACCGATGACCTTGACAAGAGCAGTTTCAGTGAAAGGGGTGCATAAGTAAGCATCAAATAGGTTGAAAAATGAATTGGAGGTGTTCTTGCTTTGACGGCACCCTATACTAAAACTGGAACAATACACAGAAAATTGGCATGACTCCTACGCATGGATGACACACAAATTCGTGAAGCAGTCCCTATGTTTTGTATGTGGATTTGACTTTTGGACAATGTTAGCTTTTACATATTAAAAAAAGAAAATTGCATCAACAAGAATGAAAGAGATCCTAAAACTAAATATAAACAGAAACAAATAAACCTAACTAAATTTAAGTAAGCAATATGACCACTCTGAAGGAAAAAAAAAAACTAATCCAAATAACTTTTGAACACCGTATTTTGAATAGACATCCTTATTCTAAAAACAAGACAAAACTGCAAACAAATCTTAAACTCTATTTAGTAGACTGTTTTTGGTAGTGGAATGGACGTAGTGATTCTGAAACTATTTTGTGTGTATCATAACATTGAGCAAATGAAAAAAGACACTGATGCTGTTGAGAGCCAGAGTTCTCACTGTGGGTAAAGGAGGTGCAAATAAGGAATGGGAGAGAGCCCTGTGGTGCTGAATTGGAATTAGAGTACCAGTAATGAATTCACGGTTAAAAATAGTTGAACTATATTACATTGCCATATTGCCATTTCCCCGCCCTCAGCTCTGTTTACTTAAAGGGCCTAGAAGCAATTACACCCAGTAGCAATGAGCATATCTGGTGCCCAGATCTTGGGTTCTAACTACCATTCCCCACTGAAAGAGGAGCTCTTTGGAGAGATGGATGATTTCCAAAGGCAGGCAGGGAGAGTGCAAGACGAACTTGGAATATGGTATTATACCAGAAAGCAAGAAAGTGCCCCCCCCCAAAAGATGGGTATGTGTCAAAAGGACACCAGAGCTAGCTTGAAGGGGCTGTCACCGGCCAAATCTGGGACAAGCTGAACATTAAAATGAATAATGGGGGACCGGCCCGGTGGCGCAAGCGGTTAAGTGCGCGCGCACTCCGCTGCGGTGGCCCGGGGTTCGCTTGTTCGGATCCCGGGCGTGCACCGACGCACTGCTTGGCAAGCCATGCTGTGGCAGCGTCCCATATAAAGTGGAGGAAGATGGGCACAGATGTTAGCCCAGGGCCGTCTTCCTCAGCAAAAAAAGAGGAGGATTGGCGGATGTTAGCACAGGGCTGATCTCCTCACAAAAAAATAAAAATAAAAAAAAAATGAATAATGGCAGTAATGGATTATAATGTATTAAATAAAATAAGAACCCATGAGTCTATACTGATGATGATATATATATAAATAAATAAGAGAGAAGGGAAAGATCTTGCTTACAGTAGAATGCCGAACTAAAAAATGCTGATGGAGTGCTCGCTTCGGCAGCACATATAGTAAAATTGGAACGATACAGAGAAGATTTGCATGGCCCCTGCGCAACGATGACATGCAAATTCGTGAAGCGATCCATATTTTTATACAAAATGGTGCAGCCTCTATGGAAAACGGTATGGAGATTCCTCAAAGAATTAAAAATAGAGATGCCCTACGACCCAGACATCCCACTACTGGGAATCTATCCAACGAACCTGAAATCAACAATCCAAAGAGGCTTATGCACCCCTACGTTCATTGCAGCATTATTCACCATAGCTAAGAAGTGGAAGCAACCTAAGTGTCCCTTGAATGACGATTAGATTAAGAAAATGTGGTATATATATATATACAATGGAATACTACTCAGCCATAAAAAAAGACAAAATTGTCCCATTTGCAACAACATGGATGGGCCTGGAGCGTATTATGTTAAGAGAAATAAACCAGAAAGAGAAAGACAAACACTGTATGATCTCACTCATATGTGGAATATAAACCAACACATGGACAGAGAAAAGTGTATTGTGGTTACCAGGGGCAAGGGGGGTGGGGGGTGGGCACAAGGGGTGAAGGGAGTCATATATATGGTGATGGACAAACAAAAATGTACAAGCCCAAATTTCACAACGTTAAAAACTATTAAAACATCAATAAAAAAAATGCTGATGGAATAATAGAGTTATAAAATCACCATTTTGCAACCATCATAGTAATTGATTCAGGCAAGAATTGTCAGTGAATGTTGAAACTTTTGGGCAAAAGTTTTGAAGAGGAACAGGATATTTACCTAGTCTCAGAGTACATCTCCACATATTACTCATTATTTACATAGGAAAAAATGCTAACTTTACAGTGAATAAACCTGGCAGATACCACCTTAACCAACTGATCAAAGTGAACACCAATAATAATGAGACCAAGGGACACCATGTTTCTCCTCATGTGATGCACTGAGGACACAGCATCCCACAGGTAGTATTCCTGCCCCCTAGGAAAAAAATTACAGTGTAAATCTAATTATAAGGAAACATGAGACAAAACCAAATAGGGAAATTCTACAAAACGTTGGCCTGTACTTTTCAAAAATGTCAATATCATGAATAATAATGAAAGACTGGGGAACTGTTCTAGATTAGAGGAGACTAAAGCGTCATGACAGTTAAATGCATGCAGTACATGATTAGGGATCAGGCACTGGATCGGACTCCACATTTGAGTGGAAACTGCTATATATGATATTATCAGGCCAATTAGTGAACTTTGAATGTGGACTGTATATAAGGATTATATTAATGTTAAATTTCCCGAATTTGAGCTTATACTTGGGTGGGGGTTGTGCAGATATATAACAGAATGTCTTTGTTCTTAGAAAATACACACTAAAGTATTTAGAGTATTGGGGTAAATACTATAATTCAAATGGTTCAGGAAAAAAAGCACATTCATATATATGCATGCATGTGTACATACACACATGCACAGACAGATAAAGAGATTGCAGCAAAATATTAACTTCTGGTGCATCTGGGTGAAGAGCATATGGGAATTCTTTGTAAGATTTTTGCAACTTTTCTGAAGCTTGAAATTATTTTAAAGTAAAAAGTTAAAAAATAAATTAGAAATGAGGAAGTAGAAACAGTATGCAGATGACTCTTGAAAAGTAAAGGGGAGCAGAGAAATAGGACTGGAGAGAGAGTGTTATAAAATAGTTCTTTAAAGATAGGAGAAACTAGAATAGGTTTGTGCTGAGAAGAACAATGATGGGTCTCAGCCCCTCCTATTTATGAAGAGAGATTCACTCAGACACCCTCCCCCAGGCCCTCTAAGACTCTCCTACCTTTAGACACCGTGAGCTCCTCTGAAAACACATTTTATTCCTTAAACTACAACCAGGAAAAGACCTTTGGGCCGCCACTTGAGGGCAGTACAAAATGATGCTGCATGTCATTCTGGTGGTTTTATTGTTTCAGCAGCTGGAACAAAACAAAGCCCTTTACATGATTTTCTCCCAAACGTGACATGAAATAAACCTGGATCTAACAAACCGCTTTTTTTTTTTCCAAATATTTTAAACAAGAAAAGGCCAATATAATTCATGACAGAGGTTTGGGGAGAGGAGAGGTTTTTCTAAGGGTCTCGTGCTTAGGAAAATGCCTGGCACACGTTGTGAGTTATATGACAATAGAAAAATTAGAGCATGTCAGAGTTGGAAGGGATCATAGAGAAGGATAAATCCAGCCCCCTTATTTATAGACAGGACCTTGGGTCCAGAGGAGGGAAGGGGCTTGGCCAAAGCCACCTTGACATGGTAGAGAAAGTAATGGTTTCACACTTGTCTGGTCAGTTTTGACGACAGAGGTTCTGATATTTTCAAATGACACCATAAATATAGCTTGCCAAGACACTGACCACACCATTGGTATGGATATGGAGTTCCTGAAAGAACTGTGACACCTCAGTTGTGAGACTGTGCCCCTTGTGTCTTCCTCTCCCCTGGGAAGATATGACTATTCACCTTCAGCTCTCATCCATTTCAACTGGTCCTAATGCTCCGGACAGGATAGTTCTGATCATATCTAACCTATTTCTCACCCATTTCTGGCAGGAGCTTTCTGGCAGGACCCTAAGGGTTCACATGTTAGACTTTCCTACCAACACTGGGGAATGGAGTTGAAGGCCATTGGAAAGAAAGTGAATGGGCATATGGCAATACATTGTTTAAAAAGAGATAACAGGGCTGGCCCCGTGGCTTAGCGGTTAAGTGCGCGTGCTCCACTACTGGCAGCCCGGGTTCGGATCCCACTCACACACTGACTCACCGCTTCTCCAGCCATGCTGAGGCTGCATCCCACATACAGCAACTAGAAGCATGTGCAACTATGACATACAACTATCTACTGGGGCTTTGGGGAAAAAAAGGAGGAGGATTGGCAACAGATGTTAACTCAGAGCCGGTCTTCCTTAGCAAAAAAAAGAGGAGGATTAGCACGGATGTTAGCTCAGTGCTGATCTTCCTCACAAAAAAAAAAAAAAAAAGAATCCTTTCGGGCCAGCCCCGTGGCTTAGTGGTTGAGTGCGCACACTCTGTTGCTGGCGGCCCGGGTTCGATCCTGGGTGCGCACCTACGCACCGCTTCTCTGGCCATGCTGAGGCCGCGTCCCACATGCAGCAACTAGAAGGATGTGCAACTATGACATACAACTATCTACTGGGGCTTTGGGGGAAAAATAAATAAATAAATAAAATTATAAAAAAAAGAATCCTTTCTTGACTCCATATTCCCTTCTAGCTACTACACCATTTCTCTGCTCTCCATTTCAGCTAAACGTCTCTAAAGGATTATCTATATCCCTTGACTCCAAGTTTTCTCCTTTCATTTTCTCTTGAGCCCACTTTAATCAGCCTTTACTCCTTCCCTTAACTGGAACGGTTCTTGCCAATGTCACCAAAGACATTCATGTTGATAAATCTGGAGGTCAATTCTCAGTCCTCATCTAACTAGCTCTATGATCAGATTAGAAACATTTGCTTACTTCCTTCCTGAAACACTTCTTCCTTGGCTCCAGGACAGACACCACACTCTCCTGGTTTTCCTCTAAACTCACTGTTCCTTCTCAGTCTCCTTTGCTATTTCCTCTTCATTTCTGTAATCTCTAACATTGGAGTGGCCCAGGGCTCACTAGTTGGACTTCTTGGATCTATAGACACTCACTGTACAGATGGTCTCACCCAGTTTCATGGCTTTAAACGCTCCCATATGCTAATGACATCCAAATTTGTATCTCCAACTCAGACCTCTCCCCTGAACTCCAGACTCTTATTCCAACTCCATCCTTGACATTTCAACTTGGATGTCTAAAAGGTATCTCAAATTTAGTCCAAGGCCAAATTCCTGATGTTTTCCCTAAATTAGTTTCTTCTACAGTCTTCCCTATCTCAATAAAAGGCAACTCCATCACTCCAGTTGCTCAGCCAGAAATCTGGCATCATCTTCAATTCTTTTCTTCCTCTCATACCTCACAGTTAATCTATTAGCAAATCCAGTGGGCTATACCTTCAAAATATATATAGATCTGACCACTTCTTACCACCTCTCCCACATAATGCTAACACGCTGCCCCAAGCCATCATCATATCCAGATTATTGCAACAATCACATATTTGTTTTACTGAGTTCTGCCCTTGTTTACCTGTGATCTATTTTTCCCATAATAGTTCAAATAATCTTTTTTATTTTATTTTATTTTTTTGTGAGGAAGATCAGCCCTGAGTGAACATCCGATGTCAATCCTCCTCTTTTTTTTTTTTTTTCCTGAGGAAGATTGGCCCTGAGCTAACATCAGTGCCCATCTTGCTCTACTTTATATGGGACGCCGCCACAGCATGACTTGACAAGCGGTGCGTCACTGCATGCCCGGATCTGAGCCGGTGAACCCCAGGCCACCCATGCGGAGCACACGCACCTATCCGCTTGCACCACCAGGCCAGCCCCCCAAATAATCTTTTTTAAACCCAAGCTATATGATATTCTTCCTCTGCTCAAAACCCTCCAGTAACTTTCCATATCATTCAGAGTAAAAGGCAAAGTCTTTAAAATGGCCTATAAGACCCCACTTGATATGGGACACTATAACTTCTCTGACTTCCTTTCTTAATTATTCATCTTTTCCCTTACTCTGCTCCAGCCATATTGGCTTCATTGATGTTTCTCAAACCACCAGGCACACCCTGCCTTGCATCTGCTGTTCTTTTCACCTTGATTGCTCCCCACTTTAGATATACTCTTGGTCACTCTCTTACTTTAAGTCTTTTTGCAAATGTTTCCTTATCCACGGGGACTTTTCTGACTACCCTTAAAATCTCAACCCCTTCCCCTTCTCATATATGCTCCCACCTATCTTTCTTCCTTCCCTGATATATTTTTCTCCTTATCAACTCAGGATTATATTTATATACCTATATATACATATAATTTATTTATTTATAATTTTATATATAGTTAATATAATTGTCACTCTTCCTCCATTGGAATATAAGTTACATGAAGACAGAGTTTTGTCTATTTTGTTTCCTGCTGTATACTCAGTACCTACAACAGTGCCTAGCACATAGTAGGTACTCAATAACTATTTTTAAAATTAATGAACAAATTCTCATGATAACCCTATGAGGTAGATTCTATTTTTATCACCTCCATTTCATAGGTGCGGGAACTGAGGCTAAGGAATAGGCTAAGGAATTTGCTTCAGATCACACAACTAGCAACTGGCAGAGCTGAAGCTGGAATCAAGGGGTGTTTTCCTTTAAAGCCCACAACTTTAACCACTGTGATATACTGCCTTCTCTATATCCCTATAATCAGTCCTTTTAAGTCTATCACCACTGCCTCTGCTATAGTTTTGGCCTCAATAATGCTTACTTGGATCTCTTTAAAGCCTCCTTGACCCCACTGTTCCATCCTTTACACAGAGCCAGAGTGACATTTCTTTTTGTGTGTGCGTGTGTACAATTAAGTGGTTTTTAGTATATTCTCAGAGTTGCACAACCATCACCATTATCTAATTGCAGAATATTTTCATTACCCCGAAAAGAACCCCTGTATCCATTAGCAGTCACTCTCCTTTCCCCCTTCTCCCAGCTCCTGGCAATTGCTAATCTACTTTCTGTCTCCACGGATTGCCTATGCTGGACATCTCATGTAGATGGAATCGTATGATATGTAGTCTTTTGTGTCTGTCTTCTTTCACTTAGCGTAATGTTTTCAAGGTTCATCCATGCTGTAGCACATATCAGTACTTTACTCCTGTATAGAGCCAAATAATACTCCATTGTGTGGGTATCTATTCATCAGTGATGGACATTTGGGTTGTTTCTACTTTTGGCTATTACAAATAATGCCACTATGAACATTCATATACAAGTTTTGTGGACATATGTTTTTAATTCTTTAAGCTATATACCTAGGAATAGAATTGTTGGGGCATATGGTAACTCTGTGTTTACCTCTTTGAGGAACTGCCAAATTGTTTTCCAAAGTGGCTGTACTATTTTATATTTGCACCAGCAATGTCTGAGGGGTCTAATTCTCCAATCTTTGCCAACACTGAATTATTGCAATAATCTCAACAACTTCAACGTTTTGTATGTGGATATGCAGTTGTTATTGTCCATTTTTAAAATCATAGCCATTTTAGTGGGTGTGAAGCAGTATTTCATTGTGGTTTTGATTTGTATTTCTCTAATGATTAATGAAGTTGAGCATCTTTTTGTGCACTTTTTTGGCCATTTGTATATATTCTTTGGAGAAATATCTATTCAAATCATTTACTTATTTTTTAATTGGTTGAGTTGTAAGAGTTCTTTATATATTCTGGATAATTCACTTATCAGACATGTGATTTGAAAATACTTTCTCCCATTCCTTGGATTGTTTTTTCACTCTTTCTTTTTTTTTTGTGAGGAAGATCGGCCCTGAGCTAACATCCGCACCAATCCTCCTCTTTTTGCTGAGGAAGACTGGCCCTGAGCTAACATCCATGCCCATCTTCCTCCACTTTATGTGGGATGCCGCCACAGCATGGCCTGACAAGCAGTGCATGGGGGCCCGCCTGGGATCCAAACCTGTGCTACCAGCAGTGGAGCGCACGCACTTAACCGCTTACGCCATGGGGCTGGCCCCTGTTTTTTCACTTTCTTGGTGGTGTCTTTTGAAGTACAAAAGTTTTTAATTTTGATTAAGTTCAATTTACCTATTTTTCCTTTTATTGCTTATGCTTTTTGTGTTACATCTAAGAAATCACTGTCAGGGGCCGGCTGGTGGCAGCAGCGGTTAAGTGCGCATGCTCAGCTGCGGCAGCCCGGGGTTTGCAGGTTCGGATCCCTTGCGCACACACGCACCGCTTGTCAGGCCATGCTGTGGCGGCGTCGTATATAAAGTGGAGGAAGATGGGCATGGATGTTAGCCCAGTCTTCCTCAGCAAAAAGAGGCATGGATGTTAGCCCAGTCTTCCTCAGCAAAAAGAGGAGGATTGGCAGATGTTAGCTCAGGGCCGATCTTCCTCACAAAAAAAAAAAAAGAAAAAGATTTTGGGGCAGGCCCCGTGGCTTAGCGGTTAAGTGCACGCGCTCCGCTACTGGCAGCCTGGTTCGGATCCTGGGCGCACACTAACGCACTGCTTGTCCAGCCATGCTGAGGCCGCGTCCCACATACAGCAACTAGACGGATGTGCAACTATGACTTACAACTATCTACTGGGGCTTTGGGGAGAAAAGGAGAAAAAAAAAAAAAAAAGAAATCACTGCCAAATGTGAGGTCATGAAGATTTAGATCTATGTTTTCTTCTTAGAGTTTTATAGTTAAGAAACTCAGTTTCTTCTAACAGTTTTATGGTCTTATATTTATATCAATGATCTATTTTGAGTTGGTTTTTGAATATGGTATGAGGCAAGGGCCCAATTTCATTCTTTTGCATGTGGATATCCAGTTGTCTCAGTACCATGTGTTGAAAAGATTATTCTTTCTACCATTGAATTGTCTTGTTGAAAATCAATTGACCATAAATGTATGGGCTTATTTTTGAAGTCTCAATTCTAGTCCATTGATTTATATGTCTCTCATTATGCCAGTACCATGCTACCTTGATTACTGTACTTTTGTGGTAAGTTTGAAATCAGGAAGCATAAGTCCTCCAGTTCTGTTCTTCATTTTCAAGATTGGCTATTCTGAGTCCCTTGCACTTCCATAGGAATTTTAGAATCAGCTTGTCAATTTCTACAAAGAAGTTAGCTGGGATTCTGATAGGGATTGCATTGAATCTGTAGAACAATTTGGGGAGTCTGCCATCTCAAACTTGTTTTCTAATTCATGAACATGAGAAGTCTTTCCATTTATTTAGGTCGTCTTTAATTTCTTTCAATGACGTTTTGTAGTTTTCAGTTACAAGTCTTATACTTCTTTTGTTAAATTTATTCTTTTTTTTTATAATTTTATGTATTTGTTTCTTTTTCCCCAAAGCCCCAGTAGATAGTTGTATGTCGCAGTTGCACATCCTTCTAGTTGCTGTATGTGGGATGCGGCCTCAGCATGGCCGGAGAAGCGGTGCGTTGGTGCACGCCCGGGATCCGAACCCGGGCCGCCAGCAGCGGAGCGCGCGCACTTAACCACTAAGCCACGGGGCCGGCCCTGTTAAATTTATTCTTAAGTACTTTTTCTTTTTGATGCTATTGTAAAAAAAAATTGTTTCCTTAATTTCATTTTCAGATTCGTCATTGCTACTCTATAGAAATTTTTGTATATTGATCTTGTATCTTGCAAACTTGCTGAATCTTTTTATTCTAATAGATTCTTTTGTTGTTTCTTTGGGATTTTCTACATATACAAGATAATCTCATCTGTGAATAAAAATAGTTTTACTTCTTCCTTTCCAATTTGGATGCCTTTTCTTTCTTTTTCTTGCCTAATTGCCCTAGCTAGAACCTCCAGTAGAATGTTGAAGAGAGTGAAATTTCTAAAACACAATTCTGGATTTTTATTTCTCTCCTTTGGAACCTTTCAATGACTCCATATTGCCCTTAAAATAGACCTCATTTCTCATTAGTTTATGAAGCCAGGTTGCATCTCATCCTAGCCTTGCACCCTTCTAAGCTAAAATCTAGCCCAACTGAATTACGGACGATACTCTTCCCAGCTGCTTGCTCTCTTTTGCTTCTGGGCCTTTGTGCACATTGTTCCTGCTGCCTGATACACTCCTTTCTCCATCCGTCCTCCATCCCTTGCTTCACCAAGGTAATTTCTACTCATGTTTCAGGTCTCAGCTTACACATAGCTCCTACTAGGAAGCCTCCCCTTATCCCATAGTGCAGATGTTGTGTTCCTCCAGTGTTTCCACATCACTGGGATCTTATTCTTTTAACTTTATTACATGGTATTTGTAACTGCCATTTTACTTGTCTGACTTCTTCTAGACTTTTTGCTTCTTGAGGGTGGGGACTACGTCTTTTTCACTTTTGTGACTCCTCTGCCTTGCAGAGTGCTTGGGGCATAGTATGTACTAAAAACTTACACGTTGAAGGAATTAATTAATAGAAAGAAGCCCATTGATATGTTCTTTATAAGTCCCATTCTTCAATAAACTTGTCCTTGGGAATCCTAATGAGTAGTCTGAAAATAAGCCCGCTAGGCTAGGAGTTGCAGGATGTTGTTTAGTGTTCCATTATGGGACTGAGATAATTATTGCATCTTTGAATGTAATATTGCATCTTTGAATCAGGATCTTCTCTGTTAAATAATAAAAAAAATTCTCACAATAGCCTTTGGGTGGACATTTAATTATAGGGATAATTTGTTTTATATAAAATTTCAGATCTATAGCTTTTCTTTTTTTTTTTTAATTTATTTATTTATTTAGTGTGTGTGTGAGGAAGATCAGCCCTGAGCTAACATCCATGCCAATCCTCCTCTTTTCGTCGAGGAAGACTGGCCCTGAGCTAACATCCATGCCCATCTTCCTCCACTTTTTTTTTTTTTATATGGGACGCCGGCAGAGCATGGCCTGACAAGCAGTGTGTCAGTGCACGCCCAGGATCTGAACCCAGGCTGCCAGCAGCGGAGCGTGTGCACTTAACCCCTACGCCACAGGGCCGGCCCCTATAGCCTTTCAAAAGCAATTGGTTTTCTTTTTTTTTTTTTTAACTTTATTTATTTATTTTTCCCCCCAAAGCCCCAGTAGATAGTTGTATGTCATAGTTGCACAGCCTTCTAGTTGCTGTATGTGGGACTCAGCCTCAGCATGGCCGGAGAAGCGGAGCGTAGGTGCGCGCCCGGGATCCGAGCCCAGGCCGCCAGCAGCGGAGTGCACGCACTTAACCCCTAAGCCATGGGGCCGGCCCACAATTGGTTTTCTTGAATCCAGTTCTTCAAGATTGAGGATTTTCCCGACTCCACTACATTTTGATGTAGCAAAAATTACAAAAAAAATGTAGCTCTTTGAATGCTTGTTGTACACTTAGCATGGTACTAAAAACTTTATATAAATTACCATCATTTCATCCTTACAACTGCTCAGTGAAGTGAGGATTAGCATCCTCATTTCACACATGAAGGACAGAGTGGTTAAGCAATTTGCCCAGGTTCCCAGGGGCAGAGACAGGATTTGAACCCAAGCCTGTTTGACACTAAATCATGCTTTTAACCATTTACTTACTTCATCTTACCTACTTATAATGTATAATTTTGCAAATAGAACGGTTGTATCTTACTTGAGGTTAAGCTTGATGGTCAGTAAGTCAAAAATTGTATATTGTCAAAATTATCCCTGAAAAATTCTTGAAGTTATTCAGTATAATACAGAAATACATTGTGTCTGCATAAGGTCAACATAGCCAATTTTTTCTTCAGCCTTAGGTCAAATCCTTGCTTCTTTGGTTGAGCATCAGCTGAAATCCTTGGCTTGCATATAGAGACAATATTGAAAATGACAACAAAAAACCCTTTCTTTAAACACTGCATACTGAGGGTGTATAATTACATTCATATACAGTTAAATGCAAACATGATGCTACTCTACTATTTACATACTTTGATTTTCTGGACTGGGGGATAGAGTGGTTAGTACCTCAAGAGCAAGTACATGCCCTTTTTTGTATCTTTCAGTGCCAAATGTTGCCGTGAATTGGGACAGTCTCCACAGATGTTTAAAATTTGACAGATTTACTTCAAATATCTGTTAGGAGAGAGACACAGACAGTGTTTATTAGTAAAGCTAATGAACACGGGGCAGTTATAAAGACAGTCAAATCCTTAAACATTATTGTCATAACCATAATGTGGTAGTCCGCATTTGTTGAGCACTTCTTTCCATGTGCCAGATACTGGGCAAAGTGCTTTATAATCATTATCCATTTAATTTTCTTAATCACTCTGATGTAGTTTGCATAAAACTGAGACTCAAAGACTTTTAATAACTAGTCCATGGTGTTATAGCTTATAAGTGGAGGACCCCGATTCAATCTCAAATTTGGCTGATTCCAAAGCCCATCCTCTTAACTGCTGTCCTGATGTTAGGGTTCCTGGACTATAAACCCAACCTTCTTTTGAGAGGGAAAAATAGATTCCTGACTGTGCTTTTTAAAAATCAAGGCCCCTAGAAATCCACGATGACATAAAGAAATGGAAAGATATCCCATGCACATGGATTGGAAGAATAAACATAGTTAAAATGTCTATATTACCTAAAGCAATCTACAGATTCAATGCAATCCCAATCAGAATCCCAATGACATTCTTCACAGAAATAGAAAAAAGAATACTAAAATTTATATGGGGCAACAAAAGACCCCGAATAGCTAAAGAAATCCTAAAGAAAAAGAACAAAGCAGGAGGCATCACAATTCCTGACTTCAAAACATACTACAAAGCAATAGTAATCAAAACAGCATGGTACTGGTACAAAAACAGACACACAGATCAATGGAACAGAATTGAAAGCCCAGAAATAAAACCACACATATACGGACAGCTAATTTTCAACAAAGGTGCTAAGAACATGCAATGGAGAAAGGAAAGTCTCTTCAATAAATGGTGTTGGGAAAACTGGACAGCCACATGCAAAAGAATGAAAGTGGACCATGTGCTATCGCCATTCACAAAAATTAACTCAAAATGGATCAAAGACCTGAGGGTGAGACCTGAAACTATAAAACTCATAGAAGAAAATATAGGCAACACACTATTTGACATTGGTTTTAAAGGAATCTTTTCGGATGACATGCCTACCCAGACTAGGGAAACTAAAGAAAAAATAACCAAGTGGGACTTTATCAGATTAAAGAGCTTTTACAAGACAAATGAAACCAGAATCAAGATGAACAAACAACCAACCAGCTGGGAGAGAATATTTGCAAAACATACATCTGACAAGGGGTTGATCTCCATAATATATAAAGAACTCACACAATTGAACAACAAAAAAACAAACAACCCGATCAAAAAATGGGCAGAGGAAATGAACACACACTTCTCCAAGGAAGATATACAGATGGCCAATAGGCACATGAAAAGATGCTCAACATCACTAACCATCAGGGAAACGCAAATCAAAACAACACTAAGATACCACCTCACGCCCGTTAGAATGGCTATAATCACCAAGACAAAAAACAACAAATGTTGGAGAGGATGTGGAGAAACAGGAACCCTCATACACAGCTGGTGGGAATGCAAATTGGTGCAGCCTCTATGGAAAACGGTATGGAGATTCCTCAAAGAATTAAAAATAGAGATGCCCTATGATCCAGCCATCCCACTACTGGGAATCTATCCAACGCACCTGAAATCAACAATCCAAAGAGGCTTATGCACCCCTATGTTCATTGCAGCATTATTCACCATAGCCAAGAAGTGGAAGCAACCTAAGTGTCCCTCGACTGACGATTGGATTAAGAAAATGTGGTATATATATACAATGGAATACTACTCAGCCATAAAAAAAGACAAAATCGTCCCATTTGCAACAACATGGATGGGCCTGGAGCGTATTATGTTAAGTGAAATAAGCCAGAAAGAGAAAGACAAACACTGTATGATCTCACTCATATGTGGAATATAAACCAACACATGGACAGAGAAAACTGGACTGTGGTTACCAGGGCAGTGGGGGTGGGGGGTGGGCACAAGGGGTGAAGGGAGTCATATATGGGGTGATGGACAAACAAAAATGTACAACCCAAAATTTCACAATGTTAGAAACCAGTAAAACATCAATAAAAAAAAAAAAACTTAAAAAAAAAAAAAAATCAAGGCCCCTAGATTTGAAAATGCCATCAACACAAAACAATAATGGTCCCCTTTGCTTCCAGGGTGATTTTGCATCTCTGAGAATCTCCAGACAGACACACTTCTCTGAGCCTCTTCTGGCCCAGCAGTGATTGCCTCTGGGTATTTCCTAACACTTCCTCCATCCTTCTCTGCTAGTTCCTTCCTCTACCATCCCTACCATACTCCATTCCACCAAACATCTCAACATGCCCTGAACATACTTGCTCTTCTTGCTTTGCTGACACATGCTTTACCTGGAAAGACCTGGCCCCATTGTAGGTGACGGTCAGGAGTTTGATGAGAAGTCCCTGGTGGGTTTTAAACAGGGAAATGATAAGATCCGATTTGTGTTTTAAAAAGATCACTCTGAGGGGCCGGCCGGTGGTGCAAGCGGTTAAGTGTGCACACTCTGCTGCGGTGGCCCGGGGTTCACTGGTTGGGATCCCGGGTGCCCCGACACACTGCTTGGCAAGCCATGCTGTGGCGGTGTCCCATATAAAGTGGAGGAAGATGGACACGGATGTTAGCTCAGGGCCAGTCTTCCTCAGCAAAAAAAGCGGAGGATTGGCAGATGTTAGCACAGGGCTGATCTTCCTCACAAAAAAATAAAAATAAAAATAAAAAGATCACTCTCTCCATGATAAGGAGAATAGATGTAGGGACAAACGCGGAATTAGGGAGGTTAGTTAAGGAGCTTTAGCAGTGGTCTAGGAGAAAGATGATGGTGGTAGTGAAGATAGTGAGAAATAGTCAGATCTGGAATATATTTTGAAAATAGAATTGGAATTTTGGATATATATTAGAGGTTGAGCCAACAAAACTTGTCGATAGGTTGGGCTTGGGCTATAAAAGAAAGCACAGAATCAAGGAAGAAAACCGATGAACAAGGCACCCTCTATTTGTGTTATGAGATGTTCAATACAGTCATCATTTTAAACTGAGACACAACTGTGATTATGGCTTAGAAAATCTTTGCCTGAAAGAGTTGTCTATTTGTCATTATGTGGGTGTACGGTGTCTTAGTTTTCTCCGACTACATGAACCTGCTAAGCGCTAGACACTGTGCTAGGCTCTTTCACAAAAGTTTCATCATTTAACCTTCCCCAAAGCCTTAGAAGTAAGAATTAAAATCCCCATTTTACAGAGAAGGAAACTAAGACAATTTATGATTTGACTGAGGTTACAGAGTCAATAAGGAGCTGAGCTGAGATTTGAAGTCAAATTTGACTCTAAAGCCCATGCTCTTGTCACCACAATGATTCAAAGATACAGAATCAGAATTCCCCAAACTTTCCTCCTCATTACTTGAATCCTCTCTGTTGACTCTCATGTGTCCTACTTTAGAGCCTGAGGCTGGCAAACAGGACAGCTTTGTTCTTTCTGTAGCCCATCCACTGACTTGCCTTGTGATCTAGGGCAAGCTTCTTATTTTGATGGTGTCTCAGCATTCCCACATGTTAAGCAGGGCTAGTGATTAGTGAGGGAGACAATGCTTTGAAATCTGCAGATGAAAGGACCTACAGCCTTGAGTACAAATATTTTCTTTCCCATGGTGCTCTTTTGGTTTCTGATAGCTTCCAGGACCCTTCATAAGGAAAGAAAAATAAATAAATAAAGGGAAAAGGAAAGAAAATAGGACAAGTGTAAAACTGCATTTGCTTGCTCAGTAGAAGCCAATGCAACTTTTGGGCCATAAATGTAATAATCTCCCTTATTCTATAGAGCTCAATAAATATTACTAATGGGTGAATAAATTTTTTTTCAAAAAACCATTAGAGTAGGCTTTGGTAAATGACTGAAGATCTTTAAAAACGATTCCTGTTTTATTTCTGTCTTCTTAAACCTAAATATTCTCCAGTAGGAAAAAAGGAGCTAACGCTTACCTAGTATCTGCTGTGTGTCAAGTATCAGACTAACTGCTTTCACATGAAACCTCATTTAATCATCATAATAGCATTATCAGGTAGGTGCTATTATTACCGTCAGTTTATAGGAGAGGAAACAACGGCTTGGTATAGTTCATTGACTTGTCTAAGGTCACAAAACCAGGAAGTTGCAGAGCCAAGACTGGACCGAGCTGGGCCTTCCCAGATCTAAATTCAGGCTCTTCCCAAGACACCCTGTTGCCCTAAAAAATTAGTGATGACGACAATTTTGAACTGTCCTATCACACCCTGGGTGTGTGTGGCATTTAAAAATCTCTTACTGCTTGTTCTTTTCAGTCCCTGGCACAAGGACAGTTATTTGTGCAGCACAATTGTTATTATTGTGCAGCCTCACATATTCTTTCTGCCCCGGGCAAACATGAACAATAATGGGCTATATTTATGAAACCAGCAGCTTGGAAGCATGAGCTCCAGATTACCATTACAATTGTAGTATCATTTTTTTTTTTGGGAGCTTAGCACCATTTATGTGGAAGGCCTTTCTCAAAGTCTCATGCAAATAACCTGGTTCTTTGTATATTCAGACAGCTCTTCACAGTTGTTTTTTTTTTTCCATAGTTTCAATTAATCATCCTGCATTTCTAAATGCTGACATCACAGACATGTAGTGTTCATAAAGAGCTGATATGACAGTCACCTCCAAAAGTTGGAAAATAAAGAAATAAAAGTAGCCGTGGTTTCCCATAAGGGTAGGTTGGGAGAGGGAGTGGGAGTTAGAGCAGGATAGAAAGATGGAAAGATAGGCTGTTGACCAAGCTGTTCATGATCTAAGTTCTCCTCTTCAGGATCATCTTTGCATTTATGGTTATTAGAAATCCAGAGCCTCATCTTCAGCTTTCCCTGGTCCAAAGCCCCATTTTATCAAGTCTTCGTGGGGGTGATCAACGTCTGTAGGACTCTAGCAACATGCCCTAGTAAAAAGCACATCTGAGTCAGATCTATGTATAATTCCTAGCCTTGTGACTATGAATTTGGACAAATTCCTCTTCTGTAAAACAAAATTAATAATAATCCCTATAGGGTTGTCAGGAGGATTAAATGAAATAACACATATGAAAGCAGCTAGTGGTGGTTATCAGTATCCAGATTTAAGTCATCAGATACAACTTTACTTACGTAGGGAACATCTACCTTTCCAATGACAGGGATGTGTGTGTCAGCTGTTCAAGGCACTCCTTTCTTATAGCCAATGTATCTGCACAACTGACTTAGCAATTGTAGAGTTGTCTGAGGGGTAGAGAGTTAAATGTTGATCTAGAAGAATGGTGTCCTTATAACTACCACTTATTGAACATCTATTCCAGGCCAGGCTCTATGACAGGACACTCATGCATGATTTCTAGTCCTTACACCATCCTTACAAGGTATTATCATCTCCAATGTACACATGAGGAATATGAGGCTTAGAGACCCAGAGACATTAAATTGCCCTAGAAAAAACAGGTGAGTCATTTTCCTCTGCTTCGTGAAGCTCATTCTTGTTATAACGAATTAGATCATAACATATCTTCTATTAGCTACATTTTACTCTCTCAAACTAGATTTGGGATATGACCCAGTGCTTTGATGAGATCTGGGACATGCATTTGCAATCTGTCATTGGTGTGTCATTAAAAAAACTTCAGTTCCAGAAGGTCTAGGCCTTTTTGGGAGATTGGACCATCACTCCCATCCCCCACTACATGTTAAGTTTCTAATTTAAACCAGAACCAATGAGCAGAGAAAGAAGCCAGTACAAATTATTGGGGGTCTAGAAGGGGGCCTGGGGCAATTCCCATCTAATGATTTTTAGCTAGTCTTCTCTTGCTGAGGAGTCTGATTATCATTACTATTATTTTCAGCAAGGCCCAAACCTGCTTTAAGTGGCCCTTACTTAAACAAGTTATTTATAAAATATTTGTTCCTTGGTTTTCTTATCTGTGAAACGGGGATAAAATGAGGATCCAAAAAATAGCTACACATGAGACTATACATTCAGTTCCGTTCAACAGACTTTTATCATGTACCTATTTGACTCCACGAGTTGTACTAGATGTTGTATGTAAAAACATTTATAAACTGTGAAAAGCAATATTGTATAAATACAACTTGTTTTTAACTTTACATCACACAATAATTATAACAATAACAATTTCTTATATTTCCTCAACATTTTCCACAATGATTTGTTCATTTTTACACATCAGAGACTGAAGTTCAAATGGGTTAAAGAGTTTGTCTGAGATCATACACTAAGTGACTCCAATATTCTCCTTACTACCCCACACTGCCTTTCTAGGAACCTCTGTACACCAGGGACTCCCTCTATTCACCCAAGAGTAATATCTTGTATCTCATATGGTTTGGAGGAGTCTCCTTGAATAGCAAGTGAATTTGTACTCCATTAGCAATTTATTCCATGACTTTCGGATTTCTTAACTAAATTCGTGTATCTACATCTTTAGGTATTTTCATATATGTTATCTCATTCATCCTCAGAACAACCCTAAGGTTGTACAGCTGGTAAATGGTACAGCCGGGATTGGAACCTGGATGTTTCTGTTGTCTAAGCCTTGTTTATTCCACTACACTATACTGCTTTGGTTATTAGCTGTATAACCTTGGGCAAATCACTTAACCTCTATGACCTTCAGTTACCTTATCTGTAAAGTGGGTATGATGATTACTACCTTTCAGTGTTGTTGTGAAGCTCAAATGTGATAATCTAAAATAGGAAAGTCAAGTAGAAACATCAGTTGTGGTTACAGGTGATAAATGTACCAAGGTGGAGTAATTTAAAACAGTATCTCCCCTTCTCCCTTGAGTTAAAAAGAATAACAGCAAAAAGACGCCAAGGGAGACTCTCTTGAATAAGTGGTTGCTCACCAGACCTGCATGTCTGGCTCTTCGTGGCTGGACCTTGTAAAAGGGGTCTAAGTAGAATCATGGGGTTCTGGCGGCATTTCTGGCATGGTTTGCCTGTGGTGGTAAAGGTCTAAAAACTTGGGTGGGGCTAACTCCATCCTGGGCCTAGTTCAGTTGGCCCTCATGGTACGTCAAGTGGGGACTGCTATGATAATGGAAACGGGTGAGGGCCTGATAGAGTTGTGGTTTGTTGTTGTGGGAAGCTACCATGACTGAGAAAGGAAGACCAATTCTTGGCAAAAACACTATTATTTTTTTTTTGGGAGAAAGATCAGCCCTGAGCTAACATCCAAGCTAATCCTCCTCTTTTTTGCTGAGGAAGACCGGCTCTGAGCTAACATCTATTACCAATCCTCCTCCTTCCCCCCCCCCCACAAGCTCCAGTAGATTGTTGTACATCCTTCTAGTTGCTGTGTGTGGGCCACAGCCTCAGCATGGCCGGAGAAGCGGTGTGTCGGTGCGCGCCCGCGATCGGAACCTGGGCCGCCAGTAGTGGAGCGCACGCACTTAACCGCTAAGCCACGGGGCCAGCCGGCAAAAACATTATTGAAGCCTACTCTATGCTAGTCTAAGCTGTGAGAAGGATATAGTAGTGAGTCATCCCCCTGTCCTCAAGGATTCTACAGTTTAGTGGGGTAACGAAAAGCCCTCAACTAACTCGTAGAAACAAGGCAGAGTATAATGAGGATCGTATCAGAACAACTAAGAGGTGAGGTGGGAGTTCCTGGAAGGCTGCTTGAAGTAGGTGGCATATATGCCAAGCCTGTAAAGATGAGAGTTCCAAGTGACTGGTTGGTTAGTCCGACTGCAGATGGCAGCGTGAGAAAGTGTAGGCTGTGTTACGATTAACACAGGCAGAAACTAAGGCCATGGGCCGGCCCTGTGGCTTAGCGGTTAAGTGAGAGCGCTCCGCAGCTGGCGGCCCGGGGTTCGGATCCCCGGTGTGGATCCCGCGTGCGCTCTGAGGCACCGCTTCTCCGGCCATGCTGAGGCCGCGTCCCACATACAGCAAGTAGAAGGGTGTGCAGCTGTGACATACAACTATTTACTGGAGCTTTGGGGGAAAATAATAAATAAAATAAAATAAAAAAAAAAGAAAGAAACTAAGGCCTTTATTGAGTACATGCCACATACTAGGGTCTGAGGATATGGAAATATATCAGAAACAGTCTTTGCCATTGAGGAGCTCTCAGTCTAGAGGGGTAGACAGATGTAAACAGTCATTAAGGTGATAATGACTTCAGAAGGTAGGGAAGAAATGTTAAAAAGAAGAGGAGAGTGTGTGACTGACTTGGGGAGGTCGGGAGATGCTTTGCAAAGGGAATGATACTTGAGTTGTTCCTTGACAAAGTAGGAGGAGTTTGCCAGGTGAACTGTGGGAGCAGTTAGGAGTGCTGCAGGCACCTGAGCAGGTCCCAGTGCTCTTTTTTTAAAAAATTTTTTATGAGGGGACTAGCCCTGAGGTAACATCCGATGCCAATCCTCCCCTTTTTTCTTGGAGGAAGATAGGCTCTGAGCTAACTCGGTGTCTATCTTCCTCTACTTTATATGGGACGCCGCCACAGCATGGCTTAAGCGGTGCGTCATGCGTACCTGGGATCCGAACCTGCTAACTAACCCCGGGCTGCGCGGAAGGGGAGCGCGCCTACTTAACCGGTTGCGTCACCGGGCTGCCCCCCCGCCCTCGGTTCTTTTGGCAGGCGGCAAGCAGGCAAGGAAAGTATTTCTTCTCTCTCTCACCTAGATTTTTGGCTCCTGGAGGAAATGACTTTTTCAATATCACACCCTAATAGCAGATGGTTAAATGAAAGGTTTTGGAGTCAGACCTGGATTCTAATCCGGCTATCTAATAAACCGTATGACCTAATCTGTGTTTTAGTTTCCTCATTTGTACAATTTATTTGTGTTTCAATTCCTTCCATTCATACAATTCAAAAGTAAAGCGTGTAGCACAGAGCCTGCCATAAAGTCCTTTTATTATTTTCTATCATTATCTCATTTAATCCTCACAAGCATCCTGGACTTTCGGTATAATTTCCCCCACTTGGCAGAGGCAGAAGTTTAGAGTAGGTAGGTGACCTGCCTAAAGTTCACAGGACAATCCAGAGTCGCCTCCGCCTCCGCAGCCAGTCCGCCCTAATTGGACGTCCGCGCCGGGTTTTCCCAGGCTGCCCCAGGGGACAAGCTCCGGTCCGGCGGCGGAAACGCCGGCGCCAGAATTTGGGCGCCGCCGCGGCCTGCGCCGGGCGGGCGGGCGGGGCCAGGAGGGGCGAGGCGGGGCGGGCGAGAGGAGGGAAGTTGTCGAAGTTAAGGGAGACGCCCGCCCGCTCGCCCGGGCCTCGCCTCCGGCCGCTCCCTCCGCCTCCTCCCCGCCCCGAGCCCCCGTCCGCCCGTCCTTCCTTCCCCTGCCGTGCATGATGGAAACACCATGGCTGCGGCGGCCCAGCTCTCCCTGACACAGGTAACGCCGCCCGCCCGCCCGCCGGGCTCGCTCGGCCGCTGTCCCCGGCCCGGCCCCCTCCCCCACCGCCTGCGGTTCACCGACCCGAGCGGGTTCTCTCGGCCCGGGCGGGGCGGCCGGTAGTGAGAGCGAGAGCGTGCGTGTGACTGAGGGAGGGCGCCATCCCGAGCCGGCAGCTGCGCCGCGGCAGCCGCGACCCCGCCCGGGTCGGGGGCGCCCCCGGCCCTGGCGCCCCACAGCTGAGTGCCGCGTGCCCCGGGGTCCCCGCTCCGCTCCACTTAGTTTTCCCCCACCCAGGAAGTTTCCTGATCCCAGGCCCGCACCCCAGGTGAGCTGTGGAGCTCGCGCGGAGCAGCCTCACCCGCGGGTCAGCCCTCGCCCCGCACGAGGCTCGCCCTCCGGGCCGGGCAGCGCGCTTCCCCCGGTGAGAGTCACCCTCCCGAGCCAGACGCTCAGGGCCCCCTCTTTCCTGTCTAAACCGGCCTTTTCCCCCTGGAGTTCAACGAAAGCCCTGCCTTCCCCAGCAGTTTCCTCCAGGCGCCTCTCGTCCAGGAAAGTCTCATCTCACCCAGGTACTTCCCTGCTAGCTCTTTCCCGAATTGAGCCTCTTCTCCTGATCAGGTTTCCTTCTGGGTCAGACCCCCTATTAGTTTTTTCCTACTCAAGTTTGCTTTCACGCCCACCCGGTGGACTCGCACTTGATCGCTATCCAAGCGGATAACAGGGAAACATCCTTTAACAGGTGTGATGGTTCCACCGGTCTTGGGGCTGGGAACGACCGTAGAGATCACTCGTCCTGGGGGAATCTTCACCAGAATCTGTTCTCGGGGTTTCCTGTTGCTTCCTTCAGAGTCCAGTCCTTGTGCTTCCCAGGAAGCCTCTCTACATCACTCGCTCTGGGAGCCTCGTTCCTCCCTCCCTGCAAAGAAAGCCCAGTACAATCTTCCCATGATGTCCAGGGTGATAAGGAGTCCCCGTCAGTCCCTTGCCGCTTCTCTGACCAAACTCACCCCAGCCTCTCACTTTCTCATCCTCTTTTTTCCACAGCTGGTGGCCATGTACTTCCCTGTTTGGGCCCACCCCAACCTTCCTGCCTGCCTGGTAGTATCTCTCTGCCCCTTTGTAGTCTCTTTGGCCTGGATTTGTCAGTGCTTTAAGGCTTTAACAGTGGGATAGGGTATACATTTGGGTCATAGAGTTGTCTGTGTTAGGATCAAGAGGCTTTGGGGAGGTTCACCTAGCACTCTAGGATAGGGAGACTGAGTGAAAAATGTTCTCCCCAGAAACCAGGAGTCACAGTTAAACATGTGCCTCAGGTGAAATAGCTAACTTGAGTTTGCAGGAATTATCAGACTCATAAGTGGAGTCTATTTTGCAGTTTGTTTGGTGTTGCTTATCCTCTTTTGACAAGCAGGTAAGGGGGAAGAATTCTTGGAATGTGGTGTTGGTTGTGAATCTCTTTGGAAGGGTCCCTCCTGAAACTCAAGTTGGAGGAATGGGAACACTGACTTTTGGGTGTTCACTTTACGAGTCTAGTTAGTGACTTGCATTAAATAAGATCCCTTTGGCAGGCTGTTGCTGTCTGGCTCTGTTGGTCAGTTGGGCAGGAGTTTTCCCTTCTTGAAGATTTTGTTCTCTTGAAGACTTTTGTAGATTTGCTTCTTAGTTGTGTGCATAAATTCTCTGGGTAATACTGTGTTTTTAGTTTCTAATTACTGTCATTTATCTCTGGAGATTTTCTTCAGGCTCTGTCAGTTTTATAGACAGTTAAATAATTTAAATATATTCCTGTGGTTATGTATTAACATGTACAGAGTAAATACTGAATCAGGAGTATTATCATTAAATGTCTCACATATGAGAGAACATACCTTGATGGTTCATTTATATTAATAATTCAAAAAGTCAATTTAAAATATTTTGACTTTAAGACATTAAGAGGAAATAAGATATATTGTAAAGGCACAGGAAAAACAACCTTTCCAAGTGTTACTATACTATAATATGCCTCGTTATTTTAAAATTTTGTTGATTTGTGTTTTTTTACTTTAATTTTTTAAATTAAAAAATTTTTAAATTAAAAAATTTGTTTGAGGCAAATAAACTGAGATAGCAATGCAACCTGGTTTCACATTCGTTATTGATCTGTGTTTGTCGCGCTGCGGCCGCGCCCTCCCCCCCCCTCCGGTTCCAACAAATACCCTTAGACATAGGCATACTTAAGTGAGAGATCCTCCAGGGCAGGGACCCCTTTTAATTCATCTCTCTCCCGTCAGTGCCCATCTGGAAGAAAGTGATTAATGACTTTGTCTTATGATTGACTGAAAATTTTAAAGGGCTCTATGACAGTTAGAAAGATTAAACAGATGCTGAAGTTAGTTTCTGCCTCTGGTCATGAGATAATGATGGTTTTGGAGTAGGTTCATTCATTCAGCAAGTATTTGTTAAGGACCGATTATGTGCTAGGCGCTGTGCTGGGATTGTCTTGTTGATGATTTTTTGTTTTTATTAAGCAAAACTGACAGTTGGGGGAAAAATGTGAAAATATTTTAATTTACTCCTTCCTTCCTCTGCCTGCCAGTCAACCCTCCAACTCCCCAACCACCAAAGTAAATTATCTAAATTTTCATATTCTAGCTTCTAGAGAGGATAGAACACTAGAGAAATGAAATGTTAGTTCCAGCCCCAGCTTTGCCAAGAGCTAACTGTATGGCATGGAGTTAAATCTCCAGGCCTCAGTTTTCTTAACTTTTAATATTCATTCAACAGATATTTGTTGAGCATTCTTCATGTGCTAGGCATTATTCTAGGAACTAAGGATATAGTAATAAACAAAATAGATACCAGTTCTTAGAGCTTGGAGGCAAACAAAACATGAAGCTTACATTCTAGTAGCTGATTCAAGGACCTTTCCAACTAACATTCCTTCTTATAGATCATATTCTATAATTTGTAGATCTGTTGGTGACTTTGCTGTGTACCCTTACTGTTTTCTAATTTCAGTTGTCTTCACTAGATGTTCTGTTTTCTTCTTGTCAGTAAGAAGTAAAACTTGAGTGAGAACGATCTTGTGATTTTTGCTTATGGTGGTAGATTACAAAAAAGATATTAATACTTTTTAAACTTTTCCAATTGCCTATTTCTTCCTCAAGCTTAATAATAACAATAATACTGTTAGCTTCTCTTTGGGAGTTACTCTCTGCCAGGAATTGTACTTCACTTAATCTAACACTCCATTTTGCAAATGGGGGAAGTAATTTACATAAACCAGTAAGTGGTAAATCTAAAATTTGAACCAAGGTCTGTAGGTCTTCAAGAGCTATTTCACTGTACTTCTCTGTGTACTAGATGCTTGGCATATCCAGTGCTCCCTTGAATTTTTGATTCTCTTTTTCAGTATATGCCCTGTTGTCCTAATTAGGTAGTAGACTTCTTGAGGATAGAAGCCATATCTTTTGCTTGAGTCTCCAATGCCTTTCATGGTATCTTAACAATACAGTTGTTTGTGTGCAAGTAGAGCTCTTGATGATGATAAAGGTTTTATTTTATTGAAATATGGCATGATATAAGTTTTTAAAATAATCTTCCAGCAG
This sequence comes from Diceros bicornis minor, assembly GCF_020826845.1. Lineage (NCBI taxonomy): Eukaryota > Metazoa > Chordata > Mammalia > Perissodactyla > Rhinocerotidae > Diceros > Diceros bicornis. The sequence continues at coordinate 13,901,971 of NC_080752.1, read as the reverse complement.
CTTTATGCTGAACTTTTGTTTTAATTAGCAAGGATTCTTTTTTTTAATAATGAAAAAGCCGTTAGAATGGGACTTAATTTTAAAAATCTTAGTATATGGTCTGAAACAATACTATAAGAATACATTTCCTTTTAACCTTTTTTTAATTCTTTTTTCTTTTTTTGTGAGGAAGATCAACCCTGAGCTAACATCCATGCCAATCCTCCTCTAAAATTTTGCCCAGGAAGACTGGCCCTGGGCTAACATCTGTGCCTATCTTCCTCCACTTTATATGGGACACCGCCACAGCATGACGTGACAAGTTGTGCCTCGGTGCGCGCCCGGGCAGCCAACAGCGGAGCGTGGGCACTTAACTGCTACGCCATGGGGCTGGCCCCAACCCTTTTTTTAAATTGCAAGAGTGATATAACTGCATTACAGAAAATTTGGAAATTGGAGGAAAAATGTCCCATAATTTCACAGTTTCTGGTGTTTATTTTCAATTTCATTAAAAAAAAGTACACAATGTGTGTTAATAAATGTTTTTCACCTTAGTGATCTGGTTTAACAATTATGACAGTAAATATAGGGTGGAGTATGAAAATTACAACATGTTCTCAGAAGCAGAAAAGGATTATTTATTCAGCATGACATTTTACTTCCTATTATGTGAAAGGCACAATAATGATATATATATTTTTGCCTGCAATTACGTTCCGGTGTACTCAGGAAATCCGTGCTTCCTTGAGCCATATCTAACCATTCTCAAAAATGGCTTGGAATGTTCTACATTCGGGAGGAGTTGTCACAGTTAAAATTAATTAGGAACAGTTGGGTTTGTCCAATAGACCATCTCCTAGGAATAACCTAAGAGTGTATTCCTTTGTTTTCACTCTTATTTGCAGACACAGTGATAGTAACAGACTAACATGTAGTAGAAAAAGATTGAGCCTCTTTATTTAGCGATGAATCATAGTTCTAATCTGCGCTGTCACTAATAGTCTGGTTTAAGGGCTCAATCTAAGGTGTTTTACTTACTCTTCAAGGAATTAATAAACACAGTTTATACAATTCTTTGTTTTGTGAGTTTTGGACTTAATAAAATTGGAACTCTGGCAACCAAAGGCAGGAAAATTGCTTGAGAGAGAGAGAGAGAGAAAGAGCCAGCGAGTGAGAGAGAGATATAGATAGATAGATAGGGGCCGGCCCCGTGGCTTGGGTTAAGTGCGCGTGCTCGGCTGCTGGCGGCCCGGGTTCGGATCCCGGGCGTGCACCGCCGCACCGCTTCTCTGGCTGTGCTGAGGCCGCGTCCCACATACAGCAACTAGAAGGGTGTGCAACTATGACATACAACTGTCTACTGGGGCTTTGGGGGAAAAAATAAATAAATAAAAAATTGTTTAGATAGATAGATATCTGGTTACTTGGAGAATTGATAGAAATAAATGAAAAGTTAATCCAGGCAGAGTTCATTAGGCAAATCCATACACTGGAATTTCATTTTAAAGTGGTTGAACTTTCAACAAGATAAAATATTATGCCTTTGTTAAAAATTGTGTTTATTAAGAGCTTGTGATAATCTGAGGAATGTTATAATTTGAATGCTGTATTTCAGTAAAGTAGAAACATTTTATTTAGACAAATGGTCTAACCCAGTTAAGCATGCGTAGAAAAAAGACTGGGGCCGGCCCTGTGGCTTGGTGGTTAAGTTCGCGCGCTGCGATGCTGGTGGCCCGGGTTCGGATCCCGGGTGCGCATCGAGGCACCACTTCTCTGTCCATCCTGAGGCTGAGTCCCACATACAGCAACTAGAAGGATGTGCAGCTATGACATACAACTATCTACTGGGGCTTTGGGGGGAAAAAATAAAATAAATAAAATCTTAAAAAAAAAAAAAAAGACTGAAAGAAAAAAAACCAAGATTTTATAGTATGGTTATGGTTTTTATATACCTTCCTTTCAATAGTGAGCGTGTAGTTCTTCTGTAATCAGCTGATTTAGCATTTCTACATGACGATTTTTTGGAAAATTTATTCTTTTAAATTGAAATTAATAACTGTATGTAAAGTAAAAAATCTGTGTTTTAAGATTGCATCTATACTCATATTTCATCTTAAACATTCCTGTGTTTGGATTTAGAGAAATTGGTCAGAATAATATAATAATTATTATTATAGTTGGTTTGGAATTCAGTCAGAGGACTAATTTATAATTTTGTGTGCCGCTTTATAATTTACAAAGCATTTTATGCTCTCTCATTTGATCTTCACAATAACCAGTGAGCTAGGCTATTATTACTATCATTTCAAATTGGAGAATACTGAGGTTCAGAATTTGTGACTCAAGTTTTATAGCCAGTGAATAAAAGAGCCAGCATAAACCCATGTTAAAAATTCAGACAATAGGAGTAAGAGTCTCCTTATCTGGGCCTTCAGTCTCCTCCCTAGAGGCAGTCATTCTTGCCAGTTTCATGTGTGTATTTCCAACAGAAGTCTGTGATGTATATGCAAATATATGTGTGTGTGTGTGTGTGTGTGTGTGTATGTAGTGGCTTATTATTACATTTATTTATTTATTTTTAGCTTAATTGATCTAGGAGATTGTTCTATACCAGCACATATAGATTTCCCTCATTATTTTAAAAACTTCAGGATATTCTCTTAAATGAATATACTTAATTTATTTAACTAGGCACTTAATGATGGACATTTATGTTATTTCCAAGCTTTTATTACCAACAGTGCTGCAGTGAATATTCTTTTACACATCTTTGTGCACGTGTGTGAGTATGTGCATTAGTTTTTAGTGGGTGTAATTGTTGAGCCAGTTTTTAATTTGGATATTGCTAATTTGCATTCAGAAAGGTTGTACCAGCAACTTTTCCTCCAGTCATCAACGTAGTATATTATCAAAATTTTGATCATTGTCAACTTGATATATAAAAATGATATTTGTTAAAAGGCTGCCTTATGCACTGTGCTTTTCCTACCACATAAATTTGAACATTTTAGTATCTTGTACAAAAGTAAGGTAGAAGTGAGGCATAAGAAACTTATCTTTGTGATATAAACAATGCTTTCATAAATTGGACTTGCAATTAAAAAATAAAGGTTGGAGCTCTTTTTTTTTTTTTTTAATTTTATTTATTTATTTTTTCCCCCTAAAGCCCCAGTAGATAGTTGTATGTCATAGCTGCACATCCTTTTAGTTGCTGTATGTGGGACACGGCCTCAGCATGGCCGGAGAAGCGGTGCGTCGGTGCGCGCCCAGGATCCGAACCCGGGCCGCTAGCAGCGGAGCGCGTGCACTTAACCGCTAAGCCACGGGGCCAGCCCTGGAGCTCTTTTAAAAACATTTTTATGTGGTACAAATATAGAAAGAAAAGTAAGCCTTTGTTCCTCCCTATTTAGATTGGGGATTTTGTCATGGGATTTAATGGTACCCGGAGTTTCCCATCTGAAATAATCAAGCTGCTTATTTCTTGTGTGTGCAATAAAAATACAAATTTGGTTAAGAACATACTTTTGGGGGGAAAGCTTCTATATTACAATACTTTGGTTTTTGTAGATCATGGTTTCTCAGTCTTGGCACTATTGACGTTTACGGCCAGAAAATTCTTTGGTGTGGGGAGCTGTCCTGTGCGTTGTGGGATGTTTTGCTGCATCTTTATCCACAAGATGCTGTTAGCACTCTTTCCAGTTGAGACAATCTCCAGACATTGTTGGATGTTTCCTGGGGCAAAATTGCCCCTAGTTGAGAATCACTGGTTTAAATATATGCTTTTTACACTTAGTGATGCGCTAAGGTATATGGGAGATACAGAGGTATATGTTTTCTTGGGATAGTGACAGGGGGAATAGTTTATCTTCATATTTTAATTCTTAAACCTGCCATAAACCATGAATGACTAATGATGCATAGATATTGAGCTTAAAAAACTTAACTGATGATACAACTGGAAATTGTGAACTTAATTTTATGTGTGATTTCTCTGCCTTTCTTAGCATGATCTTATTTTAGTTGTGGAACAATTTCCTAGTGGGCTAAATATTAACGCAAAGATCCCGGAAGAAAAACACTCTTATGCCACTGTTGAGAAGGAAGAGGACTGATGTTTCTTAAACTCCTAATAAGCAGTTGGTACTTTTAGGTGATTTACATATATTATTTCACTTACTCTTCACAGCCTTTCTACAAGTAGGAATTAATGTTTTGAATTACTTACTCAGGGTTGTGTTGTAAGTGGTAGATCTGAGATTTGAACCCAGGCACATCTGTTCTCAATCACATTTGCTATGCTGCTTTCTGTAAATAGTCATTGACAATATTTCAGATAAATTTAGGGATAAGAATGAACATGCACATGATATTATATTCCTCTGTTGTTATGTAAAAGGAACAAATATTCAGAGAGTGGGGTCTGTGTGCCTGTGAGAGAGAGAGAGAGAAGAGATCAATACTGGGATAATAACAACAATAATTAATACTTATTGAGCATTTATGATGTGTCAAGCACTGTTTTCAATAATCCTTACAACCTGATGAACTTTTCAATAATCTTTACAACCTGATAACTGGATCATCCGTATTATCATTGTTTTACAAAAAAGAGAAAATTTAGGCACAGAGGCGAAGTAATTTGTTCAAGTCAAGCTGCTGCCAAATAGTAGAGGCAGGATTATAACCCAGGTGGTGTAAGCAGCTCATATAAATTGAATGCGTCTGTGTATTTTTAAGGGCAAAATATCTCTGACAGAACTAATTATGACAGTGCCGTTCCTTGGTTATAACTGAATATAAGTTCTAGGCTGCAGCATTTTCTCACTTGAAAATCAACTTATCATTGCATAGATCACATCTCTAGAAAGTGATTGTTGTACCAAGTTACAGTGGAGGGTTTTTGTAGACATGATAGAAGATAGTTTTACATTTTTGCAACCTCTAGGAATTGATTACTCGTGAAAACCTAAGCCTGTCTGGGTTAATATACATCATGCCACTGTTTACTTTCAAGCTAATATTCTCTTGGAGATAGTAGTTTGGACTTGGAGTTTCTTCAATATTTTATTGCTGGAGACGATACCATGTGTCAGAGAAAAATTCCTGAGAAACAAACTGTTTTAGTAAAGAAAACCTAGAACCACTAAGTCTAAGGATTTCTGATGCTCCAGACATGAACATTGTTGAGAAGGTGAAATAAAGGGCGACCTTGGGCTTTGCAGTCAGAATGTCTCAGGTTTAAATCCTTTATTTGATTGCGTAACAAATTTATTAGCCTCTATTTTTTTTTTAACTTATAAAATGGGGAATAAATTTAACCTCTAGGATTTGTTGTGAAGATTATGTGAAATAGTGGATATGAAGGTCCGGAATCAGTTTAAATGGTAGCAGCTATTAATAATAATAATAAAATAACAACAACAACAACTACCACCACTAGCCAAATATTTAAAATTGGTAGATTTTAGTTATTAACAGGGCTGTTAATTTTTATGAAATGTTGCACTTAATTGGAATTTTCATAGATCACTGATACTAAGGGTTATTGGTAGCCTCATTCTATCTTATATTCTCTAGGTACAACACAGGTATATCATTATGCATATACTAAAAATATGATACAGGCTTTAAAGGTGCTTCCCTTATTGCTGGTTGATCCTGTTTTATTTCAGCAAACATTTACTGAATGCCTCCTGTGTGTCACCACTGTGTTAGGCCTTGGACATAAAAGAGTATAAGACCTAGACTCATGCACTGAAGTACCTTTTAATCTTTTAGGGAGATAAACACTGACTCTCTGGCGTGATATGTACTAACATAAAGGATGATAGAAGTAAGGCACTGGGTGCTGTGGAATATCCTATGATTATGATGGAACTTTTTGTGGTAATTAGGTTTTTAATTTTTGCATGATTTTACAATGTCTGACGTTGATACTGTAGATGACATTTTAAATTGTATTGAAAGGGACAGCGTAAAACCGTAGGAATGTTTGATTCAAGTCAAATTGTATTTTGGTGCGTAGGGTTCACATTGGGGGGATATAACATCCATTTTTTTATGATTTAGTCCCTGCTTTCTCTTTGTAATGAAGCGAGAATTTTAAATGTAGAGCATAGGACGTTAGGAAGGGGTTTCAAGGATAAGCTTTAAAGGATCTGTGACCTTCTCTAAAATAGTATGTAAAATATTCAGACTCGCAAGATTTCTATCCCATGAATACTGAGAGAAGCTTTATATAGTGGGAAGAACACTGGACTCAGTACAAGACAAACCTTGAATTTGAAATTTTGAATTCTCCCTCTGCCTCTTGTACTCTCTCTGGGTGACCTTGGCAAGTTACTTTAAACTCTGAACTTCCTTTTCTTTATGTATGATGTGTATACATTGTTGGAATATAGGAGACATTCAGTAAATAGAAGTGCTGTTATTATTATTGACACTCATATAAATATTATTTTAAATTTTTTTCATTTCCAGAATTCTTTACTTATTAAAGAAAACTTGGAACATGCAGACAATCAGCAAGAAAAAGCATGGATCACCATTCATCCTATTCTTTAGATTTTAGTTTTTTTACTTCTTGTTTTTTTTCTTTACATGCTTTTTTAAATGTGATTGTAACCTCTCTGTCTCACACATACACCCATACATATATGTATAATTTTGTATTCTGTTTTCTTTAACTTAACATTATAGGTGTTTTCCTATGTGGTCTTCATAGCATCTTTTTTTTTTTTTTTTTTTTTTGTGAGGAGATCAGCCCTGAGCTAACATCCGCCAATCCTCCTCTTTTTTTGCTGAGGAAGGCGGCCCTGGGCTAACATCGGTGCCTATCTTCCTCCACTTTATATGGGACGCCGCCACAGCATGGCTTACCAAGCAGTACTTCGGTGCGCGCCCGGGATCCGAACCAGCGAACCCCGGGCCGCCGCAGCGGAGCGCGCGCACCTAACCGCCTGCGCCACCGGGCCGGCCCCTTCATAGCATCTTTTTAATGTCTTTAGAATATATTTATTGATTGGATGTTTTATAGTTTAGTTAATTAAGCCCTTATGTATACAGGTAATTTATATATCAATTATAATTAAGGCTGTTGCAAGTAACCTTTCATATACCATTCACTGAATTCTTTTCTGTAGAGTTACAGATGGTACTTAATACATAAATGAATTATTTTTCTATGTATACCTTTGAGTTTTAAAATTAAACTTGAGGGCCGGCCCCGTGGCTTAGCGATTAAGTGCGCGCGCTCTGCTGCTGGCGGCCCGGGTTCGGATCCCGAGCGTGCACCGACACACCCCTTCTCTGGCCATGCTGAGGCCGCGTCCCACAGACAGCAACTAGAAGGATGTGCAACTATGACATACAAGTATCTACTGGGGCTTTGGGGGAAAAAAATAAATAAAATTAAAAAAAAAAATTAAACGAGTGATTTTTGTTTATATTTATTAGGTCTTGAATGGCAAAGCAGACAGCAACAGTAGTTTATGCAGATAGCAACAATCTCAAAAATACTGTCGTGAAGGAATTAAGTTTGAGTGTATGTAATTTGGCTGCAAAGGCCATTTGTAGTTTGTAAAAGTTCACTTAGCATAGGAAATTAGCATTAAAACTTGTGAGCTTGAAGAAGATTGGATGATTTCAGTTTGCATACAGTTTTCATCCTTTGCAGGCTGGGTTGCTTTCATTCTTAGTCTATTCTCTACATTCTGTTCTGTGTTTTTTGTTTTTTTTTCTGGCACACTTTTATGCAGGGCGTTGTAAGATCTGGGGGTGGATTCTGGACCATCTGGCACTTGAGAATGGTTCAAAAACTTAACTCTATTGACTGTACTTTGAGCCAGACTTGCTTGAGATTTCCTGGTTTGTCTCTGTGCTTGATAGGTTTTTTCTTTTATACCCTCACAGCTTTTTATGACTTATTTTTAGTACAGGAATTTTACCACTACCAGTGTTCATAGATTAAGGTGGATAAAACTTATTTTCTTATAACCTCACCAAAGGAATTCTTATAAGGAAAACTTCACAAAACAATTTATTTTAAAAAATAAGTGTATAATTGACATGACTTGTATACTTATACATGTTTAATAAATATTTAAAAATTGATTATTTTTTAGTATAATTATAGTTTTTCATCATGAGGCTAGGTGGAGAGAAAATCGTATTCTGCAAATTGTAAATTTACTGAGTTAATTTCTAGTTCTAGTTTAAAAATAATCCACGTGTCAAAATTAATGATAATTTTTTGAACTATCTGCATTTAGGAATGTGAACCATCAAGCACTTTTAAAAAGTACTAGTGGTACTAAATTTATAAAATGTTTAAAAATTGTTTAGTTGTTAAGATACTTTCTTTGAGCTTCCTGCCCTATTTCTTTAAAAATTTCTAAATTTAAAATTTTTAAAAACCTTATTGACATATAATCCACATATCAAACAATTTGCCCATTTAAAATGTACAATTAAATGGTTTTTAGTCTATTCCTGGATGTGTGCAACCATCGCTAGAGTAAATTTTAGAGTATTTTTATCACCTCAAAAAGAAACCTCATACTCTAGGTATCATCCCCTTTTCTTCCATGCTTCCCCAGCCCTAAGCAGCCACTAATCTACTTTCTGTCTCAATAGATTTTCCTATTCTGGACTTAGTATGAATGGAATCATATAATATGTGGACTCTTGTGACTAGTTCCTTTCACTTAACAATGTTTTCGAGGTTTATCCAAGCTGTAGCAAGTATCAGTACTTCATTCCTTTTCATGGCTGAAATTCCATTGTATGGTTATACTACATTTTCCATTTGTTCATTGATGGACATTTGGGTTGTTTCCACCTTTTGGCTATTACAAAAAATCATGCTATAAACATTCATTTACAAGTTTTTATGTGGATATATGTTTTTATTTTTGCCAGATATATATCAGTTCATGTGGTAACTCTATGTTTAATTGTTTGAGGAACTGCCACAGTATTTTCTAAAGCAGAAGCACCATTTTATATTCCCACCAGCAGTGTATGAGGATCAGGATTTCTCTACTTCCTCCCCAATAATTGTTATTATCTGACTTTTTGATTCTAGCCATCCTAGTGGGTGTGAAGTGGTATCTCATTGTGGGATTTGCATTTCCCTTATGACAAATAATGTCCAGCATCTTTTCATGTGCTTTTTAGCCATTTGTATATCTTCTTTTTTAGAAATATCCTTTGCCCATTTTTAAATTGGGTCGTTTATCTTTTTATTATTAATTTGTAAGAGTTCTTTATATATTCTGGATACATGTCCCTTATGAGATATATGATTTGCAAATATTTTTTCTCATTCTGTGGGTTGTCTTTCTACTCTCTTGCTAGTGTCCTTTGATGCACAAAACTTTTTTTTTTTTTTTTTTTTGGTGAGGAAGATTGGCCCTGAGCTAACATCTATTGCCAGTCTTCCTCTTTTTGCTTGAGGAAGATTGTCCCTGGGCTAACATCTGTGCCATTCTTCCTCTATTTTGAATGTGGGACACCGCCACAGCATGGCTTGGTGAGCGGTGTGTAGATCCGTGCCTGGTATCCGAACCAATGAACCCTGGGCCACTGAAGCAGAGCACACACACTTAATCGCTACACCACCAGGCTTGGCCCCAACACAAAACTTTTAAATTTTGATGAAGTCTAATTTTTATGTTCTTTTTTGTTACATGTGCTTATGGTGTCATATCTAAGAATCCTTTCGGAAATCTCAAGTCATGAAGATTTATCCATGTGTTTTCTTCTAAGAGTTTTATAATTTGAGCTTTTACATTCTTTGATCTGTTTTGAGTTAATTATTATTATTATTATTATTATTTTTGCTGAGGAAGATTCACCCTGAGCTAACACCTGTTGCCAATTTTCCTTTTTTTTTTTTTTTTTTTTAATATAAGCCACAGCACGGCCACTGACAAGTGGTGTAGGGCCGCACCTGGGAACCAACCCGGGCCACCGAAGTGGAGCATGCCAAACTTAACCACTAGGCCGCTGGAGCCGGCCTTTAAGTTAATTTTTATATATGGTGTGAAGTAACAGTCCAACTTCATTCTTTTGCCTGGATATCCAGTTGTCACAGCACCATTTGTGGAAAAGACTGTTTTTTCCACATTGATTGATCTTGTCGGAAATCAATTGACCATAGATGCATGAGTTTATTTCTGGACTCTTAATTCTGTTCTGTTGATCTATATGTCTATCCTTGTGTAGTACAACACTGTCTTGATTATGGTTGCTTTGTAGTAAGTTTTGAAATTGGAAAGTGTTAGTCCTCTAACTTTGTTTTTTTTTCCAGAATTATTTTGGCTATTCTGGGTTCCTTGAAATTCCGTATGAATTTTAGCATTGTCTTGTCAGTTTCTACAAAGAAATCATTTGGAATTTTCATAGAGATTGCATTGACTCTGTAGATGAGTTTGGGGGGTATTGCTATCTTAACAATGTTAACAGTTCATGAACATGGGATTTTTTTCCATTTATATATATCTTTAATTTTGTTCAACAGTCTTGTATTTTAAGAGTGTAAGTTTTGTACTTCTTAAATTTATTCTTAAATATTTTATTCTTTTTTATTTAGTCTTAAGTTATTTGAATGGATGGAATTGATTTCTTATTTCATTTTCATATTGTTCATTGCAAGTGTATAAAAATACAATTAATTTTTTGTATATTGACCTTGTATCCTTCAACCCTGCTAACCTCATTTATTAGTTCTAATAGTTTTTTAGTGGATTCCTTAGGATTTTCTATATATAAGATCATGTCATCTGCAAATAGAGAGAGTTTTACAGAACGTATCCTTTCCACTTTGGATGCTTTTTATTTCTTGTTCTTGTCTAATTTCCCTGGCTAGAATCTCCAGTACACTGTTGAATAGAAGGATCCAGAGGGGACATTTTTGTCTTGTTCCTGATCTTGGGGGAAAGCGTGCATATATATATTCAGTACCTTGAAAGTGCCTAATTCAGCCATTGATTGTTCAGGAAACCTAGTATTATTTGAAAGGGGTTTAATTCACATTTTGGTTATGTAGCTCAGGGGTTCTTGAGAGCCGTCCTGTACCTTCAGCATCACCTGAGAACTTCTTAAAAATACAAATTCTTAGACCTCACCCCAGTCCTACTCTGAATTAGAATCGGAAACTTGGAGGTGGGGAATTTACTTAGCCTTTTGCTTAGTAAATGTAGTTCATATTTTTGAAAAACTAATAATGCTGCTAGTTAGTAACACATAAGGTTTTAAGTATATGAAGCATGTAATATTCACAAAGACTCCTTTAGTAGGTATTTTCTTTTTATTTTTCTTACTTTCTTTTTAACATATGTGGAAACAACCCAGAGAGGTTGTCAGTTTTCTTGCTTTTGGGCATTGGTTAAAAGAGGGAGCTCTAGCATTGTACTGCACGGTTTGAATTCTAGTTCTGCCGTTTACTAGCTGTGCGAATTTGGGCAAGTCATTTAATCTCTTTGTGTTTCAAATTCTTCATATGTAAAATGTGAGTAAGAGCGTCTGCTTTATAGACCTGTGAAGATTAGATAATAAAAGTAAAGCACTGAGAATAGTGCCTGCCCCATAAGTCGTTAATAAATATAAATATTGGCTATTACAGTTATTGTTGGTCAAGAGCACCCAGCCATGGCCCATTTCTCATACCTTTCTTCTGTACATTTTTCTTGCTGTGCCTGAATTTCTCTTCCTCTCCTTTGCTTCATTCGTTCAACAAGTACTGGGTACCTACTGTCTGCGAAGCACTGGTATCTGTACTGTGACAAAGTTACAGGCCCCATGGGTTAATATTTCTAGTGAGGGAAACCAACAGAAACAAATAGATAATAAATAGATAGTGATAAGAGCTAGGAAGAACAGTAAAGCAGGATAAGGGAAGAGAGTACTGTAAGGTACTACTTGAGGTAGAGTGGCCAGAAAGGCCCCTCTGAGGAGGTTATATTCTATCAGAGATCTGAATGAAATAAGAAGTGAGCCATATGAATATTTATGGAAATGTTCCAGGTAGAGGGAACAGCAAGTGCACGGGCCTTGAGGTAGTGCACTTTGTAGTTGCTTGACTGGTTCCTTTAAGATTTAGTTTAGGTGTTAGCTGTAAGCGACTTCCTCAGCTTTTTCAATCTTAATTTGTTGGGAAATAATTCAGACATGACTGTTATTGACTTTTCCTCTTCTGTCTCCCTTAGGTATCTCTGATCCCATAGCAACTGTGTTTGCTCCCTCTTGTTGCACTTATCACAATGTATTGTTATTGTCTGTTTTTCCCGCTAGACTCTGAATTCTCAGTATCAGGGATTATAGTTTCTTACTTATTTTAGTATTCTAGTATCTTTTCGACTTCGTATTTCCTCAGTGTATTTCTCTCTGTACTTTGTTTCTGCCTGGTAATAACCATAGTAAGTACAGTTTATTTGAATACTTTATTTGTCTTGCAGTCAGCTTAGTGCATCAAATACGTTTTTGTATTTAGCTGTTGTGTTTTAATTTTTCTTTTTTTTCTGTCTTAAGACTAAGTTCCAGGAGGGCAAAGAAGTTCTTCTATTTGTTCATCTCCATGTCTGGACTGCCTGGTATAATAAGACATAATAGATCAGCAGTTATTTGAATAAATGAGTGGTATGTTAGTATGTTAATATGTTGAGTCTTTTACTAAATCACATAGATTATATAGTATAAATCATATTTGTATAATATTCCAATAGACCCTGAACTAGGAGCTTTAAGCAAAATAGGTCATTTTAGATACTCTTAATGCTCCTAGCTGCTTTCTCTCAGCAGCACCTTATTAAGTCTAATGTACATGTAAGTTCTCCAACCAAAGTTATTGTATTTTCCTGACTAGAAATCAAAACATATGATCCAATAATTATACAGAATGCTTGAAATTCAGACTAGATGAGTATTATCTCTGTACTCATGCACCAAGATTAGCCCCTTTTTCAATTCCATAGTAGAAATTCCTGTTCCTAGTACCTCCCAGATAGAAGCTAAGCAATTACAATTTCTGGCCTAGGTCATTCTCTGCTGAGTCTGCATGAGTGATCAGTAGACAACCCCCAGAGCAATGTTTGCATTTTAAAAGAGGAGTTTGCTAAGTAGGCCAAATGACAATTGGTGGAATGTGTTTGGCTGAAGGTAACACACTGGTAATATTTTACTAAACTAGGGGTTGAAAAGCAATAGATCTTTTCACATTACAGTATAGGTGAGTTGAGAGTATTTTTCCAGTCAGAGGTTCAGTCATTTGGCTGAAAAAGGATGCTTTTTATTTCCTGGCTTTTGGATTATTTCCAGGAAAAGACAACGAAACACTTGCAAGAATGGTTCATTGTAGGAAAATCAGTCAATGTAATACACCGCATTATTACAATGAAGGAAAAAAACCACATGATCATCTCAATTGATGCAGAAAAAGCATTTGACAAAATTCAACGCCCTTTCATGATGAAAATACTCAATAAATTAGCAATAGAAGGGACCTTCCTCAACATGCTAAAGGCCATATATGAAAAACCCACAGCTGTCATCATACTAAATGATGAAAGGCTGAATGCTTTTCCCATGTGATTAGGAGCAAGATGAGGATGCCTGCTTTTGCCACTTCTGTTCAACATAGTACTGGAAGTTCTAGCCAGAGCAATTAGGCAAGAAAAGGAAATAAAAGGCATGCAAATTAGAAAGGAAGAAGTAAAATTATTTTTGTTTGTAGATGACATTTTTTAAAAATTTTATTTTGGTAAATAGCACATAACATGAGATCTGTCTCCTTAACAAACTTTTAAGTGTATAGTACAGTATAGTTAACTGTAAGCGCAATGTTGTACAGCACATCTCTGGAACTTTTTCATCTTGTATTACTGAAACTATACCCATCGAACAGCAATTCCCCATTTTCCTCTCCCCCAGTCGCTGACAGCCACCGTTCTACTTTTTGCTCTTGTGAGTTTGGCTACTTTAGATATCTCATTTAAGTAGAATCATGCAATATTTGCAATATCTGTCCTTATTTCACTTAGAATAATGTCTTCAAGGTTCGTCCATGTTGTAACATATGACAGGGTTTCCTCATTTTTTGTGGCTGAACAATATTCCGTTGTGTGTATGTACCACATTTTCTTTATCCATTTATCCACTGATGGACAGTTAGGTTGTCTCTACTTCTTGGCCATTGTGAATAATGCTGCATGAACATAGGAGTGCAAATATTGCATGTCAGTGGTAAACTCTGAGGGTTTGCCCTCTCTCCCATTTTGTAAGTCATTATGTTGATGAGAATTCCTTTTACCAAGTTCTTTGCTGTTTTGGGTATGAGAAATGGAACAACTAATAAACATGCAAAAATGTATGTTTTCTCAGTTCACTTTGATTTATTTAGGAAGTGGTGTTTATTTCAGATTATACGTGAGATAAAAAAGTGAGGTTGTGTGAATATATTTTTTAAAATGTTAGGTCTGTAGTATGAAAAGAATTGAAATAGCAAAGATTTCTGTTGGTTTATATTCTTTAGGTTAGGTTTGTATAGTTCCAGATACCAGTCAAGAAGTATAAAACTCACTTTATCAGCCGGTTTTATCCATTCTTGTATCAGAACCCTTTCGTGTGAGTGATAGGAAATGCCAATTCTGTCTTAAATGGAAAGGGAGTGTGTTTATGTAATTGAAAGGTCTAGGAGTAGAGTTGGCTTCAGATGTGTTAGGATCTCAATGATATCACTACTCAGTTTTTCCTTCATATCTTGACTCTAGTCTCAGGTAGGCTTCCTCATTGTAGCACTAAGATGATTGTAAAGCCTCAGGCTTGTATACTTTATAACTCCAAGTCCAGTGGAAAAGAGAGCCTCTTTTCTGATAGCTCCCACAAATGAACTGAAATTTTCTCTGATTGGACGAAGATCACTTTTTCCCTGAAATAGCTGTTATAGAGAGTAGGTTGAAGAGTAGGTTTATCAGAAAGAATTGAGGTTACTGATTGTTATAGGTTGAATTGTTTCCCTTTGCTCTCCCCCCACATTCATATGTTGAAATCATAACCCCCAGTACCTCAGAATGTGACTTTACTTGGAAATAGAGTCATTACAGATATAATTAGTTAAGATGAGGTTATATTGGAGTAGGGTGGGTCATTAATCCAACATGACTAGTGTCGTCATCAAAAGGAGAAATTTGGACCCAGGCACACACACAGGGAGAATGCCATGTGAGGGCTGGAGTTATGCTGCCACAAGCCAAGGAACTACCAGAAGTAGGAGAGAGACCTGGAACAGATCCTTCCCTAGTGTCTTCAGAGGGAACGTGGCCCTGCCAACACCTTGATTTTGGACTTCTGGCCTCCAGACTGTGAGACAGTAAATTTCTTTTGTTCTTAGCTACCCAGTTGGTGGTACATTAAAAATTGTTTTTTTTTTTTTACTGATGTCATAATAGTTTATAACATTGTGAGTTTCCAGTTGTACATTATTATTTGTCAGTCACCATATAAATTTGCCCCTTCACCTCTTGTACCCACCTCCCAACTCCCTTCCCCCTGGTATGTGGTACTTTTTTATAGCAGCCCCAGCAAACTAATACAGTGATCATGAATTTATGGTGATACCAGTCTGTCCTGTTGAGTGCTTTTCTCAGCTGCAGCCTCAAAGAAAAGAGGATGGTTGGGTTCATCCAGGTTTGGGATTTTGCTATATTGATGTGACCAAAATGCAAGAGGAGCAAGGAAATTTAGATTATTAGCAAGAGGATTATTGAAATGATGCATCATAGACTCAAAACTGAATGAGGATGGGCCGGCCCCGTGGCTTAGGGGTTAAGTGCGCACGCTCTGCTGCTGGCGGCCGGGGTTCGGATCCCGGGCGCGCACCGACGCACCGCTTCTCCGGCCATGCTGGGGCCACGTCCCACATATAGCAACTAGAAGGCTGTGCAACTATGACATACAACTATCTACTGGGGCTTTGGGGGAAAAAATAAATAAATAAAAATTATTAAAAAAAAAAACTGAATGAGGAGGAAAGTAAAGCAAAGAGAAGATCTGATGGATCAGAGTCAGAATGAAATAATCCATGGATAAGAGGTCTTAGAGAGGTCAAAGGATGATAACTTGAAAGAAGAGGTTACGGTTGGAAAACAAGATGCCTGAGGTAGTGATTTAGGAGGTAGAGCAGTTTCAGGTAATGGTAGAAGGGCCGGGAAGGATGTTACCATGGTAGTAAGAGGATGACTGGGCCATAACATATGTCCACACTGGTTGTGCATTGTATGACTGTGTTTTGAGGAGACCCTTGGACTTAAGGAGGTCAGGGAAGGAAGAAGCCAGGTTGTTGGATGGGTTGTCCAAGTCTGTGGTGAAGTCATCCAGTGTGATGGAGGTTTAGGGTGAAGAGGAAGACAATCAGCCAGGTGCCAAAGCGTTAGATGAATGAAATAGAGAGACCAGGAGGTTAAAAGATAACAGTGATAAGGAAGAGGAGCGAGTAATTTTGTTGAAAGGTAAGGGCCTCAAAAGAGTAGAGCTTTATTTTGTTTTTGTTTTTAAAAGAAGAGGTTGAGTACAGTCAAGTGCTCAACTGTAGTTGAGTGCTCAACTGCGTGCATAATGACTGTTTGGTCAACGATGGACCACATATACGATGGTGGTTCCATAAGATTAGCATCATATAGCTAGTGTGTAGTAGGCTATATCATCTAGGTTGTGTAAGTACACTCTATGAGGTTCACACAATGACATATTGCTCAGGACGTATCCTCGTTCATCGTTAAGTGATGCATGATGTAATGTGGACAAGTTACACAGGTGAGGAGAGAGGAATTTAATCCCATTTCTAGATCCTGAGGTAGGCAGGTTGTTAAACTGGACAGCTACCATTTGAGAAGGGTACATGGGCGGTGAGAGATTGAGTTTCATTTGGGAGTTGAAGGTAACATTCTGAGAAAAGATTGTGTCTGGCTTTCTCTTCAGGAGAGGACCACGTGTTATTTCATGTAGAGAGGTGGAGGGAACATTCTCAGAAGTAGTTAAGGAAAAAAGGACTTGCCTACTTTTTTCTTTCTCTCCGTACTAGATCGGTAAACTCCTTGAGAACGGGGACTATGTATAATTCATTACTGTGCCTAGCTCAGTTGTCAATAAATGTTGAATAAATAAATTCATACTCCCAGCAATATTTGAGAATTTACTGCAACAAGTAATTTTACTAACGATCATTCATTCAACTAATATTTATTGAGGGCTTCCGTATGTAGTACTATGCTAGATATTGGGGATATGATGGTGAACAAGATAGATGTGGTTTCTGCTCCCGTGGAGCTCATATTATAGTGAGGGCAACAAAAAAAAAGCACACATACAAAAGAAAAAGTTGTAGTAAGGTATTTGAAGGAAACAAGCAAGGCTGAGGTAGAAAATAGGAGAGAAGAGGACCTCCTTTTTTTTTTTTTGCTGAGGAAGATTCACCCTGAGCTAACATCCATGCCAGTCTTCCCCTATTTTCTAATATGTGGGCCGCCAGCACAGCATAGCTGCTAACAGAGCGGTGTAGGTCTGCGCCCGGGAACTGAACCTCGTCCGCTGAAGCAGAGCATGCTGGACTTAACCACTAGGCCACCAGGGCTGGCCACCTACTTTCTAATGATCAAAAAAGTCTCTGAGTGGGTAACTTTTAAGCTGAGTCCTAAAGAAAATGAAGACACCAACTATACTTTTCAGGAAGAGGGAGTGACATGTGCAAAGGCTGTGAGTTGAGACAGTTTGCTCTTTTAGAAGAACCAAAATATCAGAGTGAAGTTAGTGGCCCTAGGTAAGGCTGGAGAGGTGAGCAGAGGCTGAATAATGCAAGGACTTGAATCTATGGCAAGTAGTTTGGATTTTATTTTTTGTCAAATGAGAAGCCATTGAGGGGTTTAAACAGAGGAAAGTTATGTCCTGATTTATATTTTTAAATGACTACTCTGCAATCTGTGTGGAGAGAAAAATAGATTAAAAGCAGAGAGGATGGATGAAAGATTGTTGTAATAGTCAAGACAAGATACGGACTAAGATATGGAGAGAAGTGGATGAGTTCAACATATGATTTGGAATTAGAGTTGATGGGACTTGCTGATGGAGTGAAAACGGCGAGTGAGGGACAGGGTGACACTTAGGTATTTGCTTGTACATGCAGGTGGTTGGTGGTGGGGGAGGAACAGGTTTTTGGAGAAAGAAAAATATAAGTTCTGTTAAATGTTTGGGAAACATCCAAGTGCAGATGTAAAGTAGGTGGTTAATATATAAGTTTGGAGTTGAAAGAAGAACTAAAGATATCATGTAGTATTTGAACCGTGGGAATTGATGTGATCAGCTGCATTAGTGTAGAAAAAGGATGTGAGAGATGAGGTTGTGAATGTCTTTTGTAAGAGGTAAGGTGCTACACAAATACAGGAAATAGTTATTTTGTTTCATTTGTTCCTTATATGAATTTTTATAAATCCATGTATTATTTATTCATGCTTAAAGATAATGCTTCTCCCACTCATTTCTGTTTATTTTGGACTGGCTGGAATGGCACTTGTAGGACTCACTGTCTTCTGATGAGAGACCAGAGCTACTCTTTCTATTTATTCTTTGTTACTTTGCCACCTAGATTTTTTTTTTTTTTTTGTGAGGAAGATCAGCCCTGAGCTAACATCCATGCTAATCCTCCTCTTTTTGCTGAGGAAGACCGGCTCTGAGCTAACATCTATTGCCAATCCTCCTCCTTTTTTTTCCCCAAAGCCCCAGTAGATAGTTGTATGTCATAGTTGCACATCCTTCTAGTTGCTGTATGTGGGACGTGGCCTCAGCATGGCCGGACAAGCGGTGCGTCGCGGTGCGTCGGTGCGCGTGGGATCCGAACCCGGGCCGCCAGTAGCGGAGCGCGTGCACTTAACCACTAAGCCACGGGGCCGGCTGCCACCTAGATTTTTGATCAGGTTGAATTGGGTTTAACAAAAGCTAGTCCATTATTGGTTTGAGTTGCTGGTATTGTCTGTTTACACCCGTTATTTTTCAGTGATATACAGCTGTACTATCTTTTGAAATTCTTTTGTCTGCCCTACTTAAAGTCCCTTTAACCTTTCATTTCTGATAATCTCCAAAGCAAATGTCTTTTTAGATCCAGATTTTGAAAACTTTCTTTAGATTACTGTACTTAGAGTATTCCTAGGTCTTTGCCTGCTGTGTTATCAATTTGTAGTGGTTTGTTATGGAACCAACGTGAGATGTTAGCATGTTTGCAGAAGGGTGTGTTGCAACTTTTGCTAGATTGTAAACTTTTTTTTCTTTTTTTGCACTGAGGAAGATTAGCCCTGAGCTAACATCTGTGCCAATCTTCTTCCACTTTATATGTGGGTCGCCGCCACAGCATGGTTGACAAGTGGTGTAGGTCCATGCCTAGGACCTGAACCCACGAACCCAGGCTGCTGAAGTGGAGCGTGCCGAACTTAACTGCTACACCGTTGGGGCGGCCCTGAGTGTAAACTGTTTTGAGGGCAGGAGCCCTATATGATTTTTGTAACCCCAGACACAAACCTATTGTTCTGTCCCTATAAGACATCCAGTACATGTTTCTTAAACTGTTAAATGAGTTGTGGATAACAGAGCTGAGGGTTAATACTGTGCGTTCTCTAAGGGAACTGCTTGGATGGCTGCTTGTGTTTCCTTGAACTCCTCCTCCCCACCAGCTCTGAAGATGAGGACTGCTCAGATGACTTGCTTTTCTCCACCCTTTCTACCCAGCTTCAAAGTTGTTTTCCTTTCTAAAGTTTCTTTATTACTGACTTTCCCTTGATTCTTCACACAGCTTCTGCTTGCTATTTCCTTTGTAAGTTTGGGTTGCCATTGATCCCTATTGCTCCATTTTATTTTTTCATTCTTGTCTTTTTCTCTTTACTATCAGCTTTCACTCTGTTTTCCTTTGTATTGTGAAAGACATAGGTCTTTTTTAGACATCACAAGCCTATCAGAAGATTTTAGTCTCCTGCCCTACAAGCCATTCACATTGTGTAAACATACGTGTATAAAAGCATAGGCTCCTCTGGTTGTGTTCATTTGGTACTTTGGCCTTAGGAATTGCTGTTCCACCATTAAAGGAGTGGTGGTGGTGGCTGTGGTGGAGGAGTTGAAAGGATGTAGGGGCTAGTTCCCCTTCTGGGTCTCAGCTCTTTTGAAAATGGAATATTAGAAGGCTGAATTCTAAATAGCTGATTTTTTGTGTGTTAATGTGTCAAAAATACTTGTATGGCAAATTACCCAGAAAATTGTGTGCCTTATAACACTTAGTTTTTATGTTCACTAGTACTGAATTGTTACTCATTTCCTTAAATTTTTTTTTTTAAATTTTATTTATTTATTTATTTTTTCCCCCAAAGCCCCAGTAGATAGTTGTATGTCATAGCTGCACATCCTTCTAGTTGCTGTATGTGGGACGCAGCCTCAGCATGGCCGGAGAAGCGGTGCGTTGGTGCGCACCCGGGATCCGAACCCCGGGCCGCCAGCAGTGGAGCTCACGCACTTAACCACTGAGCCACGGGGCTGGCCCTCATTTCCTTAAATTTTTAGAGAGAGCAAAACTAAAAAGATTTTGAGTGGTTTATTTGAAAGAATAAAACCTGTTCCATTGTCTCATTTTCGCTACATAGACTTCTGTATCTGTTTGCCTTTACACACAGTGTTCTTTCTGTCTAGATTGTAACCTTCTCTCTACTTCACAATGGTCTTCAACACTACCTTTTCATGGGAAGTTGCAAAAAGTAGTACAGAGAGGTTGCATATACCTCTCGCCCAGTTGTCCCTAATTGTAATACCTTGTGTAACTATAGTACAATAGTAAATCCAGGAGATTGACATTGGCACAATTCACGGACCTTTTTAATTGTCATCAATTGTATAGATGCTTATTTGTACGTTTGTATGTATATAGTTCTATGCATATGCAATTTTATCATGTATGGATTCATGTAACTATAACCACAGTTAAGATAAAGAACTGTTTCATCACAGAGGTCCTTCATGCTGCTCTTTTATATTCATACCCACTCCCCTCTCCATTTTATTAATTTATTCACTGGTTATTCTTTGTATCATATGACCTTGTGATTAACTAAAAAAAGGATTGGCATTATGTTTTACAGGATATCGCTCTATTTTTACCTTTTCCACATTGGTACTATAACCAGTTACAATAAGCCTAATACTATTTCAAGTTTCAGTTCATTTTGTACACTATAGAATCATAGACTCTCAAAGTCATGTAATCCAGCATCTCCACCCCCCACATAATCCCCCTAAAAATGAAACCAAAAATTCCATATGAAGCAACTCTCGACATTTATTTATTAACCTATGAAGTTCCCTAATAACCAGGACCTCTTCCTTCTTTATTTCTTTTTTTTTTTTACTGCCTGGTATACTTTGTTATTAGATTACCTATGTATTAATTTTTGTTAGATTATACTGCAATGAGAAACAACCCCAAATATCAGTAGCTTACAATAAAAAAGTTTTATTTATTGATCACATTATGGGTTCCATAGTAATCAGCTATAGTTCTACTCCATGCTTCTTTTTCATTTCAGCATCTAGGCTAAAGGAGCACCCCCTGTTTATGACATACTGTTCTCTTGGCAGAGAGAAAAGAGCAAGAGCTGGTGAAAACAGACAATAACTCTTAAAGCTTCTGCTTGGAACTGAAACTTGCTCATATTTCAGTGGCCAAAGTAAGTCACATGGCCAGGCCAGCAGTACGGTACCCACAGAGGCACTAAAAGTCACATGGCAACAGGCAGGGATGTTAATACTCTTGTAAGAGGAGAATAAATGCTTGAGAATTATAATACAACTTACCAGGCCTTAGTGTGGTATACTATGCTGTACTTCTGTAATAACTTTTTCCATAGTAAAGTTTATTATACTTTACTTGATTTTTTTTCTTAATAAAAAGAGCAGCTTCTTTTTTTGGTCTTTGTTGCATTAGTTAGGGTATTGGTTCAAGCCAAAATCACGGTGGCTTAAACAAGAGAGAGTTTATCTCCCTCAAGTAACCGTCCAAGTAGGATAAGTGGTGTGGGGCTGATATGGCAGCTTCATGATAGTGTCAGGGCCCTAGGCCGTTTCTCTCTTGTTGCTTTTTTATTCTCAACCATGTTTCCCATCTCTCAGTCTGGACAGCTCCTCAGCCACCATATCTGCGTTCTGGCCAGGTAGAGGAAGGGCTGGGAGGTAGAAGGTATTCTCCTTCCCTGTGAGTGCACAGCCTGGGAGTTGGACACATTATTTCCTTTCAGATTTCATTGAGGAGAACTGGGATTTCAAGAGAGGCTGGGAAATGTAGCTTTAGCTAGGTGTCCACATGTCCACGTAAAGCTTAGGAATACTATTACTAAAGAAAGAAGAAAAGAAAGGATATTGGGGAGCAACTAGCTATCTCTTTCTATTTCAATTAATTGAATTCTTACAAAACCCATGAAAAATGTATATTATTAGCACTTGACAGATAAGGAGACAGGCTTTTCAAAGAGGTGAAATAAGTTTCTCAAGATCATACACGTAAGAAGTAGTGAAATGGGCTTTGAGTCTAGGCCTATCTGATACCAAAGCCTGAGTGTTTTGTTACAAAACTTTGGTGGCTTTCTAACATCTCTTATTTACAAGCACTTAACATTTTTTCAGAGTAGTAGTAAATAGCTGTTGACTGTTCAGAAGGAATTCTTCTTATATTTATGAATATTTTACTTTGTGGCAACTGATTAGAGTTTATGATATAGCTAGTGAGTACATAATTGCTTTTAAATTATAATAATGTTAGAATTTTAAAAGGTCAGATTTTGATTTTGACAACTTTAGTTGAAACTTTTCTTTTGGAAACTAATTTAGTTGCTAAAAATTCATGTGCAATTTTGCATACTGATTTCAAAGTTTTTGGATTTTTATGTTTTTCCTCAAAACATAACTTTATTGTTTTATTCTAATTATAAAAGTAGGACATGCTTATTATAAAAAAGTTTTCAGAGAATACAGAGTAGTATAAAGAAGAATGTAAAAACCATTTATGGTCCCATTATCCAGAGATAGCCACTGTTACCCATTTAGCTATGCCTTTCCAATTTTTTTCTCTTTGCATTCATTTATACGTGCTGTGTATGTGTGATTTTTTTTTTTTAATGTAAAATGATCATATTTCGGGCCGGCCCCCTGGCTTAGTGGTTAAGTGTGCGCGCTCCGCTGCCAGTGGCCCGGGTTCGGAACCCCGGGCGCGCACTGGTGCACCGCTTCTCCAGCCATGCTGAGGCCGCGTCCCACATACAGCAACTAGAAGGATGTGCGACTATGACATACAACTATCTACTGGGGCTTTGGGGGGAAAATAAATAAATTAAATAAATAAATAAATAAAAAATAAAATGATCATATTTCAGTAAAAAAAAAAAAGCCAATTTTACTGAGACACACCAAAAACACTCTGGTTATCTTGCTTGACAAGTGAATTGGCAATTTGGATGGCTTTTTCTCACTTAGCTGTATCGTATAAGTATATAGTAATCAGCATAGAGTGTGCTTTAGATCACATTAGTGAGCTAATGCCTTCTCAAATGTGTTTATGTAGTAACCAATGTGTCTAGTGCGATGATTAATAAGGTACAGTTTGGAGCTCAGGATTTTTTACTACGTATGATTTTTTTTCCTGGGTACTAAAAATTCAACTGAATTGTCTTTAAAACTTAACTCTTCATTATTGAGGGGACGTATTTTATTTGCTTTCTCTAGCAAAGTATTTACACCCTTTTCTGTAAGTAGGGAGAAGATATAATTGTTTATTCAAACTGGGATGTTTTTGAGAATGAAAGGGACATTACAAATATTTAAAATTCTATAAGTTTTTTGAAATATGTATTTTTTTTTTTGTGAGGAAGATCAGCCCTGAGCTAACATCTGATGCCAATCCTCCTCTTTTTTCTGAGGAAGACTGGCCCTGAGCTAACATCTGTGCCCATCTTCCTCCGCTTTATATGGGACACTGCCACAGCATGGCTCAGCAAGCAGTGTGTCAGTGCGTACCCGGGATCCGAACTGGCGAACCCCGGGCTGCCGCAGCCGAACGTGCACACTTAGCCGCTTGCGCCACCGGGTCGGCCCCTGAAATATGTGTTTTTTTGGCCATCAAAATGGTTTTATTACATTGGTAGATCAGTAAAATAATTCTATTCCAAGTCTGTTTTCAAAAATAAAATTTTCTAAAACATTTGTTCTATGTTACAAGATAGTCTTTACATTGATTATCAGAATATTAAAAAACATAAGCAGAATAATTATTTTTGGTAATCATATTTTTTATCAGTTTGAGTCATATCTGTCTCTCATATTGTGTCACTAATGGATTTCTGAAAAATGTAATTATTTTCCAATGTAGTTTAACTAGTTTTAATTTTTTTATAAAATTGTCTGTAGTATTTTTCAGTTACATTTTTATGGTTTGTGGGTGTTAATCCTTATAGTTGACTCTTCTCTATAACCAGTAATATTTTTAATTGCTAATATATTCTCTGTATATGTTGTGATGTACCTGGTTAGCTCAGGAAAAATTTTGCAAGATGGAGAATATTCTTTTATATTTTTGTTTTGTGAGGAAGATCAACCCCTAGCTAACATCTGTTGCCAATCCTCCTCTTTTTGCTGAGGAAGATTGGCCCTGGGCTAACAACCGTGCCCATCTTCCTCTACTTTATATGGGAAGCTGCCACAGCATGGCTTGACAAGCGGTGTGTCGGTGCGCACCCAGGATCCGAACCTGTGAACTCTGGGCTGCTGAAGCAGAGCGCACGCACTTAACCACTTGTGCCACCGGGTGCAAGATGGAGAATATTCTTCATTCTAATTTTTTTCGTATTGAAAACTATAAATTTATCAGCTCCAGTATTTTCACAGGCAGTGTCTTTTTGCCTCTAGTAAAGTTACTCTCTTTGACAAATTTTTTTATAAGGCAAATGTTGTCATATAAGTTGTCAATGTTATGATTGTTTTACATTTTCCACTAAATTTAGATGCTGCAAAATTGTAGGCTTTCATTTCCTTCCAGTACAGAATATAAATTTATCCAGTTAAAAATAGGAAGACTCTTTTGATGGAACTCCTACAATTTATTACAAAGTGTAATTATAAAATTTCAAAATCAAATTTTGTATACTATTTGAGCTCTCATCATTTAATTTGTTCAGTTCTTCCCTTGCTTTTGAGCGATATGCTTCAATGTCTTGGCAAACTTTGTTTAAAATAATTGGTATTTGCTAAAAGCTTCAAAAGCTGAAGTTTCTTTGGAGCTTTATTCATTGAACTTTAATCTTTTCTTTTTTTGGTGAGAAAGATTGGCCTTGAGCTAACATCTGTGCCCATCCTCCTCTATTTTGTATGTGGGATGCCACCACAGCATGGCTTGATGAGTGGTGCGTAGGTCCGTACCCGGGATTCGAACTAGCTAACCCAGGGCTGCCGAAGCAGAGTGTGCGAAGTTAACCACTACGCCACTGGGCCCTTCCTGAACTTTAATCTTTAATTGAAGATTTCCAACTGATTTTGACCAATATGCAACCAATTTTTAGAGGACTTGGTTTCAAAAAGATTCAATACGGAGACACTTAGGTTGGATTCAAAAAGTCAATACTTCAGAGATTCCAGACTTTAAAATCTGATGACAGGATGCAAGTAGAGCACACATACTGCCATGTTGAAGTATTTCTTTGTATTCAGTACCATTTTTATTCTTAAAATTTTAACTGTGGATATGTGAAAACATTTGTAAAATTTTTTTTGAGGTCATAATAGTTTATAACGTGAAATTTCAGATGTACGTTATAATTTGTCAGTCACCATATGTATGTGCCCCTTTATGCCTTATGCCCACCCCTCAGCCCCCTTCCCCTCTGCTAACCACAGTCTGTTCTCTTTGTCCATTTGTTTGTTTATCTTCCACGTATGAGTGAAATCATGCGGAGTTTGTCTTTCTCTGTCTGGCTTATTTCGCTTAGCATAATAACCTCAAGGCCCATCCATGTTGTTGCAAATGGCACGATTTTGTCTTTTTTTGTGGCTGAGTAGTAGTGCATTGTATATATATACCACATCTTTATCCATTCATCAGTCGATGGGCAGGCACTTGGGTTGCTTCCATGCCTTGGCTATTGTGAATACTGCTGCAGTGAACATAGGGGTGCATAAGTCTCTTTGAATAGTTGATTTCAAGTTCTTTGGATAAATACCCACTAGTGGGATAGCTGGGTCATGTAATATTTCTATTTTTAATTTTTTGAGAAATCTCCATACTGTTTTCCATAGTGGCTGCACCAGTTTGCATTGCCACCGGCAGTGCACGAGGATTCCCTTTTCTCCACATCCTCTCCAACATTTATGTTTTGTCTTGATAATTATAATCATTCTAATGGGTGTAAGGTGATAACTCATTGTAGTTTTGATTTGCATTAATGGTTAGCAATGTTGAACATCTTTTCATGTGCCTATTAGCCATCTGTGTATCTTTTTTGAAAAAACTTCTGTTCACATTCTCTGCCCATTTTTTCATTGGGTTCTTTGTGTTTTTGTTCTTGAGTTGTGTGAGTTCTTTATATATTTTGGAGATGAACCCCTTGTTAGATAAATGATTTGCAAATATTTCCTCCCAGTTGGCGGGTTGTCTTTTCATTTTGTTTGTGGTTTTGTTTGCCTTGCAGAAGCTCTTTAGTCTGATGAAGTCAGTTTGTTTATTTTTTCTTTTGTTTCTCTTGCCTGAGTAGACATGGTATTTGACAAGATGCTTCTAAGACCAATGTCGAAGACGGTACTGCCTATATTTTCTTCTAGGAGTTTTACGGTTTCATGTCTTACTTCAAGTCTTTAATCTATTTTGAGTTAATTTTTGTGTATGGTGTGAGATAATGGTCTGCTTTCATTCTTTTGCATGTGGCTGTCCAGTTTTCCCAACACCATTTATTGATGAGACTTTCCTTTGTCCATTGTATATTCTTGGCTCCTTTGTCAAAAATTAACTGTCCATAGATGTGTGGTTTTATATCTGGGCTCTCAATTCTCTTGCATTGATCTGTGTGTGTGTTTTTGTACCAGTATCATGCTGTTTTGATTACTGTAGCTTTGTAGTGTATTTTGAAGTCAGGGATTGTGATGCCTCCAGCCTTGTTTTTTTTCCTCAGGATTGGTTTTGCTATTCGGGGTCTTTTGTTGCTCCATGTGAATTTTAGGATTCTTTACACTGTCTCTGAAGAATGTCATTGGGATTCTGATTAGGATTGCATCGAATCTGTAGATTGCTGTAGGTAGTGTGGGCATTTTAACTATGTTTATTCTTCTAATCCAGGTGCATGGAATATCATTCTGTTTCTTTATGTCATCGTTGATTTCTTTCAATAATGTCTTATAGTTTTCATTGTATAGGTCTTTCACCTCCTTGGTTAAATTTATTCCTAGATATTTTTTCTTTTTGTTGCGATTATAAATGGGATTGTATTCTTGAGTTCTCTTTCTGTTAGTTCGTTATTAGAGTATAGGAATGCAACTGGTTTTTTTTGTTGTTTTTTTTTTGTTGTTGTTTTGTGAGGAAGATCGGCCCTGAGCTAACATTTGCCAATCCTCCTCCTTTTTTTTGCTGAGGAAGACTGGCCCTGGACTAACATCCACGCCCATCTTCCTCTACTTTACATGGGACACCGCTACAGCATGGCTTGCCAAGTGGTGCGTTGGTGTGCGCCTGGGATCCGAACCTGTGAAACCCGGGCTGCCGCAGCGGAGCGTGCGCACTTAACCTCTTGCGCCACTGGGCTGGCCCCACAACTGGTTTTTGTAAGTTGATTTTACACCCCGCCACGTTGCTGTAGTTTTTGATTATTTCTAATAGTTTTCCAATGGATTCTTTAGGGTTTTCTATATATAGAATCGTGTCATCTGCAAATAGTGAGAGTTTCACTTCTTCCTTTCCAGTTTGGATACCTTTTCTTTTTCTTGCCTAATTGCTCCGGCCAAAACCTCCAGTACTGTGTTGAATAAGAGTGGCAAGAGTGGGCACCGTTGTCTTGTTCCTGTTCTCAGAGGGATGGCTGTCGGTTTTTCACCATTGAGTATGATATTGGCTGTGGGTTTGTCATATATGGTGTTTATTATGTTAAGGTACTTTGTTCTGCACCCATTTTATTGAGAGTTTTTATCATAAATGGATGTTGGATCTTGTCAAATGCTTTCTCTGCATCTATTTAGATGATCATGTGGTTTTTATTTCTCATTCTGTTAATGTAGTGTATTACATTGATTGATTTGCAGATGTGGAACCACTGTCATTGCCTGTTTTATCTTGACGTCTACTTTGTCTAATATAAGTATGGCAACACCTGCTTTCTTTAGTTTGCCATTAGCTTGGAGTATTGTCTTCCATCCCTTCACTCAGAGCCGGTGTTTGTCTTTAGAGATGAGATGTGTTTCCTGGAGACAGCATATTGTTGGGTCTTGTTTTTTAATCCATGCAGCCACTCTGTCTTTTGATCGGAGAATTCAATGTATTTACATTTATATTGATATATGAGGGCTTAATACTGCCATTTTATCGCTTGTTTTCTGGTTGTTCTGAATTTCCCTAGTTTCTTGTCCTGTATATTTCCGACTGCCAGTTCAGTTTGCTGTTTCTCTATGATAGTTTTCTCATTATTTATCATTTGTGTCTCTGTTCTGATTTTGTTTAGTAATTACTGTGAGGTTTGTATAAAAGATCTCATAGATTAGATAGTCCGTTTTCTGATAGCCTCTTATTTCCTTAGTCGAAGCAGGTTCCATCCCTTTCCTCTTCCCCATCTAAGTTATTGTTGTCACAACTTATTCTGTTTTGTGTTGTGAGTTTGTGATTAAAATGAAGTGATTATAGTTATTTTTGATGCTTTCCTTCCATTTTCTTTTATGTTATAATTGTTTGCTAACCTGTTCTGATAGAGAGCTGCAATTTTCTGATTTTGTCTGTTTATCTCCATGCTCAAGCGTTGGTAAACCCTTTCTTTTTTTTTTTTTTCAGGTATAAGGGCCTTCTTGATCATTTCTTGTAGGGAGGGTCTTGTGGTGATGAACTCCCTCAGGTTTTCTTTATCTGGGAAAGTTTTTATTTCTCCATTGTATCTGAAGGATGGTTTTGCTGGATAGAGTATTCTTGACTGAAAGTTTTTGTCTTTCAGAATTTTGAATATATCATTCTACTCTCTCCTAGCCTGTAAGGTTTCTGCTGAGATATCTGCTGAAAGCCTGATAGGGATTCCTTTGAAGTTTATTTTCGTCTATCTTACTGCCCTTAATATTTTTTCTTTGTCATTGACTTTTGCCAGTTTTACTAATATATGCCTTGGAGAAGGTCTTTTTACATTGATGTAATTAAGAGTTCTGTTGGCTTCATTTACATTTAATTCCAGCTCCTTCCCCAGGTTTGGGAAGTTCTTAGCTATTATTTCTTTGAACAGGCTCTCTGCTTCTTTCTCCCTCCCTTTTTCCTTTGGAATACCTATAATCCTTATGTTACATTTCCTAATTGAGTCAGATATTTCTTGGAGAATTTCTTCATTTCTTTTTAGTCTTAGTTCTCTCTCTTCCTCCATCTGCAGCATTTCTGTATTTCCTCAAAGTTACTAATTTTGTCCTCTATAATTTAGTTCTGTTACTTAAGGACTCTAGATTTTTCTGTATCTCATTCATTGTTTTTCAACTCCAACATTTCTGATTGTTTTTTTTGTATGGTTTCAGTCTCTTTTGTGAAGAATTCCCTCTGTTCATTAATTTTATTCTTGAGATCATTGAACTGTCTTTCTGAGTTTTCTTGTAACTCATTGAGTTTCTTTCTGGTAACTATTTTGAATTCTCTGTCATTTAGATTGTAAATTTCTGTGACTTCTGGATTGATTTCTGAGTACTTGTCATTTTCCTTCTGGTCTGGAGTGTTAATATACTTCTTCATCCTATTTGGTGGGATGGACTTTTGCCATCACATGGTGGTAGTATCTGGGCACAGATTCCACCTGGGGGGCAGGAGCTGTATTTTCTGAGCCCTCTGTGACCCCTGGCACTTGTGCTTGTCCATTGGAAACTGTGCTGACAGGGACCATGTGCCTTTGCCCGCTGGCCAGTGCTGCTTTACACACGTAGGCACAGGCACTCTGGTGGGGATCCCGTGCTCTGGCCGACCGGCTGAGCTGGTGTGCCAGGCAAGGTGGGGGGGCTTTCTTTTGCGGATGTGAGCCTGCTTGTTCCTGCTCTGTGCTCACTGTCTGCCTGCCTGGGCTGCTCAGCTTGGTGTGGATGCCCCTACAATTCCTTAGCCACCTTGGCATGGAGTGTTCCCATAGACTGGGAGGCAGCTCTGCGAGTGCAAGTGTTCCCACAGAGGGCTGCCTTTTTCCCCTTCTCCTCTCAGAATCGCGTGCCGGCCACTGCCCAAGGTCCTGCGTCCTAGATCGCTGCCACTTGAGAGGGAGAGGAGATCTGCTTACGTCCTTCCACTGCCTCCTGGGGTGGTCCAGCACCCCTACCTTCAGATGTGTGGCTGTGTGGATCTCTCAGACGTCTGATGTGTTGTGTGAATGTCCTCTCTTTGTTTATGAATGTCCTTTTCATTGTAACTTAGGGGGGAGAGACTAAGGGAAGAGCTCACTCTGCCATTATGCTGATGTCACTCTCCCATTTATAAATGTTTACAAGTTGCAGCTAACTCACTAACAGTGATGACAGTAGAGCTCCATAATAAATAGAAATAGCCTCAAACGTTTAATGCAAATTCTGTCTATCCGTTTTCTGGAGAAACAGAACTTTAGTACTTAATTTTGCATTAAACATTCAGTCTCTTCTTTTTAGCTCATTGCTCCTGAAAGGGCTTATTGGATAATAAAAAATGATTGCCAAACAACAAAATAAATAAGCAGTTGTAGATTTATACCATATAATAAATGACGAAGCCACCTCAAGAGTTTTCAGACTATTGACTCCTTGCACGTACTTCATTTGTACCTAACCTGTAATTTCCTACTAACTTAGCCAGCTGGTGGCCTGGTGCATCTTGTAGATCGTTGCACATGTCACTGTACTGACTGGCACATCAAATAGCCAGCAGGAGCGCCAGTGCCAATACTTTTTTCACTACCTTGCAAGGCTATAAGGAGGTAGCTGTCCATGGTTGTTTTTGTCTGAGGATACTTTTCAATGAATCTTCTTCATGCTGTCCTTGAAAAGAAGGTGTTAGTTATGTTGTATCTATAAAAAATCAGGAAAAAAAAGATGGAATTATCACAGTCTTCTTTCAGATTTCATCACTCGTTCAAGTGGTTAAATCACTTACACGCTACTATCTGATACCTTGGACAGAAGCTAGATGTATACAGTAGAGGTGTACTAAATCCATTTTGGTGTATTTTAATGTAGTGATTAATAATAATAGTTCATTTAAGAAAATGAGAAACCTGAGGTAAATGGTAAACTGGATGGGATATGGGGACAACAGGTTGTAAATCGAGACTGTCCTGAACAAACTAGGGCATATGGAATCAGCATGGTATTGTGAAAGATGCATGGAGCTTGGAGTGGGACAGACCTGTGTTTAGGTCCAGGCTCTGCCATTTAAAAGCTTGGACAAGTGACCTCTCTGAAACTAGGTGTAATAGGTTTCTCCAGAGAAACAGAGCCAATAGGATACACACACACACACACACACACTCCTATTGATTGATTGATTTTAAGAAATCGGCTCATGCAGTTCTGGAGGCTGGCAAGTCCTAAATCTGCAGGGCAGGCCAGCAGGCTGGGGACCCGCGGAAGAGCTGAGTCTGAAGGCATTCTGGAGGCAGAATCCCTTCTTCCTCAGGGGATCTCAGTCTTTTCTCTCATGGCCTTAACTGATTGGATGAGGCTCACCCACATTATGGAAGATAATCTGCTTTACTCAAAGTTTACTGATTTAAATGTTAATCATGTCTAAAAAAATAACTTTACAGTAACATCTGGACCCGTGTTTGACAAAACAACTGGGTACCATAGACTAGCCAAATTCACACATAAAATTAACCCTCACACTAGGTTTCCTCATTTGCAAACTAGGATGATAATATGTGGCTCACAAGGATTAAGTGTGGTAGTATTTATAAAGCCCTTAGCAAAATGTGTTCTCAAAGTAGGCACTGAATGAATGTTTCTTTCTTAATCCAGTTTTGTACCCATTAAGACTATAGGCTCAACCTTGATGCTTGAAGATTTTTTCCCTGTTTATCTTTGTATTTCTAATCAAGACTCCCTTGTCCCTTCATCTACTTAATAAATCCTGTCAAATCTATCTTATAAACTTTTCTTCAAATCATACCCTTCTTTTCTGCCATTGCCTCTGTTCAGATTGTCTACTGGGCCATTAAAACTATTTCCTAAGTAGCCCTCTACATTTCATCCTACTTTCCCTCTTTATATATAAATAATCACCTAGAATTAATACTCTAAGTTAATAACTCTTGAATTTGTCCTCTTTTTTATCTTCATTTTCTTTACTTTTACAATGGCAGGTGAAGCCCTTCGTAAGTTGTCTTCTACAAAACTTCACAATCTTATCTCCAATCCCTGTCACCATTCAGACTCCTTGCTATTCTTTTCAAACATAACCGAGCTTTCTGTTGATTGCATGCATTTGCACATGCTGGTACCTCTATATAGACTCACCGTCTCTCCTTCCCCTCATACTTCAAATTCTTGTACTGTTGTCATCCCCATGAAGCCTTCCTGGATTCCCTTCCTGGTTCCATAACACTCGTACACATTCATATATAGGCAAAACTGAGCCTTCAAACATTGATACTCTTCAACTGCCTTTCAGATGAGAGAATCAATCTGTTCATCAGCTGACCCCAAGGAGCCTTTTGAACTGTGGTGTGAGTTGAATGGCACTCCTTGCCTAGAAGCATTTCAGATCTGATGATATCAGTATCATCATTCTGTACATCAGTTTGTGTATTCTTTTTTTTTTTTGTTCTTCCAAGGAAGATTAGCCCTGAGCTAATCTGTTACCAGTCCTTTTCTTTTTTTGCTGAGGAAGATTGGCCCTGGGCTAACATCTGTGCCCATCTTCCTCTGCTTTATATGGGACGCTGCCACGGCATGGCTTGATAAGTGGTGCGTAGGTTTGCAACTGGGATCCGAGCCTGCGAACCCCAGGCCGCCAAAGCGGAGCACGGGAACTTAACCGCTACGCCACCGGGCAGGCCCCCCATTTGATTATTTTATTGAAGTGGTTTTTGAGTTGTATTCGTAGGTACCTTGGGCACTTCGGTGAAGGATGAATGCTTAAGGATTTGGGCCTTTCAACTGTCTTTAACCAAAGCATTTCACCCCTAATTTGTGTTTTGGGTTTCTGAGTTAAATTTTACATGAGGAAAAGAGTTCTGATGTCAAAAATAATTTTAAGATTCTTGTTTTATTTCTTATCTACCTTATTCTCAGTCATCTATGTAGTTGCCTTCATTCACTCCCCCTTCTGCCGCAAAAGAAACAAAACCAAACTTTGAAATCAAGGATATTTTAATCTTATTCATCGTTGTTGCTCAGATATCTGTTGAATGAATGCAAATATATTAAAGAAGTTATTGAATAGCGTTTAATTTCTAATTATTTATTTGTTTTAGTTATCAAGTGGGAATCCTGTATATGAAAAATACTATAGACAGGTAAGATTTTTGTTTCTTTGTCTTCTTAGATTGAACATAAAAAATACTTTCTTTAATTTTATTTATTTTCTCCCAAAGCCCCAGTAGATAGTTGTATGTCATAGCTGCACATCCTTCTAGTTGCTGTATGTGGGACGTGGCCTCAGCATGGCCAGAGAAGTGGTGCATCGGTGTGTGCCTGGGATCCGAACCCCGGGCCGCCAGCAGCAGAGCGCGCGCACTTAACCGCTAAGCCACGGGGCCGGCCCTAAAAAATGCTTTCAACTCTTGATTGTATACATGCAGATTACTAGCCAGGTAGATAAATTTGACATGTCTTGTTTTCAGTTTCTTGTGCTTTAGCCTCCTGCTTTGAGTACTTAATGCTTTTGACAAGCTCTCAGAAAGATGATTAAGCCCAAACATTTAATTGTCTTAAATATCTATCTTTTTTCTTTTTTTTTTGAGGAAGATTGGCCCTGAGCTAACAACTGTTGCCAGTCTTCCTCTTTTGGCTTCCCAAAGCCCCAGTACCTAGTTGTGTATCATAATTATAGAGTTGTAGCTTTTCTATAGGGGACATCACCTCAGCACGGCTTGATGAGTGGTGAGTAGGTCCGCGCCCAGGATCTGAACCCTGTGAACCCCGGGCTGCCAAAGCAGAATGCGTGAACTTAACCGCTGTGCCACTGGGCTGGCCCTTAAATATCTATCTTAAAAATCCATATAACATTAGATATGTTCATCCAGATATAAATATCCAAATTAATTTATAAGCCAAATAGAAATGACTTTCATATTGTTTTTAAGACTTATTAAAGTTTAATTTTCACAAAATTAAAACCATGACTCTCATACAAATATAAAATGAACATGTGTCGAGGATATTTTATTCAACTCATTAATTATTGGGAGAACCAGTAAGATGTAAAAATGAGAATATGAGTTATAGAGATTTATATTTGGCACCAGACAAAATTCATTGGTATAAACAGGAATCATTGCATTGCTATCCGTTTTCTATTATTTAACCTCCTGCCCTACAGAATGTAAAATAACCTAGTCGGTAGAAAGTCAGTTAAGGGTGCATACCATAGATCAGATAATCTAAGGGTATAGACAGTCTCATTTGCCTGTTTCCAAATATTGGATCATTTTTCCTAACAATCTCTTCCTCACTTTCTGATCATGATGACAGAAAAGGCTAGTCTCTTTATATTTGGCTTGGCTGTCTACTTAGTTGCAGCAAATGTTAATGAACCATTATAGGTCTTGAGTGTAACTTGCAAATCTAGAGCCACACTCACTTTTTAAAAACTTCGATCGCCAAAGAATTAATTTCTGCCTGAAATTTCTAAAGAATCTCAGATTGTACTTTTTAAAGCCTCTGTTATTTGTTCCTCTATCTTGAGGCTAGGATTCAAACCTTACAAATTCCCTCCCCCCTGTTTCACCTGCAGTACATATAAATATGAGTGAATTTATCTCATCTTGAGGTTTCCCATTTCTGCTTAGGTTCCTGGCCTGCTATGTGACCTTGCTTTACTACCTGAGAGACTGGGACCTTATAAACCAGGTTGCGGGCCAGTTTTCTTGAGAGGGGTTTGTAGACATTGGCTCCACATAAAGTCAATCCTTGTTCCTTGATAGTGGCTTGTTCTATCTGAATAAAAGAAAATCATTCTCAAATATGGCCTTGTTTTGCAAAGTCAATTTACTCAATTATATCCTGATAAAAAGAAGAACAAATTATTATTTAACCTATGTAATAATTATATTATCATAAAAAATAAGGACATTCAGTTAAAGGGGTATTTTTTTGAATTCTGAAAGGTCAGTGAGAATCAGATACCATTGAAAACTATTTCTTTCAGTTTACAAAAGCAGAGCTTACTAAATTGAGGGTAAGAGAGTGTGTAAGAAAAAGAAAGGGCTTTTCCACATGTCCGTTAGAAGATAGAATATTAACGGGGCCGGCTTGGTGGCGCAAGTGGTTAAGTGCACGCGCTCCGCTGCAGCGGCCTGGGGTTCGCCGGTTCGGATCCCAGGCGTGCACCAACGCACTGCTTGGCAAGCCATGCTGCAACAGCGTCCCATATAAAGTGGAGGAAGATGGGCACGGATGTTAGCCCAGGGCCAGTCTTCCTCAGCAAAAAAAAAAAAAAAAAAAGGAGGATTGGCAAATATTAGCTCAGGGCTGATCTTCCTCACAAAAATATAAATAAATAAATAAACAGAAAATAGAATAAATAATAAAAATAATACCAACAATATTCCAAGTAAATAACCATAATTAAATTTTCCTCAACAGTTCATTCACTCCTGTGTAGTTAATTCTTGGTCCCCTGCACCTTGGGTCAGGAGTTTGCTTTCATCAAATATATCTACTTCCAGACTGCAAAGAGTTCTACAAATTCTGACTTACTCCACCAGTACAGTGTTGAAGTTAAGTGATGTCAGCTCAGAAGTCTTTACCCAAAAGTCTGTATTTTCAAGTGTTGTTAATTCAGAGTACGTGCGTGAGGCTTTGAGACTGTCTGTCTTTGTTGAAGACATGATTCTAGCTGGTAGCTTATGGCAGAGCCTTTAGAGAAGCATCAGAGTAAACAGAAACTGCCTGTAGATGACAAAGACTAAATGGCTGTGTTTAATTTATTATAGGAACCAAAAGAATGGAAGATAGTAAAATTCTTTATTGGATTATAGTACATAAGTATTTCGTAAGAGTTTGATCACTGTTTTCCCTGAGTGCCTCTATATTTAGGCTATGCTGGGGGTAGGTCCCCCCTGCCCCCCGTCAGGAAGTAGGCAAAGAAGAGGAGTTCTGGAGAATTCTAGAGGCAGGTTTTCCAACCCTTTTTGTATTTCCTTGTTACCCCAAATTTGCATTGGGCAATTCTTTCTTTTTGGCTGAGTGCCTGATTTAACCCATGTTCTAGCACTTGAAAGAAGGGATTTTTCTTTTGCTCCTTTGCTAGGGTTCGCCTGTCTGGAATGCTTTGTATATGTTTACAAGCAAACTAATCTTCTAACTAAACCGGAAAGACATCTAGCTCGCAGATAACTTAGTATCATGTTACATTGCCTGTGACTTTTTAAAATTTACTTTTCGTTTTTACAAAATAGAACTTTAAGAAATCTTGACAGAAGTGAGAGTGATTATTTTTTTGAACTGTTTTTCTGTTCTTGGTGACCTCATTCTGTCTTAAAGGAAAGTCCCCATCAGTTAAAATGATGTGTCCCTTAAAGTGCTTTAGGAATCTAACAGTTTTAAAAATGTCTTTTTAAGTGTATTATGGCATCATTGCTGGTTTTAGAGCTGATATTACTTTGATTTTTTTTTTAAAGTGTTGCAGTTTCTAAGAGTAAGTATAAAAGCAGAAGTTAATGATTTTAGGATGTTTGAAAAATCAGATAACACATGTAGCTATTCCCATTTGTGAAAAGACCTCTCCAGGAAATGCCCTTTTCCTCCTATTGCCATTTGTGTTTATTGGAATTTAAATGGCAACTGTAGAAGACTTGGAGTCAGATATGTGTTAATGTTATGACTCTACTGATTTGCTCTACTTCCCTCTGAGCTTCAGTTTTCTCATTTGTCTAATGGGCGCGGTCAAAACACTTTGTAGATTGCCCGTGCTGTCTAGATGGTACTCTATACTCATGTGGGCTTTGCACATATTCCTTGACCTTTTGTTAGTCAAAGGATTCTTGTTCCGTTTTTGAAAAAGCCAGTTCCCAAATCACAGGGAGGAAGGCAGGTAAGTGATAATTTTGTCTTTGTTGTCAACTTACGGTTTGTATCTTTTCAGGTTGATACCAGTTTGTATCTTTTCAGGTTGATACCGGTAATACTGGAAGGGTATTAGCTTCTGATGCTGCTGCTTTCCTGAAAAAGTCAGGGCTTCCAGACCTGATACTTGGAAAGGTAGTATTTGTTCACTATAACTAGATTATAATGAGTATTTAGTAATGTAGGTGAATTGGATGCAAATTCAGAAATATGCTGTCAAGAAACTTAGAAGTTAGAACTAAGTCATAGAAGCAGTTATAGTAATGAGGTGGAAGGAATTTGTGGTATAGTGATTTACCCCCTTGAAAAGTAAAAGTAAGGTGTTTTTTAGATTTTTATTAAACAAATTACTTTTTAGTAGGATGAAATGAGTAAGTAATAGT
Source organism: Diceros bicornis minor (assembly GCF_020826845.1). Lineage (NCBI taxonomy): Eukaryota > Metazoa > Chordata > Mammalia > Perissodactyla > Rhinocerotidae > Diceros > Diceros bicornis. Next base: position 13,864,091 of record NC_080752.1, on the reverse strand, counting down.
ACATTTGGCTATTGTGGGGAGAAATAGTGCAGACAGGGACCCTTGCCACTCACTCAGAGTTGGCTGTATCCCTACTTCCTCTATTATAACTGTCTCTAACTTGTGTTTAATACGTGGTGAATAGAGTGGGGGATGAGAGGCTTAGGAAAGAGCACAAAGAGGTGGAAAGTCCCTCTCCTGGCTTGATCTCCTTTCGAATCCTTATAGATGATATTGCTATGTATTCAAAATCCTGAAAAATAATCATTATTAATAATTTAATTATTCACAAACAAACATATTCACAAATATTATAAATAACAAATTATTCACAACAATAACTATTTCAACTTGCCCCTAAGAAAGAATATCATCTTATAAGGGTCTAAATTCAAGGTAGTATGTTCTAGTAGAAAGAGCATTGGACTTGGAGTTAGAGCTTGGGTTAATGAAAATGGCATTGGACTGGAAGTTAGAACCTGGGTTTCACTTCTTTCCCTGATGCCTTGAATGTTCTTGAGTAAGTCACTTAACCTCATTGGGCCTTAGTATCTTTGTGAATGATTGCACTAAATTATCTTTAAGGTTTCTTTCTACTTTTAATTCTGTGATTCTTAAATCTGAGTACCAAAGAGCATGAAGTTGTAAATTGCAGGGATTTAATTTATCTTTATGATAATTTTTGTTTAAAATATAGATTGATACTTTTTTTTTCTAAATTTCAGATTTGGGATTTAGCTGACACAGATGGCAAAGGTATCCTGAACAAACAAGTAAGATTCAGAGAATTGATTTGAAAATATTTTTGAGTGATTCAGAATAAAAGATAGCAGTTTTTTGTATTTTTAAACTAAGAATTGGTTTTTTCCACCAGTCGGGTTTTGCAAGGTTAAGTGTCATAACAATGAAAATATTTCCAACCAGTAGACATTAAAGTAACTAATTCCCAAAGATTAGTGTTAGTTTGGTGACATTATTCTTCTGGAGTGTCTTAGTCTGTTTGGGCTGCTATAACAAAACATCACAGACTGGGTGGCTTATAAATAGCAGAAATTTATTGCTGACAGTTCTGGAGGCTTGAAGTCTGAGATGAGAGTGCTAACGTGGTCTGGTGAGGACTCTCTTCCAGGTTGCAGGCTTCTCGTTGCATCCTCACATGGTAGAAGGGGCTAGGGATCTCTCTGGACCCTCTGTTTATAAGGCACTACAGTCATGCACCGCATAATGACCTTTCGATCAACGACGGAACACATATATGATGGTGGTTCCATAAGATTAGTACCATATAGCCTAAGTGTGTAGTAGGCTAATACCATCTAGGTTTGTGTAAGTACACTCTGTGATGTTTGTCTGACGACACGTTTCTCAGAATGTATCCCTTATCCTTTGTGGTTAAGGGGTGCATGACTGTCATCCCATTCGTGAGGGGATGGCTTAAGCACTTCCCAAAGGCCCTACCTCTTAATACCGTTATCTTTGGGGGATAGAATTTCAATATATGAGTTTTGGGGGGACACATTCAAACAATAACATGGAATTTATTTTTCTCAGTCATTCCGAGAGACTTCGCTCTTTGTATTTTAATAAATTTTGTATGTGTACAGGGTTATAAATAAAAGTGGATATTATTAGTTAAATGTGAAGATGGTATTGCTTTATACATTTGAAAGGAAGCTCTTGGCTAATCAAATCTTGAGTATTCTGGTCTAGGGCTTACTTCTGGCCTGTAAACCATTTTTTGGTTTATATGTCAGAGGTAAGCCCTAGACTAGAAATACATGAAAGTGGTTATAGGTATTGGACACCATCAGTGTACTTTGAAGTTTTGCTTGTTGGGGATGGATTTCAGAGTTCTGCAGTATTGGATTCAAAGCTTGCTACATGCTAATACATTGGCTGAGCATTGCTACTCAAGGCTAATTTCCCCCTTAGGGATAGCTAAAGCAGGATGAAACTCAGAAAAGGGATGGAAAATATTAGTCGAGAAGGCCAGAGTACTCAGTCTCTTAATTAAGATTCCAGGGCTAGATTGTAGTTCCCCCTGCCCCCTGGGCAGGAGGGCCAGTTTGGTACATTGGAGACATAGGAAAACTAAATTCATGTGGGCTCCTAGGGTGCTCTGCACTGAGTCAGCAAGTTTTTGTTGAGTACCTGTTTTGAACCAGGCTTTGGGAATACGGAGGTGAAGATGACAGATGTGGTCCCTATCTTTGTGAGTTTACAGTGTAATAAATTCTTCACTGATATTCCTGGACTTTGGGTGTTGACTTGGAGTGGTCTTTTGTTACATCCAGGTGACTGGACTTATGGGTCTGCAGTTAAGCTTTGATGTTTGCGTTGGAGGAATAGATTTTCGAATTAACATGTGAAAGAAAAACCCCCCAATGCTTACTGAGTTTCTATGTGTCAAAAATGACGGAAGGTGCTTTTTTCCCGTAGTATGGTTTTTGTTTTGTTCCTCATAATACCTTGCAAGCTAGATATTAGCCCTCCTCTTATAGAAGAGTTTTTTTTTTTTCTTTTTTTTTTTTTGTGAGGAAGATCAGCCCTGAGCTAACATCCGTGCTAATCCTCCTCTTTTTGCTGAGGAAGACCAGCTCTGAGCTAACATCTATTGCCAATCCTCCTCATTTCTTTTCCCCAAAGACCTGGTAGATAGTTGTATGTCATAGTTTCACATCCTTCTAGTTGCTGTATGTGGGACGCGGCCTCAGGATGGCTGGAGAAGCGGTGCGTTGGTGCACACCTGGGATCCGAACCCAGGCCGCCAGTAGCGGAGCATGCGCACCCAACCACTAAGCCACGGGGCCGGCCCCTAGAAGAGTTTTATTTAACTTGCCCATGGCCTCACAACTTCTAAGGAGCAGAACTAGAATTTAATGCAGGACTATTTCACTTCAGATCCAATCTATACTATGGAAGTGGACCTGATTACCTAAGAGTAATTGAATCACATGTAGAATGGGAAGGAAAAGAGGATTAATGTTGGAATACTTAGAATACCAGCATTTAAAGGTTGGGGGAGGCATTGACTTAAACAGAAGAGACTTAAAAGGTCAGAGGAGAGCTTTATGAAGCTATGTTGGCGGAGGAGAGCTTCAGGGAGGATCATACTGTCCAGGCTGCCAAAGAAAACAAGTAGGATGAGGCTTCTTTTTTATTTTTTTAAAGAGTCTATTCTATTTGGTAGCTAGGAGGTTATTTGTGACATAGGTGGTAGTTTCTCTAATGGTGGGAGTTGAAGTCAACTTGCATAGAAGCTTGTGCAGTGAATGAAAAGAGAAGGAGAGATCTTGAAATAGCATTTTCTCAAGGAATTTATGAGTGGGGACAAAGCAAGGTTCTAAGAATATGTTAGGAATTGGGTGAGAAGGGTATATGTGAGCGTAGGAGGTTTGAGAAAAGTAGTGAAGGATTGATTGCATCAGCAGTTGTACAAGGATATTGACAAGTTACAAGTAATTATAACTGGAGTGAAGATTTTTTTATGTCTATTTCCAGACCTAATTTTAACTAAAACAGCTGAAAACCAGTTGCTTCAGCATCTTTGCATTTACTTATTAAATTTTAACTCAGACTTCAAATGCCAAAAATCCAAGGACCTTTGGGAGAGGTTTACAAGTATTTTGAAGTCAAGCAGTTATATTATTGTTTTAGATGCCACGCAGTTATTCTCTGCAGCTTTTCTGGAATAGCAATAATTGAGCCACTTGAAGGATTGATCCAGTTTCAAAATTTATAATCTTAAATCCACAGATGACTTTTGATAACATTTAGGTATTATTTTCTTCTGGGCTTTTTTTCAGATTCTTTCTCACTTAAATGATAAAAGGCATTTCTTAACATCATTAAATGTTCTTTGAAGCATGATTGTTAATTTTGTATGATTTCCACTATATGTATCACAATTTGTGTATTTTCCCATGTATATTAACACTTTTTTTCTATTTAATATGTTAGGAACATCTTTGTACATGAATCTCTTCTCAATTTTAAAGCAAGTATTTTTCGAGCAAATATACTGTTATATTTGCTGCTACATAAAAACCTTGGAGTAATTGTGAATTGTTTTGTATTTTCAGGTTATAAGTATGTGTGTAGATAGAGGGATAGATGGGTGAATGGATAGATAGATAGATAATGCTCTTAACATTCATACTTTTCTTTCTCAGGAATTCTTTGTTGCTTTGCGTCTTGTGGCATGTGCCCAGAATGGATTGGAGGTTTCACTGAGTAGCTTGAACCTGGCTGTTCCTCCACCAAGATTTGTAAGAAATGCTTTTCAATTTAAATTTTATTTAGTTAAAAAAAAATACCACATAATTTGAAAATTAACGTAACTATATTAAAAAATTTTCTCTCTAACCGCTATCACTCAGCTACCTTAATTTCTTTTTTAATGGTTACTGCTGTTATTAGTTTCTTGTGTATCCTTCCAGAGTTATTATATGTGTATATAAAGAAATATAAATACTTATTTCCTCATTTTCTGTTAATTGTAGCATACTATATACACAATTCTATACCTTTTTTAATAACTTAATATGTTTTAGAGATCTTTACATATCAGTACACAGAAGCTTTCTCATTCTTTTTTATAGCTGCATAGTATTTCCTTGCTTCTATTTACCATAATTTATTTAACTTCCTATTGATAGGCTTTTAGCTTGTCTCTGATCTTTTATAATAAAAAATGCTGCAATGAATAATAACCTCGAATATATATCATTTTGCAAGTGCAGAAGTATATATGTGTAAATTCTCAGAAGTGGAATTGCTGTTTCAAAAGTTTGTGCATTTGTAATTTTCACATATAATATCAGCTGCCTTCCATAGTGGTTGTGGTAGTTTGCACTCCCACCAGCAATTGATTGAGTGTACTTTTGCTAACATACTGCTGTCAAACTTTTGGATCCTTGTCAATTTGATAGGTGACAAATGGAACATAAGTGTGGTTTTAATTTGTCCTTTTGGTTTTGTAGAATGAGGTTGAGTAGTTTTTCTCACACTTATGAGCCATTTACATTGCCTTCATGTGAAATGTCTATTTATAGCCTTTGCCTATTTTTGTAGGGTTGTTGATCTTTTTCTTATTGAATTCCAGAGGCTCTGCATATATTAGGAAAACAGCTCTTTGTCTATATGAGTTGCAAATATTTTTTCCCAGTTTGTCCTTTTTCTTTTGACTTTGTGATGGTTTTTTTTCCATAAAGAAGTCATTGTTTTCTATGTAAATGAATTATTAGGATTTAAATTGTTTTTGTGGTTTCTTTTTTCACATTTTTGTTTGTCCTGATATAAGATAGGAGTATGGATTCAAATTTATGCTTTTTTGAAGATGGCTACTTTAGAGACCTAATACAGTTTGTTGAATAATCAATCTTTTCCTTACTGATTTGAAATGCCACCTCAATCATGTGCTAAATGCTCATGTGTATTTTGGTTTCTTTCTGGGTTTTTCTGTTCTTACCCACTGATCTGTTTATCCATATGCTGATCTCACATTGTTTTAATTATCATAGTTGGTAATTTATTTTTGTATCTGTCAGGGCTAGTCCTCCCCACCCTTACCCCGTTTTTCAGAAGTTTCATGGCTCTTCTTGCTTGTTTTTATTTATTTATTTTTTTTGTGAGGAAGATCAGTCCTGAGCTAACATCTGCCAATCCTCCTCTTTTTGCTGAGGAAGACTGGCCCTGCGCTAACATCCATGCCTATCTTCCTCTGCTTTATATGGGACGCCGCCACAGCATGGCTTGACAAGCGGTGCGTTGGTGCGTGCCCGGGATCCAAACTGGCAAACCCCAGGCCGCCGCAGCGGAGCGCGCGCACTTAACTGCTTGTGTCACCGGGCCGGCCCCTCTTCTTGCTTGTTTTTAAATTCAGTATTTTAAAAGTATTTGGTCTGAGTATTATGAATTTACCTTCAGTTTTGAGAATTTCTGCACTTCAAAGTTTAGGCATGGAATCAGAGGTTAATTTAGGGATTTGTTGCCTAAAGATGTTACTATAAAAATTTTTCAAATATATTCATCTGTGTCTATAAGCAGATAAAAATAATAAGTTGGGCATGCTGTTAGTAAGTTCATGTACTTAAAAATCTTGAGTTGGATTGTTGTCCCAGTTTGTTTTCCTTAAATAGTGTTGGGAAAAATTCATCAGTTAACAGGGCCATAAATATTTTTGTTACATTCAGATATCTTTATCTTGATTTCAGTTGTAATAGGGTTTCTTCTATAATACTTATATGTTTTAGTTTGTGTTCCACAATCATTTATGCAGCTAACTCAATTTTTTTTCATTTGTACTTAGATGAAAGTCTAATAGAGATAATGTAAAATAGTATGTCCTGTGCATTGAGATCCAACATTTTGTATGAATGTATTTAAATCCAAAGACCACTTTTTCTCCATTGTTTATTGATGTGAGGATTTCAAACCTTCATATACTGTATTTTCCTTTTTAGCATGATACCAGTAGTCCTTTGCTAGTCAGTGGAACCTCTGCAGCTGAGCTCCCATGGGCTGTAAAAGTAAGTAAACTTTGTAACTATTCTCTCCTTACCCCTGCTTTGCTTCCATATAATCCTCTCCCCCTACTTTCAAAATATATTGCAATCTGCACTAGAGTTTCATTTTTTACTGTTGGGGGAATACTGGTACTAGAAATCTTTTGAAGGATCCTATGGCTCTGTCAGCCATTGTGTGACAGTTAGTATTAGCTTGATCTCATTTCCGTTATAATGTAAACTAAAAATGGTGATGTCATAATCTTGTATTAACTAAAATATTTGATGATTAGATAGTTTACCCCACTAGTATTATTTCTTGTTTGAAAATTCTGGTTAACTATATATTCTCTTTATGGCTCTAAAACAAACAATTCTTTCTGAAATCTTTTTCTGAGATGAGTATTTTGCATTATAGCTATTTGGAGGCATCATACTGATTATAGCTATCTTATTAGATTTTAAAAATTGTAATTTTAGAATAGTATTAGAAATAGCAGATCAAATGACCTTTAATAGATGTGTATAGTTTTGTCAGAAAGCCATTTTGGTTTGTATGCTTGTGTGCTAGTAACTAATTTTAAAAATTGTAGGGATTTGGCCTTGACTGAGCAAATCATGAAAAATAGTTTTTTATGTTATACAAGTAACTTTCCAGGATTTTAGGAAATGTCTTTTTATTGATAAGAAGAAGAAATCTTGCTTTGGGAAAAATGGGGGAAACTTGATATATTCCTAGACGGTAATTTTCTATTTAAAATTTGTTTGAGTTTGCAGTGTGAATAGCACCATCTTTAGAAAGTCACTAACTAGCTTTGTTGTTATAAAAATTGCTTCCTTGCTGTGGATCTGTTTAAGTGCGAGTGTTGGGCTAGATATTCTTCTCAAAGCCCTTCTATCACTGAAATCTTTTGATTCTAACCTAACAGTAGAAAAGCAAAGATAATGTTCCAGCTACTAAAGGAATGGAGGGAATACTGAACTCTTGAGTGGAGTAACTTAAATTATTATTTACTATAATATATTTTGATGAAAGTGAAGAATGTTTTTTATTTTTTTTTGGTGAGGAAGATCAGCCCTGAGCTAACATCCGTGCTAATCCTCCTCTTTTTCCTGAGGAAGACCGGCTCTGAGCTAACACCTATTGCCACTCCTCCTTCTTTTTTTTTTTTTTTACCCCCCAAAGCCCCAGTAGATAGTTGTATGTCATAGCTGTACCTCCTTCTAGTTGCTGTATGTGGGACTCGGCCTCAGCATGGCCGGAGAAGCGGTGTGTCGGTGCGCGCCCGGGATCCAAACCCGGGCCGCCAGTAACGGAGCGCACGCACTTAACTGCTAAGCCACGGGGCCAGCCCTGAAGAATGTTTTTTAAATGATAGTTTAAAAAAATATGTCGTCTATTCTTTGAGGACTTGTTTTTATAACTGCAGTTAAATCCGTTTCACTATTATTTAACTTGTGATCTTTTTTATATTACAGTCTGAAGATAAGGTCAAATATGATGCGATTTTTGATAGTTTAAGCCCAGTGAATGGATTTCTGTCTGGTGATAAAGTGAAACCAGTGTTGCTCAACTCTAAGTTACCTGTGGATATCCTTGGAAGAGTAAGATATTCTTAAATTTGAAATGTAATTTTTATGTGTTTTAACTACCAGGAGCACTTATAGCTCATTGTTAAAAAATACAAAGATCTTCTTTTAAAGTTGCGTTGTTACAGAATTTTTTGTGTTCTGACTTAATATGTAAAGTTACTGCTGATTTATTTCTTTGGTTATTCCTTCTAAAATATGAGTGTTTGATAAGCCCCTTAAGTAGGTCCGTTTTTCTTTGTGCTGTACTCTCTGACCTCTGAATTCCTTGCCTTAATTTCCAGAGACCATTGGTATTTTACATTTGCCACCTACTCCGTGGCTGTATCATGGGGCCTTGTCATAAGGAATAGTTTCATGTCTGAAATTGTAACGTCTACTCTCTAAATAGAACTTCCTGTCTTTCTAGATCTCTTTCCTAGATACTTGCAAGACTAATTCTTTGACTTCATCAAGACCTTTAAATCTCAGACTGCTTTACTTTCCCCATCTTTTGAATTTATTTTTTTCCTCATCCAACCTGGATTTTTTTGGTCCACAGTTTCATGTCAGTATCCTAGCTCTCTTTGCCGTGTTTTCTGACTTCTCTCCTGCCTGGTGAAAATGCAACTTTACATGAAGCTAATTGTCTACCTTCTCTGTGGTTGCATATGGAGTACTGAGAAAGTCTAATAAAGATTGGTATCATCATAATTTCATGATCACCAACTTCACTGGGGCTTTCCCTACTGCCAGCTACTCTTGTGATATTTCGATAGTGATTTCTCTCTATCCCTCTTCGTATTTCAAACCTTATCTCCTTTCATTAAACCTCCAGCCCTTTAATCCAGGGCTTAGTCAGACTACATAGGGTTAAATCCTGGCTGCACCATTTCTTAGCTGTGTGACCTTTGGCAAATCATTAGAAAACCATATCTTAGTTTCTTAATCTTTAAAATGAGCATGATTTCCAGTTTATAGGGTTGTAAGAATTAAATGTGATAATGTACATAAAGTACTTAGCACAGCACTTGGTACGTACTCTTTGAATGCTAGCTGCCATGATGATGATGATGAAGGTGACAACGACTACCACCATACCACCAGTAGTAGTACTACTGGATCAGTGTTGTATAGGTTAGGTGCTCAATCAGTATTAATTTAAAATTCGTTTTCTAGTATTGTTTCCCACTAATCATTTCTCCACTCTGTGGTCAGTGTGAGATTTCTAAACTGCAGATTTAGTCCTGTTATGGTTTTTTTTTTTTTTTTTTTTTTTTGTGAGGAAGATCAGCCCTGAGCTAACATCCGTGCTAATCCTCTTCTTTTTGCTGAGGAAGACCGGCTCTGAGCTAACATCTATTGCCAATCCTCCTCCTTTTTTTTCCCCAAAGCCCCAGTAGATAGTTGTATGTCATAGTTGCACATCCTTCTAGTTGCTGTATGTGGGACACAGCCTCAGCATGGCCGGAGAAGCGGTGCGTCGGTGCGCACCTGGGATCCGAACCCGGGCCGCCAGTAGCGGAGCGCGCACACTTAACCGCTAAGCCACCGGGCTGGCCTGAGTCCTGTTATATTTTGACTTAAAACGTCTTAGTAGCTTTCTGTTGCGTTTAGGCTGAAGTCCAAACTCCTTTCAAGGCATTTAATGACCAAGCACTTGCTTATCTCCACTCCTGTTTCTCACCAGTACACTTTCTCTTCCTCCTCCAAGTAAAATTTTGTTGAATGACTTAAATATCTTTTTTCCAAGGATTTAACATAGTTTTATAATGGGTCTAAAGCTATGGGAACTACTCTAGATTTAGAGCAAATCTACCAGGACCTTTTAGATTTTATTTCTTCTTTGTAAGCCCTGGACATTAGCTAGTTAAAGGTTAATGACGCAGTATTCGTTGGGTATTTCTTTTAGTTGATTAGAGATTCTGTAGTATAGGGAAAACAATAATGGACTTAGTTGGAAGTCCTCACATTGAAAACTAGTTATGCTACTTAATAATAGTTGCATGAACCTGGATAAGTCATGTCTAAAACAGGGTTGATAGTACCACATGGATTTGTTGCATGAATTAACTGAGATGACGTTTGTGAAGAAGCATTGTAGTTTGTTTAAAGTACTGTGTACGTAATTGTTTTCTAACTTGAGAGGAACAAAATATTTTCTTTAAAAATCTGTAAAGATATTTCTATTTAAAAAATATTAAGAGTTATTACTTCTTTTTACAGTAATGTTAATATAGCACATAATAGTGATATAGTAAAATGATGAGCATAATTGAAATTTCTCAGAGAAATAGATATTATAGTGTTAGGCGAAACTTTTCCCCCATTTATGTATTTGGTTTTTACAAGTAGCAAATGAAATGAAAGAACATTAATCTTTCTCAATTCTTTGCTTTTTAAGGTTTGGGAGTTGAGTGATATTGACCATGATGGTATGCTTGACAGAGATGAGTTTGCAGTTGTAAGTAACCTACTACTCTGAAAATCTTAAACATTTTAATGGTTTTCTCAAGTGAAAATTTCCTCTTTTAGTTCATCCTTAGAGGAAAACTGTATTTCCCTAAGATTGTTGGTAGGAATATATTTTTTTTTTTTTGAGGAAGATTGGCCGTGCACGACCATCTTTTGCCAGTCTTCCTCTTTTTTCTCCCCAAAGCCCCAGTACATACTTGTGTATTATAGTTGTAGAGTTGTAGCTCTTTTACATGGGATGCTGCCTCAGCATGGCTTAGTAAGCAGTGAGTAGGTCTGTGCCCAGGATCTGAACCAGCGCACCCCGGGCCACCGAAGCGGAACACGCAAACTTATCTGCTCCACCACCGGGCAGGCCCCAGTATGAGTATTTTTCCCTAGAATTTATGGGTAGTCAATAAATATTTTTAAACAAATGGATAATAGAAAATGTATGTTTTTGCCGTCTTCATTTTATTTGACCTTAAAGTACGCAGGAATATATGCTTTGGATAATGCACTGTAAAGATGCTGAATGGTATCATCTTTTGTATCCCCACTTGACCAGGCATCTCAGTACCTGCTTCTCCAATGGAATAATTTCACTTCAAATATACCCCCAAATTTTCACATTTATTTCATTAAAGGAAAACATGAATAACACTTCAGTTTCATGTCATTTAGGAAGGCAGACAATGTTTAATGTTTTGACATCTTATCTGAAGACATGTTGTCCTTAGTAATTGGATGGTTAATTGCAAAATGAGTTGTATTCATCTCTTCCTTAAAGGTTAGATAATGCTCTGCTGTGAGCTCATGAATGGTAAATCTCTAATCCCCATTTTAATCTCTTATTTGATAATTACTCTGTTCAAATTTTCTCTCTCTATTTTGCTAAGGAATTGTCCATTGCTTTGACTTGCAAACTTGTTATCACAGATTTGTGTTATTCTTTTTAATCTCTTCTGGGTTTGTGGTTGTGCTCCTTTCTCATTCCAAATCTTATGTATTTTTGTTCCCTCTCAGTTTTGGCTTAATTGGATTTTATCTAGTTTATTGATTTTTTTTTATTTAAAAAGAGCCATCTGTTGGGTTTATTTATCTTTTCTATTATGTTTTGACTTTTTATTTCATTCTTTTCAGCTTTTAGCTTAATTTCTTCTTCCTAGTTTCTTATGGTTTACTTTTTTATTTTTGATTTCTGAAGATGAGTACCAAGTCACTTTATTTTTTATCATCTTGAATATTAAAATCATTTAAAGGACATATTTTTCCCTGAATACAGATGTAGCTGGATTCCATAGATACTGGTACAAAGTATTCTCCTTTTCACTACTTTTTAGATAATTTTTAGTTTTCTTTGATCATCTGTTTAGGAATATATTTCCTGATTTCAGTGTAGTTAAGTTTGTTTGTTTGGTTTTTGTTAACTTTGTATATACTTTTATTTTTATTTATTTATTTATTTATTTTTTAAAATAATTTTTTATTTATTTATTTTTTTCCCCCCAAAGCCCCAGTAGATAGTTGCACACCACAGCTGCACATCCTTCTAGTTGCTGTATGTGGGACACGGCCTCAGCATGGCAGGAGAAGCGGTGTGTCGGTGCGCCCCCGGGATTCAAAGCCGGGCCGACAGCAGCGAGCGCGCGAACTTAACCGCTAAGCCACGGGGCCAGCCCTGTATATACTTTTAGCTTGATTAGATTATGACTAGAGAATGTAGTCTTTAAAATCTCTACTTAAAAAAAAAATTTCCTGGGGCCAGCTCTGTGGCGTAGTGGTTAAATTCGAGCTCTGCTTCGGCAGCCCGGGGTTCATGGGTTCAGATCCCGGTGCAGACCTACACACAGCTCATCAAGCCGTGCTGTGGGGGCATGCCACATACAAAAAAAATAGAGGAAGATTGGCATAGATGTTAGCTCAGGGACAATCTTCCTCAAGCAAAAAAAGAGGAAGATTGGCAACAGATGTTAGCTGAGGGCCAGTCTTACACACACACACACAAATTTGTTAAGGTTTTCTTTGTTGCCAAGTTCATGACCTATTTTTACATTTCTGTTTGGAAGATATTAGACTTCTAGAAATCTATTGTGTTGATTTTATTGATTATTTTTCAGTTTCTCTTTGTCCGTTTGTTTTTTTTTTTGCTCTTTCATAAATTTTATTCTGTTTATATCCCAAGAGCCAAATGAAATAGGCAGAATACGTGTTATCACATTTGAAAAAAAAAAATACGGAAATAGAGACTTCAAGTTACTTGAGTTGGTGGTCATAGGTCCCTAGTCTTTTTTATTTTAATTTGGGTGATATTTGGGCCATGGCAGGGGATACTCCCTCACAATGTTAACAAAAGTTATCCTAGCTATATATCAAGGGTTGAATGTTTGTGGGATGTTTTAGGGAAAGGTGGTGTATCAAAGAGATTTGGCTGATGAGGTACTTTGAAAGACTGTCAAACTCTCTATATTAACTTTTTTTAAAATGGTTTTTGTGTTAAGAATATTAGTACAAAATCTTTGCATTGGTAAGATGTGTAGAGGGATTTTTTTTCTTAAAAAGACAAAAATTAAAAATTTCAAAGGAACGTTTGTATAAGCATAGTTAGGATAAGTAGGAAATAGTATTATCCTCGTGTGACAAACTGTAGTATATGTTAAGGTAAGTGAATAAACACAGTTTATCTTATATGCCCTGAAGCCTTTTCTTAGGCAACTTACTCTCTTTTTTTAATAAAAGTAAACCTTTATTAAAATAGTAGTTTAAGAATAAACAACATATCTGTAGGAAATTACTACTTAAAAAAATAGTGAAAACCCGTATACCTTCTCCTAGATTTACTATTTTTAACTATTTTGCCATATTTGGTTTCTTTCTATGTGCATTCATCAGCACTTGTCATGCTTAGTGCCTTTAATTTTGAAATCCAGCTTGTGTGATACTTATATTGCTTCTGCTCTTTTTTATTTGGATTACCTGATAGTTCTAAGGTTTAGAATGTCTCTCTTGAAAATGGGGCATTACTGTGTTTTAGTTTTTTACCTAATTTGACAGTTTTTGTCTTTTAAGATAACGACAGATATGTTGATTTTATTCCCCCTACCTTATCTATTTATTTTACATTATTATTTTCTCTCTTTTTTTTAGTTTCTTATTGTTACTGGTTATCAAGTTGTGGTTCATTCATTTTTCCCATCTTATTAGTGTGGAAATTCTGTAATGTCTGTTCCATTAATGGTTAATACACCTTTCCCTGTGCTTACCATACTTATTTCTCCAGTATTTGAAAACAAGATTGTTAACCCTCACTCCAGTAAAACGAGACCCTTAGACTATTTTCACTTCTTTTCTTTCTCCTTCAGCTCGACTTCTCAAGATTTTAGAACATTTTTTGCAACTAAAATTCTAGATTTTACTTAATTTACTTCTTTTGGTTCTAGGATTTTCCATGTAGTTTTGTCAATATTAATAGTCTCACTAGCATTCTTTTGGGTAGAATTTGCCTGATATATTTTTTTCCATCTTTTTACTTTCATGAATGGGGCAACATAGTCCATACTGTTTTTAAAAATTATAATTACTGGGGCTGGCCCAGTGGCACAGCGGTTAAGTCAGCACGTTCCACTTTGGCGGCCCGGGATTTGCAGGTTTGGATCCTGGGTATGGACCTGCTTACCACTCATCAAGCCATGCTGAGGTGGCATCCCACAAAGAAGAACTAGAAGGACCTACAACTAGGATATACAGCTAGGTACTGGGGGCTTTGGGGAGAAAAAAGAAAAAAAAAGAGGAAGATTGGCAACAGATGTTAGCTCTGGGCCAATCTTCCTCCAAAAAAAATTGTAATTATAACAACATAGCCAGTGTAACTTAAACTGTAAGTCATTGATTTTTATCTTTGTTTACAAGCATCAGTATTTTTAAAAGGGTTGATCTTAGTCTTCTTTGAAAATTGAAGTAATTTTTAAAATACACTTGTGATAGTGGAATAACTCTGAACATTTTAAATTATCTTCCTAAATAATTAAATGTAAAGGTAATGTACTTATTCACATGATCAGTTCTTTTGGACTGTGGCAATTTATACTCTGCCAGTTTTCTGGTTTGTTGAAGTATAGCATAGATTTTTTCATAATATCTTATATTACTAATTAAAACTGGATTCAATATGAGAATATGTTCAAGACTTACCTCTAAAATTCTTACCCTTTTGTTTTTTGGATTAAATGGTGCTTTTTGTTGGTTTTAAAGACCTAGTATCTGCTCTATATTTATTTTTTGAATGGGAACAAATAAACATGAAGTTAATGAAAGATTCTAACTTGGTTTGTTGAATTACACTATGGATTTTTTTTTTCAGTAACTTCTTTTTTCACTAATGAACCAAAACTTGATTGAACCTGAATCTTTATGTTTGAGACTTGCCTTTAAACTTCTTAACCAACTTCTTTCTTTCCTTTTATAGCATAAATGAGATTTTCAGTGGGTTTATTTTTTTTAATTGGAGTAAATAAAGTTGAAGTTAGTGAGAGATTCTAACTTGTATAACTTCTGTTGCTGTGTGAACCTTTAATGAATGGTCCTTGTTTCTTTTCAAATGTAAATGCTTTTTCATATTTTCTGAAACCTAGTGGATTAATTAAAAATCCAGAATCTAGAATATCTTTGAGATTTTTTTTTTTTAGCTGAATTTGTAAAGGTCAGGCCTTGGCATGCCTTGGGTGTTCTGGCCACAACTAAAATGACTTTTGAGAAGTGTGTGTGTGTATGTACACCCAAAAAAATAAAATGGATTTTAGAAATAATTCCCATGTCCTTGAATGTGGATTTTTAAATATCTGTGACTATTGCCAGTATTCTGTTTGCTTATTGATGAATTATATGACTCGAGTATAAGGATATTGGAAATATATCTTCCTGAGTTTTACTTCTGACTCATTTAGCTTAGTAGAAAGTCTCTGACAGGGCATTAAGTTTTGCGAAAGGGCCAGATTTTCCTCTCTGATGTCATTTTGAAAACTCAAAATGTATATAAAATTTTAGTATTGGTATTGAACCAAGGGAAGTGACTAATAATCGTGTTAAAGTTTATTGTTTTCTTTGTCGGGATGAATTCCACAAGTTTGCAGTACTATTCTGTGAAATAGTTCTTTGTTTTATTGAGGCTGAAACTACTGCTTTTAAACTTAAAGAGAAGAGTTCTAAATCTAGTAATTTAGTATTTGGTAAATGAACTTATGCTCATGTTTTTTAGAGTTGGACAAGATCCTATAAATTAGTTCCTCTAAGCAGAGCAGTTAGTAGTAGAGCCAGGGCTGAACCTGGGCTTTCGAGGTCGTGTTTTTTTTTTTTTTTTTTAAATAAACTAAATTTGGGGATGGTTTTATATTTACAGAAAAGTTGCAGAGATAGTGCAGAGAGTTCCCCAGTACCCCTCACCCACTTTCCACTATTGTTAACATATTACATTACTGTGGTACATTTGTTAAAACTAAGAAACCAACATTAGTACATTACTGTTAATCAAACTCTCCAGACTTTATTTGGGTTTCACCAGTTTTTCCTTTCTGTCCCAGGATCCACTCTAGGCTACCACATTGTATTGAATTGCTGTGTCTCCTCAGTCTCTCTGGTCTATGATAGTTTCTATCTTGCCTTGTTTTTCTATGACCTTGGCATTATTGAGGAGTACTAGCTAGGTATCCTAGCTGTCTCCCAATCTAGGTTTGTCTGATGTTTTTCTCATGATTAGCCAGGGGGTATGGGTTTTTTGAAAGGATACTGCATATGTGAAGTGACCTTCTCATCACATTTATTGGAGGGGTACATGATGCCCACATGCCATCACTGGTGGTGTTAACCTTCATCACTTGGTTAAAGTGATGTTTGCCAGATTTCTCCACTATAAAGTTAGTTTTTTTCCCCTTTTCCTACTCTATTCTTTGGACAGATAGTCTCATGCCCTTTTGACTTTGTATTCTGTCTTCATATCTATCTATTGGTTTTTACCTTCTCACCAATCCTTAACTTTTTCTGTCAGGTAAGTTCTTAGACTGAAAGTGGTCTAAATTTTGTCAGCATTTGTTGAGTCCTTATTATGCGAAGAGTTTTTGGCATTTGGAGATTTATAAAGGACCTGTACGTGTCTAATATTAACGTGTTCACGTTGTATGGAAATTAACTTTGTATATGTTTGCTTCTTTTATTTGGTTGTATAACTGAGAAATGTTTTTGCTTTTGTATTTCTAGTGCCCAGCACAGTGCCTGGTGACTAGAAATTTCTCAGTAAATGTTTTGTTGAACTAAATTGGTGAAAGAAACTTTTGTTACTTGGAAAACACAAGGAACACCTGATATTTTCATCCCGAATTGCTATTTTAAGAAATTATAACTGGCAATTCAAATAATTAAGTAGACCATTGAACAAATAAAACTCCTAAGGAAACTCTTAAAATACTAGTTCTCAAAGTATGATCTCCCATCAGCAATATCAGCATCACTAGTGAGCTTAATAGAAGTGCAAATTTTCAATCCTTGCCCCAGACCAACTGAATCAGAATGTCTGAGATAGGGTTGAAAAACCTGCGATTTAACAAACCCTCCAGGTGATTCTGATGGCCACTAAAATTTGAGAAATACTCCCAAAAAAGTATAGAGAAAAAAAAATCAAAGAAGGTAAGTAGCTACTGGTAATTGACTGCAACAGTGAAACTAAATCCCCTCTTTCCCTGCTATTCCTGAATAAGCTCAAGTTTATTTTTGATGCTTTTACTTTGAAATCATCAAAAAGATATTCTAAATGCTTCTTAGTTAAGTGTCTATCTCTAGCTGTATAAATGAATTTGCTAGTACATTTCAATTTAAAAACAAGTTGCCAGCCAGATTTCTTTTTTGGTGAGTCTGGTACATCATTTGATGTAGTTGCTGTATTTGTTTCAGTGGCAGACTTTGATTAGGATAAAGTTCAATATAATAAGAAAACAAATAAAATCACAACCCAGCAGTATATTGTTTGCTTATTCTGTTGTATTTGGTGGAAAAATTTTTGGCTTCAGTTTTGTCGGGCAAACTATTTTCAAGGCAACATGAAATTAATATATTTTTTTAACTTTCAAAAAAGGTGTTGTGTATTGGCATCAGAAGGCTGACATTGCTTTTTTGCTTCTAGTGTCCACTTTTACAGCAAATGACTCCCATCTGCAGCAAGGGGGATGCTGACCTTTAATGTGCATGTTAGTCACTTTCAGATCAGTGCCAATCTAATAATATTACATATATTGTGAATTTGCTTGAAAGTGTGTATTAGCCAGATTGTTTTCTTTCTAGAGTTTTAAGCTTTTGGAGATGGAAAGTTTGTTTCTAAAACTGAAATTCTTCAAGTTGACTAGTGAACGGGGAGAGGAGAATTCTTGGTTTGGGTCAAATGATTAAATGATTAGTGCAGGACAGACAGCATAGCATCACCTGGGAACTTGTTAGAAATGCAAATTCTCTGGCCCAACTCCAGACTTATTGATTCTAGCATTCTGGGAGCAGGGCACAGATATCTGTGCTTTATCAAGCTGTCCAGATAATTCTGATGCTTGCTAAATTTGGGTACCAATGGGTTAAAGGTTAGTTTTATCGCTTGTAGGGAAGAGCATGGTAATGTAAAATTACACTTGCACTCCTAATAAAGCTGATCAAATCTGGAAAAAACAAGAGCTTTGTAGCCAGAAAATCTTGGTTTGAACCCTTCTCTATCATTTCTTAAAATTATATTGAGCAGGCTACTTATCATCTCTGAGCCTCAGTTTCTTCATCTGTAAAATGATATTAGTAATCTCAGAAATCATGGGTCATTGTTGTATTAGGTGCTCAATCAATATTGATTTGAAGGCCCCACAAAACTTAACTTAGAAGCAAACTTCTTTTTGGGGAGAATTGTCATTTTCAATGGAATAAAAAATATTAAGAAGAAACACTCAAGCTTCCTCCCAGTTGCTGTTGGAATCTTTCTGGAGGTTCCAAGTTGCCTTGTGTAATTTCATATGCTTGAAGATAGTCATGGGAACTTTTTTCTTTTGAAAGTTTTAAAGGTGCCTTGAATTCTTTAAGATGGAGGGTATATCCTAGGTCAGTCTGTATGCAAATTGTCCCACTTTGTGCAAGTGCTTTATGTATTTAATAATTAAAATTAATTTAATAGGTAATACATTCTCATGGTTCAGAAATCAGTACAATATAAGAAGATAGTCAGTGGAAAACATATCAGTTCCAACCTTGTCCTCAACTGCTCCATTTACACCTACTCTAAAACCACCTAACTCCTTTTCTTAGTTTCTTGTTTATCCTTCTAGAATTTCTTAATGCAAATATAAACAAATATGAATAATTATTACCCCCAACCACAAAAGATAACACATTATACACACTGCTCCACACTATACTTTTTTCATGTTTAACAATATCTTCAATATCTTTTCACATAGAGAGCTCTATGATTCTTTTTCCTGGTCAGCTTTGTTGAGGATTGGTTTACATACTATGAACTACGTTTAGTTTATGTATATAATTTCATGAGTTTTGACAATTGTATATACCTGTGAAGGTTTGAAGGTACCACCACAGTTATGATACAGAGTGTTTCCCATGGGCTTTTTGTAGTTGTTTCATAGTGTTTCATACTATTTCATTGTATGGATGTACCATAATTTTTTTAACCAGTCTTCTGTTGATGGGCACTTGGGTGCTGATACAAACAATTCTGTAATTAATAACCTTTTTCATACCACATTACCTTTGTAGATGGGTAAGTCTGAGGATAGATTCCCAGGTTTGGAATTGCTGAGCCAAAGGGGCAATAAATAAATTTGGTAGATGTTGTCAGTTTGCCCTTTATGGGCTTGGTTCCAGTTTGAGCTCCCACTGGCAATGTATGAGAGTGCCTGTTTGCCCAGCCTAGCTAACAGAGTATATTATGAAACTTTGAATTTTTGCCAATTAGGTGGAAAATAGTATTTTAATATAGTTTTACAGTTTTCTTGTGAGTGAAAATGAGCATATATTAGTATGTTTTAAAGGATGGGCCATTCATAGTATTTACTTTTCTGTAAAATATCTGTTGATACTTTACTTATTTTCTTCTTGGATTTTGGTTTATCTTCTGTTAATTTCTAGGAATTTTTTATATATTAGGGAGATTAGCTCTTTCCTTGCAAATATTTTTTCCCAGATTGTTTGCTTTTTTTGAGGAAGATCAGCCTTGAGCTAACATCTGATGCCAATCCTCCTCTTTTTTCTGAGGAAGCTTGGCCCTGAGCTAACATCCGTGCCCATCCTCCTCCACTTTATATGGGATGCCGCCACAGCATGGCTTGACAAGCAGTGCGTCGGTGCGCGCCCGGGATCCGAACTGGTGAACCCCGGGCTGCCGCAGCGGAGCGTGCGCACTTAACCACTTGAGCCACCGGGCTGGCCCCAGGTTGTTTGCTTTTGACATTACAAGAACTTTAGGTGAAGAGTGTGTGTCTAAGTTTTTGCTACTCAGGATATCTTCCTAAAAGTTGCTTAGCTTTGATTTATTTCCTTTTTCCCTCCTTCCTATTGTCTTTCCCTCTTCCTCCTCCTTTCCTTCCCAGCCTAATTTCTTTAAAAAAGGATTTGAGACAGCTTGAAGATGCTTTGTTGTTGAACAATAATCAATTCAATGAGTGAATGTTGTTAAATGATTTTAATATATATGACCCTGGTTCATCTATTTTGAAGGCCATGTTTTTGGTATACTGTGCATTGGAGAAAGAACCTGTGCCAATGTCCTTGCCTCCAGCCCTGGTGCCACCTTCTAAGAGAAAAACGGTCAGTATATCAGGCTCTATGCGGTTGACCTCCTCTTCAGCATCAGCCAAGGAACCTTACCACTCCTTACCACCTGTAGGCATTTTACCTACCAAAGCACCGTTAAGACAGGTATAGATTTAGCAGTGTTAAAGGACTTTTTTTAAAAAACAAAATGCATGGCATTTAACAGTTGGTTGCTTGATGAAGATAGAAGGAGCAAAGGGAGCAAAGGTTTAGAGCTCCCTCTGATTGAACCTGCATAATGTGATGTCCCAGAGAAGACAGATAATTCTTCTCCTGCATTTGGCCTTGCTTAGGTCATATGGATGTTTCATTGGCTTTGCCTTGATCTACCTAGAATTAAAGTTGGAGATAGAAGATACTCCATGCTAATCTGGTGTGCTTGCCCTGGCATAGTTAATAGGTGTTTTTGTTTATTTAATCTCTAGTTAACTCTTGATTCTTTGGGATCAAATTATCCAATTTTAGATTGCCCAAAGCTTTTTGTCCCTCCATCCTGCTTCTTGTCAGGCTGAGTAAAGGAAAAATAATGACAGGATATGCAAATCAGCCAGTTCAGCTACAGTTAAGAATGCTGAATGAAACTATTAAAAGTAGAGATTGAGGGTCCGGGCCCCATGGCATAGTGGTTAAGTGTGCATGCTCTGCTCCTGGCGGCCTGGGTTTGGATCCCGGGCATGCACCGATGCACCGCTTGTCAGGCCATGCTGTGGCAGCGTCCCATATAAAGTAGAGGAAGATGGGTGCAGATGTTAGCCCAGGGCCAGTCTTCCTCAGCAAAAAGAGGAGGATTGGCGTGGATGTTAGCTGAGGGCTGATCTTCCTCACAAAAAGAAAAAAAGTGGAGATTGAGAATTATCTGAATATTTTGTTTATACAGACTCTCCCAGTTACCCATATTAATGTGGTCATTCATAAGTCAAGAGTTAACTGTGCTTGAATTTATTTATTATTTATTTGTTTATTTTTTAAATTTTTTGTTTATTGGAGTAACATTGGTTTATAATATTGTATAAATTTCAGGTGTACATCATTATACTTCTATTTCTGCATAGATTACATCATGTTCACCACCCAAATACTAATTACAACCCATCACCACACACATGTGCCAAATTATCCCTTTCACCCTCTTCCCTCCCCCCTTCCCCTCTGGTAACCACCAATCCAATCTCTGTCTCTGTGTGTTTGTTTGTTGTTGTTATTATCTACTACTTAATGAGTGAGATCATACGGTATTTGACCTTCTCCCTCTGACTTATTTCACTTTGCAAAATACCCTCAATGTCCATCCATGTTGTCACACATGGCTGGATTTCATCATTTCTTATGGCTGAGTAGTATTCCATTGTGTATATATATCACATCTTCTTTATCCCTTCGTCCTTTGATGGGCACTTAGGTTGCTTCCAAGTCTTGGCTATTGTGAATAACGCTGCAATGAACACAGGGGTGCATGTATCTTTACACATTGGTGTTTTCAAGTTCTTTGGATAAATACCCAGCAGTGGAATAGCTGGATCATATGGTAGTTCTATCCTTAATTTTTTGAGGACTCTCCATACTGTTTTCCATAGTGGCTGCACCAGTTTGCACTCCCACCAGCAGTGTATGAGAGTTCCCTTCTCTCCCCATCCTCTCCAACACTTGTTGTTTCCTGTCTTGTTAATTATAGCCATTCTGATGGTCGTTTACTTATTATTTAAAAGAAAAAAAGTAAAATGGGCATCTGTAAGTATAATCCCAACTGACCTATATTTTTCTTCTGTAATATTCTCTTCACCACAGCATTTCCATTGGGGTGTGATGGAAGTGATACACTGTTGCTGTAGTTAGTGGGGTAGAATTGCTCAGCATTTGTGACAGATACTGTAATGGGTTGAAAGAGTGACACTTCAAAGTTTGTTTCATTTTGGCAGAAATACTATATATATATTTTTTTTCTTGTAGTGGGTTGTGTCCCCTGCAGATAAAGCTAAATATGATGAAATCTTCCTGAGAATTGATAAAGATATGGATGGATTTGTGTC
This sequence comes from Diceros bicornis minor, assembly GCF_020826845.1. NCBI lineage: Eukaryota > Metazoa > Chordata > Mammalia > Perissodactyla > Rhinocerotidae > Diceros > Diceros bicornis. The sequence continues at coordinate 13,841,713 of NC_080752.1, read as the reverse complement.
TGGATTGGAAGTCCGTGAAATCTTCCTGAAGACAGGTTTACCTTCTACCATACTAGCCCATATTTGGTAAGACTTTATTTAAATTAATTTATAATTTTATTTATTTATTTATTTTCCCCCAAAGCCCCAGTAGATAGTTGTATGTCATAGCTGTACATCTTTCTAGTTGCTATATGTGGGACGCGGCCTCAGCATGGCCGGAGGAGTGGTGCGTCGGTGCGCGCCCAGGATCCGAACCCGGGTCGCCAGCAGCGGAGCACGCGCACTGAACCACTAAGCCACGGGGCTGGCCCTAAGTTAATTTAAAAAACAAATATAGTTTTGTATCAACTCTAGTTTTGTGCATTCTTATTTTTAGGCGTTTGTAAATAGGATAGTTTTTGTTTCAGAATTCTTTTTTTTTTTTTTGTGAGAAAGATCAGCCCGAGCTAACATCCATGCCAATGCCCCTCTTTTTGCTGAGGAAGACTGGCCCTGAGCTAACATCCGTGCCCATCTTCTTCCACTTTATGTGGGACACTGCCGCAGCATGGCCTGACAAGTGGTGCGTCGGTGCGTGCCCAGGATCCGAACCCGGGCTGCCAGCAGTGGAGTGCGCGCACTTAACTGCTACACCACGGGGCCGGCCCCTGTTTCAGAACTCTTTATAGAGAAAATTGAAATCTGAGGATTTCTTCTGGGTAATGGACAAAAGCTTGAGAATGGGTTACCTGATGTTTTATAAGATTAACAGTGTCAGTTAATGATTATTAGAATGTTAAAACGCCTCATCTGTTTATATCAGATAATTAACCTTAAATTTTTAAGGGAGAATCTGAAAATCTGAAATTTAAACAGTATAAAAAACAGTATCTTCGGGGCTGGCGCGGTGGCATAGTGGTTAAGTTCGTGCATTCTCCTCAGTGGCCCGGCATTTGTAGGTTTGGATCCCGAGCGTGGACCTACGCACCATTCGTCAAGCCGTGCTGTGGCAGGCATCCCACATATAAAGTAGAGGAAGATGGGCAGGGATGTTAGCCCAGGGCCAATCTTCCTCAGCAAAAAGAGGAGGATTGGCAACAGGTGTTAGCTCAGGGCCAATCTTCCTCACACAAAAAAAAAACCTAAAAAAGTATCTTCAAGGCATCCTCATATGATACTGTAGGGTATATGTATACTTTTGTACGTTTACATAGGAATTACACATTTCCTCCTTAAAAAAGACAAACTTTAGTGTCTCTAGTGAATTTCACATTAAATGAGATAATGTATATGAAAATGCTTTATCGTGTGCCTGCCACCGTTACACTTTACTATACCAGAGGTTATCTTGAGGTTTTCAAAGGGCAGCAGACATCAGAAGTGAAGTTGCACACAGTTGCAAAGAGAAACTTAGAAAAGAACAAAGTGGGACAGTAGATCTGCCTTAAAAGGAACAAGAACCCAAGACTGGGAAAGATTAAATATGTTTAACTAATAATAGCTGCCACTTTTGAGTGCCTAGGCTAGGCGCTATGCTCAGTAAATGTCAGCTGTCGTGGGCTTGGCATTATCCCCAGACTTTTTATGTATTTTGTCTTTAATTCACACAGTAACCTTGCAAGATGGGTGTCATCTCCACTTTAGAGATGAAGAAACTAAGGCTTGGCGAGGTCAAAAAATTTGGCCGAGATCACAAGAAATAAGTAGAAAAGCTGGAATTCAAGATTTCTTTGACATCATAGCCTGTAGTCTTTTTGTCAGGCCATGTTGGCTTTCAATGAATCAAACAGATCAGGACTTCAGAGAGCTGAGCTTTAAAAAAAAGAAAAAGGAGAAGAAAAGAAAAAGCAAATAGAATAAAACATTTGGTGTTTTCTTTCAAGTGATTTTGTAAAGCTTTCCAGATTGCTGCCTTCTCTTCACATGTGATCTGTGTTTGCAGCTGTTGTTTCTGCTTTGACTTGGTGATCCTTATATCCTCCTACTCTTAAGAGTTGCAGGAAGCAAGCCGACATGGAAATTTTTGCTTGTTTTAGAATCATTCTAATGCCACTAATGAATGAAATTTGTTGAAAGTTACGTTTCATTTTAAATATCTTTTAATGTTGAAAATGGTGGGAGTAGAGAATGTTGAGATTTTTTGGCCCAACACAACTCCTACTCTGTAGTGGTTCTGGAAATTTGAAGGAAGGCACAAAGCAATCCCAGATTAGAGGCCTGTGCTCAGCACCAGGGTGAACATTCTCTTTTTTATACCTTTTTAGCTGATCTCTCTCTTTTAACATTTGAGTGCGTTTTGGGCAAACCACAAGTTTTTGTGACATTTTTTTAATTCAACTGATCATTTTTAAAAAGGTACATAGTCATATTACTTTTCGCCTGGATTTTTGGGATGGTAGTTGTGGCATTTATATACTATTCATTTTGTTTATTTGTACAGGGCATTATGTGACACAAAGGGCTGTGGGAAGCTTTCAAAGGATCAGTTTGCTTTGGCTTTTCACTTAATCAATCAAAAGTTAATAAAGGGCATTGATCCTCCTCACATTCTTACTCCTGAGATGATTCCACCGTCAGACAGAGCCAGTTTACAAAAGGTAAGACAACTTGAAAGAAAACCTGAATGCACTAAGAGAGAAACAAGTGCTATGTCAGATGATAGACTCAATTTGGATGGAATAGAGGAGAAAATGTATCAGGCTAGGAGCAGAGCAGTATACTGTTGGTGGATTAGTTTGTGCCTAGAAGTATGCTCGAATGCCTTGTATAACACCCTTGGGCTACAGCTTGTTTACCCCAGTGCGTTACACATATGGCAGCCGTGTGTTCCAATCTTAAAATTGGAAAAATGTGGTCTTATTTCTCCCCTTCTGGATTTGTGAATTAATTTTTATGAATAGGGTGTAAAATTTAAGTGAAATCTCTAAGAATTAAATTATTTTGTTTCATTTGATGATTCACTCTTACGGAAAACATACAAATTTGAAACCAAAATCTAGGAGATTATGATTGCTTGGTGCAATTTTAAGTAAATAAATTTAAAAAACCCAAGAAAAACATTATGTTGAGGAGAAATCTGTGTGGTTTTGTCTTACATATGACCATCTATTTCTGAGCATATGACTGAATTTCATATCTGAATGGCTAGAAGCAGGTTTTAGCTACGTTTGGTTTCTGGTCAGCAGTGGGAATTTTCAAAACTACGTTGTTTTAGCCATGTTGTGCCTTGATTTTTCTTTCCTCATCTAGAAACGCTTCCTAGTATAGTGCATTAACAATATCTTGGCCTTAAAAGAACTTGTATACTCTAGTGGCTATTTGCCTTTAAAAATACATAGTTTGTATCTTTAAATCTTTTGTGACCTGTAAAGTAACCATTGCTGTGGTGATTCTTCAGAGTTATATATAACAGGAGTTGTTAAATTTGTGGTATGAGGAAAGCTCTCTTTAAAATGTCAATAGAATATTTTGGTTTTGCATTAATTTTGTCACATAGGTTAAAGAATCCCATTTTAACAGACCTAATAAAAGTCAAAATTGGACTTTTTCTAAGTCAACTAAGTGGAAATTCACAGCCACCAAGTATAGAAGTTATTTAATGAGTTTTTATCCTTTTTAAATAAAATCAATATTTGATTATCTGTTTTGTGAGTTTTTGTGGGGGAAGCATTTTGTGAATTTTTCGAGATTTCTTGTGATATAGGACATGAGCTCTACATTGTGGAGAAGGCTAAAAGTGATGCCACCTAGAAAGATAAAGGTTGCAAAATTGTATTATGTCCTCTGCTATAACTGTATCTCAGTTATGGAACACTGTTGTTTCATCCTTTCTTTCACCTACATAGAGTGGTTTTTTTCCCTTGCCACCTTTACTGAATCTCCGCCAACACAAATTACAGATACGACAGAACTTTCTGAACAAATTATGTTTGTTCATTGAAGTCTCTGTAACATTAGTAGACACTTCAAGTTGCATCTGCTATACCAAGTTTTTTTGTCTGAAGTCCATTAACTAGAGCATAGACACCCTTGTCTATTTGTCAGATATCAGTATTATTCATTAAAATGGGATTTTATCATTGTTGTCTTATCTATTAACCAAAATTTTTAACCTTAAAAATTAAAATTTGCCTTGGTTTTGTCTTTCAAATAATCTCTTTATAATCTGATTTTTTTAGAACTGCATTTTTTGCAGCTTTGACTAATCCCTTTTTGAATGTCGCTCTCCTTTCTGTGTTTTTTCTAGTTTGGACTATTTTTTCCATTCTGCAGCACTCTGCTTTTCAGTTTCTTAACTCTCCTCTCTCAAGGTCAGAGCTTTACTTTATGCCTTTTTTAGCGTTACAGTTTTTGGTTTACCAGATACGTTTTGAAGTTAGAGGTTTTTTATGCAGCAAAGTTGATGCAGAGAAAATACCTAAACAGCATGCTTTGTCACATGTCTGTCACTTGGTCCTTGTGTGCATTTTAACTTGCCGTCCCTAGGCTCTGTGATCCGCTTAAAATCACCAAAGTGGAATTTTTGTGTGATGCACTAAATAGGGTGAGAGAAAATATTTTGAAAGAAGGGGACATGCTACGTTTTTTTTCATATGCCCTTCTTATACTTTATATATTGTTAGCTGAACTTTTTCCATGCTTCCTGGTTGCATGCCATTTTATTGCTTTAGAATGGGAGTTTAATTTTTGTGTCAGCAATTGAGGAGTGACACAAGCTGTACCAACTACAGTGCACTAATCTTCCTTCTAGAGTCATCTGTGGTGTCACCTTATAACTTGTTTGAGGTTAAACTTATTTGTCTCACTCTTCTTATTTGATGATGTTTGTAATAGTGAAAGACTGTCACATGTGAGTCACTTTTTTAGAGTGACAGAAGAGGTGTGGAAGTCATGAGTTTCTTGGAACGCTTGCACCTCTGATAGTGAATTTCTCAGTAACATTTAGGTGATGTAAGTTACTCTTAGTGATAGAAGTGAGACCAAGTGCTAATTTTTCATTTTGTTCACCTGTCAAACTGTCTGGCCAGGCTTAGCTCATAAGTCAGGTTTAGACAGAGTTAAAATCCTAGTGAATACCTGTCACATTTAGAAATCCACTTTAAAATTTCTGATTTAATTTAGGATGATAACGGTCTGTGTAGAAGTGAAACACAGTAAAACAGTAAGAGAGATATTTGATACAAATCTGTAGTTAATATAAAATTGAAAATAATATTAATTGAATCCTATTATATGAGTTTTAGTATTTATGGTCAAAACAACCCCCAAAACATCTGAGGACTAGTAATGCAGTGTAGCATAAAGAAATATAGAAGGAATTATTTGCTAAATTTTATGAAGTACCTGTTTATCAGGTTGGCTTTTAGGGCAACGGTTTCATTTACCTAAATGATCTTGATATGCAAATAGTATGGGTCATAGTGTAAAATAGCACTTGAATTTAATTAGAAGTCTTCTGATCAATATCTCCTATTAGCTCCATTCAACTTGAAGCAAGTCATTTAATGTGTTTCCTTAGCTCCAAAATAATAATATCTGCCCTACCTACAGCCCAGTTTTCAGATTAGTTTTGAGAATTGACTAATAGATTTGAAAGTGCTTATTAAGTTGTAAACCATCATATAAACGTGAGGAGATGGGATATTGTGAACTTTAAGGTTTCTTCTTCTGTTGTGCAAGTTGGTGACATACATTAAGTTCCTAGCAATATAAGTATTAATACGAAGTTTTATGCTCTGCTGGTAAGGTGCCCGGTGTATCTTAGTTTTACATGTTCAGACCTCAGTTTTAACATTTCCTAACTGTGATTATTCTGTTATTTGTCAGTCTGGTTGTAGCGTTGGGTGTAGTGCTTGAAGGAGCAGTTATCTTTTTGCTCTGACTTCACCCAGCTAAATAAGGAATCAGCAGTGGTTCACAAAGGAGATTGAGCCAGAGTGGAAGCAACTCATTGGGAGGCCATTCATCTTTTAAGAGCATATTCTGTTGAGGAAGTGAATTATAATATTACACTTATAAAATATCATAAAGTTTGTCGAGTGACTTCACATGCAATATTTATTTCATTTAATTTTTAAAGTGGGCAGGGCAGAGATGATTCCCCTATTTTACAGTGAAGCTCATGCAGCTAGTAAAATAGCAGAGTCCAGAATAAACCCAGCTAGATTTTGGTGCCATAAGGACCGTTCAGAGACCAACTTTGACACCTTCATTATTGGTAGAAAACCATATAAAGGATGTCATATTTGAAGACAGTTTCATATATGGTGATATTAATATTTACTATGGAACATGCTGAGCAGTTGGTTTTACTTTAAATAGGGTAGACCATTTTAGTATTTAAGTATTTAACAAAGTAAATATTTGTTGAATTGAATAAAATCAACCACCGCTATAATTCTGAGATTCAACAAAAATTTGTATACTTACTCTGTGCCATATGATACAAGTACAAATAAATCACCATCCATCTCCCCAAGAATTTTATACTTCCGTTCAGAAATTAGTTTATAAATTTGATATCTGCTTTACTGCAAGGTTATGGACAGTCTGGGATCGAATGACAAGGACATTGGGATCTGAAGTGATGGTACATATTATACAACAACAGCTTTTAGAGAATTTAAGGGAAAATGTCTTAGTATATAACTGTTATGTTCGTGTGTGTATAAATTGCACTAGATGTGGTTTCCTCAAATGAATTAAAGGTGTTAGTACTACCATAAAATATGTAATACCCTGTATCCATGTCGTGTTTTTAAACACTTTTAATGCTTTGCCACGTATAATTTTATAGTAATAATGTATGATTTTGAACTTTTTGTTTTTAGAACATCATAGGATCAAGTCCTGTTGCAGATTTCTCTGCTATTAAGGAGCTAGATACCCTTAACAATGAAATAGTTGACCTACAGAGGTATGTATAGTAAAATTACAACTGATTATGTAAATACACACACACACTCTTTTCTGTTTCTAATTGGTAAATGCTACTTTATTTGGTTAAGTACCATGGTTCTTGAATTGGGAATCAGTGTACCTTATTTCCTCAAATCTAAGACAAATTTTAATTGCAGGATGCTCTTATTTTCTTACATACCACTAAAAAAAGAAAAATCCTATAAACAATGGCATGCCATCAACTATAAGATACTATTTGATATGTACAGTGAAAAATGTGTATCTTAGAATGAATGAAATGTAGTTTTCTTCCAACTTCAGATATTTGAATAACATATTAGGAAAACATTAATACATTTTATGGAAGGAATGTTAAATGCAGACACCATGCCAAGAGGTTTCATAACTGTTCTCTCATTTGATCCTTACAAAAACCTTGTAATTTGAGATAGATGTTATTGTTCCTATTCTACAGGTAAGGAGTTAAGATGCTTAGAGAGGTTATTTTGCCTAAAGTCATACAAACCTGTCAGCAGTAGAACTAATACCTGATCTCAGGACTACTTGATTTGGAGTTGAATCTTCTTTCTTATACATAGGTACTGTGTGGAACAGACTTGAATACAAGTAGATTTGAATCTAAATACAGGAGGTACTATTGATATTTCCTTAATTCTCTTGTTCCCTGGGAAATTTATGGTAATACTCATCGTAAAAATGACCTCCTAAAATTACTTTTTAGAAGGTGAGACCATTTTTCCGTCTACAAGGCATTGGATTTAAATATCACTTTGTATTTACTACAAACCTTTTTTTTTTTTAACTTCACAACACTTTGAAGAAGATATTGGCTGATACTCCTTTGATGGTATTGAGACACAAGGGGATTAAATGATTTATCTGGGCTATATGGCAAGAACTTGGCAATGATCTTTCCTCATCCGTGAGACTACACTGAGATTGTTGTAGAGAAATTTAGTTATGATTTTTTCAGTTGTAAGAAAGAGCTCAATCCAGGCTAACTTAAGAGAGAGTGAATTTATTGACTTGTGAAACTAAGACCTCTTAGAGGTAGGGATGGCTTAAGGCATAGCTTCATACTGGGGCTCAAATAATATAATCAGTTCTCTTGCTCTCTCCATTTCCTGTTTGCACTTCCACTGGGTTGTTCCATTCTCACATAGACTTTCCCATTATGTTATCAAGGGGCCTATAGCACACCTAGCCTCATGTACTTATAATTTCAAATCTAGTGGAGTGTCTCTTTTCTGGCAGTTCGGCCCGGGTTCGGATACCAGGCAGGCACCTACGCACCGCTTCTCCGGCCATACTGGGGCTGCGTCCCACATGCAGCAACTGGAAGGATGTGCAGCTATGACAGACAACTATCTACTGGGGCTTTGGGGGGAAAATAAATAAATAAATAAATAAATAAATAAATAAATAAAATCTTTAAAAAAAAAAAAAAGAAAATCAGTGGAGATATGGAAAGCCTATATAACCTCAACAGTTAGTTGGGTAAAGAATGTTCTTTGTTATTGGTCAGAAAATGAGACGTTGTTTTCATCTCTAGTTCACCAAATTGTTTCTAGTTGAAAATATAAGACATTGAGAGCTTGAGGCAGGATACCTTTTTTTCCTTTTTTTTTTTTTTTGCTGAGGAAGATTCTCCCTGAGCTAACATCTGTACCAGTCTTCCTCTGTTTTGTATGTGGGTTGCTGCCACAGTATGGCCGCCGACGAGTGGTGTAGGTCCACGCCCGGGAACCGAACCTGGGCTGCCGAAGCAGAGTGCGCCAAACTCAACCATTAGGCCACGGGGCTGGCCCCTCATTTTTTTCTTTATATTTGTTATATGATTACTACAACATTTGCTATATAGGGATTTAATTATGTTGATCAGATTAAATTAGTATGATATTTTTGACTTCAAGAAGGAAAAGGAATGGTTGTATATAATAATCTTATCAAATACCTGGATCTCCCACCTGAGCTCAAGACCTATATTTTTCATTGTCTGCTAGTGTTTTCATCTGAATGTCCAGTTGGACATGACTTCCTAATCTTCTGCTGGTCACTGTCCTTGTCTCTTTTATTTCTCTTTCTCAGTGACATTACCATCTAGTCACTCAAGCTAGAAACCTGAGATTTTTCTTCCTCTCATCTTTATTCTTTTATCTTTGAAATGTTTCTTGAAATCACTCCTACCTTCCCATCTCCTTGGCCAGATTAACTCCTTTTCATCCTTCAGATCTCACCTTAGACATCATTTCCTCTGGAAAGGGAAGCCTTCTCTGACTACTTTACCTCCCAACTCCCGTATCTGTCAAATCTTATTTAAAGAGCCTATGTTACATAGTTTTTTTCCCCCCTCCCCAACACCCCAGTACATAGTTGTATATCTGGTTATAGGTCCTTCTAGTTCTTTTATGTGAGCTGCTGCCACAGCATGGCTATTGACAGATGAGTGGTGTGGTTCTGTGCCTGGGAACTGAACCCAGGGCACTGAAGCAGGGCGTGCCGAGCTTTAACCACTAGGTCATCAGGGCTGGCTCCATAGTTTTTATATTTACACTTGTCATAGCATTTACCATACTTTATTATAATTGTCTATTTTATTTGGATCTCTCACTAGCATATGTACTTCTTAAGCATAGGGACTATTTGTTTGTTAACTGTTGTAGCCCTAGTGCTTAGCTTATATAATAGATGAGAAAATAGTTTGTTCAATATTGTGGAAATCTGTCTGTTCTACTGCTTCTGTCTTAGTTTTAGTCTTTATCTCTTATCTGGATCACTGCTATAACCTCCTGATTGACTCTTTGCTTTGAGTCTCCTCCTTTCCTTTGGACTATCCTACCTCCAACTGCTGTATAAAATACAACTCAGATCCCTTAGTGACTCCCCATCCCCCACTGGATCCACTTTACTTTTCTGAGTGTGGTGTAAAGGCTCTTCCTTCACGATGCTCCGTTGGCATCCTGACTATCCTTTGGCCTTAGCCACCTCCCACGGTAAAGTAGAATCATCTCCCCCTGTGACACTGTAAAGCTCCTTGAGAGCAGACACTGTGTTTGCCCTTGTCCTCTCAGTGTTCAGCAGAGTGCTCTAAGCTACCATTTCAGTTTTATCCCTCTTCTCCAGCCATGTGGTGGCTGGGCTTATTACCTCTCACTTCAACATGCCACCACTTTTTTATTCCTCTGTGCCTCTATTCTTATTGTTCCCCTTTGCTTGAGCACGCCTTTTTGCCTTGTAAACTTTTACTCATGCTTCAAGGCCCAGCTTAAATATCATCTCCTTTGTCAAATGTTCCCTGAAACCTTGATTGCCAGTTGCACTTTCCTTTCTACTTCTAGAGACTTTATTCCTTTATAATAGTACTCACCACATTTCATGTGGTCTTTTTTTATATATATCCTTTTTTTTTTTAATTTGAACACCTCCAGGGCAGGAGCTATGTCTTATTTGCATAGGTCTAGAAATTAATGCACACAAGTGCCTGACATCACAGAATCTCAGTATAGGTTAGTCTATTAAATGAATGAATCAAAGTATGTTATAAATATTAGAATATTTCCTAGACTTAAATCCTACAAAGTTTATGGCAGACTAGAAGCCATATGTTAAATGAAACAAGGCAAAAGATCTTCTGAATAATAGCTTATTTTGAAGACTATAGAAGAGGATTTTATAGACAAAAGGATTTTTAATCCTCACAGGGACATTAAGGTTAAGGGCTGGTTTTTCATATTTTGCCAACCTATTTTTGTGTCAGGGGTTTTCTTTGAGAATCTGATGAAGGCTATTAGACTCTGCCTCCTGATAAAAAGAACATGTGTATCCATGTGAACCATTTGCATTTATTTCAGGAGTCCCAGATGCTTAAAAACTATCCATGGGCCGGTTTTTAAGAACCCTTGCTCTGAAAGTAAAGTGGCTCAAATAGAGAAGTTCTTGGCAGTGAAAAAGCAAAACATACCAAGAAATTGCTTCAGTCACTTAGATAGTTTGGTGGTGAATTATGCTGAGGCAGAAGTTAATATTTATTTGTCTTCTACTTCCTTCCTGTCTCTGTCCTTTTAGCAAGAACATCAGGAAGTAAAAGCTATATCCTGTCAGGCCAGTTTGTTATCCTGGTCTTGGACCAGTAAACAGGATAGATAATTATAATTATAATTACTAGACATTGTGCTATGTCTGCTTTATATGAATCATCATCTTCATCATCATCGTCCCCAACACCCAGCTCAGCACATAGAGCACAGCATTTACTGAACAGGTTCTCAGCAAGCATTGGTTGGAGAAGCTGAAGAACACTTGCCCTAGTTGAAGAGAGACTAGAATGGTGCAGCCAGAATCTGTAGATCTCTACTAAGTTATATTTAGGAACTGATTTTTTAAAGGATATTTGACAGTGTTAGCATATGGTTTGAATTTTTAAAAAATTTATGTTTTTGGTTTAGTTCAGTTCAAATACCATTAGAAACCATTAGCTCTAGCTCTGGAGAGAGCGTTGCTTATAGTGTTGAATCTGGAGCTCTTTTGCTTATATAATCCAACTTGATCTGTGTCTAGCCCTGTAAAGATCTAGTATCTGTGGTACTGATACTAGAAACTCTCAATTGTGACTCAAGAATGGCATTACTGATTGAGTAATTGAAGCTCTAGGTTGTAGTATGCATTTGTTTGGTAGTAAGGAGGCATTTTAATTCATTTTCACGTAAAGTGCATGGCTCATCATTTAAAACCTCTGTTTAGGGAGACTTCCCTTATTTGAAACCCTCTTTGCTAAAGTCTGAGTCTGCACAGTCTAATACAGTAGCCATTAGCTGTATGTAGCTATTGAGCATTTGAAATACAGCTAATCCAAATTAAGATGTACTGTTAGTATAAAGTATACTGGATTTCAGAAAAAGAATTTGGATATATTGGGTTAAATAAAACATATTACAATAAATTTCACTTTTTTTTTTACTTTTTAATATATAGCTATTAGATCATTTAAAATTACATGTGTGGCTTGCATTATATTTCTCTTGGTCCACCTTGGTCTGAATCAATTGTATTCTGTAAAAATTATGTTTCATTTGCTTGCATTATTTTGTAGCACTGGTAGCTTATTAAGGGGCACTTACCTCTTTTAAGAGAGCAGTAGTTTTGTTTGTTGTTGTTGTGAGGAAGATCAGCCCACAGCTAACATCCACACCAATCCTCCTCTTTTTTGCTGAGGAAGACTGGCCCTGGGCTAACATCTAGGCCCATCTTCCTCCACTTTATATGGGACGCCACCACAGCATGGCCTGACAAGCGGTGCATCAGCGCGTGCCCGGGATCCGAACCCAAGCTGCCAGCAGTGGAGTGCACACACTTAACCGCTATGCCACGGGGCCGGCCCCAAGCAGTAGTTTTTCAGATGTGTTACAGTATGTCTTTGGGAGACAAAAATAGCTACCAAGAAATTTTAGCACCTAAAGGATTTTGATGGAGTCAGTCTCTACCAACATATTTAATTCCTAACTGCAGTCACTCTGGATGCTTCATTACAACTTTTCAACAAGCCAGTAAAGGTACTTTTATACTAGTAAATAGTATAATGGTAATAATATAGCTGACATTTATTAAGCACTTATTGTGTGCTAGGCGTTGTGTTGAACTCTTTCTAGATGTAATATAAATTAGTCCTCCCCATCAACTTTATTATCCCTATTTTATAATTAAGAAAACTAAGGCCTAGTTTTAAAATTCTTTTCTTTTACTTTTTTCATCTCATTTGTCCTGCTAGATAAGTAGAATAAATTAACTATTTGGGGTTTGCAAAATAAACTTTTATTTCCCTCTTTAAAAAATGAACCATCTAATTTTGGATCCTGCCACTGACAGGGCAGTGGTCGTATGAGCCACACCCCAAACTTTGAGTTTTTCTTGATTCCAGTTAGGCTTTCTTTTTAATAATTTGTGCCCATGAACATATTTTCTGATTTATTTTTCAAAAATAAAACTCATTAAAACAGAACTAAGTTTAGTTATTCCCATAGTACCATAGGCACTTAAACTTTTATAGTATTTATCTTATAGTTTTATAATTAATGGCAATGTTTGTTTTCCCAGCGAATTATAAGTAGGTGCCCAACTTTAATTTTGTTTGGCATATAGTCGATATTCAATAACTAGTTGTTGAAAGAATGAAATAATACACAGTCATACAGAGAGTGTGTAATTAAGGCAACTTTTAGAGAAAAACTTAAGATACAAATCAGTATCTTGACTCTCAAACTTTAAGTTTTTATCAACTCACCAAGAATTCTTAGAGTAAAAGGCCCTCTGACTTTCAGACTGGTTTGAATTACAAGCCAAGGCTTTCTCATCAACTGTCTATAGTTGTTACTCTAATCTAGCTCAAGACTTCTGACAGTTCGCAAGATAAGCAGTGTCAGAGTGTTCTGTTGCCTTTCCAGCAGTTGTCGTCAGCTTTCTGAGCAATGAGAGCCTCTGCTTCCTTTTGCTTCCACAGGGCAGAAGCCAGCAGGGAACTTCAGAGCCGTGTTGCTAAATAATGCCATTCACAGTGCGAAAATGCATGGCTCAGAAACCTTTAGGGACTCCCATTGCCTGTATATTAAAACTCTATATGTCTTTACCTAGCACTGAAGTGCTACCATTCCAACTTTATTTAACACACATGAACCCTCCATCCTAGATAAATTAGCCTACAGAATTTTCTCACCTCTGTGCTTTCTTTTTTTTCTTTATTAATTTTTTTATTGTGGTAAAATATACGTAGCATAAAGTTTACCATTTTAGCCGTTTTTAAGTGTACAATTCAGTGGCATTAATTGCATTCAGGTTGTTGTGCAACTATCACCACTATTCATCTCCAGAATTTGATCATCGCAAACTGAATGATGTACTTGCTATCATCTTCAGTCGCATGCAATATTCTACCCTATGAGCTCTATCCTCTCCACTTTATTATTGATGTCATAAATTACATCTTTATGCATTGTATATCCACTAATATAGATTTGTAATTATTTTTTATGCATTTGTCTTTTAAATCCTATAGAAAATATAAAGGGGAGTTGCAACCCCAAATTACAATAATACTGGGTTTTTTTCCCCTATGTATTTACTTTCACTGGAGGTCTTTATATCGCTTCAAGTTACTATGTAATAGCATCCTGTCATTTCAGCCTGAAGGACTCCCTTTAGCATTTCTTGTAGCACAAGTCTAAAGGTAATGAAGTCCCTCAGCTTTTGTTTATCTGGGAATATCTTAGTTTCTCCCTCATTTCTGAAGGACAGTTTTGCCAGAATATTTTCAGTTGACAATTTTTTTCTTTCAGCACTTTAAATATCTCATTGCCTTCTGGTCTTCAAGGTTTCTGCTGAGAAATCCAGATAATCTTAGTGAGGATCCCTTGTACATATGTGACAAATCTTTTCTTACTGCTTTCAAGATTCTGTCTTTGTCTTTCATCAGTTTGGTTATAATGTGTCTCAGTGTGGGTCTCTTTGGATTTTCCTGCTTGGAGTTCACTGAGCTTCTTGCAGGGTAGATTTGTGTATTTCATAAAATTTGAGAAATTTTCTTAATCTACCTTAGTCTGCCATTTTGCTTACATCCTCTGTGCTTTCTTGCATAAGCTCTCTCTTGCATTTGAAATGCCATTTTCCTACCCAACATTCATTCTTTGCTTCAAGGCTTAGCTGACGTCTCACCTCCTTCACAAAGCATTCCCAGGTGGAGTAATTTCTGTTGATAAACATACCATTTACTATCTGCACAGCTTGTTTTGCAGTTAGTGAACCTGCCTTCACTGATACCAAGGAACCCTTTTCTGACCCTTTCCAGGGAGAGTCAAGATACCCATCTTCTGTGTTCCCACAGCACCTTGTGCTTACCTGTTGTAGCACCCGGTACACTACATTGCAATTATCTTTTTGTATTCTTCTGCCCAATCCTCACACACTGAATTGAGAGTTTCTTAATGTCAGGGACCTGTCTCATTGTTTTTTGTATCCCTAAAGTGTAGCACAGTGACTAGTATGTAGTAGGATTCAATATTTCTTTGTTGAATCAGTAGATAGGTCTTAAAGTTGCACAGAGATATATTGGGTTTCATTGTGTATTTTCTCCTTCACTCCTCACAGCAATCCCCACATATGATATGTAAAGTAGATATTCTCTTCAATTTATTTTAAGGAATTGGCTCACACGACTGTGGGAGCTGGCAAGTCTGAAATCTGTAGAACAGACCAGTAGGCTGGAGACCCAGGGAAGGAGTGGATGTTGCAGCTCAAGTCTAAAGATAGTCTGGAGATATAGTTCCTTCATCCTTCAGGGACCTCAGCTTTTTTCTCTTAAGGCCTTTAACTGATTGGATGAAGCCTACCTACACTTTGGAGGGTAATCTACTTTACTCAGAGTCTACTGATTTAAATGTTAATTTTATCTAAAAAATACCTTTACAGCAGCATCCAGACTGGTGTTTGATCAAATATCTGGGTACCGTGGCCTAGCCAAGTTAGTACATAAAATTAACGATTGGAGAGGGTGATAGGAGCCAAGGCCTAAGCCCTAAAAGATGCTCTGTCTCTCTGCCTTTCTCCTCAGCTTCTTTGTGTGACAAGTTTGTTATTCTTTATTCAGGGACAACAAGTCCAGCAGCACCTGGACTCGCAATTGTCCATCTTCATCATTTCACAGGAATGATTTTTCTTAAGAATGAGTGAGATCCATTTAAAGTGCTTATCACGTAACACCTATCCTTTAGTAAATGCTTAATAAATGCTAGTTTCTGTAATTATTACTATTATTATTAGTAGTAGTGGTAGATATCGTAGTGGTAGTAGTAGTTTTCCATTAGTTCCAAATAAAGACCTCCTAGATAAAGATTCTGACTGCCTTGGCTTTGGTCATGGGCCCGTTCTTGAGTTAATCCCTGTGATTGTGAGGTGAGGTACTGGTGACTGGTTAAGCTCCGGACAGGAGTCAGTCCCTGGCCAATCATTGCTCCGAAAGGTTGAGTCTGTAAAAAGATGGCATCTTCTACTTGAACCGTAATGGGTAGAAAGATGATAGTTGAGGGAGAAGGAGAGGAGCAGTCTCCTAAAAGAAGGGTTGCTGGTAGGGTAAGGGAGGATCAGCCAGAACAAATAGCTGTTACTGTAGTGATTTAACTAAGATGACCTCTCATGGAGCCAGTATTTGAATTCTGGACTATTTTATTCCAAGTCTTATGCTTTGAAAACCATATAATAAGTTTCTAAAAGTAGAGAGTAGTTAGATTATTTTGAATATTTAGACAAGATTTTTGGGCAGAGATTTCAGTGATTACATTACATATTCAACAACTGTGTATTAGAATCAATGTTTTCTAAACTTTTTTGTAACCCATAATTCTTTTTAACAAATTTAAAAATTACTCTATCAATGTTATTTAAAATTCTAAGTAATGTTAATATCATGAGTAAAAAGAAACCACAGCATAAGCTCAAAGCCTGCTTTTTCGTAATTACATGACATCTTGTACATTTCACCTTGCAAATCTTAAGATGGTAGAGATACTAGCATCTGCATAACGAAAAATGAGACTGAAGCTGTGAAAGGTTATGTGACCTAATCAGAGTCAGAAAAACTACTTCATGGCAGAGCCAGATTAGAGCCCAGGTCTCCAGTTTTAGTCCCCTTTTCTTGCTCTACTTAAGACCCAGATGCCTTCCTGAAGACTACATAATGAGAATAACATGCTTTTCTGTGTTGGCTTGTGAGAGAGTTATTGGCGGTTAAACTACTTAATAATAAGAGCATAAATAAGTTTCAGGACTGAAAAATATACCTTCATGAGTTTCACAACTTTCTAAGTTTCCAGCTGGTTTCTTATTTTTATTATTTTCTGGTTGGAAAGTAATAGATGCTTATGTTCAGAAAAAAAGACATAAACTATGTATCTGGGAAGGACTTTGAAGGTGACTTAATCCTGTTTCTCTGACAATATTAGCGTTATATCAAAATTAAGACAGATTGCTTGCTCCCTTCTTCCCATAAACAGAGCCTGGGAAAATGAAAGTGAATTGCATGGACTCAAGGTCCCTGAGCTTGACTGCCCTTACGAATAGCTTTTCACTGCTTCATAATAGGTTTATGCAGTTATCAACTTGAGGCTTCTGAAAGCCTGACTTGTGCTTTGCTTTCCTTGCGTATTCAGCTACTAGGATCCATAGGACAGTGAGCCTTTGGAACACCAGGGAGCTCTATCCCTGGCCCTTCTTTATGGCTTTGGTATTCCTTAGGATGTGCCAGCATCTTGGGAGTAAATAGGGCCAGGGAGAAAGTTTAAGATAGAGAGTGTGTGGGACATTTCCTTTTCCTTTCCTGGATATTACTAAGGTTAAGGCAATAGCTTTTTCTGATATCCAAGATGACTAGTGCTTTGGGCAAAATGCTCACATACCTGTTTTTGAAATATATCTTATGTCTGTCTCATCCACATATATTGGTGGGCTCCTTAGGAAACTACATCTAATTATTGTTTTTTGTTGTGGCATAGAATCTGGAAAGAATTAAGTTTTTAAATTACTAATGTTAAACAGAACGCTTTGTATAGTTATGCATCTATCACCTTTAGAAAAATATACCTGTTATTTGAAAGAGAGGAAGTAAGAAATATGGACAAGCATCCTTAGCGCACCCAAATGTGTGTTTAGATATTTTTACTTGCATGAAATGAGAAGGATAGCTATAGAGCTTAAGAGTCTATGGAATATCACAGAATGACAGTTTGGCATCTGTGAAATTATAATATAAGTTACTGAGAAAATTATTTGATTTTCAGTCTAATTTATAGGACAAATTTTCAATTGTAATGTTTTTTATAGAAAGTAATACAACTGATCATTTTATTGTTTAAGTTTTCTGTTTAGTAATGTATGTTATACACTACTTGGTAATAAAAGGAGTTATTATGAGACCAGAATTTTACTAGATGAAAGTAGATCAAAAATTAAATTTAATTGATCTTAGTACTAAGAGAAATTAATACCTGAAGATTCCCATCTTTTATTTAGTTGGGAATGATCTTCAGAATATGTTCGGAGATATCACCACTGCTCCCCACCGCTCTAACACCCAAAATTATGAAGAGAAATTTATGCTTTCTAAGCTTCCTCCATTTTACCCAGTCATAAACTGTGTTTGCTGGTTAGAGCTGAGAATCCTTTGTAATCTGTTTTCCTTTTTTACCAAGTGAGCTTCCTTCTTTTGCTCTCCCATTCTTCTGCCTTGGCTACATTAAGTCAGCTCGCTGCCTTCTTGCAGCCCTGTTTTCCTACGTGCACACTTGATCTTCTGAGCAGACACTGTCAGTAACAGCAGTTAACAGTGGAGGAGAAAGGATTGAATACAAACATGCACATGAGTGTGTGCAATGCTGATCTATGATACCGTGTAATGTTTTCTATTTTTGTTGTTATCTACTGTGGGAAATGAGGAGCTGAATTGATATTGACCTTGTATGGAATGCCTCTGAGGATTTGGGCTGCAGGGAGGGGGCTGGTTTTTCATGTGACTTATGTCTGACATGCCGCAACAGGACTGAAAACATTCTTCTGCCTACATGAGGAGGAAAGAAAAAATTTCCAAGATTGAGTTTGCAGAATTTGTGGGGTATATTTAGATTTTTCTTCCTGTGTTTTTCTATTTTTCCATTTTACCTAATTTTTATAAGGGTTGGAGGTGGGGAATGACCTTTGCATAATAAGTAGATTGAGGTATGGGAGAAATGGGTTGCAACAATGGTTTGCATGGTAAGGGACTGTTTAAAATCTCCACGACATCGAGACCCACATTGGGACCCATCTGACAAACGGTTATTGAGCTCCTTGGCCATCTGAAGTGTTTAAAAGTAGCAGTGTACAAATAGCTTTATTCTTGTGCTTTTTTTCTCCCATACAAATCTTAAGAACATTGTGTCTGCATATCCAAAACAGTTGATTTATGTCTACATTAAATCTCACCTCAAAAAGGTGAGAAATATGAATGTAGCATGCGGTTGTCCCTTAAGTATCTCATTTGGTCTAATTTTCACACTTTCTTTTATGCTACAGCTTAATGGAGCCTGAGCTTATGTTTGAGTTATGTCTGGGACAAAACTGAAATATAGTCATGAAGCTCTAAGGAGAAACTCTGCAGTACTAGTCTGGAGGACTTCTTGAATGCCATCCCGCCTTCTTCATGTTGCCTTCTTTTACCTTTGCCCCTAACCCAAAAATGTATTGCTGCAGAGTTCTATGGCTTTTTCTCTCATTTTGTAGAAAAGAAAGTGAAGAAGGACTCTGTGTGTGTGTGCGCGCGCGCGCGTGTGTGATATCAGTACAAACAGGCAGTTAAATTTATGACATCAAAAGAAATAGCTTTATTTTGTAATTGTGAATCTAAGGTTGCTTAAGATTCATTCATTAGGAATCCATCTTTGATGGAACCATATAAGAATTTAGATAATGATGTTTCAAAATGCAAGTGGATCCTAGCATGTTTGATCTGAAGAGTAGAAAGAGATAAATGCTAATGTGATTCTTTTATTACTTAGTATACGTTGTTGTATATATTTGATCAATTGAGATTGATAGGTGGTCCTAAAATAGCTTTTTGAGCAGATGCGGTATATGATGGAGCAAATGGCCTGTGTGTTGACAGTCTTTTCCATTTTCTCTATGTTGTTTCATCCACATAGATGAAAAAATAGAATTTTTAATTCTAAAATTGGTGCACACCAGTGATTTAAGGGGAAATTAACACTTCAGTAAATATCCTTTTCTTAATATTGTTGACTGTTTCTATTAGCCATTTTCATTTGATTTGACAGTATACTTAAGGGTTAAGCTTACAGAGCTGATGCAACCCCTCCTTTTATTCACCAGCAGTTTTCATTGGACAGCATTTCCATAGCAACAGTGAGGTCAGTGAAACCTGAGTGTTTCATTGATTATATTTCTCCTCGTCCTTTTTTAATCTATTCTCGTTTCACCACATTTTAGTGAGAAAGCGTTTTTATTTATTTATTTTTTACAAACAGAGCTTATATTGATTTCTATTCCATAAATAATTAAAAGAGGGTAGAAGTCTGCCCTTCGTTTAAAAATTGAATGTTTCACTATGTATTTAAAAAGCGATTCAGGATTAGGAGGATGGATAACCATACCGGCTGTAGCTGATGTTCTCAAATATTCTTGCATTGTTTGCTGGTCTTCTAGGGAAAAGAATAATGTGGAACAGGACCTTAAGGAGAAAGAAGATAGTATTAAACAGAGGACAAGCGAGGTTCAGGTACGTGAACTGTAAAATTCAGTGTTTCATTTCTGATTTAGGAGGATTCATTTTAAATGTATAGGGTCATTTACTATGTGACTGTTGTGGTATTGATGAATAGGTCAAGGGAATACCTATTATTTATATGATAGAAATATTCATCTTTGCAAAATGATTGTTTTTTTCTGAATTCTGGCCTGTGAAGATTACACTGCAATGAGAAAGCAATATTTTTCAGCATGAATTTCTAGTTTTAAAAGTATTTTTAAGATAATATTTACCTGCATATTGTATCATTAAAGGTAAGTTTGAATGACTTACAATGTAAATATTATACCAATAAAATTAAATGAGTGAGATCATCATCATCATCATGAAAACACAAATTGCTTTTTCATGGATTTGAGATTTTTTTAGCTAGACCTACTATTTTAAAGTACTGTTTCTCGTAATACTGGTAGGGTGGGAAATGATATGGAACAATTTAAAATTGCTATTTAAATTGCTACTATAAGTTGCTTAGTAGCCAAGATATCTTAAACTTTGACATAAGGAGATTTAATTCATTTTCACAAGTGCTGTGTTAAGTAGCTCCATTTTACAAATAGAAAAGAAAATAAAACTTCGGTTTCCTACTGGGAAATGATACAAAAAGGGGTATTTCAAACATTAAAAATATAGAAAATTGGGCAGTGTTGCTTTTAGAGCAGTAAGCAATGCATGTGACCGTGTTATTGGGGCACCGTTTCCTGAATGCTGCACCAGCAAATACAGGAGGTTGGATGTAGAAGCACTGGCAGCAGTTGCCACTAAGAGCTCACGGATTGGCATTTCTTAACACGTTACTTGTATGTTGGATTTCCCTGCTTGTCTTGCTAGTTTTAAATTGGTGACAGCTCCAAATTGTTAGATCCTTTGTTTTGTTTTGAGGTAGGACATTCACCAGAGATTGTCTATTAGGTGGACTGTGCTAGAGTGCGGAGAATGATTTACTGAGAGATCGAGGAAGAAGCCAGAGAGACTTCTTGTTGGAAGTTGCTTCTCTTATTGGATGACTGCATTTATTATATATTCTGGAATTTTCCTAGAGGTGATGCAGAAGTCAGGAGATCGTCTCTAATATATTTCTCTTTGTGGCAGTGAGATGAAGGGTGGTTACCTCATTATATTATTTTTGTGCAGTTTTTGAGCTTCTTAAGAAATGCAAAAGAGTCATTCCTAAAAATAGTTTAAGAATGGAAGATAAAATAATCTACAAAATTTTTCTCAATCTGAAGAGATATAGTTACTGATATAATCTTGGACAGCTTCTAAATTTAGCCAGATAATGTTTCAAAGTACAAAGGTTTTTGTGATAGATAATATTTTGTTATTTGTTTACGTCTACCTGTTGATTTTTCCCTGCTCCATCTTTTAAGGATGTGAATTTAAATAGCCAGTTTAGAAGAACATTCAAATTTACATTATTCCTTTCAGGCCAAATGCTATCCTTAGATATGTGATTTCTTATAATTATAGAAGTTTTGTTGTCAGTCAAAGTGTCTTGGGGATTTGCTTGTCCTTCTTTACTTAGTGGTGATGGTAAGATATATGTTAAACCTTAAGCTTTGCTAAATTCAAAATTTATGATTGACAGAGGAAGTCTAAATTGTTGAATTTTTCTACATAGCATGCTGTAAATAAAAGGCATCTTGGGGCATGGTTAGTACAGACAAAGTTGTAATGGTTGAACATAAGTTCATTGAAAAAGAACAGTGGATTAATGCTTTGCATTGGTAGATTTATTACTCATTCCACCCCAATACAGGTATCTCTGTGTTATCCAGGGTAATGAGACACCAGACTAAAAATGACATGGATAGTTGACATCTACAAGTAATTGAAACTTTTTATTTTAGTGATCATTTTCAATTTTCTAAAGCACAAAACAACTTAGCAGAAGTGGTAGTAAGTAGATTTCATTACGTATTGAGTTAACTCTGATTTACCCTTTGGTTAATGAGGCACAGCCTAGGAATAATATAGATAATTAAAATCTGTAAATAACTCCAGCTCCTAGTGCTTATTTTCTAATTTCTCTGGCCAAAGGTAGTTTACTAGAGCTATTAATAAATAGCAGAATCAAAGAATATGTACTTCACTGCTTCTTTTTGACCCTATTTTCTAGTAGGTGCTAATGAGAAATGCCAAAACAAAGACATCAGAAGAGAAGTAAGGGAATTTTGACCTATCAGTGAGTGTTTGCCTAATCCAAACTTGGCTTTTCCGAGTGTTCTTGCTTTTCTCCATATTTATAAAGTCACAGATAAAGATTATACAAGCTCAAATCTCAAGCACAGAAATCAAACTTTCAAAGCCTCTTTAGATGTGACCAAAGCACCAAAAGACTAGTTCTTTTTTGTTTGTTTTGCATTTATATTAATCTTCCTAATCCAGTTAAATTAGAAAATCTACTACATAATTTCTAAATTTTTGTTTCCTATCTATATTCCCGTATTCTACCATCTTGAAAACTTTCAGTTCAAGATTTTTTTCTTGAAGACCAAACCAATGATTACCTTCAAATTTTATTTCATGAGATGATCACTGTTAACTCATATGAGGTACACTGCTAGTTCATCAAGTTCTATGGAGAGGTTAGGCCCAAAGTGATCCGAGGAGGGAAAGCTATAAAAGGCCATTCTATCTCAAATGTTTATGGCTTGGGCTTTTTTGTTGTTGTTCAAGGGAAAAGGTAGACACACATTCTTTCCTACCTTAAACTGCCTGTGTACCATTTTATTAAAATTTTTCTTCTGAGAAGTCAAGAAATATTTAGGAATTCATCTTCATATGTATGCTTTCTTCAGTGTTGCATAGGAGTTTATAGGAACAACTTTATATCAGACAAACTTGAATTCAGTTCCTGGTTCTGGCTCTTCCTAGGTTTGTGATCCTAAGTAAGTAATTTAACCACTCTGCACATTAGTTTTCTTGTCTGTAACATGGGATAATAGAAATACCAAACACTTAAGGTTGCTATAAGAACAGAATGAAATACTGCAGGTAAAGTGCCTCACAGAGTGATTGGCACCAGGTAAGAGTTCAGTAAATGTTCTGATTGGTAGTAGTTTTCTATAGCCTACTGTCATCTCCTTTTTACCCTCCCTTCATCGTCAAGCTCCTTCTTCTCTGCCTTCTGTCTTGACTCAGGGCTATCTGCACATAGGGCTCACCAATTTGAAAATGCTCTTTTTTTTTTTTTTTTGCTATTGCTGCCACTTTAGCTACCAACCTATTTCTCTCTCTGTCTCTCTTTTTTTTTTTTTTTTTGCTTTGTGTGGCCGTTTTTCCCCTTCCTATCCTTTCAGTAACCCTATTTAATCTGCTGTTTACCATGCCACTTTGCTTTAATATTTCTCCCCAGGACTAGCAATAATCGCAAGGCCAAATCCATTGGTCCTTCCTGCATTGATTACTGCTTTCTTGGATGGCGCTCTTCTAGATATTCTGCTACCTCTCTGACTCTTTGTTTCTGTTGCCTTTGCCAGGGACTGACTGACATACTGTCTCCCTTCCTCACCTCCTCCTTTTCCGTACCCTCTGTCATCCATGTGCTGATGACTCCCAAATATTTTTCAAGCCTTCGACTCTCCTGAGTGCCAGTCTCACATCTCCAGTTAGGCATTTTGATTTTTATCATTTCAAAATCAGTATGTCTAAAATGAATCTGATCTTGTTGATAATTGAACTTTCCTATTTCTGTCAGTGTTTTTCTTTCTCACTACTGTCACCTTTTCACCTAACATCAAAAAGTTTAAAGTCAGGTTATGAATGCTTACCCCATCCTCTTCTTCCCTTTCTTCCTAAACCAGTTTTAGTATCATGACTCTCAGATGTGAAAATCCTTACTGCTACCCACTGTCACTGTTAATGATGGAAGGATCTCATACCTCATGGGTATATTGGAGGTAGAAAAGAAGATGAGATACAAACCCTCCTATTGTACTACTTTATTTTTTGATTGCCTCTGAACTGTGTGCCAAACACATTCTCTTTCTTATTCCCACCCTTATACCTTTTGTTGTTGTAATCTAGAATGTTCCCTACCTCCCTGCTTATGTGAGTTCTACCCAGGCCTTAAACCTCAGCTCAAATCACACGACTTCTCTAACACTTTCCCTTCTGGGGCTGGCCTGGTGGCGTAGCGGTTGGGTTTGCGCATTCCGCTTCGGCGGCCTGGGGTTTGCTGGTTCAGATCCTGGGCGCGCACCTATGTGCCGCTCATTAACCCGTGCTGAGGCAGTGTCCCACATAGAGCAACTAGAAGCATGTACAGCTATGATGTACAACTATCTACTGGGGCTTTGGGGGGAAAAAAGGAAAAATAGGAGGAAGATTGGCAACAGATGTTAGTTCAGGGCCAATCTTCCTCAAAAACAAAACAAAAAACAATTTCCATGACAAACATTTAAAAAAAAAAAAAAATTTCCCTTCTCTGTCCCTTCAGTCTACACTAGTCTTTCCTGTGTTGGAACTCCCAGAGGAGTGTGTATACACTTATATGGTGTGTCCAGTATGTTACCTTATTGTGCTAGTTTAGTGTGTGTGTATATAGATTCCAATATCTTGCGGCCTGTGTTGTGAGCTCCTTAGCTTAGAAATTGTACCTTAGATGATATCTTTCACTATATTTGGTAATATATTGTTAGATAGAGGTAAATTTAAAGAAGCTGTTGACAATAGAAATGATTAAACTTCAATTTTGTGCATGAAATTAAAAATAGGACAAGACACATCCAGAAACCACAGGCAGAAAGGATTGGGAGCACAGTAGATGTCATGAAGAGTCAGGCTTCTCCATATTGTTCAAACTGCCCTCATGCAAAAGAAACTCCCAATTATTTATACTTTATCAGTAAGATTCAGTAATTCATAGTAATTGTCCATGTTTTTTTACATTTTAATTCACTCAGTTGTTTTTTTTCTTAGATGAGAGGGATGACTTATTTTGGGTGGAAATAAAATTAGATACATGAGCTCAACATTCTTTTCCTAGCGGTAATGTTCTTAGAACATGCTGCGAAGCATATGACTGGAAACTAAAGGCAGGTTGTTAGTGAGGTTTTCTAACACCCACCCTAGTTTAATAGACTCTCTTTCTGTTCTTTGACTTAAACATCTTGCTCTGTAGTTGATACTTTTTTTATATTAAGAATATGCCTATAACTCCCATTTTGAAAATTAGGCCAACATAATAAATGTACCTGATTATTTCTAGTTTTGGATTAGTCTATAGAGATTTTTTTAATCAATTAAATGATTAACATTTTCTATAAGATTACCAAAATACTTAAAATTCCCCTTGTTCTCTTTAAGAATTCTTCATGTATAGATATACTAGTATATGTCTGTATATATGCTTTGATTTTTGTTTTTAAGTATTTTATTCATGAATTAGGGTCCTTTTTTGGCTTATTTTTTACTCTGTATTTTATATGAAACAAATGCAAATGTATTCATGTTGCTAATATTTCATAGGTTTAATGCTTAACTTCTTCAGTTGTACAACTGCCTTGGGTTCCTAAAACGAATTATTTTACTATTTAATATAGCTAAGAGTTTTTATGTATTTGTTTAAATTTTATTTCTGCTACCCACCTAGCACTTCATGAAGTGTGGCAGGATGAGGATGAGTTTATCATTTTCAGTAATTTGTGTGATTTCTAGAAAACAGGGCATTTTCCTTAAAGTTTCTTTTTAAATAAAGCCAAGATCCCAGCTCAAGGATCCCTTCATTCCTAAACAAGGAACCTTGGATGTGGCTTGCTTTGGTATTTTTCTAAAACAAACCTTGGCACTGTATTACAGTAGTCTTGTTCACTTCATCCTTACCATTCTCTCATTGCTGGTATCCTCCTTTCTTTTGCTGTTGATGGCACAGGTGGGCAAATACAGTACAATCATGAAAATAGAGCATAACTAGGAAGGCACCTGCAAACACCTTTAGTCACTCACTTGATGGTATGGCATTTGGTAGTGCTGAGGTCGTGCAGTGATTCAGGAGAGGATTTTCCCAAAGGGTTACCTTAAGGATAAAAGAAAATTATCCTATTTTAGTAGAAGACATTGTTTGCTGGGAGAACCTGCCACTGCCCTAATCACGGGTGGGGCCGTGGGGGGCCAGGGAGGGAGATGTGCATCTGTTGCCTTCACTTAGTCTCAGGATAAGTAAATCTGTACCAAAATAAAATAGCCAATTATATCTGGATACCAATATTGATGTGGAAATTGTGTTGCAGTGGTGGTAGCCTTACAAGTAATTTTGCAGTGAAATTTGATTCTTATTCTTGTTAGTGCATGTGTTTATATCTGTTCATTTTGATTTTGTGTAGTTCAATAATTTTAAGTCTGCTTACTGAAAAAGAAGACCCTTTTGTATATAGATTAGTATTGGAATTTTTTAGAGAATCTCTTTTCTCTTATTTAGACATAGATATGGGGAAACATTAATTATAATTAATTTTAATATGGACGTCTATTCAGCTTAAAATATATCACTAATATGGGGCATTTTCTCAGTAGCCTTTCTCTTAAAGGCCTGTACTTTTGTGTTACTGTGTGGATTTTTACTGTAGCTAAAAAGTGAGGTTGGGAAATTTGAGTGAATGTGTTTGCTCTTTGGAAGAGAAAGGGCAAGAATAAGTAAATATTATATTGGCTTGTTTATTCCCTTTCTTCTTGCATAATCCTATCTTCAATGTGTTTGAAATGGCTCACTACAAATACTAGTTTTGAAAAATGGTTCAGTTTATTAAAGGAAATCCTACTATTGGTAGTTCTTACATAAAAATTAAGTCATATCAGTATATTTTTATATTGGTATGAATCCACCAGAGATATGTGATTCTTGAAAAACTGCAAACACGACATTTTCTTTTTTTTTTTTTTTTTGTGAAGATGTAAGCCCTGAGCTGACATCCATGCTAATCCTCCTCTTTTTGCTGAGGAAGACCGGCTTGAGCTAACATCTGTTGCCAGTCCTCCTGCTTTGTTTTTTCCCCAAAGCCCCAGTAGATAGTTGTATGTCATAGTTGCACATCCTTCCAGTTGCTGTATGTGGGACTCGGCCTCAGCATGGCCGGAGAAGCAGTGCGTTGGTGCATGCCCGGGATATGAACCTGGGCTGCCAGCAGCGGAGCGCGTGCACTTAACCGCAAAGCCACGGGGCCGGCCCAAACGTGACATTTTCTGATTGTAGTACTAATGAGTCCATTAGTAATCCCGTAAAATATAGAAAAGTATAGAAAGAGAAAACTCCACGATTTCACAATTCTAGGGAGAGCTGTTTTTAACATTTTGCTATATTTTTATGAATATACATAAATGGCTTTATATTTATTTGTGATCATACTGTATACACCTTTGTATTCAGCTTTTAAAAATTAGCATTATGTCCTAGACATTTTCTTATATTATGTGACCCTTTTAAGGTAAATTTTATTTTTCTTAATTGAATTTACAATAAAAGCAGAGGCATCAAAATTGCATCTAATTATAAAGACTAGATATGATTAGAGACCTCAAGTCCAAGATTTTTCTTTGGGGTTTGAGAGAGGGTAGGAAATTAGATTAGAATATTTGAAGATAGAAAGAGGTAACAGATATTTTTCCTGTCCCCCCCCCGAATATTTTTAATTAAAAGGAAAGGGAAAAAATTTTTTCCCAGGATTCTTAAAAAAATGCTTTTTGGGCCAGCATATCATTATATATAAACTCTATAATAATTTTATCAACAAAGTAAGGTATTTATAATGGATTATATTTCCAAAGTAATAAAATTAATTAATTTAGATCTGCAGGTGGCATTCTTTTAAAATATTTTATAATTGAATTATAAGAATTTTTCAAACCACTGTGCTTTTTCAAGCTACTATTTTAAAGTGAAGCTGTTGTTTTGCCTTCGTGAAGAGTAAGAATAGCACATAATATAATGTAAAAAAACAAATATATAAGCTCAAAAACACAAGAAAGGTACATGCCACAGTGATGTACTAATGCAGTAAAAATTATTTCCATATGGTGGAATTTTTTTTTTTTTTTTTTTTTGCTGAGGAAGGTGCACCTGAGCTAACATCCATTGCCAATCTTCCTCTTTTTGTGTGTGAGCTGCCGCCACAGCATGGCCGCTGACAGATAAGTGGTGTAGGTCCACACCTGGGAACCGAACCCAGGCCGATGAAGTGGAGTGCTCCAAACTGCAACCACTAGGCCGCTGGGGCTGGCCCATATAATGGAAATTTGAAATGTCAGATCAATCTTGGTCTCTAGACTATAAAAATATTGAATCAGTATAGAAATTTAGGTATTTAATTTAACAAAAAGCATTTATCATAGGTCAGTTTGAGGCTAATATTAATATTTAGCTATAGTTTAAATACAGAGCGAAGCCTTTCAGTGTATATTGAAAGACAGTAAAGTTCTTTCTTTCTGTCAACCTCAGGCACATTTCCCAGGTTTCTCCCAGATACTAGAATCCTTGTGATAGTTGCAAATCATGGCTTAATTGATTGTCTGGAATGTGCTAGGCATTATACTAGGTTGTGGAACCTCAAAGAAAGATAAGGCATTGGCTCTGTCCTTCAGCAGTTTATTATTTAGGGGGGTAGCTATAATACAGTGTAGTTAGTGTGGTAACAGAGGTTAGGTACAAACTGCTGTGAGAGCACAGCAAAGTAAAGAGCTATAAAACCAGTAAAGGAAGCTCCAGGTGGGTCAGAGGAGATGAAATTTGGCTGGACCTTGAAGAATGAGTAGTGAGATTCCAGATAATGATGGTGTAGAAGAGCATTCCAGGCAGAGGAAGTCGCTTAGGAAAGGCACAGGGACATTGAAATATATGGTCTATTGGAGAAAGAAGAGTGTCTGTTGAGGCTGAGGCACAGGTGAATATGAGGAAAGGAAGGTAGTAGAAGAGGAAGGGGCCCAGATTTGAAAGTTTTAATGTCTTGTAGCCAGTTTTACTTTATCCTGCAGATAAGAGGGAACCATCATATGTTTTTGAAATAGCAGAGTGATTCAAGAAATTTCCTTTGCAATGAATTACTTTTTAAGGAAGTTGGACATTTGGAATAGGAAGAAACAAAGGCAGAAAAACCAGTTATGAAACAAGGGAGGGAAAGTGAAAACTAGCATGTATTTATTGAGAGCCAGTGCTAGGTACATATCTAAAGCTATATCTCCATTTTGAGTATGGATCAGTTAACAGTATAAGCAATGTTAGGCATGCCGGTAAATTAATGATAAAGTACTAGTGGAGCTCACCATTATGAATCTGTAATTACGTAGACTCATGGAATGTTAGCCCAAGAAGAGTCTTTCATGATCCTCCATTGTGTTGGCCTCAAAAGGAATTTTTTAAAGAAAGCAGCATGATAGTACTTGTACTTTTAGATTAATCAGTTGAGAAAATACAAGATAAAAAGCAGTTATTCTAGGCATTGTTCATTGTTTTATTTAGTCACAGAAGCATCTACATATATTTGAGAAATGGTGGCACACGTATGAGACATTTAGTTTACAGACAGTATACAGCATAGTGTTTTAGAGCTCAAACTCTGGAATCAGAACCTGGTTTGAATCCATCGCTTGCTGACTATAACTTTGGACAAGTTACTTGCCCATCTGTACCTCAGTTTTCTCATCTGTAAAATGTGAGTAAAATAGTACCTATCTCATAGATCTGTCCTATGGATTATAATTGAGTTAATATATGTAAAGAGCCTGGGACAGTACCTAACACATTGTAAGCGCTATTGAAAGTGTTTGCTATTATGATGATGATGCTGTCTTGTCTAAATCATGCAATAATTCAGAGACCTTCTTCTGATAAGTTTTTCTTCCATTGTTCTTAGATTCTTATTCTGATGAATGATTATTGGGGTCTTTGAATAGGTATGTTATTAAAAAGATACTGTTATTTTTAGAAATTTGTGTTCACGATTTTACTTCACCCTCCTTGAGATCTCTGCACACCTCCTGCCGACACATGCCTTAGAGTTATCTTTCTCACTTGTGGTTCCTGGAGAGAATTAAGTCATTATATGGAATCATTTATATATAATGAATGAACCTCTCTACTCTGCATCTACAGTGGTGCTAGTAATGTACCATTCTTCGGAGAATGGGAAAATAGTCACTGAAATGATTTTCTGTGGTTCAGATGAGAAACCCCAATTGCCAGAGGATAAGTGAGTCAGACCATCTTGGTTGCTGTGTTTCGTAGTGGTAACGATAATGGCAATGGCTGTTTTCATCTATCTCCTAGGGTCTCCTTTGTATTTTTTTAAAATAGACTTTATTTTTTAGAGCAGTTTTAGGTTGAGAGCAAAATTATGCAGAAGGTACAGAGATTTCCCATTGCATTAAAAAAAAAAATCTCTGTAGCCTTTATTGTTAAGCATAAGGTCTGGCACATAGATGAATAAATAAATATAGCATTTTCAAAATCATTTATGTTTTTTTGTTCTAAGAAATTCTTTCTTACACTGAGATCTGTATTTTCTTCTATACATCTTAAAGTTTTGTCTTTCATGTTTAGGTCTGTAATTTACCTGGAATTTATTTTTCTGTTTCATATGATTTAGAAACTTACTTTAATTTTTTTTTTCTTTTTGCCATATGGGTTTGCCTAGCATCATTTACTGAATAGTTAGTTCTCTTTTCCTCTAGTTAATTTTAATGTCATGTCTTTGCATCATTTTTTCTGTGTGCCTAGATCTGTGTCTAAATTCTCTTTTCTGTTCCTTTGATCTATTTGTCTATCCTTGCATCAACACCAAACTGTCTTAATTATTTTAGCTTTCCAATAATTCATGATATCTAGTAGGGTAAGTCCATTAACATTTTATAATGCTGTGTTTTTTTGTTTTTCATCCAAATATGTTTTAGAATCAGCTTGTCACGCTCCTTGAAAAATCTTGCTAGAATTTTTATTGGAATGTATAGATTAATTAGGAGAAAATTGACATCTTTATGTTATCATTCATCATTCACTAAATATTTATAGGGTACCTCTTGTATACTGGGAACTGGGAATACAGCATTGAACAAAACTCACAGATATCCCTGGACTTATGGAGCTTACATTCTAGTGGAAGGAAATAGACCATAAACAAGATAAATAAATTATATGCTCTATTATTCATAGTAGCCAAAAACTGGGAACAATCTAAATGTCCATCAAATGTGTATCCATACAATGGAATACTACTCAGCAATAAAAAGGAACAGACTACTTTTACATGCGACAACACAGATGAAGCTCAAAAATATTATACTAGGTATAAGAAGCCAGGTACAGTAGACTACATATTATATGATTCCATTTATGTGAAATTTCCACAGAAGGCAAAACTATAGTGACAGAAAGCAGATCACTGGTTGCCTGGGGCTTGAAATGGGAATGAGGATTGACTGCAAAAAGTATGAGGGAAATTTTTTTTTTTTTTTAAGATTGGCCCTGAGCTAACATCTATTGCCAATCTTCTTCTTTTTTTTTTTCTCTCCCCAAAGCCCCAGTGCATAGTTGTGTGTCCTAGTTGTAGGTCCTTCTAGTTCTTCTGTGTGGATGCCGCCTCAGCATGGCTTGATGAGCGGTGAGTAGGTCCGCGCCCAGGATCCAAACCAGTGAACCCCAGGCCGCCGAAGCAGAATGCGTCAACTTAACTACTATGCCACCAGGCCGGCCCTTGAGGGAACTTTTTAGGTGATGGAAGTGTTCTAAATCTGGATTGTGGTGATGATTGCACAACGATGTAGATTTACTAAAGCTTATTGAATTGTATACTTACAATGGGCAAATTTTATGTTATGTAACTTATACCTCAGTAAAGCTGTTTAAAATAATTATTTTATGCCAACACAGGTAAACCTTCAAAACATGCTAAGTCACAAAGAAGCCAGTCACAAAAAACCACGTTATGTGATTCCATTTATATAAAATATCCCGAACAGACAAAGCTATAGAGATAGAAAGTAGATTGGTAGTTGCCGAGGTCTGGGGTGATTGGGAGGGAAATAGGGAGTGACTTCCTAATGGATATGGAGTTTCTTTTTGGGGTGATGAAAATATTCTATAATTGTTGTGGTGATGGTTGCACAGCTCTCTAAAAACCATTGAATTGTATACCGTATAAATGTGTGAATGTTATGGTACGTGAAATATCTCAAAGCTGTTCTAGAAAATAAAAGTATATGCTATATATGAAGGAGAATTAGGGGAAGGAGGTGGTGGTTGGTGGTGGTGAGGAAGGCCTCACTGAGAAGGTAACAATTGACCAAAGATTTGAAAAAGTTGAGAGATTGAGCCGTGTGGAACCTGGGAGAAGAACTTTCTAGGAAGAGGGGATAATCAGTGAAAGATCCTGAGAAGGGAGCATATCTGGCATGTTTGAGGAGCAGCAGTGAGACCAGTGTGGCTGAAATAGAGTGAGCAAGAGAGAGAGTAATAGGAAAAGAAGCTGGGAGAGGGGATCATGTAGGGCCACTGTAAGGACTTTGGTGTTTACAGTAAGGGAGATGAAGAGTCAATGCAGAGTTTTGAGTAGAGGAATGGCATCATCTGACATAGGTTTTTAACAGTGGCTGCTGTGCTGAAAATAAACTGAAAGGTAGCATGGGTGGAAGCACAGAAACTCATTAGAAGGCAGCAGTCCAGGAGAGAGAGAAAAGTGACTTGGACCAAGGTTGAAGAAAAAAGTGGTCAATTGTTGAATATATTTTGAAGGAAGATGCAGCAAGATTTGCTTGACAGATTGGAGATGAGATGTGAGAGGAAGAGAAGAGTCAAAGAGGATGCAGTATTTTTTGGCCAGAAAAACTGAGAGGGAGAAGATTGAGGACAAAGTGGATTGAGGGAGGAAATGCCAGGAGTTCTGTTTTTGACATG
The DNA here is from genome assembly GCF_020826845.1 of Diceros bicornis minor. Taxonomy (NCBI): domain Eukaryota; kingdom Metazoa; phylum Chordata; class Mammalia; order Perissodactyla; family Rhinocerotidae; genus Diceros; species Diceros bicornis. The sequence goes on along the minus strand of NC_080752.1, from coordinate 13,808,615 downwards.
TTAGAGAAGCTAGTCAGACACTGAAGGACAGGTGTGAGTAAGCAAATTGGATTTCTAAATCTGGAGCGTAGGGAAGAAGTCCTCAAGTAGAGATTGTATTTAAAGCTACGAGTCTTCCAGTCCACCAGCACAATAGACTTAATAAGACAAGACCTTATTTTCCCTTAAGATAGGCTTTTAAAAATTGTTGACCTTCCCCTGCCTCCAAAGAGAATAAATATGTTAATTTTCTTATATTTCAGGATCTTCAAGATGAAGTTCAAAGGGAGAATACTAATCTGCAAAAACTACAGGCCCAGAAACAGCAAGTGCAGGAACTCCTTGATGGACTGGATGAGCAGAAAGCCCAGCTGGAGGAACAGCTCAAGGAAGTCAGAAAGAAATGTGCTGAGGAGGCCCAGCTGGTAAAGTCTGGCCGTTTACTGCTGCCTGTGTCTATACCTTAGTTGCTTTTCCTGGCTTAAGATCTTAAGATGGAAACGTTCTCCGCTGCTTGTTGTTGTTGTGGTTAGGTGGCAATATGGTCAACAGTTTGGGCACATGAAGGAGATGAGTACGGTTCATCCAGAAATTACAGGCCCTCTTTAGGGGAAATAGGGCACTTAATGTACTATTTTTCCAGATTTTAGCTGGAAGTATGGTATATCTATGCCTTCAACTCTCCTCTATCTGTCCCCTAATTGCCCTTTTCTACCAAAAATATACGTCAAAAAAGACTAAAATAGTAAACTAAACTAATAAACATATTGCATTATGGAACATTTTAATGACATTTCTTTTTTTAATTTCCCTTTCTTCTAATTCACCTCTGTATTATAGATCTCATCCCTGAAAGCTGAATTAACTAGTCAAGAATCGCAGATCTCCACTTATGAAGAAGAGCTGGCCAAAGCTAGGGAAGAGCTGAATCGCCTACAGCAAGAAACAGCAGAATTGGAGGAGAGTGTGGAGTCAGGGAAGGCTCAGCTGGGACCTCTTCAGCAGCACCTGCAAGATTCACAGCAGGAAATCAGTTCAGTAAGTCTTTGTGTCAGTGAGAAATACACTCAGATGGGCCCTCACATATCCTTTTATTTTATTTATTTATTTTTCTGTGAGGAAGATTAGCCCTGAGCTAATATCCGATGTCAATCCTCCTCTTTTTGCTGAGGAAGATTGGCCCTGGGCTAACATCCGAACCCATCTCCCTCTACTTTATATGGGACGCCACCACAGCATGGCCTGACAAGCGGTGCGTCGGTCCGTGCCTGGGATCCGAACTTGCAAACCCCAGGCCGCTGAAGAAGAGTGCGCAAACTTAACCGCTGTGCCACTGGGCTGGCCCCCACATATCCTTTTAGTAAATAATACTTTCTCAACTTTTGCTCCTTCTCCCTCTGTCTAGTTTATTATTCATTTTTTCAGTCATTTTTTACAAATAGGTTTCTTGTCATTGGTCATGAGTTAAAACTATCATGCATTTTGTACATCTGATGATTATCATTGGAATCATGGTTAGATAGTTTAGGTTAAAGTGCTGGCTCTGCCACTTACTGCCTGAATTATCTTAGTATCAGATTCCTCATCTTTAAAACTGGAGCGTTAACAGTACCCCTACCTCCTAGGGCTGCTGTAAGGATTAAATGAGACAAAACCTGTGAGACATTTTTGCATAGTATTTGGTATATAAATGCTCAGTAAGTCATGCTTTTTTTTAATAAATAATAACCCAGTGTCTTCCCTTTTGTGATTACTTTTTTAAATTAGGAAATTGTTCTTTATACAGATAAATGTGCAGTGTTGTGGTGGGTCCAGAGGATAGATCCTTTGCTTTGTTATTTCTAGGCCTCCCTAAATGGAGAATAATATTTTATAGAATGGTAGTAAGATGGTTAGGTAGAAGCATAGAGATTGTGTAGTCCATTCCTTTCATTTTGAATTTGAACAGACAGAAGCCAAGGAAGGTTAAGTAACTTGCCTGTGGTTACATAGCCTTTAAAAGAGCTGCAGCCTGGAATCCAGATCTTCTCAAACCTAGTCTAGTGTTCTCTGTTAATTATTATATATAATGAAGTCCTTCCCCTCGATGTGCTTCCTTCCCCACCCTTGTCTAGCAGATGAATTACCTACTCATTCATCTTGTAAGACGTAGCTTGACCTCTTATTTCTTTATGACATTTTTTGAACCCTGCCTTTATTGGCCTCTATACTTCTGTTATACCACTAGTAACATTTTTCCCTATATATTTGTTTGTGTGTCTGTCTCCCAGCAGACTGAGCTTTTTTTTTTTTATCTCTATCGTTTAGCAGAGTTCTTGTCCCAGTGTAGGTGCTCAATAAACTCAATAAACACATAACCCAAAAGAAATTATCCTAGTGGGAATGCTACCAGATGAATGGATGTTCTTTAACATAGTTTTCTTCTTTTAATTTTTTTAAAAACTGATTTTTTGAAGTATAATTTACATACTATAAAATTCACATGTTTTAAGGGTACAATTCGTGATTTTTAGTAAATTTAGAGTTGTTCAAACATCACAATCCACTTTTGGAACTTTTCCATCACTCCCAAAAGATCCCTTCTGCTCTTGTGTAGTCAGTCCCCACTCCTACCCCTAGGTAACCACTAATATGCTTTCTGCTTCTATACATTTGCCTTTTCTGAGCATTTCATATAGATGAAATCAAACACTTTCTCATGTGGTACTCTTTCTCATGTGGTTTCTTTCACTTAGGGTAATGTTTTGAGGCTCATCCATTTTGTAGCATGTATCAACATTATATTACATTGTATGTTTATAAAGTATTTTGTTTATTCACCAGTTAATGGGCATTTGGAGTCTTTCTACTTGTTGGTTATTATGAATAATGCTGCTATGAACATTTATATACAGTTCTTTGTGTGGATGTATGTTTTCATTTCTCTTGGGTATGGCGTAGTTGGTTATATTGTAAGGTTATGTTTAACTTTTTTAAACTTTAAATTGCCAAACTGTTTTCCAAAGTGACTGTACCTTTTTACATTCCCACTAGCAATATATGATGGTTCCAGTTTCTCCACATTCTTACCAACACTTTTATTGTCTGTCTTTTTGATTATAGTCATTCTAGTGGATGTAAAGTGGTATGAGATACCACTTTTTATATCATTGTAGAGTGATATTGGTGAGGAAGATTACCCCTGAGCTAACATCTGTTGCCAATCCTCCTCTTTTTGCTGAGGAAGATTGGTCCTGGGCTAACATCTGTGCCCATCTTCCTCTACTTTATATGCAGGACGCCTGCCACAGCATGGCTTGATAAGTGGTGTATAGGTCCATGCCCGGGATCTGAACCTGTGAACCCTGAGCTGCCGAAGCAGAGCATGTGAACTTAACCACTATACCACCGGGCCGGCCCCTCATATTGTTTTTGATTTGCATTTCCCTAATGACTAGTGATGTTGAGTATTTTTTCATGTGCTTATTAGCCATGCATATATCCTTGTGGATGAAATGCCTAAGTCTTTTGCCCATTTTTAAAAATTGGGTTGTCTTATTATTATTAAATTACAAGAGTTTTTGAAAAATATATTCTGGGTATAAGTCCTTTATCAGATATTTGATTTACAAATAATTTCTCCCAATCTCTGGCTTGTCTTTTCGTTTTCTTTTCTTTGACTTTTTTTGAAAGGGGACTTCTTCCAAAGGAAGGAGTATAAATGAGAAAAGTAGAAAGAACTCTGGGTATTATAAATTATCATTGAGAAAATAAAACAGTGTTTGAGAGTAAGGAAAATAGCCTCAACAAACTATACTACCAAGTGTGCTAGAATATATTTGATATCTGTGGAAAGAATTATATCCTCGTGTCTGATCTCCAAACCTTAAGAATAAATATACTAATTTCTTACGTTTGAGTGGCTTGTGCGTCTTTCCCACAGAGGGCAGTATATTCCCATGGGTCTGTAAACATGAAAATCCAGTTGTAAATTAACCCGAGACTTTCATTGCTCTCTAAAGCTAACCTATAGCTCTTTTGGAAAAAGGAATAACTGAAGAAAATTTTTCTGACTTGCTGAATCTTCATTTTTGCTTCTTACGTCGTATTTGCAGCAAGAAAAAAAAGCAAAGAACCTCTGACCTTAACTCTATGTTAATACATTACATACTATTTTTATTCAAATGTTCCTGGCATTCCTGGCACTTCTCTTACACAATTTGCAAAGAGCTGGTGTTAGTTGCATGATTTTTTTTTTCTATATCCTCTTAAGTTTATGCAGAGACTAGGGAAGAACATGGGCTTAGTGATAGTTGCATGAGAGAGCCAGACAGAAGAAATCCTAGTTTTGTTTAAGATACTATTGATTGTCTCAGAAATAACTCTAAGGAACAAACTGTCTGAAGTAGAACTATTTGATAGGCAAGTATTTCCAGTTACTGCTTCATCTCTATTGATTGTCTCAGAAATAACTTTAAGGAACAAACTGTCCTAAATAGAACTATTTGATAGGCAAGTATTTCCAGTTACTGCTTCATCTCTATGATGGGTATTATTTTAGTGTTAAGGTTTTAAAATTTAGACTGCAAAGTTGTAGTGGATATTGAAATTGATTTAATGGTCATGATAAAAATTTTTTTGAAAAAAGAAATAAGAGAAAATAGGAAACATCAGAGTGTATTATATATAGTTAAGGGTAAGTATTACTTCACCACTTGTTTCACCACTGTATGTGCATGTATGTGTGTGTATGTATAATTATATATATATGCATGTACGTCTCTATTACACATGTGTATTTATGTGTACACATACACACACAGACATATCAAAATATATACATATATATTTACTGGATTAGGATGTAATCTGTTTCTTTCTATGGATTATAGTAAAAAAAAGTTTACAAGCCACAGCTCTATAGTACTAGGAATATACAAAGCATAAACTGTGTGTTACAAATGTGTAGTATTTTTGGATTGTTAGTTTAAGTTCTAAATACAGGTTTGGTAGATACATATGCTTACTGATGCCCAGTGTTTAAATTTATAAGCACAATATTTGTGTTCATTCACTGGACATATGCTAAGCACTTACAGTGTACAGCATTGTGCTAGGTGTTGGAGATACAAGGAACAAAATTTGTGGTCCCTACCCTCAAAGAGCTCAAGATGTTTAACTTTTTAAAAATGGAGTGAATTAGTGGAAAAGGAACAGAGGAAAACTTAATTACTGTAATAGTGAGAAATGTAGTGTGCTAGGCACTTTTATGTACATTGTCTGTCATTTATATACATTTACTTTTCTTTACATTTTGCAGAGTTCTTTTTGCTTCACATAATAATCATCTGTGGAGATAATTCTTATTCCCTTTATGCATTAAGAAATGGAGGCTTGGAAGGGTTACTTTGACTAAGATCACCTAATTAGAAGGTGACAGAGCTAGATTTACCTCTCTCTCTCAATCCAGTATAGTGTTCTTTTCCCAGGTTATGACCCTGAAAAAACCTATGGTGAATTACAGATTCCAAATTGAGCAATTTAAAAACCTTAGGGGGAAAATAAGATTAGGGAAACAGAGCCTTGATTTATGAACTGTCAATAGGTAATTTTTATGTTTGCTAAAAACAAAAAACATAGCATGCTAATAAATAAAAGGAATTCCAATGTAATTAAAAATATATATTTTATGAGAAATGAGAACTATTTGGTAAAATTCCATTTATTATTCTTTTTCACTAGAAACATTTTTTGATTCTGCCTTCTCTTCAGTTTCTTTGTGTTATTTGTAAATTTGTTTTTCTTTATTATAGGTGTTGGTATAAATAAGCATTTTTTCCTCCCTCTGATTCCCAACATTTTTCTTTTATATGTATTACAACTTATTGAATCTTGCCTTCTGTGTCCCGCCATTGTCCCAAGAGTATAAAGTCACTTGGATATTGTGGTCAAAAAAACTTTGAGTGTTCTTTATTTAACAAGTTTGGTATAGCTTAGATTGTGAGACCACCTCCTAGGGCTCTAGCCCCTTAATAAATAATGCCAGAGCATAGGTCACTAGCTCGTTTTACCTTTGTCTTTACTCCTCTCCTTCCTAATGGGAGTATGGATGGTTCCAAAGCCTTGTGTACTCCCCTTCAACTTCTTTTATCTCTCCTAAGGCTTTGTCACAAAATCTTCTCTTGCTTTGTCGTTTTGCTGTTTTTTCCCCAATACTGTGACCCTTTTTCTAATTATACCCTAAAGCACTGCCAGTATGCAGATAATTGAATCAAAATACTTGGAGCTTTCAAAAGATGTACAGAAGTGAATCTATATATACTGGGATGGATTACTAACATCTTTTCTCTAAGTCATGCTGCATTCCCAGGGGATTCTCCTTAATGGAAGCAAATTTATCCATGACCAAGTCTAAAGGTATAGCCATTTTTAGATTACGTGTCTTTCTAGTAATAAATCTTGTTTTGTGTTTCTACTTTGTGTTGACAGATGCAAATGAAACTGATAGAAATGAAAGAACTGGAAAACCAGAATAATCAATTAAATTGGTGCAGTAGCCCACACAGTATTCTTGTAAATGGCGCTACAGATTATTGCAGCCTCAGCACCAGCAGCAGTGAAACAGCCAATCTTAATGAGCATGCTGAAGGCCAGACCAATCTAGAGTCTGAGCCCATCCACCAGGAGTCTCCAGTGAGTCTAATAGTTCCATAACCTTCATAATCAACTGCAGTGAGTAGCCATTGAAGAATTTTAAGCAAGAAGTGACATGATTGCATTTACCTTTTAGAAAATGTAGAAAATGGAGTAGAGAATGAGACTGGACACAGAGAGATACGTTAACGGACTATTATAATGGTCTGTATGGGAGTTGTGTTAGCCTAAACTTAAGCAGTAACGGGAGGGGGGCCGGCCCTGTGGTGTAGCGGTTAAGTACGCATGCTCCGCTGCTGGCGGCCGGGGTTAGGATCCCAGGCGTGCATCGATGCACGGCTTGGCAGGCCATGCTGTGGCAGTGTCCCATATAAAGTGAAGGAAGATGGGCACGGGTGTTAGCTCAGGGCCGGTCTTCCTCAGCAAAAAGAGGAGGATTGGCACAGATGTTAGCTCAGGGCTGATCTTCCTCACCAAAAAAAAAAAACAAAAAGCAGTAACAGGAGGGATGATGAGAAGAATACAAGTTTGAGAGATATTAAAGATATAGAATTAACAGACATGATTTTATTTAGGCAGTGCAGTCTTGGTACATTACACAATATTCTTTTAAGCACAGAAGGCAAATTACTAGGTTATCGTTCAAAGACACAGGGTGATAGAAAATAGAGATTCCCCCTGCCACTTAAGCCTTATTACCTACTGGTCTAAATCCAGAAAGTAATGGGAAGCCGTGGAAGGATTTCTAACCAGAAGGGTCATGATCAGATTCACATTTTAGATCTATTACTTTGGCTACTATAAGGAGGATAGATTGGAAGGGCACATATTGGAGGCAGGGAGGCAGTTGGAAGGTTACTACAGTAATCTGGATGAGAAATGATGATACTGTAAATGGGTGATAGTGTCACTGGGGTTGGAGAAGAAGGGAAGGATTTGAGAAAGAGGTAGGAGGTAGACTCAGCAAGACTTGGAGGCTAGCTAGGGGATGACCAAAGGGAAGTGGTTAAGGATGACCTGTAGTTTTGAGCCTGAATGACTTCGATGCTTGGTGATACCATTTTTCTAAGAAAGATTTTAGAAGTCCTTCAATGAATATGTTCTGCTTGTCTTTTTTTATTTTTTAGTAATTTTTGGTTATCCTTTGTCAGTTTTCTCTGCCAAGTAGAAAATACATTGTTAGTCCATGTAGCATTAATATTTTGTAGGCAAGAAGTAGTCCTGAAATACCACCTTCTGGTGTGACTGATGAAAATGAAATGGTGACTACAGCTGTTAATGAAAAAGTTTGTCCTGAATTTAACAGTGACAGATGTTCAAAAGAGGTAAAAATAATTTTGTATGTAAATGTTCTTATCACTCTTTTCCCTAGATGGGTTATAGTATTTCAGGCTAAGGAAAGAGAAAAATGTGTTACGTGGACTTTATGACTATGGAAATATTTGTTATATTACCATCATTTGATTTTTCAAAGCTTGTTATTTTATTTTAAAATGTTACCTTTTAAAACTTTGGTTCCTAAAACATTTTTTAATTTAAAATTATTTTTAGGAAGACCCATTTAATGTAGAATCAAGTTCACTGACAGATCCAGTTACAGATACAAACTTGGATTTTTTCCAGTCTGATCCTTTTGTTGGCAGTAAGTACTCTTATTTTTATATCATAGATTTACAAAAAGAGGCTTTTTAATATATAAACTGTATAAGAATTAGGGCTTCTGTTTTGAGAGCCTACTTCTTGTAACAAAAGTAGAGGAGAGTGATGTAATATGCTCAGATTTGCTAGTATTTGTCCTCTTCAGGCAACCAAATCCTGAGACTAAGCCTTTGATTATGTCTTAGGAGCCCCTGATTAAAAACGTATGTTTCTCCTTCAGAATAAGGACCAAAAGGAAGACATTATGGACCAGAAGAGGAGATTGGATACTCTTAAGTCAACTAGCAATTTTTTACTAAAAGTGCCAACACCATGATTTTAAAACAGTGGAAGTCAGAGTAGTTAGAAGCCTGATGCCTGCCCGTAAGGTGCCTGCAGTCTTATTGAAGAAATATAATTTAATAAATTAAAACATCTGATGTCACTGTAAACTGTGTTAAATACTACTTGTGTTAAAGCTCTTTTTGCATTTTATTTATTTCAAAAATCAAATTGTGAAACTGATAGGTCAGTTTATATCAGCTTTAAAGATGGGAAACTGAGGCACATAGATAAAATAACTTCCTTAGAGTCCTGGCAGAAATGAGCCTAGATATTAGAACTCCTTTTAAGAAAACATCTTTATTGAGATGTATAAAATGTTAAAAGATATATTAAATTGTATGTTTAAAGTGTACAATTAAATGATTTTAGTATATTCACAGAGTTGTATAATCATCACCAAAATCTAATTTTAGAACATTTTTTATCACCGCATAAAGCAACTCCATACCAATTAGAAGTCACTTCCCGTTCCCCTAACCACTAGCTCTAGGCAACCATTAATCTACTTTCTGTCTCTGTAGATTTGCCTATTTACAGAATTATACAATATATTGTCTTTTATGTCTGGCTTCTTTCACTGACTGTAATATTTTCAAGATTCACTCATGTTTTAGTATGTTTCAGTACTTCATTCCTTTTTATTGATGAATAATACTCCATTGAATGGATATTCCACATTTTACTTATTCATTGATTGATGGACATTTGGGGTGTTTCCACTTTTTTGGCTATTATGAATAATGCTGCTCTGAACATTTATTACTAATTTTTGTGTGGATATATGTTTTTATTTCTCCTGGGTATATATCAGATCATACAGTAACTCTATGTTTATCATTTGAGGAACTACTAGACTGTTTTCCAAAGTGTTTGTACCATTTTAGTCCCACCAGCAGTGTATGTGGGTTGCAATTTCTCCTTATCCTCACCAACACTTGTTATTATCTATCCTTTTGATGATAGCCATCCTAGTGGGTGTGAAGTAGTATCTCATTGTGAGTTTGATTTGTATTTCCCTAATGGCTAATGCTGTTGAGCATTTTTCTATGTGCTTTTTGGCCATTCGTATATCTTCTTTGAAGAAATGTTTATTCAAATAATTTGCCCATTTTTTTTTTTTTTATTGATGTTTTAATGGTTTCTAACATTGTGAAATTTTGGGTTGTACGTTTTTGTTTGTCCATCACCCCATATATGACTCCCTTCACCCCTTGTGCCCACCCCCCACCCCCAGTCCCCGGGTAACCACAGTCCAGTTTTCTCTGTCCATGTGTTGGTTTATATTCCACATATGAGTGAGATCATACAGTGTTTGTCTTTCTCTTTCTGGCTTATTTCACTTAACATAATACGCTCCAGGCCCATCCATGTTGTTGCAAATGGGACGATTTTGTCTTTTTTTATGGCTGAGTAGTATTCCATTGTATATATATACCACATTTTCTTAATCCAATCGTCAGTCGAGGGACACTTAGGTTGCTTCCACTTCTTGGCTATGGTGAATAATGCTGCAATGAACATAGGGGTGCATAAGCCTCTTTGGATTGTTGATTTCAGGTGCGTTGGATAGATTCCCAGTAGTGGGATGGCTGGATCATAGGGCATCTCTATTTTTAATTCTTTGAGGAATCTCCATACCGTTTTCCATAGAGGCTGCACCAATTTGCATTCCCACCAGCTGTGTATGAGGGTTCCTGTTTCTCCACATCCTCTCCAACATTTGTTGTTTTTTGTCTTGGTGATTATAGCCATTCTAACGGGCGTGAGGTGGTATCTTAGTGTTGTTTTGATTTGCGTTTCCCTGATGGTTAGTGATGTTGAGCATCTTTTCATGTGCCTATTGGCCATCTGTATATCTTCCTTGGAGAAGTGTGTGTTCATTTCCTCTGCCCATTTTTTGATCGGGTTGTTTGTTTTTTTGTTGTTCAATTGTGTGAGTTCTTTATATATTATGGAGATCAACCCCTTGTCAGATGTATGTTTTGCAAATATTCTCTCCCAGCTGGTTGGTTGTTTGTTCATCTTGATTCTGGTTTCATTTGTCTTGTAAAAGCTCTTTAATCTGATAAAGTCCCACTTGTTTATTTTTTCTTTAGTTTCCCTAGTCTGGGTAGGCATGTCATCCGAAAAGATTCCTTTAAAACCAATGTCAAATAGTGTGTTGCCTATATTTTCTTCTATGAGTTTTATAGTTTCAGGTCTCACCTTCAGGTCTTTGATCCATTTTGAGTTAATTTTTGTGAATGGCGATAGCACATGGTCCACTTTCATTCTTTTGCATGTGGCTGTCCAGTTTTCCCAACACCATTTATTGAAGAGACTTTCCTTTCTCCATTGCATGTTCTTAGCACCTTTGTCGAAAATTAGCTGTCCGTATATGTGTGGTTTTATTTCTGGGCTTTCAATTCTGTTCCATTGATCTGTGTGTCTGTTTTTGTACCAGTACCATGCTGTTTTGATTACTATTGCTTTGTAGTATGTTTTGAAGTCAGGAATTGTGATGCCTCCTGCTTTGTTCTTTTTCTTTAGGATTTCTTTAGCTATTCGGGGTCTTTTGTTGCCCCATATAAATTTTAGTATTCTTTTTTCTATTTCTGTGAAGAATGTCATTGGGATTCTGATTGGGATTGCATTGAATCTGTAGATTGCTTTAGGTAATATAGACATTTTAACTATGTTTATTCTTCCAATCCACGTGCATGGGATATCTTTCCATTTCTTTATGTCATCGTGGATTTCCCTCAATAATGTCTTGTAGTTCTCATTGTATAGGTCCTTCACCTCCTTGGTAAGATTTATTCCTAGGTATTTTATTCTTTTTGATGCAATTGTAAATGGTATTATCTTTTTGAGCTCTCTTTCTGTTAGTTCATTATTAGCATATAGAAATGCAACTGATTTTTGTAGATTGATTTTGTACCCTGCAACTTTGCTGTAGTTGTTGATTGTTTCTAACAGTTTTCCAACAGATTCTTTAGGGTTTTCTATATATACAATCATGTCATCTGAAAATAGTGAGAGTTTCACTTCTTCGTTACCTATTTGGATTCCTTTTATTCCTTTTTCTTGCCTAATTGCTCTGGCCAAAACCTCCAGTACTATGTTGAACAGGAGTGGTGAGAGTGGGCAGCCCTGCCTCGTTCCTGTTCTCAGAGGAATGGCTTTCAGTCTTTCCCCGTTGAGTATGATGTTAGCTGTGTGTTTGTCATATATGGCCTTTATTATGTTGAGGTACTTTCCTTCTATTCCCATTTTATTGAGAGTTTTTATCATAAATGGATGTTGTATCTTGTCAAATAATTTGCCCATTTTTTAATTGGGTGGTTTGACTTTTTATTGTTGACTTGTAAGAGTTCTTTACATGTTCTGAATACAAGCCCCTTATCAAATATTTGATTTGCACGTATTTTCTTGGAATTTATGTTGTTTTAATTTTTGTGTGTGTGTGTGTGTGAGGAAGATCAGCCCTGTGCTAACATCTGCCAATCCTCCTCTTTTTTTGCTGAGGAAAACGGGCCCTGGGCTAACATCTGTGCCTCATCTTCCTCCACTTTATGTGGGATGCCGCCACAGCGTCCCATATAAAGTGCGTGCCCGGGATCTGAACCAGTGAACCCTGGGCCGCCGCAGCGGAATGCCCGCACTTAACCGTTTGCGCCACCAGGCCGACCCCAATGTTGTTTTAATTTTGATGTCCAATTTACCTATTTTTTTCTTTTGTCACTTGTGCTTTTGATGTCATATCTAAAATCCAAAGTCATGAAGATTTACTCTTATGTTTTCTTTTGCGTTTAATAGTTTTAGCTGTTACATTTAGATCTTTGATCAATTTTGAGTTAATTTTGGTATATAGTATGAGATAGGGGTCCAACTTGATTTTTTATTCTTTTGCATGTAAATATCCAGTTGTCCCAGCACCATTTGTTGAAAAGATTCTTCTTTCCCCTTTGAATCGTCTTGGCACTCTTGTCAAAAATCAAATGACCATAAATGTAAGGGTTTGTTTCTGGACTCTTCAATTCCATAAGAGTTTTTTTTTAAACTTCTGTGAATGTCAGTGTCTTTCATTTCTGATGTGGTGATGGTAATACCCATCCATTACTCTTGTGAAGGGTAGAGATTTTGTTAGTAAAAGCCTTGCTGTTGTGCTTGTCTTTTCCCCTCCATCTGGAACCTCAACTTGTAGTCAAAAGGTAAGTATAGTTGGCTCTAATTAGAATTTGCCTTCTTTATGAGGTGTGTTGATGTTTTGTCTTTACTCTTTATTATTTTAAGTATTTCCTGGAGGTGGATGACATTCATTGCTTCATCTACTTTGACGGAGTTAATGAAACAAACTTTGCTTTAAGAAACTTTGCTGTTGTTTGAACTTTAAGTAATGATGTCACAACAGTAAATATTGTTATTTTGATTTCTGCTTATTTATTTTATCACAGGTGATCCTTTCAAGGATGATCCTTTTGGGAAAATTGGTCAGTATACTTTTGGGAAAATTGGTCAGTATATTGTTGAGGTCCATCTTAGTGTTAGTCTGATTCTGCTTAATTATAAGCTTATGTTGTATTTAGGAATGAGAGATCACAGTTGGGTAGTTATAGGAAATGGACTTGCTTTTTATTCAGTTTTGAAACTATCTAAGGCCCCACTAAGATGTTGTATGTGCCTGGTATTTTCAGAGAGAAAGTGGTAGATTCTTGTGAATTTGCTTAATAAACTGTTAGCTTTACTCTTTTAAAACTGACATTAGTGTTTATACTTAGGTGCCTTTTAATAATATTTAGGCTGATTTCTCCTTCTTAGCCAAGGATTAGATGAGTATAATGATCTACACTACTGCAGGGTTTAGAACTTCTGTTTTCCTAAGATTATAGCCTATTTGTATGAATGAGGGAAAAGGAAACATCTTAAAGAATTACTAAATGTCAGACTTCTTAAGATATTCTTTCTCTGGGATTTTTGCATTAGAAGGAAGCAAATCTTGTGTACCATTTAGTTATGCTTCCCAAACCTGTTCCAGACTATTGGCTGTTACCCTTGCACTCAGGGAGAGAAATACATTTAGAAGTTTTTGTTGTTGTTTCTTTAATTATGATAGCATAGAATAAGGATTTTAAAATGGGACCCCTGGACATTCTATGCTAATTTTAAAAAGTAAGTTTAGGGGCCAGCCCGGTGGCGCAAGCGGTTAAGCGTGTGTGCGCTCCGCTGCAGCGGCCCAGGGTTCGCTGGTTCGGATCCCGGCCGCGCACCGATGCACTGTTCGGCAAGCCATGCTGTGGCGGCATCCCATATAAAGTGGAGGAATATGGGGACGGATGTTAGCCCAGGGCCAGTCCTCCTTGGCTAAAAAAGAGGAGGATTGGCAGATGTTAGCACAGGGTTGATCTCCTCACAAACAAAAAACAAAAAACAACAACAAAAAAAGTAAGTTTATTAGATGAAAGACTGTATCTTTTATCAAAACCACAAAGGAACCTGTGATCCCCACCCAAAATTAGAATCACCAGCTTAGAGGAATTGTTTAAACCTAGCATACAGGTAACATTTGTGTAGTAAGTGTTGGAATTATTGATTTGCTTTGGGTTAATGATGACCAAGTAGGAAAGAACGTTCATTAAAGCTATTTAACTAGGTGCAAATGTCTGTACTTTTTTAATGATCATTAATCATAATAAAAGTACCTAACTTAGATTCTCCAGTTCAAAATGTCTTCTAATTAAGGCAATTATGCCTTCAGGTGACAGGAAATTTAGTGTAATAGTTTTTAGTCTCTTAAATTTATGCTATATTTTCTTAGATCCATTTGGAGGTGATCCTTTCAAAGGTTCAGATCCTTTTGCGTCTGACTGTTTCTTCAAGCAATCTTCTACTGATCCTTTTGCTACTTCAAGTACTGACCCTTTCTGTGCAACCAGCAATAGCAGTAATACATCCGTAAGTGGGAGAGTTAAAAACTGTCAAATGGATAACAAGTGTCCTAAGTGAGTTTCTTGAAATATACAGTGATGAAAGAATCCTCTTTTATATTACTTCTAATGAGCCATATAAAAATTTCAGTCTCATCTAGCCCATCTAGTTTTTGATTCAGATTGGTATTTCACAGCTTGATCATCCACTGGAATTGACTAGAATAGCTTATGTCATCCAAAAATCAAGTCCATCCTTCAAAGGACCAAATATCCCTTGGGGATATTTAAAATAAATGAGTAGAAGTCCATATACCAGTCTTAAGTAAAGCTTTTCAGAAATGTTTGGTATGCATTATTGAAACAATGAAAATCAGTTTAAAAGGAACAGCATTAATGTTTTAGAAAAATCATTTGTTATTTTATAAACACATGTGGAATGTTAATCTTGTAAAAAAGTACAAATGCCCACTAAATGTCAGACTCGCTTGAGAACATACATACTACAACAATCACTATTTAATAACAACATGCTATGATCCAGGTACTTCTGTGTGCTTTACATTCATTGTTTCTAATCTTCACATGAACCTTGCAGAGTAGGTGTTGGTATCCCTGTTTTAACTATTAATAAGGACGCTGGGACTTGGAGAAATTAACGTAACCAAGGTCATACAGCTAAGTGCTTTATCATCTGAAGGCTTTAAAAACAAAATCTTTATATTATGGATATTTAAACATACTCAGAGTGATATAATGAAATATTTTAACAAACCTCCATGTGTCCATCATGCAATTTCAATAATTATGAATGATTTCGGAGTTTTTTGTTCTTAATTTTTATTTAGAGGTTTATTTTTTTATTTTTTATTTTTTTTAAATTTTATTTATTTATTTATTTTTCCCCAAAGCCCCAGTAGATAGTTGTATCTAGTAGTTTCACATCCTTCTAGTTGCTGTATGTGGGACGCGGCCTCAGCATGGTCAGAGAAGCGGTGCGTCGGTGCACGCCCGGGATCCGAACCCGGGCCGCCAGCAGCGGAGCGCGTGCACTTAACCGCTAAGCCATGGGGCCGGCCCTAGAGGTTTATTTTTGAGGCAGGATGTTTCACGTCTTTAGGTAAACCAGACCCAGAAAGGAACAGTTGATTGACAGGCATTTGAAGCAAAAATTTTGTCTTTTTAATGCTCTTAGATTAAGAATACTTCCTTAAAAGAATAATCGATTCTTTTAAAGGTAGTAGATTTTAGTATTCTTGAATTGCTTCCTTACTTTACTCGGTAAAGAGCTACTTGGCCAACAACTGGTATTTTCCATTGATGTAAACTGAGCAAATGCCTCCGTAACTGAATATTTGTGGTTTCCACAGGCTACTGGATAGTCTGTTTTCCTATAACAGTTAGTTTGCAGTGTGGACCCATGTGCCAAATTCTTGTAAAATTGGCTGCAACCTGAATTCTTTTCCTCTCACCTTATTCTAGTCTCTCATTCTCCACTCTTAGCATTTCAAGAACAAGAAAGCCGAAGCAACTCTTCCTAATTTAAAAATAAACAAGTTTCTCCTGTTCTTCTCCCCTGGTGAAATTTTTCTGCCATTCTTTCTACTTACTTTTTCTCTTTTCTCCCCAGTTTTTGAAAGCAACATTGCCCTTGCCGACAGCTCTTAATTTCCCCATTAAAAAGACAACAAAACAAAAAACCGAATTGGCAATGTAATAATAGCTACGTTTAGCTAATGTGTTCTGTGTGACAGGCATGGTGCTAAGCTTTTTTCATGTGTTGCGTCATTTAATCTTCACAATAATTCTCTGATGCTCATGTTATTATCCTCATTTTTAAGGTAAAGTAAATGAGACTTAGATTAAGTGGTAGTAAGTTAATAAGGGGTAGAACTGAATTCAAACTCTGGTCTCTCTGACCAAAATCTTAAGGTCTTTACCACTATAGTCTATGATTTAAGCGTAATTCCTCCTGGCTACAAAGCCTCTGTTTTTTGTGATCTTCCTTCTTTTCAAACAGAGGCCTCTTCTGAGTATGCCTCCAGACATGAATCTCTCCCCAAAAGTCTTTCCTGTTCCCTCAAGGCTAGTCTCTGCTCTCAGAGGGACATAATTTTAAAAACCAAACCAAATCAAAACAAACAACTATCATTTCCTACCCTCCAAGCTAGTGTGTGGTAGCGTTGTGTGGGTGCTAAGTCATGCCGTGAAAGCAGGGAGTGGAGGGCTGATGTAGGAGAGAGAGAATGTCAGTGATAAATTAGGTGACCTTGTAGGAGGATTTTGGAACATAAATCTATAAAATCATACCATCTGAATTTTAGTTATGAAAATTATTTCTGTGCACTAAATTGCCTAATTATCAAACTAAAGAGTTTTGTGACCACTTGCTCCTTTGTTTATGGGCTGCACAGTTTGTCGTGTTTCCCTTGCTATGCCAATGGCCTTTTAGAGTGGTTGCACAGTTTGTGATGAAGGACTAGTAATTAAACCTGACGTGCATATAGGCATGCTTTTTCTCTTTCTCTCTGTGATGGCAAATAAAATCTGCAAGCTATTGTTAAAAACCAGGCCTGTTAGATTTTCCTTTTCTTAACATTAAGAGAAGAAGCGGTTATAGTTGGTGACTTAAGTTATCATGTCAGTGACTCTCTCACAGTAGTATTTTGACTGTTATATTAGGAACCATGGAAAGTTACTTTGCTATATAGACCAGCTTAATTTTTTTTCTTCAGTTGCTATTTATTCATTCAGCAGATACAATCGGTATAAGATAGAGTGCAAGTTTTACAATAATATCACTGGCATTAGTTAAAATAAATACTATCGTGTTCAGTTCTGAAAACTTCATTAGTATTAATTACTTCTTTTTGCTAGTAGTTTTAATGAGTCCTCTTCTATAAAGAGAGAATATACTATAAGCCCTGGTTAGCATTACTTTTCTTTTTTCAAATACATTTGTTTTACTTAGAAATTTATAAATTGAGCTCTGCAATATCCTTTGACATTCGGTTGTAATATCCATTTTATTGATGATTAGAAATAGAGCCTGTAAGGGGCCGGCCCCGTGGCTTAGTGGTTAAGTGCGCGCGCTCCACTACTGGCAGCCCGGGTTCGGATCCTGGGCGCGCACTGAGGCACCACTTCTCAGGCCATCCTGAGGCCGCGTCCCACGTACAGCAACTAGAAGGATGTGCAACTATGACATACAACTATCTACTGGGGCTTTGGGGCAAAAAAAGGAGGAGGATTGGCAATAGATGTTAGCTCAGAGCTGGTCTTCCTCAGCAAAAAGAAGAGGATTAGCGTGGATGTTAGCTCAGGGCTGATCTTCCTCACAAGATAAATAAATAAAAAGCTGGGAGTCAGAAAAATCACAAAAAAAAAAAAATAGAAATAGAGCCTGTAATACAGAGGACATTGATAGCCATGAGTCTGAGTAGGAGATAAATATTCTCAAACTCTTTTCACACCCCTTTCACCTGTCTTTTGGCTGGCCTCTTAAAAAGAGCCTTTTTTAAGAGAAAGAGAAAGTTCAGTTATCTTCCTAAATATACAATTTGTTTGACTAAGGTTAAAAAGTAAAGTCAGAAGACAATTCAGTAGCAAGAATCTTTGGCTTATGGTAAAGTCGTCACTCTTTTAGCCACTCACCTTTGCCACTTGATCCAGATTTTTACACGGCTTATTATTGCAAGTGGCAGGATCTTTTTAGCAGGAAGCACACTTGCACACTTGCGCTTGCTCTCTCACTCTCTCTCTCTCTCTCAAGCATGTGTGTTTCCTCCAAGGGGCAGAATGCTAGAAGTATTTTTAGATAACAATTAGAAAATGGAAATCTAGCATTTTCTGATTTAAGTACTAGGATATTTGAGTTAGAATAGTATGCATCCTAAATGCAGCATATCACCCTGGAATAGGAAAAGGACATTAATGGAAAAACTGATGAAATTCAAATAAAGTCTGTAGTTCATAGTTTTGTACCAGTGTTAATTCCTTAGTTTTAGTAGATGTACCATGATTATATGAGATATTAACATTAGAGGAAGCTGGGTGAAGGGTGGATGGGAACTCTCTGTATAAGCTTTACAACAGTTCTAAAAATATAAAATTATTTCAAAATAAAAATTTGAAATAGTGTGCATCTATACAAGTAGCAAAATTATGAAGAAAAGTAAAGAAATGATTACTACCAAAGTCAGGATGGTAATTACCTCTACAGAGGAGAGATGGGATTGTGATTGGGAAGGGGTGCGCAAAGACTTCTGAGGTGTTGGCAGTTTCCTAGGAGATGATTACATAGATGTTCATTTGATACTTATTTGTTAAACTGTACATATGTTTCATACTCTTTTCTGAATGGATGTTATATTTCACAATAAAAGAAGATTAGAAAATGATATGGGGCCAGCCCCGTGACTTAGCAGTTAAGTGCATGCGCTCCGCTGCTGGTGGCCCGGGTTCGGATCCCGGGCGCGCACCGACACACTGCTTGTCCAGCCATGCTGAGGCCGCGTCCCACGTACAGCAACTGGAAGGATGTGCAACTATGACATACAACTATCTACTGGGGCTTTGGGGGAAAAATAAATAAATAAATAAAATTATAAAAAAAAGAAAATGATACGTATGGTTTCGATTTAATAAGATTGCAAATCAGTAGTGGGAGACATTTGTTCCTAATGCCTTGTATTCCTTAATTTAGAGTTTGTAAAGAATATTTTCTTTAGTGTGGCACTGAGGGTTCAGCTATAAAATATTGCCTCTCTCGGTCATAGTTTTGTGTAATTTGTTTAGGTAGAAATGTTGAAGCACAATGATCCTTTTGCTCCTGGTGGAACAGTTGTTGTTGCAGCTAGCGATTCAGGTAAGGAAATAATTTATCGATTTCTTTGAACAGTAAACATTACCCTTTTTTTTACACTTATTTTGGTCTCCAAATATATTTGTCCTGTTTATTTACTTTTATTGCACAGTTATACCCAATTGTAATTACCAATAATAATGATGATAAGTGTTTGTGTATCACTTTCTACTTATCTTCTCATTTATTGTTCATGTTAAGTATTTTACTAGAATATGTCCCATAGCTGATATCAGTAAAACCAATAAAAGTTTTTTGCTTCATAAAAGGCAGTGTTGCTTGGCAGTTTCAAAGTCAGCATTGACTCTTATGGATCTTGGCCTAAATTAAAAAATTAGTGGTTTCCAATAGGTAATGATAATAACTTTACAAATAGTGCATAGGTTGTGTTAATAATACAAAGAAAAGCTAAATGTTATTCTAGCATCCAGTCTTCATGCTTTATTTATGATATCTAATTTTCCACATATTATTTTAATAACCTTTTAAGTAATATTCCCATTTTAAAGATCAGCAAACTGAGGACCAGAACATTAAGTAACTTGATCAAGATTATATGGTTTGCTGGATTTTAATCAGGTGAAGCCAAGATTCACACCTAAGTCTACCTAAGTCTAACAGAGTCTAAAAGTTTTTTCAACTAACTCGGCTTCTTTCTCACTATTCATTTAAAAATTAAACAGACCAGCTATTGTGTAGGAGAGCAGGGAATTAGAGGGAAGTGGACTCAAAACATGTAAATATCATGCTGGAAATTGGTTGCCTTATTTTTCCACATGAAATTAGGGTGAGTTATGCAGTACACAAATTTGCTGATGGTGGCAAATTGAGGATTATGAGCATAGAGAAAGATTAGTAGAAATGCCTTCACAGTTTGGATTTCTTGTATTGTACAAATTGTAACAAGATGAGATTTAGCAGTGTGTGTTACTTGTTTTCAGGTTGAAAATTAACTTCCCACGTGAGTAGCAAGAAGAAGGAATGTAAAAAGCAGATATATAGAAAACAAGATTTAATGTAGTACTGGGTATTAGTTTAAACCAAAATTTAGAATGATAGCAAATAAGATTTCTAAAAGGCTTATTGTAGTAACAGTGGTTAAATTATATCTTTTTAAAATATATGTGCTTTTTTAGACTCTCATTATTGAACTGATAAAGTTCAATATATTGCTGGGATATTATGTGATTAGAAGGGGTAACCTAAGAGAATAAAATGAAAAGTTAATACATTTATAATTAACTTTTGATTGCCCACACTAAGGTATGGTAAGTGCTATGAGAGTTCATAAAGCTGCAGAAATTTAAAGGAAAGGGAGATCACCTCTATTTGGGGTAAATCATAAATGATTTTAAAGCAGAAGGTCGCTTTTGTGGTATGCCTTGAAAGAATGGGCTGGGGGGCTGGCCGGTGGCGTAGTGGTTAAGTCTGTGTGCTCCGCTTCAGTGGCCTGGAGTTCGCAGATTTGGATCCCTGGCGTGGACTGACCCACCACTTGTCAAGCCATGCTGTGGTGGCGTTCCATATAAGGTAGAGGAAGATGA
Source organism: Diceros bicornis minor (assembly GCF_020826845.1). Classification (NCBI taxonomy): domain Eukaryota; kingdom Metazoa; phylum Chordata; class Mammalia; order Perissodactyla; family Rhinocerotidae; genus Diceros; species Diceros bicornis. The sequence continues at coordinate 13,787,706 of NC_080752.1, read as the reverse complement.
GCATGGATGTTAGCCCAGGGCCAACCTTTCTCAGCAAAAAGAGGATGATTGGCAACAGATGTTATCTCAGGGCTAATCTTCCTCACACAAAAAAAGAAAGAATGGGCTAGAGTTTTTAATAAGTAGATATGGAACCAGAGTATGTAAAGCAGAGAGAGTGACATGAGCAAGGAGTGGAGGCAGGAGACATGTTCAAGGAAAATAGACATTTTGATAAAGCTTATTTATAGATAGAGGAATAGTCAGGTTAGGGCTGAAGTGGTCGATTGCAGCCTTACTGTAGAGGTTTCTATTGCCTCTGTTGGTCTTCTCTTTCAATTCCAGCTCCCAGCTCATTTCCTGTAAAGTGGTAGGATAAATGACTATAATAGCCTGGGAGGGGGCTAAGATTTATTGTTGTTAATCGTAACAATAATAGATACCATTTATTGAGCACTTGTGTGGTTCCAGCGCTCCATGTGCTAACCATTTTCTCATATGTACTTGGTCTCATTTAATTCTCACAGCAACTACATGAGATAATTGATATTATGTTTATTGTACAGACAAGGAAATCAAGACATGGGGAGATGAAGCTGTTTCACAAAGTTAAAGAAGTAGTAATAGGAGGACCTACATTCAGATGAGGTCTCTGATTTTCTGCTAACCTCTTTGGTCATTCCTTTTGTCTCCTTTGCTGATTCTTCTGCTTTCCCCCAACTTCTTTGTGTTGTGTTGCTTTAGGTCGTAGACTCTGGACCTCTTTTTTTCTCTATCTGTACTGCCTTGGGGATCTCATTTGGTTTCGTGGCTTTCCATACCATCTATATGCTGATTTATATCTCTAACCACATCTTTTTTCCTCAAAGTGATAGACTCAGCTTTATTTGTTTTGGAGGAAATGTTACCAGATACTCAAATCTGAATAACCATTGTTTATCTGTCACTTTTTTCAAGTAAAAATGACATTCCATGAAAAAAGCAGCTAGTTAGCTTCTTTCTCAGACTATCAGGCAAGTGCTTTTCCTCCAGATAACCATCATCCTTTGGTACTCAGCAGAAGTGCTTTATGCATATTTCCCATTTTGTCACTCAGAATTTTAAAAATTGTGTGTACCAAAGGGTCACAATTTATTAAAACTAATAATTTTTATTGATTCATCAAGGACAGACATTCTTAGGTGCAGTTGGCCTTTTTCTTCCCCCTGCGAGTTTGTGATGGGGAAGAATACAATGGCTACCAGCCAGTAAAGTTGGGTGCCACCACCTTGATTCCCACTAAGCCATCAGCAGTTTTACCCACCATTGGTTTTGTGACATTTTTGCAAATATCAACACCATGAGAAAGATAAATAACATCTTCATATTCTGAAAATAGTTTTGACCTTACAGACCTCCCTAAAAGGGTGTTGGGGACTCGGGGGTCTATGGACCGCACTTTGAGAACTGCTAATCTAATATGTTCTAAAAGATTTTCCTGTTGCCCTATATTCTGCTGGTCTCTGTTCCCTCAGGACGGCTTGCTCCCAGGAGGTATCTGGGACAGATGTCTCCTTTTATTCAAAACGAGAGCAAGAGAATAATCTCAATGTCTTGGAGAAAAAGCTAAAGAGTAGAGGTTATCTTTTTAGTTCTGTATTTAGCCTGGTGCTTCTGCTCTTCTCACTTCCTGGGGTGGCATTGTCCAGTTCTGTGCCTTCAGCTACAGCCTATTTTGTGATGACTCCTCGATTTAGTCCTCTAGTCCTGAACTCTCTTCTGAGCCTCCAGTACCTTCAAGTTACCTGCTGGATATTTCCTTTTAGGTGTCATGCTCAACAATGCTTAAAATTGAAATAGTCATCTTTTCTAATTAGTCTCTCCTTCAAAATATAGTATGAACAAAAATAAAAAGCAAATCTTTACCTCCTCCTACGTTCTTTCTGTATTAATGACACTATTACTGACCCTCAGCCAATCATCCTAGACTTCTTCTCTATCATTCCTCACCTCCAATAAATTGCCAACTCCTGATTTTTTACCCCCAAATGGACTGTGATTGTCTGTTCCTCCTTATGCTCAGCTTTGTTTGGGTCCTCATCATGGTTTACGTGGACTAGGATACTAAATTGCCTCCAGTCTCTTTACTTGCCAGTCCTTACATGACTGCCAGAGTTGTCTGTCTTAACATTTGATCATGTTACTAACCACAAGTCTAGGTCACTAGCCTTGTGCTCCAGATATGTGTTTATGTGTGTATAATTTTTATTGTCATTTATATTATATATTACCTATATTAGTATATTATTATATATTATTTATTATATTATCTGTATTATATTTGTATAATATGTATTTATATTTGATGGTCTTTTACTTAATGTGTCATAGGTATATGTCTGAAAGTAAAGTTGTCCACCCTATGAAATATAAAACAATACTAAACATCTCTGTTAATAGTATTACCATCGACTCAGTTGCCCAAGTAGAGACCTGGGAGGCTTGGTTGCATCCCTGTTTTTCTACTCCAGAGCTTCTGGGACGTGGCAGAGGCTTACCAGTTGACTGCTGAAGAAATGAATTAATGATTTGTCTCAAATCTGCTGCACTGTCATAAGATTTTGAATTGAATGCAAACATAAACAGTCTACAGAGGGGTTGTCATGATTAGAACATGGGTGCTTGAGTCCAGCTACCTGCACTTATTCAGATAAAATTGCTAGTTGCTTAGGTTTTTTTAGTCTCAGTTTCTTAAACTATAAAATGAGGTTCATAATTATACCTCATGATTTGTTGGGTAGGTTAAATGAGATAATGCATGTTCAAGTGTTTATTGTGGTTCCTATCGTAGTATATGGTAGCTGCTGTTATTATTACTACTACTACTACTACTACTTTTTGGTTTAATGGTTTCCAAACACAAACTAATGTTACTTGTAATATACTCTGTTAGTTCCAAGTTAAATAGGGACAATGGAGAGAGAGAGATTTTTATTTTTATTTTGACTTGTAAAAATTCTTTTGCCACTTCAGTATAAAGGGAGATTAGTTCTGGTGCTAGAAAATTTTTTGCATGGAATATTTTACTAACTCCTGACTGAGAAAATGCAGAGTCCTTCCAACTCTTAACTAAAGCTTTATAATATCCTGAGGATGTAGAAGGGAGCTCATGGCCTCCCCAGAGCGTCTTTGACTCTAGCAGTAGTAAAATGCCAAGTAGGTCTTCGTTTTTGTAGACAATGACTCAGGCTAAGCACACAGATGTTCGCATATTTTACTATTCTTAGGCTCTGCTTTCTTTCATGTTTCTTCTCTAATTTTCTCCATTTCCACAAACCACAGGCCGTAACTGTCTCTTCAAGGCCACTTAACTTTTTGAATGAAAAAAATGTGTGTACGTGAGCAGGTGTGGATTTGTGTACAGTCTTGCATCGCTTAATGATGGGGATATATTCTGAGAAATGCATCGTTAGGCTATTTCATTGTTGTGTGAACATCATACAGTGTATTTACACAAACCTAGATGGTATAGCCTACTACACACCTAGGCTGTGTGGCACTAATCTTGTGACACCACCATCGTCCTATATGTAGTCCGTGGTTTACCAAAACGTCACTATGTAGTGCATGAATATATTTGTGTATAGTGTGCATATGTCTCCCTCTTCTCCCACCTCTTTTCTGTCCACAAATAAAAGAAAGTGAAACATTTTTTGTAAAGTCTTCTTTGCTTCCTCCTCATAAACCTAGGTATTGCTTCTCTTCTGCTCTCTTTGAACCTTAACACTTACTGTGTGGCAGTTGTATACATGTATATCACTCAATTAAATCATGAGTTCCTTGAAGGTAGGTGTTGTGTCTTATTCCACTCTAAATCCGCAGTACCTAGCCTTGAACATAATAGATGCTTAGTAAATGTGAGTGGATGAATGGGTCAGTGAGTGAGTGAATGAGTGACTGAATGAATGAATTGGAGACCAGCTTGAGAAAATGGATCCTTTATTAATGACCAACATCTACACCTCAGATTATTCATGAGTATCTCTTGAAAGTTTTCTCTGAACTTGAGCTTGATTATCTGTGGGTCATGAATGGGTCATTTGGGGAAAAAAAGTTTTCTTCCTCTTCTCAGGATTCTCGGGTAGACAGCTGTTTTATGGAGATTATTTATGAGCCTTGAAACTGGTTTCCCTTATTCCTTGTTGGTCAGCTGGTTGTGCTAAGATATGTTATGTTATCTTTTTGGAAGATCCTTAATAAATAGACAGTTTCTGTCCCTTTTTTCTTTGAACATTTTCGATAAGTATGAGCATCTCCTATTTGCCAGACCTTGTTCTAGGCCTTAAGGATACAGTAGTGAACAAAACAAAGTTCTTGTCTTTATAGAGCTTGTATGGGAAAGATAGGCAATAAAGAAATATATAATATGTCGAGTACTGATGCATGCTGTGAATTAAATCAGGGTAATGGGATAAAAAGTGATATGCCTAAAATGTAGCTTTACCATTCACACCTCACAAAAAAAGCGTATCAGCATAGTATGATCGTCAAATATGTAAGGGAAAAAAATACCAGGAAAAAAAGCTGTTAAAGAAGTATGCTAAAATATTAGTGAGGGTTATATCTGATAATGAGCTTATAGATGATATTTTTCTTATTATGCTTTTATGTATTTTTCCAAAATGTTCATTACCTTTATTCTTGGGGGAGAAGAGGGTGTTAGTGAGGTCATGTTTGCATTTAAAGCCTCATTCTGCTGGCCCATAGCTCCTGTGTGCATCAAGAGGAAGAAAGCCACCTTCTGAGTTCTTCTCCAAGTGTTTCTGGGACTCCTCAGCAGGTGTCTTGTATGCAATCTGAACAAGTTCACATTCAGTGAGTCCTTCCAGTGTCTGTATAGGCCTCTGTTTCATATCAACCATGATCAGTATGTGAGAAAGTTCTTGCCAAAATCGTAATTCTCTAATTTGGGGCAAAAGTGCTTTGTCATTCATCCAGGATATGTGCCCCAGTGTTTGGACCAATGCTGAATAGGTCATTTATTCTAGTGAAGAAAGTGTAGAAAAACTCCAGTAGGCTACATGTAGCATATTCTTGATACACAAATGTCATATTTTTTATTAATTTCTTTTACAATATATACTTCACAATATTTCAGTCAAACCTGACCTAACTCAGTACTATTGCCACATGTGTTATGCCTTCTTGTAAAAGCTGTGGGACAACGGTGGAGAAAAAGCATGAAGCAGATTTTTCAGTCCAGTGAAATGAGCCCAACTGCTTTTCCCTTGTCACCCTCTACCAATCAGGAGAGCGTCTGCACCCTGCTGAGGCTGTACCTCAGCTGCTATGGCATCAGGAATTACAGGAAGGGGAGGAGAAAGAAGGGAAAGCTTGACACAGCACCCGTGGCTAGGCTGCGCCCCAGGCTGTGAGACTCAGCAGATAATGTAGTGATAAAACATCTTTTATAGCTAAAGCTGTAGGATTTCTTATAACTCTGGACTTGCAACCTTGCCCTCAGGTTCAGAGTGGTTGGTGTATCCCTAATGGACTGATTTTTTTCTGTGTTTCTACTCACCCCCTTTTACTTACTTCCTCCACCCTGTGATTGTCTTGGTGACAATGCAAACAAAAATAATATATATATATCTTCCTTCCCCTTCTTCTGTTTATGTCCCTGGTGTACTCATTTTTAGAGGTAAAGGCACACTTTACACATTTAAATGGCTGGGTGGGCACACTTTTGTTCTGAAACTGATTTGATGTAAAGACCAAGAGTTGAGGAAGAACAAGGAGAATTTCTTTTCTTTTCTTTTCTTCTTTTCTTTTCTTTTTCTTTCCTTTCCTTCCCTTCCCTTCCCTTCCCTTCCCTTCCCTTTTCCTTCCCTTCCCTTTTCCTTCCCTTCCCTTTTCCTTCCCTTCCCTTCCTTTTTCCTTCCCTTCCCTTCTCCTTCCCTTCCCTTCTCCTTCCCTTCCCTTCTCCTTCCCTTCCCTTCCTTTTGCAGTAACATTGGTTTATAACATTATATAAATTTTGAGTGTACATCATATTTTGATTTCTGTGTAGATTACATCATGTTCACCACACAAAGACTAATTACAATCCATCACCATACACGTGTGCCTAATCACCCCTTTCACCCTCCTCCTTCCTCCCTTCCCCTCTGGTAACCGCCAATCCAATCTCTGTCTCTGTGTTTGTTTTTGTTTTTATCTTCTGTTTATGAGTGAGATCACATGGTATTTGACTTTCTCCCTCTGACTTATTTTGCTTAGCATAATGTCCTCAAGGTCCATCCATGTTGTCACAAATGGCATGATTTCATCATTTTTTATGGGTGAGTAGTATTCCATTGTCTATATATACCACATCTTCTTTATCAGTTCGTCCCTTCATGGGCACCTAGTTTGCTTCCTAGTCGTGGCTATTGTCAATAATGCTGCAGTGAACATAGAGGTGCATATATTTTTACGCATTCGTGTTTTCATGTTCTTTGGATAAATACCCAGCAGTGGAATAGCTGGATCCTATGGTAGTTTTATTCATAATTTTTTGAGGAATCTCCATACTGTTTTTCATAGTGGCTGCACCAGTTTGCACTCCCACCAGCAGTGTATGGGAGTTCCCTCTTCTCCGCATCCTCTCCAACACATGTTATTTCCTGTCTTGTTAATTATAGCCATTCTGACAGGCATGAGGTGATATCTCATTGTAGTTTTGGTTTGCATTTCCCTGATAATCACTATGTTGAACTTCTTTTTATGTGTCTGTTGGCTATCTGTGTATCTTCTTTGGAGAAATGTCTGTTCAAATCTTTTGCCCATTTTTTAATTGGGTTGTTAGTTTTTTTGTTGTTGAGAGGTATGAGTTATTTATATATTTTGGACATTAACCCCTTATCAAATACATGGTTTGCAAATATCTTCTGCCAATTGTTAGGTTGTCTTTTCATTTTGTTGATGGTTTCCTTTGCTGTGCAGAAACTTTTTAGTTTGATGTACTCCCAGTTGTTTATTTTTTCTATTATTTCCCTTACCCGGTCAGACGTGGTACTTGAAAATATGCTGCTAACACTGATGTCCAAGAGTGTACTGCCTGTGTTTTCTTCCAGAAGTTTCATGGTTTCAGGTCTTACATTCAAGTCTTTAATCCATTTTGAGTTAACTTTTGTGTATGGTGTAAGATAATGGTCTACTTTCATTCTTTTGCATGTGGCTGCCCAGCTAGGAGAATTTTTCTGTGCCTCTTTGCTTGCTGTCTTACCCTCTCTTTTGCAGTTCTCTTTCCCCTCCTTCCTTTGTTTCTTTCTATTTTCCTGTATCAAGCAGCAATTCCTATAAACATTCTTTGACTTTATTGGTAGCCCTTATGCCTGAACAGGTGAAGCCTGTCTCAAAGTAGAGCAGTTTGTTCCAGCTGAAAATGTTAGTCCATTTGGTAAGTACACTATGATGGAACAGATAGCTTCTCATGCCTGTGGAACAGTGGTTAGATAATTGCTTTCACAATTACTGTTCCTTCTGCCTGAAATAGCTTTCTCTCCCTCGCCACCATCTATTTGGCAAACTCTGTTCCTTATTTAAAAGACCTGGCTCAAATGTCAGGGCTTCTTTGACACTTCCTGTTCTCCCAGATGGATAGTGACTCCTTATACAGGTTTTCATACCTCTCTAATAGCTCATTTAAGGTTGTTTTATTATTATTTGTTTCCGTGTCTCTCACTAGACTGTGAGATTTTCAGGGATAAGAACTATATCTTCTTATTTTTTTGGATTTACTGTATGGTCAACAAATCTTTTTTGACCTTTCATTCTTCATTAAATAAGGCTCAGTCCCTGTTTTAAAGGACCTCACAATCCAGTAGGGGTGATGTATCAGTCACAGATAACCATAGTACAAACGAGAATGCTGTCAGTGCCACAGAGAAGGAAGACATCACTTCTTGCTGTGGGAATTAGAGACACCTAGGTTATTCCAGGCTTTGTGGATGAGGTAGCATTTAAAATGGGCCTAGAAGGATGAGTGTGAAATGTGAAATTAATGGTGTCTAGCTTTTTTTACTTCTTGATGTCTTTGTGAGAAATAGTTTAAGCACATGGGAGCTATATTATTTGACATGCATTCCCAAGCCTTAAACACTTTACCTCGAGTTAGTTTACCTGCTCTTGATCTTAAATCATTCATCAGTTGATTTATATAAAGGAATATATCTTTAGGGGATATCAATGTGCTTACTGTCTTTGTGGATGTAAGTCATAAATTCAGGAACTAATATTTGGGATTAGATATTTTTCATCTGTCTGACTGTTACCAACTGAAAGAGGACATGGGGGCTGGCCCCGTGGCATAGCGGTTAAGTGCACGTGCTCCACTGCTGGTGGCCCGGGTTCGGATCCCGGACGTGCACTGATGCACCGCTTGTCAGGTCATGCTGTGGCGGCGTCCCACATAAAGTGGAGGAAGATGGGCACAGATGTTAGCTTAGGGCCAGTCTTCCTCAGCAAAAAAAAAAAAGAAAAAAGAAAAAAAAAGAGGAGGATTGGCATGGATGTTAGCTCAGGGCCGATCTTCCTCGCAAAAAACAAAAAAAAGGAAAAAAAAAAAGAAGACATGAAGTTTGATGTCTTTCTGTCCTGTTGCATTGATTTTCTTTATTCATTTTAGCCACAGACCCCTTTGCTTCTGTTTTTGGAAGTGAAACATTTGAAGATGGATTTGCTGACTTCAGCATATTGTCAAAGGTAATCTGCAGTGACTATTGGGAAGGTAAAATGTACTCTTTCCACCAAAGCAGCAGTCCTTCCTTTAAGTTATATAACCCTCTCACAGACAGTGCAACGTGATTTCAATGAGTCACAGCAAATGTTGATTCTAGATAGAAATGAAAGATAAGATGTAATTAAAGTAGACATATTTCTATACTAAAGACAATGGTGAATGGTACAGTTAATTATAATTTTCTACTGACAGGTTTGCTCAACAACTTCATTTTAAGAGTCTTCTGTGTTTTTAAACATGTTTCTTCCAACTGAACTACATTTTTCCCCTGTTATATGGCCTGGGTCAATAGCTGGTAAAATCTGGGCATTCATTCCATCTCCTCTGCGTTGGTTACTTGATTTTATGTTCTGAGGCTGTTAGGGTTAATATTAAGATAATTAATACACATAGTCCAGCACTATATGTCCCCTAACTCTTTTCCAGTTGTAGCTCTAGGATTGATTCAGGCCAAAAGAGTAAAATTAGAATATATGTCAAATTGTCTATATCACTAGTTCTCAACTGGGTGAATTACCACCCAACCCCCAACCCCTGGAAACATTTGGCAATGTCTAGAGACATTTTTGGTTGTCACAACTGGGAAGAAGGGGTATTCATATCTAGTGGATAGAGACCAGGGATGCCGTTAAACATCCTAAAACGCACTGTTCAGCCCCCCACAACATAGAATTATGTCCACCCCAAAATGTCAGTAGCAATACAGTGCTATTGTAGAGAAACACTGGCCTAAGTAAAATTGTAATGTCTGATTCATTATAGAAAAGTGATTCATATTAGAAAGGCAGGGTCTTCAGACCTACATTAAGACTTATCATTCCATGGGATCAGTGTGCTTTAAAAAATTGACTTTTTTTTTTTAATTTTATTTATTTATTTGTCCCCCAAAGCCCCAGTAGGTAGTTGTATGTCATAGTTGCACATCCCTCTAGTTGCTGTATGTGGGACGCGGCCTCAGCATGGCCGGAGAAGCGGTGCGTTGGTGCGCGCCCGGGATCCGCACCCGGGCCGCCAGCAGCGGAGCGCGTGCACTTAACCGCTAAGCCACGGGGCCGGCCCTAAAAAATTGACTTTTAAGGTGTCTCTCATGTTTTTCAAGATGCCATTTTCTTTGGTATTAGTATTAAATTTCCTATATTTAAGTGTATTGGGAAGTGTGGAATCAATATTTTTTTCTTTGATTATCATTTGGAATAGATATTCATTTGAGGAAAACCATACAGTCCCTTTACAATGGCCCTCAGGTGGTTTTATATTGCCTGAAGCTTAACAAACCTTTAATCCAGAGTTCGCTTGTTTTGGTATGATCTGTTGCCCTTAGTAAGTAGTGATGTTATAATCACTACTCATATAGAACAATTTTTTAAAAAAAATTTTCCCTTTTGGCCCTGAATACAAAATGGCCCTCAAATGTCAGTACTCTCAGAATTGAAATAAGGCTGCATAATATTGAAAATCATTCTTCCAAAGGCTACATATACAGTTTGGTTGGTATAATATAACCACATATAAACATTTCTTTTCAAACAAAGGTCAACAATGAAGATCCTTTTAGTTCAGCCACATCGAGCTCTGTCAGCAGCATGGTTGTTACACAAAATGTGCTTGAGGAGACACTGGTCAAAAGTGAAGATGTACCCCCAGCACTGCCACCGAAGATCGGAACTCCAACAAGACCCTGCCCACTACCACCTGGTATGAGAGTTGGTACCTTTCCTGCGTCAACTAGATGCTTTTTGCTTTCTGAAAAGTATTGTGTGGGCCTTATTTATAGACTTATATAAAGGGTCTTAAACAAAACACGTTAAAGAACATGGCAGAAGCCTGCTGCTATCGTCTGTTCTGACCTCAATACAGAATTATGGACATGTGCCTAAGAGACCAGCATGTGTAACTGTCTTGAGTTACTTTTCTGGCAAGAGCTAATTTCTTTTTAAATTATTTTAGGGAGGCAGTAAATGGGAAGAGGAAAGTATCCATGAAATCTCTTGCTTTTTTGGAAGCTCATTGGTTGCCATTTGAATACAGTTTCCTGCACTTTGATGTTTTAATTAATTTCTATAAGACAAGAGTAATTCAGAGTCCCCTTCTTTTCCTGCCAAATGTAAAGTCTTCCTTAAATCCTTTAATGTGAGACTATATAGCCTTTTTGGTATCCAAAATTCAGCAGTATAGTGATTTAAAAGAAAGTATTGTTTTTCTTGAAGGAAAATATTATTTACCTCACTTAATAAGAGACTCCTTTATTTTATAAAAGTGACTTTTGGTCCAGAAACAAATGCTTTTTTTTTTTTTTTTTTTTTTTTAAGGCAAGATTGGCCCTTTGCTAACATCTGTTGCCAATCTTCCTTTTTTTTTCTCTCGCCGAAGCCCCAGTACATACTTGTATATCATAGTTGTATAGATGTAGCTCTTCTATACAGGATGGCGCCTCAGCATGGCTTGATGGGTGGTGAGTGGGTCCATGCCCAGGATCCGAACCAGGGGAACCCCGGGCCGCCGAAGCGGAATGCGTGAACTTAACCTCTGTGCCACCAAGCCAGCCCCCAGAAACAAATTCTTAATATTTTTATTTTTCTGTTTTTTGTTTCATTTTGTTTTTAGCACTATGCAAAGGAAAGGTTTTTTTGTTTTGTTTTTAATGAAGATAATAAAGTTCATGAGAAGTAGCTAAAAAGGCAATCCCCTGAGTGGTTGCATTGCTGGTAGGCTGTTATGTGAGGAGACACATCTGGTACATTGTTGTCTTAATCATATATCATATCATTCCTTGATAAATTTTCAGCCACAGTAGTTATAGATTATTATTCTTGCCTTTTCATAGTATCTCCCTATGGTATTTATTGGGCAGATTATTTTTTTCTTCTTTGACTTAAAGAATTGCGTGTATAATTTTTAATACTCAATTATCTGTTGAAAAATCAGGTAAACAAGTAAAATGATTTCTATCTTTTCAGGAAAAGTAACCTACATATATATCGCTAGAGGGTAAAGTTGTCAGAATATATTAAAAAACAAATGAGTCAATTTGCTCATTTAAGTTTTACACCTATGATGCCAATAGGTTATTTTTTTAAGTCCTAAGTAAAATAATATACTAGTGCTTTAACTAAATCTAAGAATCTTCAGCAAAGCAAGTATATATCACTGTAGAAATTCTAGGTCAAGGAAAGAAGGATGGTTTGTTGGAGACAGCACTGGACTGGGAGCTTAAAGATCTGAGTTCTAATTCTGGATATCTTCTGACCTGCTCTGTGATCTTAAGTGTGCAATTTCAACAGCTGTCTGAGCTGTTAGATGGTGGCGGTAATTCTCAGTTTGCCTACCTTCACAGGGTTTTTGGAAGGATCCATTGAAATATGAGAAATGAACATCTTTTGTAAGCTGCTACAGTGATGGAAAGAATCTGTTGTTATGATTGCTATTACCAGCTTATCCCATTTTAGGAAAAATATATATTTGAAGACATTTTAACATTCTTTTGTTTTGTCTTATTTCTTGGTGAGGAAGATTAGCCCTGAGCTAACATCCGTTGCCAATCCTCTTCCTCTTTTGCTGAGGAAGATTGGCCCTGAGCTAACATCTGTGCCCATATTCCTCCATTTTATATGTGGTATGCCTGCCACAGCTTGATGAGCGTTGCGTAGGTCCGTGCCCAGGGTCCGAACCTGCAAACCCTGGGCCACAGAAGCGGAGCTCGTGAATTGAACCACTGTGCCACCAGGCTGGCCCACATTTTAACATTCTTATCTTTTCTTCAAGAAGTACTAAGTTTAAGACTTTAAAATTAGACAACTTGTTTGAAAGTAGTGATGAGTTAATGAGCAACACTATGCTGTTGTTTGGTCAAAGATTAGTTCGTCAGCAACCACAAAGGTTTTAGGCTCTGCGCTTCAAAACATTCTCTTTATTCTTAAGTTTGAAATACTGTAGGTGGCAAAAAGTGGGTGGGGTTTGTCAAGATAATCTTTAATTTTATGCTCCTAGGTGTTGTATATAGATCCAGAAAAAAATCTGAATAATATTGGCATTTTGAAAGGTCATTTGCCCTTACTGCTACTAGTGGATAACTATCAGGCAGAAGTCCTAACAGCAGAGGCCATTTCTGTCTTTATTCTTTGTCATTCTCCTCCTGTTTTATCCTTTTCTCTCTTCTTGGGAACATGCTGCTTTGGAGAAGAAAAGGTTTACTCTTTGGGCAAAAATATGATTTCTGGCCCATCTCCTCCCCCTTTGCTATTTTTTCTTTTAGCTACATAGAGCTGGAATGTATTTGAGAGATTGTGAAAAATTTGAGGACAGACTGCTATGGCCATTTAAGACCATATTAAGAATGTGTTTTAGGCACTCACCCATCCTTCACCCCCAGTTCTTTAATGCTCCCTGTGTTCATATTTGTGTGTTTGTGTTTGCCATATTTGCTGGTTGAGTTAATTGTCATGATTTTGATCCAGGGAAAAGACCCATCAACAAATTGGATTCTTCTGATCCCTTTAAACTGAATGATCCATTTCAGCCTTTCCCAGGCAATGACAGCCCCAAAGAAAAAGATCCTGATGTGTTTTGTGATCCATTCACTTCTACTACTACCACTACCAATAAAGAGGCTGACCCAAGCAATTTTGCTGACTTCAGTGCTGTAAGTACTATGAATGGGCTGTTTGGGGGAAAATCTTTCCATTGACAGCTTGAAGAGTTTTCAAAGATTACTTTGGAATCTGCCAAATTTGCATCATTTAAACTAAATTTATCAACATACTAAAAATGATCTTTCTTCTTCTCCCAACCAGAACTTCTGTTTGATTCTGTTTTGATGGTTGTAAAATTATTCAATTGCACAAATGATTTTAGTAATCTCAGTTCTCGTGGTATATACCAGTTGTTTTGCAAACTCTTCTCTTGGTCTTGGTAAACAATATAAATAAAATCCTGACAGTTGTTATTTTGCAAATTGTTATGGATGATGGGCCATTAGAGAGTCATTTGCTATCTGCCCACTGGATGAATAATGCCAATAATGAGCTTGTGTATTTGTAACTGTGTATGTGTGTTTGTGTATAAAGCTTTGATGATTTCTGGACATCAGTCAGCAACTAGTATATGAGAGGACAGGGCCAGGGATTCTTTGAATAGAAAGTGAAAGTCTGGTTTTATATGGTAGCGTTTTTAAAATGTAAATGTCAGTTTTATGAAATAAATACGAATGTCAGGAGCTAAACAATCTTTAATTATTTGGAGTGCCCTAATTCACTAGCCTTCCATATTTACTCTGCATTCTCCCATAATGACTAAAATAGACCAGTAAAAACAATGGAAGGGGGCTGGCCCCGGGGCTTAGCGGTTAAGTGCGCGCGCTCCGCTACTGGCGGCCCGGGTTTGGAACCCCGGGCGCGCACTGTCACACCGCTTCTCCGGCCATGCTGAGGCCGCGTCCCACATACAGCAACTAGAAGGATGTGCAACTATGACATACAACTACCTACTGGGGCTTTGGGGGAAAAAAAAGAAAAGGAGGAGGATTGGCAATAGATGTTAGCTCAGGGCCGGTCTTCCTCAGCAAAAAGAGGAGGATTAGCATGGATGTTAGCTCAGCGCTGATCTTCCTCACAAAAACAAACAAACAAACAATGGAAGGATACTGTGATAACAGCATAGGCAGGGCCTGGCATATAAGATCACAGAAATGGGGCAACAAACTCCGGAGGGACATAAAGCAATGACATATATTCCACCATTATTCAGGTAAAAACAGGCCTTTTTTTTTTAATAAAATTCTTAGAGTAACAAAGTTTCATTTGCCCAAATTTTTTTTCAGGCAAAATGACCTTCATTATCATTACCTATTCTGTAACAAAGGAATTTTCCTCTACTTATCACCTTAAGCCCTTGAAATGGTTTTGGAAATAGGAGATATAATGGCCAGGTGACCCTGGCCGCAGTCTGCCAAATGTCTCCCTCAGTGTAGCACTGGGTCGCTCAACCAGTCACTTTATCCTTGCAGCCGTTTCTAGTTAGAAAGGAGGTAGGCAGGAATCTGCATGCAACTAAGGCAGACAGAATAGACTGAGCTACCCACCTTTTGAATCTGTACTCTAAGTTCCAGTGGCTTTTAGTTCCAGTGGCTTTTAGTTCCAGTGGCTTTTTCTGAATGTGAAGGAGCAGAATAGGAATCAATATTTTGAATATTAGAAAATAGAGTGTCAGAATTATATTGATTTAATTTTTGTTAGATGGAATTTGAGTTGTTTCAAGCAGAGAATCCAGAATTGCTCTTTTTAGATTATAATCCTCTTAGTATAAAATAACCTTCTGGCAGTTTGTGGTATTTAATATCTTAAATATGATTTCAGCAAGTCAAAATGTGGTTGGAATAAGTCTTGAATAGTAGCTGAGGCACTTTTGCTTATTTCATACTCCAAAATCTCAATATAGTATATAATATAAAGCAGCTCATAATAAGAATGTCTTCCTTTTTTCATTATGAAAGATTTGTTAAGTATTATAAATTTCAAAGGGCCTCTAATTCACTACGAAAAAAGGCACCATTTTCAAAAAGCCTGGAAAGTAATTTCATTTCATCCTATTATGGTATGCCTCTGTATGACAGGACTTGAAACCAAGTAGAATTTATTTATTTATTTATGTATGTATGTATGTGTGTATGTATGTATGTATGTATGTATGTAGGTTTTGGTGAGGAAGATTGGCCCTGAGCTAACATCTGTGCCCATCCTCCTCTATTTTTCTGTATGTGGGATGTCACCACAGCATGGCTTGGTGAGTGCTGTGTAGGTCCACGCCCAGGATCTGAACCTGCAAACCCTGGGCCGCCAAAGCCGAGTGCATGATCTTAATCACTACGCCACCGGGTTGGCCCCAGACTTTTTTATTTAGTAACTGCCAAGGTTGCTGTTTTGAGTGGATAAAAATATTTCCCTGACCTAATAATTACCAGTGTTAAGGTTTTATTTAGACTGGGTCAAAAAGTTCTCAATGCCTGCCAAAATCTTGATAATGCATTTGAAAAAATGATTTAATGATTTGGTCCACATCTTGTTTAATATACCAGTACTACTATTTTGTATATAGGAAAATCAACATATTCTTTCTTCTGTACCTGA
This sequence comes from Diceros bicornis minor, assembly GCF_020826845.1. Lineage (NCBI taxonomy): Eukaryota > Metazoa > Chordata > Mammalia > Perissodactyla > Rhinocerotidae > Diceros > Diceros bicornis. The sequence continues at coordinate 13,771,845 of NC_080752.1, read as the reverse complement.
AGGGCTAGGATAAGGTAGGAAATCACCAGTGGGATTAAGTTGAAAATGATTTATCATGTGAGGATGCTCACTAAAGTTGAAGTAATAAATGTTTTACATTAGATAAAAAGGCTAGCCCTCTCTTGTTTTTAAATCTAATTCACCTGAAGTATTTCTGCTTTTTTTAAATGTTTTAATGTTTAGCTTTATAGATTTTCTATATGTAGACATTAATTTTTAAAGTTAAATAAGTAGTAAAACTGAATGTGTTTTCAGAAAAACAATTCAACAAGTAACAAATAAGACTGTTTTCAGAGTCCTTCAGGTGAAACAAGTAATGTCCTTTTGTAAAAAGTATTTTTCCTTCTTTCTTTTTATTTGTTTTACTCATTAATTTATTCATTCACTTCTTCATTTGTCTTTTAAATGGCAGTATCCCTCTGAGGAAGATATGATTGAATGGGCCAAGAGGGAGAGTGAGAGAGAGGAAGAGCAAAGGCTTGCCCGACTGAATCAGCAAGAGCAGGAAGACTTAGAGCTGGCTATTGCACTCAGCAAATCTGAGATATCAGAAGCATGAAGAATTCTCCTGTCCTTTGCCAACCACACAACACTCTTCTTCCTGAATACTGAAGCTATTTACAGTGTGTATCAAAACTACCTATGAGCATGGGAATACAAAACGTTTGAGATACCTGTAACAGTGACAAAAGTTTGGGGTTTTTTTTACTCCATTTAAGATTTGTCTTTTTTTTTTTTTTCCCCCTGTAAAAGCAGTAACACAGTCAGACTTCACCTAGGCCCCTGTTCTCCTGTGCATTTACTGTGAGCTTCTGCCTGCCTATACTACTTTTACTGTGTAAAGCTAGAGCACCCAAGCTTCTGCCTTCTGGAATATAGAGAAATAGTTTCACCTGTGGTACCTGTGTTCTATAGTTACTCCAATGATAGCCAGTGGGTTCTTAAAGTTTGCAATATTCTCCCGATTTGAATGGTAGAGAGGGGAAGAGAAAGAGCATGCTATTTCTGATAGTGCACATTGGCCAATTTAAAGAGCATGTTTGTATTTCCTGATAATCAAAATCTTGTTCAATTTGTTTTTTATAGACAAGGAAAAATATTTTGTGTAAATTGACTCCACTATTGAAAAAGAGATAATTTAGGTTGAACCATTATAGCTTTGGACTCAATCTTTTCTTAAAGAAAAATGTTAAAGCCTCATGTGTGAAATATACTTAAAAAAATTCTCTGGATTTAAAGAATTTTAGATAAAGAGATACCTCTCCATAATTTTAAGTGCTAGACAGTGGAGAAAATTTATTACCTGAAATATACCAATGAGAGTATAAGGTAAGCAAAAATCTTAACATGGCAACCATTCTGCCACTGCTATGGCACTGTCTTCTTTAGTTGATGGTAGGTTTATTTTTTTACTTTTGCAGAAGAAACTTCAGCAAGCTAGAACTGGAAGGTACTTTAATTTTTTGTATATATATATTTTTGTTTTCTTTATTGAAGTCTCAATTACTTGAAATGTAATAATTTTCACTGAATACAAATGAAAAAAGTGACATGTATTAAATCATATTATTGCTTTTTGTCCATCTTTGTGGTTTAAAATAGTTTATTCTCTTCTTCTCTGTTTTTCACCTATAAAATTGGCAGACTAGCAAAACAAATCTTGTTTTTTTAATTGGGAGAGAAGGGACCTGCCAAATTATCCAAGCTCTTCATGTGATAAAAGCCTATCTCCTGTAAAACTGACCTAGCAGACAAGCTGAATTGAAATAGACTGTGAAGTAGGCTGTAAATTGTAGAGTAATCTTAGTTTTTTTTAACATCAGTTACTGACTTAGATAGTGTATTGAATACCAAGATAAAGAAAAATGCACCTAAAAACTAATTAAAAGTCTCTGTGGTCACCAAGTCAAGATGGTATTGATTTGTGTTAATCAGAGTAACTTATTGCCTAGCCTATGAATAAATTCCCAAATATCCAATTCGTTTCAACTTGAAACGGTGCTTTTTTTCTCTCCACACACAATTGGACTGTTGCAGTTTAAAACAAACTTAAACCACTTTCTTGCACTGCTAACTTTTTCTACTTTTATAAATTGAAACATTTCAGCATAGAAGTCATACATATCAAGCAAGAGCTGAATTATAATGACAAGGCTTTAATTTTGAGAAACTAATTCAGTGACCTAAGGATATATTGCAAAAGTTGATTGAGAAGGTAGTGTTGGGAGTTGTGATAGGTAGTGGTTTTGGGTTTTTTCCTTCCCCTTACACTTCAGGAAAAAGGTAAGTTGACTTGAACAACCTTCTTTTGCACTGGGAAAATGAACAGATGTTTGAAATGCTTTTAAAGTATTTTTTTTAATTAAAAAAACACTCTGGAAAAACTAAATATATGTAACTTATAAACACCGACTTTCAATGTAATAAGTGTACCCTAATCTTATATATGTTTAACTGGATTACATAGATTCTTATCTTTTGTTAAAATATGTATACTCAGTGGACCAATATAAAGTATGTATATATTATATAAATATATATATATATGTATGTATCTATATCTCCATGCTCTCTTGTGTAGGGTGAATGTCTTAGAGTCGTTTGTGGTTATATTTTACATTGTTGACTCTGGCTCCAGAGCCTGTGCTGGAAAAGGGCAGATAAGTATTCCTGAGAGCGAAGTGGCACTAAGAAAGTTTTAACCATCTTCTGCATACTTGTTCAGGTTTATTTGCGCTCTCTTTATAGAATTTCCTCTTATGTTTCAAACTTCTAAATTGTAGCTTGTAATTATGAGAACAATAAACTTTTAAGTAATAATAAAGCATACTATCCACATCCTATTTGAAATGGAGTTTTACATAGTTCTCTCATGTCCATGCTGTGTCCAAGGAGGGGCAGGTATATAATCAGCACAGATTAATAAGTGTAAAGTGCTTGAGATAGTACCTGGTGTAGAATAAATACTCAATGCATGTTAACTATTATTTTTAGTTATCATGTCCTGTTTTTGTGAAAAATAGGAAATGTGTGTGCATAGAGACAGTGCCTGAAACAGGTGGCTTAGCATCTATTTGTTGAAGGAGGATTTGTGACATGGACTCTAGGAGGGCACTGTGGTCTAAAAAATTCATATAATCCTGGGGTGGAATCCCTGGTCTGCCATTTTTGAGAGTTATTTAGCCTCCTAGAGCCTCATTTTCCTCATCTAATGAACATCATAACACCTAACTCACAGGACTGTCCTGAAGGATTGTACTTGGACAGCTTTTTAATATTATTTATTTTAATTAAACAAATTCAGCCATGTTATTAATAGTGAAAATAGCTGTTGGCTATTGAGTGCACATTATGTGTCAAGCACTTTGTGTGTGTTCTTGTTTAATCTTCACAACAGCCCCAACTGGCACTATTATTATCCTCTAGTGTTTTAGAACTGGGGAAACTGCGGCTCAAAAAGGTTAAAATAATGTGCTTCAGATCATATGCCTAATAAGTAGATGAGCCAGGAATGAAACTCGGATCTCTGTGATTCTAAAACATGATACTCTTTCCAGTTTACCATGCTTTGTCTCATTTTGTGTGGAAAAAATATGCTTATAGGAAATGCTTGGAACAGGACATGATAAATAATAACAACAAGTAACATGGTAAGCTTCAGGCAGGATCGTTTGGTGCTTTACATGTCTTAGTTCATTTAATCCTCACAACAACAGTAACTCTGTAATGTATAGGAACTATTATAGTCTCCATTTTATAGGAGAGGTGCCCTCCATTTTATGCGGCTAGGGCGGGAATTAACCCAGGAGACTGGCTGTAGAGTTCTAACCACTACTCTCTATTCCTGATAAAGGTGAGGAGCCAGAGGAGAAATATCATAAATAGAATAATCCATGTAGTCTCTGCTTTGAGGATTAATGAAATAGACCTATGACGTAGCACATGGCATCTTATAAAACATTTTCCAATTCATTCTCCTGTTTAATCCTGATCAGGATTTAGAATAGTTTCTGACACATGAAAGCACTCAACCATTGTTATTAATATTACCATAAGTGATAAGTATGTAGGGGAGATGGCCAACCTTGCTTTTATTGAGGAAATACAAATTTTAAAACCATGAAGCTAGCAAAAATGAAAAATAATTTAGGGGCCGGCCCAGTGGCATAGCGGTTAAGTGCGCGCGCTCCACTGCTGGCGGCCCAGGTTCGGATGCCCGGTGCGCACTGATGCATTGCTTGTCAGGCCATGCTGTGGTGGCGTCCCATATAAAGTAGAGGTAGATGGGCACAGATGTTAACTCAGGGCTGATCTTCCTCACCAAAAAAAAAGAAAAATAATTTATCAGTGCTGGCAAAGCCCTGGAAAGAATACATAAGAAGGTAGGCAAAGAGTAGGTTTTGAAGAGTTTGCCTCACAGGGTAAGGCATTCTAGGCAGAGGCTGTGGCTCTGTAACAAGACAAAGGGGTAGGGGACCATATAGTGTGCTAGCAAGCAGCAAGGATTGAAGTAGTCCAGTGTGACTAGAGTTTAGGTTTGTGGGCAAAAGAGTGAAGTATTTGTGTTTGTATGTAAGCAAGACCTCACTGGTGGCGATTTGGAGGATTGCTTTGGGAAGGAACCAGGTAAGGCAGGAAGAGCACGTAAAGGCTGTTGGAGTCCTTCAGATGAGATGGTAGGGACATAAAGTGTGGCTGTGGCTGAAGCCTGAGGGAAGGGGACCAAGTTAGGAGAATTAACAGGCCTTAGAGTCTGATTAGATGTAGGTGGTGAGGGCAAAGGAGTGGCTCACAAATGTTAGCAAGCATCAGGATCACCTGGAGGGCTTGTGAAACCGCAGATTGTGGGCCTCATCCCCAGAGTTGCTGATTTCAGCAGGTCTAGAGTGGGACCTAAGAATTTGAATTTCTAACAAGTTCCCAGATGATGCTCAGGTTGCTGGCCCAGGGACCTCTATTTGAGAGCCACTGGAGTAGGGGCTAACTTCCAATTCTCTTTGTTCTCCTGCTAGTTTTATTCAATCTACTCAGTTAGTTTGCAGTGTTGTGGCACCTTGTCATTCTAGACTTGACCTGTGGATTCTGCTTCACAGTGTAAAGCACCTCTAGTCTTTCTTGTGGATAGAGAGAGTTTCAAAAAACAGTAATAATTGCAAGCTAACAGATGACATTTACTATGTGCCAGTACTATTTGAAGCATTTTATATATACTGATTCATTTTAATCTCCATAGCAGTCCTTTAAGTACTGTTATTCCCAGTTTAAAGATGAGAAAGCTGAGGTGCAAAAAGGTTAAATAACTTGATCACAGAGCCAAAAAAGTGCCAGAGCTAGAATTCAAACCCCGGCAATCTTGCTCCAGAATCCATGCTCAGTCAGTCTGCTCTGCTGAAGGAAACTTACATTAAAGTACTTTCCATGCATGGATCTATAATGTACCTCTTACTGCCAGAAAGCCCTATATTGTGTGAGTTTTGGAAATGCCCAGTGAGAAAATCGTTGTCATTCCATTCACTTTTGCTAAGGTGTATTGTGTTTTGGGTACTGTGCTGGGCCAGGGACAGAAGACTCCTATGAGGGCCTTGCCATCAGGGGAGATAAGACATTTACTTACAGTTAATTTCACAACATTGCATATTGAGGATTATGATAGAAATGTTGGGACACCCAGAGGACAGAGAGAGTAGTTCTAGCTGAGAGGACTGGGGAAGGCTTCCCAGAGGAGATGTCCCCAGGACACAGTATTCTTAGATGGTGACCGTTGAAATAAAAAAAGCACAGCTCTCCCAAGGCTGCATTGTTGGGTGTCAGGGCTCTGTTGACTGGAAAAGGCTGGCAGATGGTCTCCCAGGAGGCCTCATTTAAGGGCATTCATTACTTTAGTGAATTCACTCTGGTCTGAGGTCTGACCTTCAAGTGTAGAAACCTGATTTTCATTAGTAAAACAGAGATAGAGCTCCCATTAAGCAAGTTCACAGGGACTGATGTAAAGACCAGAATGTCAGTTTCCAGTAAAAGTTGCCACAAGGTTTGGAGTGCCCACAATTGGTTGAACAAGATTCCTTCTCCCTTGTTGGTGCCTGGATGCCTCCTGCCTCGGAGGCGCTTCACTCTCTGCGGCCAGGGCTGCCTGGGCCCGTGTGATGAACACGTTTTTTTAGATTAATATGTTTAATCAGGCTACAGTCTGGTTTGGCTGGTTGGGTAGCTACAATGTCTTTTTGGGGTGACTTTGCATATTTTTGCTTTCATTCATTCTATGTGGCCTCTGTAGTTTACCTCCTCCTAATGTAGATATTCCCGTTTCTGAGTTCTTAGTGAAACATCTCAGCCCCTGGGCTCTGATTCCACCCTTTCATTGATCTTATTATTTATTGAGTGGATATGTGCAGGCCTTCTCCCTGACCCATCCTCCTCCAAACCATCAACAATGTCCTAACAATTCTGCCTTTTCCTATCTCTCAACTCTGTCCTCTCCATCCCTGGTGCCACTGCCCCAGTTCAAGTCTTCTTCATCTCTTTTAGACTTTTGTCAAAGTCTCCTAATGTCCTTGCCACCAATCTGTTTTTGTCTCTGCTTCCAAACCATCCTCCATGCTGCAATCAGATTCTTCTAGACTTGGAAATCTGCCCCATCACTCCTACAATAAAACATGCCACTGATTCCTATGACACTCATGTTGAAATTCTAACTCCTTAGAATGCGTTTCCTTCATAATCTTAATTTCTGACTGGTATTTAATCAGTAATGGCTTGAATATGTAAGCTGGTTTTTCCCCTTTAAACAAATTTTGAGAAAATGCTACTTGAAGGAAATAAAGTACCCCTAATCTGATTGTAGAGTATGGAATCCTTTCGAAATGTGCATAATTTTACTCTCTAACTTGATGTTTTTCAGACAACAGGCTGTAATACATTAGTTGGGTCATGAAATCAGTTTAGTGAATTGAGCAGCATGGAAAAAATGTAAGCACAGTAGTATAGTAGAATGAAGTACCATGTACCAATAATCAGCTTCAGTAATTACCAATTCACATCCAATCTTATTTTGTTTATTTTCCTCCCCACTTCCCTCTCATGTTATTTTGAAGCATATCTTATACTTCATTTCTAAATTTTTTAGTATGTTAATGAGCAGTATTTTAAAAATCATGAGATGGAATTTGGTATTGAATATGTACTAGGTCACAAGATAAAATGTTTGAAAGCCAGTGATTTTGTAAACATCTCTTTTCAAGTAAGAAATGTGGGTCCTAATGTTATGTATTCAGGTTAATAATATAAAAGATTATCTCATGGATGGGGAGCTATGTCTTTGTAGAGAGACCCCACCTCTTTTTCTTTCCCACCCCAATAAGTGTATAGAATGTGTTCAGCTGCCCAAGACCTGAGGGCCTAGTCTCAGCCTCTCCTTTCTGTTTCCTCTGGAGTCAGAACTTGAGAGGACTGAGTTCTTTTGTGGAAAAGAGAAGAGACGAGGAAAAGTAGCTGACGCTTACTGAGGACCTTCTCTGAGCCTGGCACTGAGGCTCTTAATAGATTACCCTGTATGATCCTCACAACACTTAGAATTCTAACATGAGGTATGGAAAGATGGAAGTGACATGGCCAAGACCCCCCAACCTAGGAGAGACCAAGCCCGTTCCAGCCCAGGGGCCTCGGCTCTGAGACCTGCTCTTGCACCATACCAGGCTGCGTTTTGCATACCTGGCCTTAAAAGCAGCCCTTTGGGCCTAAGCAGTAACAGAGGTCAAACTCAGCAACCCTGGGCTCTAAGCAAGAACTGATGTTCTCAGAGAAAACCCTGATTCATTCCAGCTTTCTGAGAATGTTCCTGGCCTTGTAGAAAGAACTCAGACCTTGGAGTCTTATAAACATGGGTCTAAATTCTGGCCTTACCATTTGCTGGCTGTGTAACTTTGGGTAAATCTTTCAATCTCTCTGGACCTCAATGGGGATAACAGTTATTTCACAATGTTGTCGTGAAGATTAAAGATGATGGATATAAAGTCTTTGTTCCTGTTACATGGCAGATGTTCACTAAGTAAGAGCTGTCATGTCTGTTTAAGAAGACAGAAAAGGTAATAATACATTTTAGGAAAATGTCTATGATTAAATGAAAGGGAATAAAATTCAGTGATCTTGAAAGTTTATTGATACAGAACACTTCATTCCTCACTGATTCTGGATAAAACTATCACATAGTAGGAGGTGCACATGACACACACTGTGTGTCCAGCACTGTTCTGTTTTGTTTGCATTAACTCATGTCATCCTCACAGCAACTTTTGTGATAGGTGCTGTTATCCCCATTTTACAGATGAGAAAACTGAAGCACAGGTTAAGTAACTTGCCTGAACTTCACACAACTATCAAGTGGTGAGGCCAAGATTCCAACCCAGGCAGTCTGGCTCCAGAGCAAGGGAAAGAATAAAACCTGCTCTACCTTGGGGTTGTTCTGAGATTAAAAATAAGATAAGCTTTGGGAAGGTGGTTTATAAATGCCATGTGCATTTTAGGAGCTTGTGTGGCGGGCAGATTGGGGCTGGGGTTAAGAGATAGACTCAAATCTAGCTGCTTGGGTTGGGTCCTAGCTTTGCCACTTAACTGGCCTTTGTGATCTTGAGCAGATTACTTAATCCTCTGCTGCACTTTCTCAAGTATAAAAATTGGGCCTGTAAAAGGACATACCTGATATATTTTGAGGATAAAATGAATTGGTACATGTGAAGGGTTTAAAATAATGCCTAATATAGTTCTAAACAAATGATGGTAATGATGAAGAAGAAGATAATGGGAGTGAAGACGATGGAGAAAAAGGAGAACAGGAAACAAAGCTTGAAGTTTGGGAACCTGGGATTGAATCCCAGCTCCTGTGCTGAGCTCAGGAACATTTCTAAACTTCTGACTCAAACATTCTCAAAACAGAATTGTTGTTCAGATTAGAGCTAAATTAAAGGTCCTCAGTGCAGTGCCTGCCACTGAGTAGACACTTGATAAATAGTAGTTCCTTCTTCATTTACTCAACACTGAGCACCTACTCTGTGTAGCAGTGGTGCTAGGCTCCGTGGAAGACCCAGATGTGAGACATTCTCTGTACCTTCAGATAGAAATCTGAAGAGTGGGACTAATATGGTCATTGATGACTAATATAAGGGTTGAAAAATATGTAGTGCTGAATGCTGTGAGAGAGACATAAAAATGTAACCTCTGAATAAGGAGAGATTCCTCCATTGGGAAGAGACAGGAGGGCTTCCTGGAGGAAGTGGTGTTGGCTGTGGGCGCAGAGGCTGGGAGGGACTTGAATCCCACCTGGGATTAGACTGAGCTCTGGGCCTATAGGAGACCAGCTTTGAGGCTGTGTGGTATTGAGTCCTGTAAGCCCAGGAGGAAGTTGGCTATCTGCAGTGCCCAACGCTGCCAAGCTGGACAACGCTCTGTGTGCTGAAGGGGTTTGGGCTCTTGGGTGCACTGTAACTGGAATTTCCAGATCTGGAAGCTCAAGCTTTGTGGTCAGATAGGCAGCATTCTCAGGCCCTTGTTGATTTGCCAGGACCATGACATGAGTGCTCAGAGAAAGGGGGAAAGGTATTTTCTCTGCTGCCTGCCAAGGAATAGTGGGAGAACCTGCCCAGATAGATGATCCTTGAGGCACCTGCCCTCTGCTTTGCTTCGGCCTCCTACTCCATGCCTACGCCACCTGCGGACCACAGGCAGGCTAGAGGGAAGCGCCAGATGGGGCAGACAGACCTGGGTGTAAGACCTGGCTCCACAGCTTGGTCTCAGGGAAGTCAGTTAACCCCTCTAAACCTCAGTTTCATCAACTGTAATGTGAGAGTAAGCGAGTATTTAGTAAGATGAAACTAAATGAGTTTGTGTAAAACACCTGGCTTAGGGCTTGGCCCATTAGAGAATGTCTCAGACTTGTCAGAATCAGTCATCATTTGTTAGACACGTGATTTGTGTTGTACAAGTGCCTAGGATACAGGCCCAGCCCAAAAGGAGACAGAAATAGTCCGTCAGCCACCCTGCTTCCGCCCTGTGTTCAACCCCCATCCTCTCTTACTGAGAGAAGTCTCCAGGGACCTGTGAATCCATCCTCAAATACCTCCTCAAGGTGCTCCCCTGCTCCTTTGTCCTTAGTTGAGCTTCCCATGGAAGCCTGCTGGACTGCACCGCCGGGGGCTCACCTTGCTCCAGAGCTGATTCTTCCACTTGTTAGTAGTTATTTAAAATAAAAATCAAAAACGCACGTGACCTAAGACAAAATCTGGGGTTTCAAAGAAAGTCTCTACTGGAGACAGGCAGTGTCTCATTCCCTTCTGACTGCCGCCTCCACAGGGGTCTGGGAATCAGAAGTCTGGGAACGGGGTCATGCCCCAGTGCCTTGCCTGGCCAGCAGACTCCACTCTCAGGCCCACAGAGCTCTTTCCTACCTCCCTGCTCCCCTGCTCTGTGCCCTGCCCTTGCGGCTGTCCCAAGCCCCTGGCGCCATTTAGGTGCAGCCCTGGTTAACGTAGGTTCTGTACTTCGGCAGGAGGGAAAGGCATTGGTGACACCATCGCCCATCTGTACAGAGGCAGGGCTCTAGACTGGGAGTGGAGAGGCCTGGGGTAGGTCCTGATGCAGCCACTGGCCCTCTGTGTGACCTTGGACAAATCCTTGGCCATCCTGGGCCTCGGTGTCTCCTTGTGACTAATGATGGGTCTCCACGGCTCTGGACGGGAGTGGTCTTGCGATGGGACCCCAGGTTGGCTCGGCTCCGGGACACCGACGCCCTTGCCAGGCAGGAGGCGCCCGCCGCGGCGGGGAGGAGCCGCCGGTCCCGCCCCGCCCAGGTGCTGCCGCCGGAGCCGCCACGAGGGGCCGCCCGCGTCCATGGCCTTTCTGACCGCCCGGAAGGGGGCGGCCTGCGGGAAAAGCGACCGCAGGTACCGGGCGGGGCGAGGACTCGGCGGGAGGCGCGGATGGGACGGAGGGGCGGCTGGGGAAGAGCCGACGGCAGGGACAGCTGAGGGGCACAGCTGGGGACAGCAGTGTGCGGGCTCCCCGGCGCGGGGTCACAGCGGGAGGGCCGGGGCCCGGCGCCTCGCACACCCCCACGTGCCCCCTGTTCGCGTGTGACGGCCCCGGCAGTGCTGGGCCTGAAGGAGGCGGCCCCCCAGCCGAGTCCTACCCGAGCCCCGCCTCCAGTGCCGCAGCCTGTGGGCCACCTGCGAGGGCCGCTCGGGAGCTGGACCCTGCGCGCGCTGCGAGTCAGGTTTGGGCGCCGCCCCTCCCCTCAGCCGGCCGCTCCCGCACCTGGTCCTCCCCGGCGCCTCAGGAGCAGAGACCTGGGCGGCACCGTGTGCCCCGACAGGTGACAGCAAGCACACTGTCCCCCCAGGGGCTGTCCACATCTGGGGGCACAATGTGGGGGGAAATCCTGGGTCCCACCCAGTGCGGGTTCCAGGTGGAATTATGTGCTCCGCAGCTCCTCTAAGGTCAAACCTTCAGGGATGTGGCACTGCCTCCTGTGTGTCGCCTCCACCTCCCCAGCTGTCCCCACCTCCAGGATAAGTTAGTGTCTTGAGATGTGTTTCCAGGAGAGAGGGGATAGCCCTGATCTCTCTTCTGAGCTTTGACCCCCAATTCCTTCATATTTACGTATTTAAAGTTCACCCTGCTGCTAGCCCCCCGACCCCCTGCCCTCCAGTGCCTCTGACTGTCCTATGAGCACCTCAAACTTGGCAAACCCCAAATCAGACTCCACATCTTCCCCCCAAACCTGTTCCTCCTCCTGTGTCCCCATCTCAGTGAATGGCAGAGTCATCCACCCAGTTGCCCAAGCCCAGAACCTGGGAGTCATGGCTCTCAACTCCTTCCCGCCCACCCCAGGCTCCAAGTCCTGCTGATTTTTATCTCCTGGATGTCTCTCAAAGCTGTTCATTCCCCCTTGGACTATTGCAACAGCCCCTAACTTTCCCAGTTCCTCCAGTCTCCCCATTTCCATGCATCCTTCAGACTGGTGTCGTCTTCTTTTTTTTTGTGTGTGTGAGGAAGATTAGCTCTGAGCTAACATCTGTTGCCAATCCTGCTCTTTTTGCTGAGGAAGATTGGCCCTGGGCTAACATCCTTGCCTATCTTCCTCTACTTTATATGTGGGACGCCTGCCACAGCATGGCTTGATAAGCTGTGTGTAGGTCCACGCCCAGGATCCAAACTTGCAAACCCTGGCCGCCAAAGCTGAGCGTGTGAACTTAACCACTACGCCACTGGGGCAGCCCCAGACTGGTCTCTTCTAAAGCACAAACCAGACCATGTCATTTTGCTGCTTTAAAACCCTTCCACCAGGCTGGCCTGGTGGCATAGCGGTTAAGTTCACGTGCTCCGCTTCGGCAGCCCAGGTTTCACAGGTTGCCTCTGGCTGGAATGCCATCCTCCGCGCCTGACATTCACCCCATAAGACTCAACGTTAGGTGATCTCTTTTAGAGAGCCTGTCTGACCCCAGCCTTGAGTCAGGCTCAGGAGCTTTCAGGGCTCCAGCATCTTTGCTTTGCTCTCATGGCTCTCATTCAGACTTTCAACAAACGTTGTTGTACACTTACCCTGTTCCAGGCGTTGTGCTAGGCACTGCAGAGATGGTGTTACTTCAGACATACAGGTCCGTGCTCTAGGAGACCGTGTTCTAGTGGGAAAGACAGACTAAACCAGTAGGCAAGTAAACAAGTGGACACCAGAAGTAGATGCTGTGTAAAGCTTAAAATAGGGCAATGTGATGGACACTAAAATCGACTATGTCCAGAGCATTCCTGGCAGTGAGGACGGCTCATGTCAAAGCCTGAGGTGTGTCTGAGGAGCAGAAAGTGGGGTGGGTGGTTGAGGATCAGTGCCTGGCGGGATCTGGGGAGGCAGGCTGCCCAGAACAGCAAGGAGTTGGGATTTCATTTTGTGTTGGGAAGCCGCTAGAGGGCGTCAGGGAGGGGATTTACATATTGAAAGATGACCCTGCTACCCTATGGAGAAAGGATTTTTCAGACAGATAGGCCATTTCAGCGCTGGGTCACGGTCAGTCATCCTCTTCTGTCTCCACATTACACATGGGTGGGGGACAGAGTTCATCTGCTCCCGGATCCCGGAGCCCAGCACACAATAAAGCTTAGAGTGGGCCGTAGTTCCGATGAGGACATGGGGGAATGATTTCTGAGAAGGGTGAGATCCCCTGGCTGGGATGGGAAGGAGTGGCCGTGTCCAGATGGATTTCTTGCCCGAGGCCCGCCCTACCCGTGAGAACTCAGTTGTGCTCTGTCCTGCAGGCACCGGGGAGCCTTCAGAGTTTCAAATGTGTGTATGTTGCTGATGTCACAGTGAGGAGGGAGACAGGGAGACCTGAAGGGAGGCTGGCGTGGTGATCCAGGACGGACGCTGGAATGTGGATTAGGAGAACAGAGGCAATGGGGGAAAAGCAGCTGAGAAGGCAGAACTGAGAAGTGGTGAATGGACAGGCTGGGAGGCGAGACCCAGAATCACTACTGATGGGAGGGACGTGAGAGACAGCGAGGAGGAGGGGAGAAGGGGCCCTCTGGCCAAGTAGGGAGCCTGGACACATGTGAGGGCCTGGACACATGTGCCTTGTACTTCAGGTGGAACTTGCTGGACACAAATACCCAGAGAATTTTTCACTCTCAGTTGTCCCCACAAGGTCTCCCACCTGAGGCACAAACCTAGGTCTCTGTTCTCCCAGCTCAGGACCTGTGACTTCTCCACCTCAGCCCCTCACCCGTCTCCCACAGCCTGGCTGAAGGGTGAAGGGCTTAGGACGGGGCTCATCCCCTACT